>NC_060143.1:44510199-45168413 GCF_021461385.2 Schistocerca piceifrons
GTGAACTACAAACATTCTGACTAGTCGCAGTTAGCTTCATCACACAAATGCGGCCCCACTCATCACCACAAACCACATTACACTTTCGTAAAATCAATACTAATCAGCACCGTTCGCTGATTCCCAGTCTTAGACACACAATGCCATCCATCCATCTTACTGATCGAACTGTACTCCCTCCAAAAAGTCAATTACTTTGCGTGAGTCACATCGCTAGTCGGGCACTGGTACGAAGCCGATAACACACGAAATTCTGCTCTTTCTAGTTATTCAATTGTCCACTAACGTTGATAAGAAAATGAATTTTTGAGTAATCAATGATGGCATTATTCAGAGGTTCTTCTATAGTATTACGAATAAGATCTGAATGTTAATTTAGTAGCAATAAATTCTCAAAAATAAAAGTTATGTCACACAAGCAAATCAGAACACAAATCGATTCAATTGGGGCAATTTCCAACGATTAGTGTAACGAGATGGCAGCATACGTCGCTCTCGCCCTACTACATCTTACGACGTCTTCAGTAAGCAACTGTATCTCTGCTGGACTAAAATATGATGTATGTGAATAAAACTATGACTCCAAGAGTCAGAAACGTTACACCAGATACATTTGCTTGCTATCTCTATCAGTGGTTCTCAACAAGCTTTCCACTATGAATCACTGAGAAATTTAGACGTTGTCACTGTTAACAAACTAATAATTGGATCCTTTTACCGACCCCTCAATTCAGATGATACAGTTGCTGAAAGGTTCAAAGAAAACTTGAGTCTGATTTCAAACACGTACCCGACTCATACGATAATAGTTGGTGGTGACTTTAATTTACCCTCGATATGTTGGCGAAAATACATGTTTAATTCCGGAGGTACGCATAAAATATCATCCGCAATTGTGCTAAACGCATTATCTGAAAATTATTTCGAGCAGTTAGTCCATGACCCCACAGGAGTAGCAAACGGTTGTGAAAACACACTTGACCTTTTAGCAACAAATAATCCTGAGTTAATAACGAGCATCAAAATCGATTCAGGTATTAGTGAACACAGGGTTGTCGTAGCGAGATTGAATATTGTAATCCCAAAATCATCGAAAAATAAGCGAAAAATATACCTATTCAAAAAAGCAAATAAAAATTCACTTGACGCCTTCCTGAGAGACACTCTCCACTCATTCCAAATTAATAATGTGAGTGTAGACCAGATGTGGCTTGGATTCAAAGAAATAGTATCAGCAGCAATTGAGAGATTTATAACAAATAAATTAACAAACGACGGAGCTGATCCTCTTTGGTACACAAAACGGGTTAGAACAGTGTTGCAAAAACAACGAAACAAACATGCCAAATTTAACAGACGCAAAATCCCCAAGACGTGCGATTTTTACAGAAGCTCAAAATTTAGCGTGGACTTCAATGCGAGATGCCTATAAAAGTTTCCACAACGAAACTTTGTCTCGAAACCTGGCAGAAAATCCAAAGAGATTCTGGTCGTATGTGAAGTATGTTAGCGGCAAGGAACAATCAGTGCCTTCTCGGCACGATATCAAAGGAGATACTATCGAAGACACTGCTGGCAAAGCAGAGTTACTAAACACAGCCTTCCGAAATGCCTTCACAAAAGAAGACGAAGTAAATATTCCAGAATTCGAATCGGGAATACATGAGTAACGTAGAAGTAAATATCCTTGGAGTAGTAAAGCAACTTAAATCAGAATAAAAGCAAGTTTTCCGGTCCAGACTGTATACCTCTTAGGTTCCTTTTGGAGTATGCTGATGCATTAGCTCCATACTTGACAATCATATACAACCGTTCACTCGACGAAAGATCCGTACCCAAAGACTGGAAAGATGCACAGGTCACACCAGTATTCAAGAAAGGTAGTAGGAGTAATCCACTAAATTACAGGCCCATATCTTTAACGTCAATATATGGAATATCGCCTCAGTTATGTGACTGGATTTGTGATTTCCTGTCAGAGAGGTCACGGTTCGTAGTAATTGACGGAAAGTGACGGAGTAAAACAGAAGCGATTATTGACGTTCCCCAAGGTAGTGTTATAGGCCTTTTGCTGTTCGTTATGTATATAAACGATTTTGGAGACAATCTGAGCAGCTGTCTTCGGTTGTTTGCAGATGTCGCTGTCGTTTATCGACTAATAAAGTCATCAGAAGACCAAAACAAACTTAAAAAACGATTTAGAAAAGATATATGAATGGTGCGAAAAGTGGAAGTTGACCCTAAATAACGAAAAGTCTGAGGTCATCCACATGAGTGCTAAAAGGAGATCGTTAAACTTCGGTTATACGATAAACCAGTCTAATCTAAAAGCTGTAAATTCAACTAAATACCTAGGTATTACAATAACGAACAACTTAAATTGGAAGGAACACATAGAAAATGTTGTGGGGAAGGCTAACCAAAGACTGCGTTTTATTGACAGGATACTTAGAAAATGTAACAGACCTACTAAAAAGACTGCCTACACTACGCTTGTCCGTCCTCTTTTAGAATACTGCTGCGCGGTGTGGGATCCTTACCAGATAGGACTGACGGAGTACATCAAAAAAGCTCAAAGAAAGGCAGCACGTTCTGTATTATCGTGAAATATGGGAGAGAGTGTCACAGAAATGACACAGGATTTGTAGTGGACATCATTAAGAGAAAGGCGTTTTTCGTTGCAACGGAATCTTCTCACGAAATTCCAATCACCAACATTCTCCTCCAAATGCGAAAATATTTTGTTGACACGGACCTACATAGGAAGGAACGATCACCAAGATAAAATAAGGGAAATCAGAGCTCCTACGGAAAGATACAGGTGTTCATTCTTTCCGCGCGCTATAGGAGATTGGAATAATAGAAAATTGTGAATGTGGTTCGATGAACCCTCTGCCAGACACTTAAATATGATTTGCAGAGTATCCATGTAGATGTAGGACGCAAAAGTAATATTAGTTCTGCAGGTGTGTGTAAGGCAAGAAAAGATCGACTCATTCCTTAAGTAATGTCCTACCTTGATGTTAATGGCACTGTTGCTTCTAGTTTATAGCCCTGAAACACGCGAGGGTCCTTGCGTAGTACAGGATCAGACTGAATGTTTCTTCTGTGCGATTTAAACAATGCTACCGGGCGAGGTGGCGCAGTGATTAGCACACTGGACTCGCATTCGGGAGGACGACGGTTCAATCCCGTCTCCGGCCATCCTGATTTAGGTTTTCCATGATTTCCCTAAATCGCTTCAGGCAAATGCCGGGATGGTTCCTTTGAAAGGGCACGGCCGATTTCCTTCCCCATCCTTCCCTAACCCGAGCTTGCGCTCCGTCTCTAAAAAATGGTTCAAATGGCTCTGAGCACTATGGGACTCAACTGCTGTGGTCATCAGTCCCCTGGAACTTAGAACTACTTAAACCTAACTAACCTAAGGACACCACACACATCCATGCCCGAGGCAGGATTCGAACCTGCGACCGTAGCAGCAGCGCGGCTCCGGACTGGAGCGCCTAGAACCGCACGGCCACCGCGGCCGGCACGCTCCGTCTCTAATGACCTCGTTGTCGACGGGACGTTAAACGCTAATCTCCTCCTCCTAAACAATGCTAATTTGGGCTGTTACTCTCACCGACATTTGCTTCGACGTCTGACCGGCTATATCACATATAACTTGAGCGAAAAGACGAAAATGCGAAACTGGAAAGGAACGCACAGGTAACTTGAAACGAACGCACACGAAACGTTCACTGTCTCACTAAGTTCGGTTTCTAGTGATCGCGGCTGAGACAGTAAATTGGGAGTACTCGGATCCTGAGTAGCAGAGAGATTGTGTCGTATAGGGGAAGTCTGACTGTCTCCTTTATTTCCTTCGTTCCTCAGCCCGGCTGCTTGGAAATTGAAATCCAGACCGTGTCGAGTGTGCTTGTTTACCTCTGAGAGAGGTAAAGTGAAACGTTGCCGTTCGGTATTCTCCGCCAAGGCCGGCACGCGCGTGGCATGTATTATTCAGTGGCTACCGGTTACCCGCCCACAAACCGCTGCATCCCTCCCCCTCCGCCCTCAGGAGCCGTACAAAGACGCTGATCCGTCTTCTCGGAATGTCTGAGCGTCCAGACAACGCTCCTCACCTCCAGAACGCTGTTTGTGTGCCCTCAAAAGTCATGTTACATCCTGTACGACGCTCTTATTGCCAAATGATCTTTCTTGTCATCATACGAGGTGCATTCAAGTTCTAAGGCCTCCGATTTTTTTTCCAATTAACTACTCACTTGAAATCGATGAAACTGGCGTTACTTCTCGACGTAATCGCCCTGCAGACGTACACATTTTTCACAACGCTGACGCCATGATTCCATGGCAGCAGCGAAGGCTTCTTTAGGAGTCTGTTTTGACCACTGGAAAATCGCTGAGGCAATAGCAGCACGGCTGGTGAATGTCCGGCCACGGAGAGTGTCTTTCATTGTTGGAAAAAGCCAAAAGTCACTAGGAGCCAGGTCAGGTGAGTAGGGAGCATGAGGAATCACTTCAAAGTTGTTATCACGAAGAAACTGTTGCGTAACGTTAGCTCGATGTGCGGGTGCGTTGTCTTGGTGAAACTGCACACGCGCAGCCCTTCCCGGACGTTTTTGTTGCAGTGCAGGAAGGAATTTGTTCTTCAAAACATTTTCGTAGGATGCACCTGTTACCGTAGTGCCCTTTGGAATGCAATGGGCAAGGATTACGCCCTCGCTGTCCCAGAACATGGACACCATCATTTTTTCAGCACTGGCGGTTACCTGAAATTTTCTTGGTGGCGGTGAATCTGTGTGCTTCCATTGAGCTGACTGGCGCTTTGTTTCTGGATTGAAAAATGGCATCCACGTCTCATCCATTGTCACAACCGACGAAAAGAAAGTCCCATTCATGCTACCGTTGCGCGTCAACATTGCTTGGCAACATGCCACACGGGCAGCCATGTGGTCGTCCATCATCATTCGTGGCACCCACCTGGATGACACTTTCCGCATTTTCAGCTCGTCATGCAGGATTGTGTGCACAGAACCCACAGAAATGCCAACTCTGGAGGCGATCTGTTCAACAGTCATTCGGCGATCCCCCAAAACAGTTCTCTCCACTTTCTCGATCATGACGTCAGACCGGCTTGTGCGAGCCCGAGGTTGTTTCGGTTTGTTGTCACACGATGTTCTGCCTTCATTAAACTGTCGCACCCACGAACGCACTTTCGACACATCCATAACTCCATCACCACATGTCTCCTTCAACTGTCGATGAATTTCTATTGGTTTCACACCACGCAAATTCAGAAAACGAATGATTGCACGCTGTTCAAGTAAGGAAAACGTCGCCATTTTAAGTATTTAAACAGTTCTCATTCTCGCCGCTGGTGGTAAAATTCCATCTGCCGTACGCTGCTGCCATCTCTGGGACGCATTTTAAAACAATGCGCATGTTTCCTCCTCTTTCCAGTCCGGAGGAAAAACATCGGAGGCCTTAGAACTTGAATGCACCTCGTATTTAAGCCGATGGCAATGATACATTTTGAATGCCATACTGAAATACTGAGGAACAGTATTCTCTGTTTTGGCAGCACGTGTCTGCCTCAAGTCGATATCTATGCTGAATGGTTGTGCTTCGCAGTCTTGATTTGTGTCGCTAGTGATGATCATGCAAAACGTATAAGGGATGCAGAAGACAATTTTGCTTTGAACACCTCTAAAACAGGAGAAGAGGAACAGCGCGTTACTATGATCAAATGCTGAATTCGTCAACATCAGCTTCAGCACCACTGCAACGTCACTCCGATACCGTAAATAGATGTATGATGTGGCGCAACATATTGACGAACTGCAATGAGTTTAATATCTTTTCTACGCTACAACTTTTTTTTTATAATGGCAAGAATAAGCATCTACGGTAATATAAAACATTCTCGAACTTCAGGTTGCTTCAATTCAGGGCAAAACCTCCCCCTTTCGAAGATTACCTCCATCGTCTACGTCAGGAGCAACTGACGAAGTGAACTGCTGCTGTGGTGGACTTATATTATCCACAGAAGGCTTCTGATTGGTCGCTGATTGCGTAATGCTGTCGCGGATGGTGTCGACGTCTGCGACAGCATTACGTAATTACCGACCAATCAGAAGCCATCTATGTGATACACACACATCAAAAAGAGTTTTAGGTCACCTCGGTTCCGAGAGTTCCGGAACATGTACAGAGAATTGGAATAGAGATCAACATAAACATCGTTTTCGCCCTTTTTATTGCTCATGATACATTGTATGTTGTATCACCATATAGCGACACCTTCAAAGGTGGTGGTCCAGACTGCGGTACACACCAATACCTCTAATACCCAATATCACGTCCTCTTGCACTGATGCATACCTGTATTCGTCGTGGCATACTATCCACACGGCACTTTGGTCAAGATTGTCCAACTGCTGAACGGCGATTTGGTGTAGACCCCTCAGAGTGGTTGGCAGGTCACGTCGTCCATAATCAGCCCTGTTCTATCTACCCCAGGCATGTTCGATAGGGTTCATGTCTGGAGAACATGCTGGCCTCTCTTGTCGAGGAAGGCCTTCACAAGATGTGCACGATGTGGGCGCGAATTGTCGTCCATGAAGACGAATGCCTCGCCAATATGCTGCTGATATGACTGCACCATCGGTCGGAGGATAGAATTCAAGTATCGTACAGTCATTACGGCGCCTTTCATGATCACCAGCGGCGTACGTCGGTCCCATATAATGCCACCCCAAAACAACAGGGAATCTCCACCTTGCTGCACTCGCTGGACAGTGTGTCTAAGGCATTCATCCTGACCAGGTTCCTCCAAACACGTCTCCGACGATTGTCTGGTAGAAGGCACATGCGACACTCATCAGTGAAGAGAACGTGATGCCAATCCTGAGCGGCCCATTCAGCATGCTGTTGGGCCCATCTGTACCACGCTGCATGGTGTCGTGGTTGCAAAGATGGACCTCGCCATGGATACCGGGAGTGAAGTTGCGCATCATGTAGCCTATTGCGCACAGTTTGATTCGCAACACGACGTCCTGTGACTGTACGAAAAACGTTATTCAACATGGTGGCGTTGCTGTCAGGGTTCCTCTGAGCCATAACCCGTAGGTAGCGGTCATTGACTGCAGTAGTAGCCCTTGGGCGGCTTGCGCGAGTCATGTCATCGACACTTCCAGTTTCTCTGTATTTCCCCCATGTCCAAACGACATCGCTTTGGTTCACTCCGAGACACTTGGACACTTCCCTTGTTGAGAGCCCCACCTGACACAAAGTAACAATGTTGACATGATCGAACAGCGGTTTGACCGTCTAGGCATGGTTGAACTACAGATAACACGAGCCGTGTACCTCCTTGATGTGATTATGTAGGCTTTCCCAGCGTAATAATTCTTGAAAGTCTCTTCGGGTTTGCTGCCGGATCCTAAAATCAACTTCACTCGATATTTCGGCGATCCAACTGTTCGCCATCTTCAGGAAATGCTGCTTCTGCTGATGAGTCCCGCTGAGAACTGACGCAAGATTGCAATTCGACGTCCTATATAGGCGACCGTTCAGTACACGGCGCATGCGCCGCCCATCACGGTTTCTGCCCTCCAAAACAGGGAGGTGGCGCCGCCCTCAGTGAAACACTGCTGGCAACGATGTATCGCAATCAAGGCCGCACTGAAGAACGTTCAGTTTTTATGCGTGTACCTCCTTCCTGGTGGGATCAGTTCCTGATCAGCTGTCGGACACCCTCCGTCTAAAAGGCGCTGCTCATGCACTGTTGTTTAAATGTTTGGGCAGGTTTAGTGACATCTGTGAACAGTCAAGGGGACTGTGTCTGTGATACAATATCCACAGTCAACGCCAATCGTCAGGAGTTCTGGGGACCGGGGTGATGCAAAACTTTTTTTGATGCGTGTAAAAGGTCAACAAAGCATCAGTTCGTCAGTTGCTTCTGACGAAGACGAGGTAATGATCGAAAGCTCTAGTTTTTACGCTGAAATGACATGGCAAGAACTTCGAGGATGATTTACACAACACTGAGTCTCGTCTACTGTTTTAGTTCAAAATATCTACCTCCAAGTTTTTTATTTGCTTACTTTTCATTCACTTTATCGGCTTTCGGGTCGCGCTCATTTATCCATCTCAGTAATGGAAAGATGATGCAACAACGCACTGGAGACGAGTTTCTTGTTAGTTACAACGATGCAAACGTAAGGCAAGACAACACCTAATACCCAAGCGAAGGAAATATTTGATCTAGCCCGGAACCAAACCCGGCCCTCTTCGGTAAGCAGTCTGCTGTGCTGACCGCGCAGACGAGCGGACCACTTCCGCCTTCAAAGACTTTGCACTAACGCGAGTACCTTACCTGCGCTGCTGGAGCAGGTATTCCATGTATGTCCACATCTATATACTCGTACTCTAACGTATGCTAATGACACGAAAAACTGTGACCATTACCCACCGCGTAATTTAATGCAGCCTGTAGGCGTAGTGGGTACGTTATGCGATAAGAGACAGAGACAAATGGGGAATCATTGTAGAGATGACGCCGTCCTGCAAATGGGGATATTGCCCTTTAACAAAGGGCAGACTTGGAGATTGTTATCACCCGGCGCCTGGAAACAAGCATCACGAAAACTGCAACGTTCGTTGGCACGTACGGGGAAGTTGTTGAATGATGGTGGCTCCAGTGGTAGACAGCAAGTTGTTGGATGTCCACGCCTCGTCTCGTAACGTGAAGCTCGGAAGCTCTCCCGTTCATTGAAGTTGGATAGGCAGAAATGGTGGTGCACGCACAAGTGTTTGGGAGCACACATTGTAAAAACTACGGCTCCGAAACAGACGACCCCCACTGAACGGCGTCGTTATTTGCGATTACAGTGGGCGCAGGGTCATCTAGATTGGGCCTTAGAACAAATGAAACTTGTTTCCGTGTCTAATGAATCGAATTTCGTATTACGTTAAGCCCATAGTCGTTTCTAGATATGGCATCATTCATGCGAAGGCCTCAGTGGAAACTTGTTTCCTTGTTGAATGAATCGCATTTCTTGTTACATCAAGCCCACAGTCGTCTCTGGATACACCTTCATCCACGCAAAGGCCTGCTCGAAACATGGACGGCCTCTGGACGCATGAACTGGCGGGTCAGTATTATGCAATGAGGAAAATTTCCTGGGCTTCCATCATACTTGTGGTAGTAACCGAAGGCACCATAGGTGAACGTTACTGCCGACCTCTTGTTCCATTCATGCTTGATGGTTTTCCCGACGACGATGTCGTCTTCCAGCAGTATAACTCTCCGTGTGACAAGACCAGAATCGTACTATAGTGATTTGATGGGCTTCTTGGTGAACTCCCGTTGATGTCTTGAGCACCGGATTCGCCTGATATCAAAGCGATAGAACACATCTCGGAAACTGTCTGCGCCCGGGACCACCTGCTCCTGAATTACCGTATTTTCTTTAACCCATTACGTTGAAGTAAAGTTTTAGCATACAACCGCTGTTAATGCATAGCTGAAAGTCAGAAATCTCCACCCGAATGAACAGTCTTCCGATCATTGTCGAATGTCTTCAAGATGTTGCTACTGCTTCTGAGGGAAATAGTTGTCCATCCTAAATATTGTTAAGTCCCGTGGGCCAACTGCTATCCGGAACCTAGGTCTAAGTTTGAGCTATATCACTCCCACTATGAACACCGTTTCTCCATTGTACCTGTATGGCACTACTTGCTCCTTCTCAGCATCCCTCTAGTGTTCGTGATATTGCAAATAATTACAAGACACCAGTAAAATGCACAAAATCTATGGTCTTTGAGCTACAGTGCCCTGAGTTATATCAAAACGCGCAGCATTCTGTGTGCTTTACATGTGAAAACAGACTGCAGTCTGCTAGATTTTGTATTATTACAGAACATGGTTTCTAATCGTTGTAAGGCGGAAGCCGGTAACAAATACACTACTGGCCATTAAAATTGCTACACCACGAAGATGACGTGCTACAGACGCGAAATTTAGCCGACAGGAAGAAGATGCTATGATTTGCAAACGATTAGCTTTTCAAAGAATTCACACTAGGTTGGCGCCGGTGGCGACACCTACAACGTGCTGACATGAGGAAAGTTCCCAACCGATTTCTCTTACACAAACAGCAGTTGACCGGCATTGCCTGGTAAAACGTTGTTGTGATGCCTCGTGTAAGGAGGAGAAATGCGTACCATCACGTTTCCGGCTTTGATAAAGGTCGGATTGTAGCCTATCGCGATTGCGGTTTATCGTATCGCGACATTGCTGCTCGCGTTGGTCGAGATCCAATGACTGTTAGCAGAATATTGAATTAGTGGGTTCAGGAGGGTAATACGGAACGCCGTGCTGGATTCCAACGGCCTCTTATCACTACCAGTCGAGATGAGAGGCATCTTATCCGCATGGCTGTAGCGGATCGTGCATCCACGTCTCGATCCCTGAGTCAACAGGTGGGGACGTTTGCAACACAACAACCATCTGCACGAACAGTTCGACGACGTTTACAGCAGCGAATCGATTAATTCCTTTTGCCAAAGGTTTTAAGTGGTGTAAAATTAATGCTTGCAGCGGCCCCATTTGTATGCGCAATTTGGGATTGTACGTGCGAAAGCAGTCCCACTCGTTTGTGTTTTAAGAGCAAAAACAGTCACCGTAAAGTAACTCCGGGCTGGAGGGAGACTGATGGTTCAAATTTTGTCCACTGGTGTATCGGACGTTGGTGTAAGATAAGTTTTAACTATTTGAAAAAAAATATTGTTTCGTTTGGATTTTACGTGCAAAATACTCTGCGAGGTTTTTGAAGCGCGTCCCTTCCATATTTTAAACTTGTACGAATTGGTTCAAACTTCGCACGAATTTCGATAAATGGACAAAGTGAAAATGATTTATTTTCATCCAAAAATTTTCATCTTTAGCGAGATACGATGGTTTAAATACGAGCTAAAGTTGCAAGTAAAATTTGGTCTTGTAACCTGAAATCGCGGAAGCGGGTTGCAGTGCATCATATACACAAAAAAATGAATTCGTACTATAAATTGAAAACTTGCTCTCAAAATTCTAGCTTTATCCAAATTTTACGTCCAAAAAAACAGTTAATTGAATTTTTTTACCCCCCACTTCTATGTTTTTAACTTGTATCAATCGGTTCAAATTTTGTAAGAAGGGAGGCAAATACATGTAATAAACAGTCGTATCGTTGTTTTGTGAAAGCTTTATCCGTTGCTACGATATAGCGGTCTAAATTTGCACATATAATGCAAGTAAACTTCGGTTTTATGCGGATCGCACGTGCTGAGACGCTTTAAACTGACACAGAGGATAATGAAAAAATATTACTGTAATATAAGAAGCGCCTGCAAAAATCTTTCCTCGTTCGTATTTTACGTGCGAAACATCACGCGGTACCAAGTGAAACGGTATTTTGGAGAAATGTGTTGCATTTTAAGAGCTTTATTTGGATGCAATTAAAATAACTGGTTATTGCAATGGATTATGGTTTAGATGTTTATTCTTTACAGATTGTAGTCACCAGCGCGTTAAAATCATTGAAAAATATTTGGATTTGAAAAAAAAAAATGAAGGTACCAAACCAAAATTATATCCAGCACTGTACAAAATCATGTACTGTTTGATAGAGCATATAAAGCTTTATTGATGATCAGGCAGAAAATTAAACTAACCCCAAAATTACTATAAAAATTATTGTCAGCACAAATGCCACCTTATTTCTAGCAAAAAAGCTACTACTGCCTTGTAGAAAGTTTATTTTCTGACGAAACAAACTTAGATTCGTCAGCTTACGATCAGTATTGAAATGTTGATAGTTTTTGGTCGTAGATACGTTGCTTCGCAGGTCTTCTGCTTTTTCCAGCCAGTCACACTCAATTCGGATTGGTTGTTGGAACACTCACGCCAAAATTATTCACGTGAATGTTTCTATCGGCGGTTCCTTAATTTGCAATTTTTGTTATTACCTATTTTAAATAACCATTGACGAAAATCTTACAATCACAAAGAATAACAACGTGTATGCTTTTCACTAGTTTATTACTGGTTGCGCGAATCGTTCAGCTTGTAATATAGTAAGCATTCAGTAAGTTCACCTATTTAATATGGTCGTATCGTAACTTTATCTACATAATAGAAACTGTTTATCTGGATATCGTAAACTCCGTGCAGTATTTAATATTTAGTTCGGTATCTGGTATGTATGTTTGCAATTACACTGAAGCGTCGAAGAAACTTGCATAAGCATGCGTATTCAAATACTGAGAAATGTGAACATGTAGAATACGGCGCTGTGGTCGGCAACGCCTGTATAAGGTAAGTGTCTGGTGCGGTTGTTAAGTTGCTTACTGCTGCTACAATGTCAGATTATCAAGATTTAAGTGAGTTTGAAAGCGGTGTTACAGTCGGCGCATGAGCGACGGGACACACCATCTCCGAGGTAGCGACGAAGTGGAGATTTTCCCGTACGAACATTTCACCAGGTACCGTGAATATCAGGATTCCAGTAAAACTTCAAATCTCCGACATCGCTGATGCCGGAAAAAGATCCTGCAAGAACGGGACCAACGACGACTGAAGAGAATCGTCCAACGAGACAGAAGTGCAACTCTTCCGTAAATTGCTGCAGATTTCAATGCTAGGCGATCAACAAGAGTCAGCGTGCGAACCATTCAACGAATCATCATACATATGGGCTTTCGAAGCCGAAGGCCCACTCGTGTACCCTTGAAGACTGCACGACACCAAGCTTTACGCCTTGCCTGTGCCCGTCAGCACCGACATTGGACTGTTGATCTACAACTACTCTGCAAATCACATTTAAGTGGCTGGCAGAGGGTTCATCGAACCATCTCTGCAATTTTCTGTTATTCCAATCTCGTGTAGCAGGCGGAAATACCTCTCCGTGCGCGCTCCGATTTCCCTAATTTTATTATGGTGATCGTTTCTAACTATGTAGGTCGGCGTCAAGAAAATATTTTCGCATTCAGAGGAGAAAGTTGGTGATTGAAATTGCGTGAAAAGATACTGCCGCAATAAAAAACGCCTTTGTTTTAATGATGTCCACTCCAAATCCTGTATTATTTCAGTGACAGTTTCTCCTCTGTTTCGCGATGATAAAAACGTGCTGGCGTTCCTTGAACTTTCTCGAAGTACTCCGTCAATCCTAACAGGTAAGGATCCCACACCGCGCAGCAGTATTCTGAAAAGAGGACGGACAAGCGTAGTGTAGGCAGTCTTTTTAGTAGATCTGTTACTTTTTCTAAGTGTCCTTCCAATAAAACGCAGTCTGCGGTTAGCCTTCCCCGCAACACTTCCTATGTCTTCTTTCTAATTTAAGTTGTTCGTAATTGTAATTCCTAGGTATTTAGTTGAATTTACGGTGTTTAGCTTTGACTAATTTGTCGTGTAACCGACGTTTAACGGATTTCTTTTAGCATTCATGTGGATGACCTCACACTTTTCGTTATTTATGGTCAACTGCCAATTTTCGCACCATTCAGATACCTTTGCAATTTTATTTTATCTTCCTATGTCTTTACTTGTCGATAGACGACAGCGTCATCTGCAAACAACATAAGACGGCTGCTCAGGTTGTCTCCCAAATCGTTTATGTAGATAATGAACAGCAAAATGCCTATAACACTACCTTGGTGAACGCCAAAAATCGCTTCTGTTTTACTCGATGACTTTCCGTCTCATACTGCGAACTGTGACCTACACCTGAGACGATATTCCATAAGCACGCAATATCACTACAAGCAGCTTGTATGTTACATATCGACGTTAATGAAATGGGTCCGTAATTTAGTGGCTTATTCCCACTACCTTTCTTGAATATTGGTGTGGCCCGTGCAACTTTCCAGTCTTTGGGTGCGGATCTTTCGTCGAGCGAACGGTTGTTAAGTGTAGAGTTATTGCATAGGCATACTCCGAAAGGAACCTAACTGGTACAGAATCTGGACAGGAAGACTTGCTTTTCTTAATTGCTTCAAGTTGTTTCACTGCTCAGAGGATATCTGCATCTACATTCTCAAGTTGGCAGCTGTTCTTCATTCGAATTCTGAAATATTTACTTCGTCCTCTTAGGTGAAGGAATTTCGGAAGGCTGGGTTTAGTAACACTGCTTTGGCAGCACTGTCGTCGATAGTATCTCAATTGCTATCACGCAGAGAAGGCACTGATGTGTCTTGCTGCTAGCATACTTCATATATGACCAGAATCTCTATGGATTTTCTGCCAGATTCTGAGAGAAAGTTTCGTTCTGGAATCTATTATAAGCACCGCGCATTGAAGTCCGCACAAATTTCGAGCTTCTGTAAAAGACAGCCAATCTTGGAGATTTTGCGTCGGTTTAAATTTGGCATGTTTTTTGTCGTTGCTTCTGCAACAGTGTTCTGACCGATTTTGTGTACTAAGGAGAATCAGGTTCGTCGTTTGTTAATTTATTTGGTATAAATCTCTCAATTTCTGCCGATACTTTCTCTTTGAATTCAAGCCACATCTGGTCTACACTTACATTATTAATTTGGAAGGGGTGGAGATCGTCTGTTAGGAAGACGTCAAGGGAATTTTTATCTGCTTTTTGAATAGGTGTATTTTTCGTTTATTTCCCAGTATCCGTTTTGATGCTCGTTATTAGCTCAGTATTATTTGTTGCTAAAAGGTCAAGTATGTTTTCACAACCGTTTACTATTCGCGAGGGGTTCATGAACTAACTGCTCTAAATTACGGGGTTATTACAAATGATTGAAGCGATTTCATAAATTCACTGTAGCTCCATTCGTTGAGATATGGTCACGACACACTACAGATACGTAGAAAAACTCATAAAGTTTTGTTCGGCTGAAGCCGCACTTCAGGTTTCTGCCGCCAGAGCGCTCGAGAGCGCAGTGAGACAAAATGGCGACAGGAGCCGAGAAAGCGTATGTCGTGCTTGAAATGCACTCACATCAGTCAGTCATAACAGTGCAACGACACTTCAGGACGAAGTTCAACAAAGATCCACCAACTGCTAACTCCATTCGGCGATGGTATGCGCAGTTTAAAGCTTGTGGATGCCTCTGTAAGGGGAAATCAACGGGTCGGCCTGCAGTGAGCGAAGAAAAGGTTGAACGCGTGCGGTCAAGTTTCACGCGTAGCCCGCGGAAGTCGACGAATAAAGCAAGCAGGGAGCTAAACGTACCACAGCCGACGGTTTGGAAAATCTTACGGAAAAGGTTAAAGCAGAAGCACTTCTTAAACAGGAGATTGGAAAACCGATGGATCGGTCGTGGTGGAGATCATGATCAACAATTCATGTCATGGCCTCCACGCTCTCCCGGCTTAACCCCATGCGATATCTTTCTGTGGGGTTATGTGAAAGATTCAGTGTTTAAACCTCCTCTACCAAGAAACGTGCCAGAACTGCGAGCTCGCATCAACGATGCTTTCGAACTCATTGATGGGGACATGCTGCGCCGAGTGTGGGAGGAACTTGATTATCGGCTTGATGTCTGCCGAATCACTAAAGGGGCACATATCGAACATTTGTGAATGCATAAAAAAACTTTTTGAGTTCTTGTATGTATGTGCAAAGCATTGTGAAAATATCTCAAATAATAAAGTTATTGTAGAGCTGTGAAATCGCTTCAATCATTTGTAATAACCCTGTATTTTCAGGGAATGCGTGTAGCATAATTTCGGATGATGGTTTATGCATACCTCCAGAATTAAACATGTATTTTCGCCAACATATCAAGGGTAAATAAAGTCACCACCAACTATAATTGTATGAGTCGGGTACGTATTTAAAATCAAAGTCAACTTTTCTATGCACCTTTCAGCAATTGTATCCTCTGAATTGGGAGGTTGGTAAAGGATCGTGACAAGATAAAATTCTTCTGACAGCAACAAACACGCCACCGCCAAATGTGTTTAGCTTATCCTTTCGGAATGCCGTTAGGTTCTTCGCAAAAAGTTCAGCTGAACTTATCTACGGATATAGCCGGCTTTAAGGACCATTAATGATTTGAGCATCAAAGCTTTCTACTAGCGCTTGTAGCTCTGGTACTTTCCCAACACAGCTACGACAATTTACAGCTGTTATACCGATGGTTCCTGTATCTACATTCTTCCTGTGTTCGGCCTGCATCCTTTGTGACTGAGGCCCTTCTTATGTTTTCCAGAGATCCTCCAAACTAATACACTGCCCAGTCCACGCCACACAGCCCCTGATACCCATGTAGCCGCCTCCTGCGTGTAGTGGACTCCTGACCTATTCAGCGGAACACCGCATATGGCATAAGTCGAGGAATCTGCAGTCTGTGCCTCTGATTCAGACCATCCAATCGGCTAAGTACCAGAGGTCCGCAATCGGGACTGTCGCCTATACTGCAAACGGTCAGCTCGAAACCAGAGTGAAGTTCTTCCGATCCAAAGTGACACACATCGTTGGTACCGACGTGAGCCACCACCTTCAGTTAGCTGCACCCTGTGCTTTTCATGGCATCTGGAAGGACACGTTCCACGTCTGGATTGACTCCACCTGGTATGCATATGGAGTGCACATTGGCCTTCTTCCCATTCTTGGCTGCCATGTCCCTAAAGGACCCCATAACGCGCCTAACGTTGTAGTTCCCAACTATCAATAATCTCATCCTCTGTGATGCCCGGATCTTGCAGGCTGAGATGTATCCTGTGAAATAGGACAGGTGACTGCATCTGGCTGAGCGACAGTGTCAGCCACAGACAGCACGTGGAACCTGTTGGTCAGACTAACTGGGAAGGCCTTGTGTGCGGCTCCCTGGGAAATCCTTCGCCACCTGCCACGCCCTGAGACGACCTCCCACTCGACCACAAGTAAGGGGTCAATCTCTGTGCGAGCAGTAACAGGGCTGGCTAGCGGTGAGGACCGATCAGAGGACTCGGACGTGCTGGACGTCTGTTGAAACTCCGCTGCCGGCTCACAACAGTGGTGCCCATCCACTGCAGCTTCAAGGTGTGGAGCCGAAGCCATCACAGCGTGGAGATAGAGCGAGGTGTCACCAACTCGGCTCGCATCCGCACACAACACTACCGTGGTTAACTACACTACCCAGATAAACGGACTACTGGCACGTGCTGCAGAAGTCTACTGTAGATGCTGACGGAAACGTAGGAACTATGTCTAATAAATGAGATTAATGTGCAGAGATTCAAAACCCGAAATATTGAAGCAGTCATATGAAACTAAATAATTCGCCCCTGATTATGAACTTACAATATGTCGCAAACTGGGATTACTCTCCGACGCAGACCATAACGCGAAAACTGTGGCTAACTCTAGAAACTGAACTATCAAGGCTTACACAAGAAATTATACAATTCGCTCATCGGTTGGAACTCTTAACAGACACAAAATAAGTTATTTTCCTATTCTTGCGTCTGTCTCGGCCTGTCGCTGCTGCCTGACTGGAAACATGTTCCCTGACGAGTCCCGTTTTGAACTGTATCCAGTGGATGGACGTGTGTGGACGTGGAGACAACCTCATGAATCCATGATCCCTGCATGTCAGCAGGGGACTACTCGAGGTAGTGGAGGCTCTGTAATGGTGTGGGGCGTGTGCAGTTGGAGTAAAGTGGGGCTCCTGATACGTCTAGACACGACTCCGACAGGTGACACACGTAAGCATCCTGTCTGATAACCCGCACACATTACTGTGCATTGTGCATTCCGACGGACTTGGGCAATTCCAGCAGGGAAATGCGACATCCCACACATCCAGAATTGCTACATAGTGGCTCCAGGAACATTCCTCTGCGTTTAAACACTTCCGCTGGCCACCAAATTCCCCAGACATGAGCATTATTGAGTATACCTTGCAAAGTTCCCCTTGTATTCTTACGGATTTATGGTCAGCCTTGCCGGATTCATGGTGTCTGTTCCCTCCAACACTACTTCAGACATTAGTCGAGTCCATATCACATCGTGTTGCGGCACTTCTACGTGCTCGCGGGGGCTCTACACGTTAGTAGGCGGGTGTACCAGTTTCTTTTCCTCTTCAGTGCATTTTGTGCTCTGTATTAAGTTTTTTTGTTTTTTCATATGTTTGCATGAACGAATAAAATTTGTATAGCAATAAAACGAAAAGTAAACAATTTTTTAAACTAAAGAAATAATAAAAACAACAAAAAATTAAAAAAACCTTCTGCTAGCATGTCACCTTGACATGATGGTGAGCCTTGTGTTCTCTGAGGAAACAAAATGAAAAATGCCCCTATCACAACACAAAAGGCCGAATATGTTCTCAGCAGAGGTAGGGATGTAACAGAAACGCAGCTTCGAAGATATTTGAATTAAAACATCCTGACATATTCGCCCTTTTTTACACCTTATCAGCACTGTCCGTGCAGTGAGCTCTTTAGACTGCAAATGTTAGCATACCTGCATCTTGCAATTTATGGGCTAAGGCCCCGTTTCTAGTGCCCAAAATTAAAAAGATTCGCTAGCCATAGTGAACAATATATAATATCATATGGCTGAAGACCGTACATGTAATAGCTATAAAGTTTCTCTGGAGGTGGATAAAATTTATGGGGATGGATTTGTTGCTGATAGAACGCTAAAAGTAGTTTTTCGATACCTGGTGGGGTGGGGGGGGTCTTAATTTTTTTCCCAGAAGGGATCATTTCTCCCAGAAAACCACCCCATGTTACTTGTACAATGAGGGTTCTAAGAGCAAATAGACACAAATTTATGATCTTCTAGATGGTAGGATGCATCTAGAGTATGGAGTACGAGGCAGTAGGGGTAGATCTGTAATTGGAAGCATCCCAGAGAGGGGCTCGTGCATCGTACACTTTAATGCCACGTTGTGTGTTACTGCACGACATGACAAAGGCCGTATTGGAAGACATGATGGCCTGTGTCATGTATACCACATTACATCATATACCATGTTATTTTACTTGACACCATTATATTGCATGACGTAGGTACTAACAAGTAAAAAAGCGCTAATACGTCAAGATGTTTTAATTTAAATGTCGTTAAATCAGGCAAATGGTTCAAATGGCTCTGAGCACTATGGGACTCAACTGCTGTGGTCATCAGTCCCCTAGAAGTTAGAACTACTTAAACCTAACTAACCTAAGGACATCACACATATCCATGCCCGAGGAAGGAATCGAACCTGCGACAGCAGCGGTCGCGCGGTTCCAGACTGTAGCGCCTAGAACCGCTAGGCCACTCCGGCCGGCTAAAGCAGCCACATGAGTCGAAAAGCGCTTCTTTTACACCCATAACTCTGCGCTGCACATACTCGCCTTTCTTGTGCTATGATAGTAGTATTTTTCATTCCGGTAATAGTATTCGGAGACACATTTAGGTAGGTCAGTATTTAAGGTCCAAGGGGCAGAAGTGGTTGCTTGTAAACTTTTCGATTAAGTTCCAAACAACTTCGTCTCAATTACCAGAAATTACCATTTATTTTTCCGTCATTCGGCAGTATAAATAGGAAGTATCTTTCGGTTTTACTCTCTCGATCGAAATGCATGAGGAATCAACGCTCACAATTTTTTTTATTTGGGTGAGAGCCCCAGGTACTCACGACCGCTCATACCGTAAGAAGACCGACTCAAGCGGCTTGAGCCTTGTTTGTCAGTCTCGTTACTATCTGTCAAGGGTTTCGACGAACAACGAGCCGGTTTGCTGTCTGAGTTTGCCACGCCTAGCATCACTTACTGAACATTGCCTCTACATGCTATACCACTGTTTTATCCTGCACTAAAACATTGTTTTTCATGGCATGTGGAAATATGTAATCTTAAAATCTACTGAAGGAAATTTTACGAACAGAATCTTATGATTACCGATGAACTGAAACAGTGTGAATGGAGAAACTAACTTCTAAAAACTTGTTGGAATATTTTTGTCCTTGAGTTCAGTAAAAGTTAAGTAAAAAGACACCAGCGTGGAAATACTTGTATTGGAGCACGAAAAGGCGAATATGCTATTATTTAAAAGACTGACTGAGAAGCGCGCCACCAGGTGTCTCACTCTACCTTCCTCAGCACCTTCAAAAGCTTTCGCAAAACTTTTGGCGTGGAAACGTACTGGTGTTTCTTTTAACATGCAGTTCACTTCTCACTCCCACAAATTCCTCTAACTTTTGATTCGCTCGCACCTTATCCACTCGCCCATTCTCACTCACTCATTCAATCCAACTCATTATCATTATATCATGGTGCCTCTCAGTCTGTCACTGTCTCCCATCACACAGGCACAGCCTTCTTCGTTCTGTACTACTACTATTGTCGCCCTCTCGCTGCCATTATCTCCCTCTTCCTCTGTCTTACCTCTACTGTCTCATTCATTCCTTCCCACTGCTGCTGTCTCTTTTCACTGTCACTATCTCTTACTTCCTCGTTGTCACTCTAATAGGCTCACCACTCTCACCCACTCCCACTTTCTCCTTCTCTTTATACCTCTCCCAATGTCAATTTGACCCTCTCTTTCTCTCACACTGTAACTGTATCCTTTGCTTTTTCTATACCACAATCACTTGAGGCGTGGCGCCTTATATCGCTCCCGTCTAGAGCCTGTGTATCAGGAGGATGACTCGTGCGTGCACAGTGACCGATGGTCTGAAGCGGGTTCAGTCGAGTACGTAGTTCTAATTCCCATCCATTATAGGACATTCAAGAACAGGCGAAGAGAATGTTAATTGTGAATTGTATTATTTCTTGAAGGCTTTTTTTGTTTATTTATGTTTGCACAATTTTGTATACACTTTTAGAAGTGTGAATGATGTGGGAATGTGATCTAAATTAAATATGTAGATTATTGTTCTACTGACGAAGGCTGTATGAGTTAGTGTGAGAGAGTTACAACGCAGTGTGAATGCAGACGACGGACAATTTTGTATCAAAATATATTAAGTAAGTTTATGATAAAAGGAAAGGTAACTCGAGTGCAAATGAAAATAGTTAATAACGTAAAATGTGAACAAAATATCAGAATGTTAAATATTTATTTTGGGAAAAAGTGCAGTTTGAAAGTGTGGTATTTGATGATTGATTAGTCATAAAAAGCGCCGACTAACGCAGGAGATTAATGTTTTTCTATTGGTCTTAAGGAAAACTGACCAATCAGAACAATGTATTTTTTGCGCATCTTTTCCCTTGGAGATATAGAACGCTTACTGCAGTCTAAAGTAGTCGGATTCCAGCCTTTCAGTGGTACGCTCGTGTGTAGTATGAGCTCTGGAGGAAGTTATAATTGCCAGTTTCAGTTGAGCTACATGTTTCAAAAGTAATTTAAAGTGAAGGCATGTTTATTCCGGTATATTCTTTAGAAAGTACAGATTTTTTAAATAATTTTGTGTATGAGGAAAGACAGTACTTCCGCATGGCATATTGAGCAGATCGGTGGCTAAAAGCTTGATTGCATTAGACACCGGTGAACTTAATAGTATGTTGAGAATATACATTTAAGTACAATCCGTGTTTAGAAGCTGTTCGTATTTCGGGAAATATGTTACCATAAACTTACTAACGTGAATGAAAGGGTTTGTGACTGAGTGTGTTAACATTGGCTTGTCAGTCAACGTTGTAAGACGTCGTGGTCTCCTGACCTTCATTACTTACATATTCCGCCCTCACAATCGTATTCCGCACATCAAGACGCTAGATTCGAACCCAAACTCGATAAGATAAAGTCAATGTGTGGGGCGGCGGGTGGAATTATATGTTGTTATTATATAAATATGTTTGAATGGAGAAACACTTCCCGGCCGATGCACCATTTGTGGGGCGGCGGTTAGAAAATTTACTGTTGTATATATATTTGAATGTAGAAACACTGCATTTCCCGGCCGATGCACCATTTGTGGGGCGGCGGTTAGAAAATTTACTGTTGTATAAATGTTTGAATGTAGAAACACTGCATTTCCCGGCCGATGCACCATATGTGGGGCGGCGGGTGGAATTATGCCAATTTTATGTTGTTTATATAAATGTTAGGTTTGTAGAATGTAAAACCAGTTCCTATTATTTAGAATGTTATTTATGCTGTCTTTCGCCGTTCTCAACACTGGCTCTCTAACTACAATATTGGCAACCAGAAAGTGATTAGCAAAACGTAATTAGAATTCCTAGTGCCGCTTCATCTGAGAATACACTTATAGTTACAGCTTATAGCTCTGATGAATTAGGAGATTGTCTGGGATTTATAATCAAAAACGGTCGTGAAAAACGTTCTGTATTCTGAAAGTCACAGATGAAAACAAAAGAATCCACACAATCTAACTAACAGAGCAGTTCAGAGTCTAATGCGCTGATGCAACTATAAATGTCCAAATTAAATGTTTAAAGGAATGCTCGCCATAATTTGATGATAATGTTCATCATACGCCACGCTAAATAATGGTAGAGTGTCTGTCCCGCGGCGGCACGTGAAAATACGACATACGCAAACTGAAGATATATCATTAAATTCATCCCAGAATTAACACTTCTCTCGAAAATGATTTCATGGTTACGAGTATCCCGAGTAACTTAATACGGCATCCGAGGCTGTTTGTAGCAATGATACCGACGCGACGCGACGCGACACGACGCGACTCCCGACACAGATGGCGTGCTATTCAGCGTCTGGAGAGAACTGGGGCCTTGCTTCCTCGTGCAGCGTTCTTATATATAAAGCCGCGGTGCGGACGACTAAGGGAACGCCTGATCAAATCGGCTCTCCCGACTAGCCGCTGGGCTAGTAATGCACCACATTAAGTTACCGAATAAATCATAGCTTCTTTTGCTGATGGCCGATGAAGCTCTCAATTTAAATGTGCATGCAGCACACAGGTAAGTAATCATAATAAAAGTTTGACGTGGCCAAGTTAAATATTTTGGGCGAGAGAATTAATTTAATTACACTGCACGCAGTAGACGAGCTCTGAACTTGCCCTTTGGAGATACGCTATCGCTATAGTTTTATAGTTATTCAGTTGAAACTTCTCACATCTTTATGATTATAGCGGATCTCCATTCTACTTAAATATAAACATCCTAGCCTTATTTATTAGCCTACTTAATCTATCTTGCTTCCTTAATTTTTAAGACAAAAACCAGAAAATTATGAATTTCAACTAAAATCTTAATTTGTGAGATCCAAAGTACTGTTTCTACTCAATTATTATGAAAAAAGAATCTAAGTATAAATTTTTAAGTTTCTAGCTCTTTTCTGTTGCGCCAATGATTTTTACAGAAAAAAGTTCAAATTTCGAAAATGGTTAAAGTTATCGAACTGATATTCAACACATATTAATTTAGTATTACTCCTGATATGCTAGAAACATTTTAGGTTATTTATTTGATTTTTAAAGTATTGCGCAACCTTTATGACGTCAGAGCTAGTTACCGCGGACTGTCTGGCACACAATGGAAAGACTGATGTGAATTTATTATGGCGTGAGTAGGCTGCTTCCCTACATCACCCTCTACTTAAATATTTTGTTTTTGAATGTTAATGAATGAAAAAAAATTAATTACAAAAGGGAAGCAAGAGTACAGCTTAACTCCCTATGAAAAATTAAAATTGAATTGTAAGCATATATAAATATTAAAAGAGAACTGATTACCTACTTTAATTATTTAAATTACTGGCATGTTCACTGCTTCTTAAACAATATTATCGCTCAAAATTTAAGCAAAATCAATGAAACACTTTGGCATACATATTGCCTTAGACAAACAAACACCTAAAAATATGAAAAATTATTAAAATCTTAAATCCGTTAAATACATTTTTACATACACAAATTCAAAGAAAATAACAGTTATTCAAGATACATCAACAGATGATTATATCTTAGCAGCCTTTTCTAAACCTGAAAGAAAATTTCACAAATAATTTTTACACACGTGGTTGTAGCCACTTTGGCTGGCGTTCTACACTTCCACTCACAAGGGTAGAGGAAGGGAAGTTGCTATGGTGTGTGTCCTCCACGTTCACTCTAAGTTACATGGGGAAAGGGGAGGGGTCACTGTGAGTTGTGTCCAAGTCACTCCACGCTTTCATGCAGCTACCAGGCTGCCATTATCTGGTTTGTCCTGTAGAACAAACAAAAAGAGTGCCTCAGACTCTGTTCACTTAATATCTAAGGGTGGGTCACAATGAAATGGGGATATATACATTTTATCTTCCAATATGTTACTGGAACAAAGTTAACAGAACCTTTTTAATTTTACTCTCATGGTTACTTAATTGTCATAAAATCGATAAACTAATGGCTCAAAACGCCGTTAGTCACCTACTAGAGAAAATTAATGCTCAAGGCATACAATCATGAATCATATTTAATCTCAATTTATCATATCTGGGCCGGAACACTGAACCTTTGCTCGGTACATTCATGATACATTTGTATTTTATTCACTTAGCTGACATACCTTTGATTACCTTAGTCTTAGAGATAGTATGAGTATATTTGATTAGTAGTTGTTTTCTCAGCTTCTTTGTACATGTGAGTAACTTTTGGTAATAGTACAGTTCTGAGTGTTCAAAACACACTACGTTCAGTTGACTACTAAATTCACTTATTGGTCCTCTGCTGCTGTGTCAGTTCCACATCTGCAATTATGTACTTATTTCATCGAAGTGTATTTATGCTGAGCTATAAATAATGGTTCACGTCTGCCATTATGTACTTACTTACTTTGCTAGTGTATGAACTTAAGTAATACTTACTCCATTAACATTTAAAGCATAGGATAGCACATTTATTTCGTATCTAAAGTGTATTGCAGCTGATCAGTTTGCTCACGTGGCAATCTATTTCCACTCGATCGGACGCTGAAACCACAGGTAGTCTCTCTCGACCTACCACCAAAGTGCATCAAGTAATTATGGACGAGCGTAATGCTAAATTCCTTAAACCTATAGGACACCATGATCTACTCTGTCTCATCTAACATAAGGGTACCTATGGTCGCATTCACGCCTCCAACTCATAACCTCAATACGTGTAGGTGTGTCCTGTCACACACTACACCAAAATTAACGGCCAGCTCCAACCTTATAAATATTTCAAAGACGTGTCCTTCACGTCTCAACCACAAACACTGTTCAATTCTATTACACTGCCATTCCTTGCTACACAAGGTGAGTTCATTCTTACAGCTTGTCTGCATATTTTTCATAACACTAAGCACTCTCTCTTACTATTTAGCAGTTAGCTCTACAGCATATAATAGGTTTCACTGTCACTTCAGATCCTGCTTGAACACGAATTTGTACATCTTTTTAAAATATTATTGTGGGACCATTTTCAATAAAATAACACTTTGTACTTACTATATTACCAGGGTTCTATACATACTTGTTACTCAAATACATTTGTATCTTAATTACATTATACTTCTGTTTTTTTTTTTTTGGTCACAGTTAGGTTTGTCACAGTAGGTATTTTATTTTCACTAATCGGTGGATAGAATGGTTACAGAACTCATGGCTTGTTAGCCATGACAGAAAATTTTCATATTGGAAAGAAGGGGTCAAAATTTTTGTAGATAGGAAAGACGAAGGATGAGTGAGACCTGAAAAGGAAAGAAGATCTCACACAGCTGGGACTGCACAGCTGCCACACTGTGTAGAGGTTACAGAACAACCTCCTCCCTACAGCATTCATTAGTTTAATACTGTCTTGATAGTCATAACGGAAAATTTAATGTGTTGGAAAGAAGGGGTCGAAATTTTAGGTGGATAGAAAAGATGAAGAGTGAGTGAGACCTGAAATGGAAAGAAGATCTCCCACAGCTGGGACTGCACAGCTGCCACACTGTGTAGAGGTTACAGAACAACCTCCTCCCTACAGAATTCATTGGTTTCAGAAAATTTTCATATTGGGAAGAAGAGGTCGAGATTTTGGTGGATAGGAAAGATGAAGAGTGAGTGAGATCTGAGATGGGAAAGAAGATCTCACACAGCTGGGACTGCACAGCTGCCACAGTGTGTAGAGGTTACAGAACAACCTCCTCCCTACAGCATTCATTCATAACCCTTGACCACGCCACGTCGATCTGAAAATACCTTATGATGCTTTTTTAGAACCTGTCTCAGTTCTTCCTTCTGATTAGCTGAAATTTTATCGATTTCCTGCAATTTAGCTTCTATTTTGTCCAAAATAATTGCCTCTTCTTCTTCTGTGTTTAGCTTATTTGTGCTAAGATTAACACCTTCGTCCCAATATCTCCTATTTTTCAGAACTTGTATAGGCAGCTCCCAAGTTTCATCATTAGCTACTACATGTTTAGCACTAAAAGGTACAGTAATTACTCCGCTTCTTGGCAAGACCATTTTTAACTGGCTTCTTCCAAAGTCAACAACACTCTGATATTTTGACAAGAAATCTATGCCAATTAAAACCTCAATACTGAGATTGTTTACAATTAAACGTGGATGATCAATTAAATTACCATTAATGTTAAAGGGCAGCAAAGCTTCTTGCTTTACCGTTTTTGACACCTTGCCAGTAGCACCAATTATTCTTAGTCCTGATACCCTTATTACTGTAAGCTTGTCTTTACCAGGTAATGCATCAAAGAAGGACTGAGATATCGCACTCATCTCACTTCCACTGTCTAAGAGACAACGTACATTGATACCCAACATATTCACTATTATTATAGGGTGGCTTATTCTAGTTTGTACAGGTGGTTTCTCAAACTCATCCAATAGTTCCTTTTTGATTTGTCTCCAACTAAAGTGATCGACATCTGTCTTCATTACATTTAGGTCAAAGTGTGTAGGGGTTTCCTGATTTACATTTTCAGCTGCCTTTTCCAGTTGGTCTATTAATTTCAAATCGAAACACGGCACGACTTCATTACACTTCATTACATTTAGTTTGCTGAACATGACCCAAATTACTGTAGTCTGAGCGATTCTGCGCCTCCAGACCGGGCATAACACTAGTTGCAGCTGAACCACTTTCACTATTATCGTCGGGTTCCTTCTCAAGTGACAACTAGTCACAGCTACTGGGTTCATCGACCCCTAACAGGCTACCCTCTACATTCTCACTTACCTCCTTTCCTAAATCTATTAGTACAGCATCAACATCCTGCACAGGCACTTTAGATACGAGCACATCATCCTCATCGTAA
This sequence comes from Schistocerca piceifrons, assembly GCF_021461385.2. Lineage (NCBI taxonomy): Eukaryota > Metazoa > Arthropoda > Insecta > Orthoptera > Acrididae > Schistocerca > Schistocerca piceifrons. Next base: position 44,537,363 of record NC_060143.1, read on the forward strand.
ATATAAGCATGAATTTCTTCTGCTTCTTCACCTGACAATTCAGTATTTTGTAGCTCTTCCCTACTGTTACACTGCTGCGCCTTCTCTTTCTCTTCCCACTTAGAAAGCGTCTCTAACACGGTATCTATCAAATACTGTGAGTGATGTAATATTTCTGCTGTATTCTTAGATGCTGCCGACTCCTCATCCACATGTTCAGTCCGAGTACTCTGATCTGTCTTACCAATTCCCGTAACTACTGGCTTAGGAAAAGTAACCGCATGGTGAGCGCCAGTGTCCTCACAGACGGGAACTAGTTTTCCTGCCTCGGCCTACTACTGTTTCCTTTATTTTCATTATAGTTAACTGGCATAGCATTGCTTTCCGTACTGTTGTTTACATGCATAATTTTGTTTGGAACAAAATTATTATCATTTGGATGCCATTGTTGGTTCTGATAATTATTTCTCCAATTCCTACCTCTCTTAGCATGGCGAACACCTACTGTTCTGATGTTTACGTTGCCATTCTGCCCGTTCTTAAAATTACTGCTATTGTTATTAGCATTTCTGTTATTACATGCTTGCTCCACATTGGCAGCAACACGTTCTACACGTTCCAGATACTCAATGAAATGATCCAGATTGTCTCTAGGGGCAGATATAATTCTAGTTTGCCAATACCATGGCAATTTTGCTTCAAGACCTAGTATTATCATTTCAGGTTTTAGCTTTTCGCCCAAATGTGACACACGTGAGATCCATGACCTAGCAAACTCTTTAATAGATTCCTTGCCTGCACTGAAGCGTTTTCCACTTCGAAATTCTCTCAACACTTTATTTTGCTTATTGCTAGACCAATACTCATTAATGAAAGCTGTTTTAAACTCCGCTAATGTTTTATACTTCAACATAACATCAGCTGACCAACGCATGGCGTCACCTGGTAAATGGCTTCTAATAAATGAGATTTTCTCTCGTTCAGACCAAGTTGGTGGAATCACATTTTCAAAGTCGTTCCAGAAATCTAGTGGGTGGATATTTTTATCTGGATCGAACCGCAAGAACTGCCGACACCCGATAAAAGTGGCGTTTGCAGCTAGAACTTGTTGCATACTACCATTACCAGAAGTTACTGAAGCTACTTTACTCTCAATGTTAGCAATGTTAGTACTGATATTTTCTACTCTCCTTTCAACATTATCTACTCTTTTCACAATATGAGTAGTATCAGTTTTGATTGCATTTACTTCTGCTTGACATATGTTTACTTTTATATTAACATCTTTAAATCTATCTGAGCACAGTTCAGATTCCGCCTCCCGAACTTTTCTGTTAACTTGTGCTCCAGTTTCGCATCTTCCATTTGGAAGTCTCTGCGAACCTCAGAAACTTCGGATTTTACTGTTTTATACATTTCAGAAAATTGTTGAGCAACCTTTTTCTTAATATCCTCATGGTTGTTATCAATTATATAATTCAAACTGTCCAGATCCTCTTTCAACTTATTGCAACTAGCCTTGAAAGAATTCTCTAATTCAGCTTTATTGGATTCTAATTTATTGTCCATTGCCTCAAACCGTTTATTAAAATTGGTTTGGCTAGCCACAATCTCATACTTTAATTCAGCATTACTGCTTTTGACCTCAGTTATTTCAGACTTTAATTCAGCTGTCATTTTTGCATTACTGGCAGCTATTGCTTGTAATATAACATTTAAATCAATAGCCCCAGTATCTTTGGGTGGCTCACCAGCTGGTTTCTTTTCACACTCAAGTGACGAAAAACTAGCTCCAACACCAGAATCATCAAAACTAAATGAAACTTCTGATTGATCAGTCATATCTAACTTCTCCTTCTTAAACTCTACCATCTCTGATGACTGTTTCATTTTTAATTCATCAGAGAAACTATCATCCAATAAATTAACAATTTCTGATTTCTGCTATACTACAAGGGTCTCTATTATTGAATCATTGCCCCTTTTTACGCTACTGTCAGAAGACAATACTTCATATTTCACTTTAACATTACCATTTTCATGCATATTTACACTTGAACCGTCGTCTGGATTTACAGTTCATTCAACAGACATAGGTTCTGTTTTAAGTTTAAGCTCAGTTTCTTTTGGCGGTTCCATCGCCGACAGTCTTTTAGTGCAGGTTAGTAAAATTTTTAACAGCTTTTCACTTAACTTAGTTCCTTCTGCACGACGTATGGCGTTGCCGGCGTGGTGTACCAGGATTACTGATGCGACGCAGCTTGCTGAATTGCAGACGGCACTCCGACGGCTGTTGTGTGTTTGCGTGGCCTGCAACTGCAGGTGGGGCTCCGGCTGCTCCGGCGGACGACTACAGTGAGGCGAAACTGGCTTCTCGCGATGCCGGCAGCTCCGCTAGACTCAGTGCCAGCTCCGTCAATCCAGATATGTCGTTAATCCATTTGCGTCGTCCACATACACAAGTAACACTTTCACCGTTCTATTACTCAGTGGCGTGTCGCATTTCACTCGCTAATCCCAATATTTAAAAATCACTTTCACTTTACTCAGTTTCTTCCTTTCCCGGCCGATGCACCATATGTGGGGTGGCGGGTGGAATTATATGTTGTTATTATGTAAATATGTTTGAATGGAGAAACACTTCCCGACCGATGCACCATTTGTGAGGCGGCGGTTAGAAAATTTACTGTTGTATATATATTTGAATGTAGAAACACTGCATTTCCCGGCCGATGCACCATTTGTGGGGCGGCGGTTAGAAAATTTACTGTGGTATAAATGTTTGAATGTAGAAACACTGCATTTCCCGGCCGATGCACCATATGTGGGGCGGCGGGTGGAATTATGCCAATTTTATGTTGTTTATATAAATGTTAGGTTTGTAGAATGTTAAACCAGTTCCTATTATTTAGAATGTTATTTATGCTGTCTTTCGCCGTTCTCAACACTGGCTCTCTAACTACAATATTGGCAACCAGCAAGTGATTAGCAAAACGTAATTAGAATTCCTAGTGCCGCTTCATCTGAGAATACACTTATAGTTACAGATTATAGCTCTGATGAATTAGGAGATTGTCTGGGATTTATAATCAAAAACGGTCGTGAAAAACGTTCTGTATTCTGAAAGTCACAGATGAAAACAAAAGAATCCACACAATCTAACTAACAGAGCAGTTCAGAGTCTAATGCGCTGATGCAACTATAAATGTCCAAATTAAATGTTTAAAGGAATTCTCGCCATAATTTGATGATAATGTTCATCAAACGCCACGCTAAATAATGGTAGAGTGTCTGTCCCGCGGCGGCACGTGAAAATACGACATACGCAAACTGAAGATATATCATTAAATTCATCCCAGAATTAACACTTCTCTCGAAAATGATTTCATGGTTACGAGTATCCCGAGTAACTTAATACGGCATCCGAGGCTGTTTGTAGCAATGATAGCGACGCGACGCGACGTGACACGACGCGACTCCCGACACAGATGGCGTGCTATTCAGCGTCTGGAGAGAACTGGGGCCTTGCTTCCTCACGCAGCGTTCTTATATATAAAGCCGCGGTGCGGACGGCTAGGGGAACGCCTGATCAAATCGGCTCTCCCGACTAGCCGCTGGGCTAGTAATGCACCACATTAAGTTACCGAATAAATCATAGCTTCTTTTGCTGATGGCCGATGAAGCTCTCAATTTAAATGTGCATTCAGCACACAGGTAAGTAATCATAATAAAAGTTTGACGTGGCCAAGTTAAATATTTTGGGCGAGAGAATTAATTTAATGACACTGCACACAGTAGACGAGCTCTGAACTTGCCCTTTGGAGATACGCTATCGCTATAGTTTTATAGTTATTCAGTTGAAACTTCTCACATCTTTATGATTATAGCGGATCTCCATTCTACTTAAATATAAACATCCTAGCCTTATTTATTAGCCTACTTAATCTATCTTGCTTCCTTAATTTTTAAGACAAAAACCAGATAATTATGAATTTCAACTAAAATCTTAATTTGTGAGATCCAAAGTACTGTTTCTACTCAGTTATTATGAAAAAGGAATCTAAATATAAATTTTTAAGTTTCTAGCTCTTTTCTGTTGCGCCAATGATTTTTACAGAAAAACGTTCAAATTTCGAAAATGGTTAAAGTTATCGAACTGATATTCAACACATATTAATTTAGTATTGCTCCTGACATGCTAGAAACATTTTAGGTTATTTATTTGATTTTTAAAAGTATTGCGCAACCTTTATGACGTCAGAGTTAGTTACCGCGGACTGGCTGGCACACAATGGAAAGACTGATGTGAATTTACTACGGCGTGAGTATGCTGCTACCCTACAAATGTTGTAGGAATTCATGTAAATGATATGTAAATAACAAGTAAATCGCAAATACATACCTTGGTTGAAATATTCGAGGCTGGTGTACACACACACATTCAAGACACGACGGTCAAAAAAGCTTTTAGTTCGGGAGAGTCAAACCGCATACCAGGAGGCCCTTCAGAGGACGAGTCAACCTATCTACGTCGGCCGGCGACCGCCTGTAGAGCAGACAGCGTTTGCCCGAATGAGAGGGAGAACAACCCTGTGTTCGGCTTAAAAGTAGATTCTTCTACAATGTGTGGGAGTGCCCAGCCTACACATTCCTTACAAACATAGATCGCAGTTTCAGAGGTTTTCACAGGGAGACAGCAAACGCCAAACGCTGATGCTACAGATTTCCGGATTGGTCGCCTTAAATGAAACGTTTTTCTCCCGTTTTAGAAGAGCAATGCTGATTGGCAGACGATACTTCTGACGCCTTGAGCTGAAAGAGCAATGGAAGAGACTGAAAGATATACCCCTTCCCATCTGGCGTGGAGAGGGGCCGTTCCATTGCCGCTCCTGGAGCGAGAACACTTAATGACAGCGTGGGCGCTCGTACGTGTACTCAAAGAGCGAGGAACAAGTCTCTCCTCACTATTTCACTGGGAGAGCACCTCTGTCGAGAGCAAATGGGAGTGCGACTTGTAACATCCATGAGATAAATTTTTGGCTACAGTGCGACGAGAGAAAATTATGCCTCTAACAGTTATAAACATTATGTATCCGACGTATGAAAAATACAATAAAAACTTATAAATATTAATTATTTATATAATATTCTATGATGTAATTAGACATATCGATGTGTATCATACAAAGACAATGATAATTGTAAATTCCTTTTATGATCTGCGATTGTCTTCCTTTGTTTTTACCTTTTGTTGGATGGCTTTTGTAGGTTCAGCACGCAAGACGCATATAAAACTGAGGTCTGTTAATTATTACTTGAAAATAGAGTTCATTATTATTATAAATATGAGTGAATAATTATTTGTAACTTTAATTCCTCTCTCAGTAAGCATTATCTGTGTTAATTATTTCTTTCCGCTGCAAGAAGCGCAGCCATTGATGATAGCGATTTGTATCGCGTTTTTGTCTGTGTTTTCCTTATAAACAAATCAAATGTTTGCTTGATGAGGTCTCAGTACTGCACAATATGAAAGTATAGTTTATACCGTTTAATAAACATTTTAAATATTTACTTATTTGTTCTAAGAATAGAAAGTCTCTATCAATTGTCTGCCGCCATCTTAACAATTATCTCAGCGGCAAATTCAAATTACGCAACTCTGCAGACATAAATGCCGAACGTAATACAAATGTGTAAAAATAAATGTGCACCGGTGGTTCCGAACTCATTTTAATGAAAATGATTCGAATCACATTGGTTCTTTAAAAACAGGGCTCATAGCACGATCGTTATAACAAACTTTTCCAACTGATTTATGGAGCCGAAATTAATTACGCACGAGTTGCGAAGAATATTGTTTTAGGTAACATACGTCAGTGTTGTGCGCGGCTGATATTCGGTGGTTTTAATTATCATTTTGCTGAAGATAACTGTTTCCATCATAATCCATAGTTGTATAGAATCCGTTGTATGAACTGTGATTTAGTGACACTTACACAACTTACAGACAACGCTTTAACACGACGTTAACTTGGAGTTCTTTAGCAACTTGATCAAATCTTTAGCTGGGAGAAAAATTATTTAGTAATTATTCAATGTAATAAAATAAGATTATCATTTCCATTTACAAATTAGTTAAATACCAAACCACTGAATAACCCAGCGAACGCCACAGACTCTATATCGAGTCTTTGCGATTAATTATTGTTCACTGTATTGGCCGCCACACTTATTGTGCGGTGTGAACAGACAGAGTTTTAGTTAAACGCCTGGGAGCGAATTTTTGAGTGGCATCACGGTGGACTGGTTATCTGACCGGTGTACCACGCCAATAGTCAGACTAGGGGCGAATAGTAGTCCTTGACTTTTTCAAGGCGTAGGGAGAGTTTGATTGGCGACGGTCAATCCAGATAGAACGAGGGTTATCTTGTTTGTCAGCAGCGAGCGGCGCAGACAGCAGTCATCGCAGCTTACGGTATTGTGCGCTACAGCTATTGCGAGCCCCATATTTCCTCCTCAACAGTACACTTCACTGCATTTCACACGCGACAGCCTCAACCGTACCTAGCAACATCCTTATGGATAATTATTCCAGTTGAGTAGGCACAGCTCTCAGCCATTCTGCCAAGTCAATAACAATCTTAAACTTTGTACAGAAATTTCATTAGCGAATCCTATCCATAAGAGGTAACTTCACATCCCGAAAAGAACCAGGAAATAACTTGTTCAGTTCATAACTAAAAGTGCCATTGTGATTTCTCAGAATTTTTGCAAGAAAAAAATAATAATTTTTGGTTAGTTTCATGTTTTTCTTACAGTAACTAGCATTACTCCAGTACCCAAGTATCCCACTAGTTATGTAAGAAATTTTGTGAATTTTTGCGTCATTTCCTTACAGCGGACGACTCCAGAAGGTATTTATTGCTGGAAGTTTTTCAGGCATTTCTCTTTAGAACGTTAGGAGCGTCTGTCTGATTTCTGTAGTAGTGTGGGGGTGGAAATTGCATCTTGCAGGAGCCACAGGGTAATGGGTACATCTCAGAGTAATCCGTTGCGCAGAATGACAGAATAACACCCACACGCTCACAACGTGCACATTATCAAGGTTCAGAATATTCTGAAGTTTTTCCAGTGTTTCCAACTTTCATTCAAAATTAAGACCTTTTCCCAATTCTTGGAATAGTTATGTTGTATGCAGCATAGTGCAAGTTGCAGTACGGCAGGTTTATGCTCGGCTTTCCTACCGGCGATCTGCTGCAACGAGTTCACAGGTAGGTGCAGGAAAAGGACGAAAGAACCGCGCCGCCACACGCTACTGTCTTCCAGCATTTACTACTATTCCGTCTTCTTTCCTTGCCACTGCCTCCCTTTCTTTCAGCACAAAAAGCGGGAATACGTTGCCAAGCCAAATGTTTTGGAACATTTTTGAACGTGCCAGTGAATTAAGACTGAGGCAGCTGGTACCCCCCTTTCCGGTCAGCCTTTTAAACAGCACCATTTGTGCTCCAGATAGGAGGATTTTCCCTCTTGTTACGTTCTTTTCCCTGCTACAGCAGGGAATTTAACTCATATGAAAAGAAATTTACGTGTCAGAAAAATTTCAATAGTTCATTTGTGTGAAATTGAAATAACGCAAAAATAATTTTATACCTCAAGCCGGATTTTAACTACAATAAAAAAATTTCATGTTTTTTGTTACTAGATAGATGATAACAAGGGAGACACACTACAGTATATTTCTCCGGGCTAATTTACTTTATAAACCCCGTGTTCGCCCCACGCCGGATTTTACGTGGGTATTTTACATGTAAAAGTAGGTGAACCGTGATTTATTTTCAAAGAATACTCTTAAGAATTTGTTTTATTTACTAGCGATTCACCAACAACGTTAACACATTTAATCACACTTTGTAAGCATGGAAGTAGTTGCCAGGGAGTAACTGATGAAATCATAACCAAATTCCTTTGAACAAATGGGAATTTTATTCACTTTAATAGTGCCTAAAACATTTTTTTAAAAGAAACAGATTTAAAATTATAATGAAAAAGCACCCTCTAAATATCAAAGTTACAATTTATTCAGAGGCAGAAAGAAACAAGTTTTGACTGTATGAGCTTTCAGGCAGAGAGCCTTGCCGCTCCCTTTTGACACGGCCGTAGTTACAAACGCTCATAACAGCCTCTGAAAGATTACACTGGTGCAAATTTGTAACACACCAGATAACTTTAAACTAGAGTTTTAACAATTTACACAAGCACACAAACCATGCACCCCCTCATATGAGGGATGGAAATGGTACAAAACACTAACATTTAAAATATTAACCTTGAGACCGAAGGTGCAACTTGCTTTTAACTTCTAAGAAAACTCTTACGGTGAAAGGGTGGCAATTTTATTTACTAAAATGATCATTTAAATAAAAGCCCATGAAATGCAATCTTATATAAAATCTACAAGGTTGGCCAAACAATAGTTAAAATGCCCTATAGTACACAAATACCGCCTCTCAAGATCATAGGCAATAATATGAAAGTTTCCAAAGATCAAAACATATTTCAGGTATTAGGCCGTTACACTCCAAGCAATAAATTCGTTAACACACCAAATCCGACAAACATGACAGAGGCACCTACTAACGTACGGTAAATTGATAGGGAGCTTACTGAACAACTCGAACCGCAGGTTCTCTAACCCGCCCCTACTCGAAAAGGGAGAAACGGACCACCCAATTTATAAACAAGCACCTTCCCGCAGGTGGGCAAACGGAGAAGAATGGTGGGACGACCGCAAATAAAACGGCTGGTGACCCCACCAAGGAAACACGTAGAATTTAACAAGAGTAAATCAAACAACATATCACCAATCACTTAACTTCTAATAAAGTGCGATTTCTCGAGAAGGCCTGGCGCAGCACCCCTAAATCGCTCTCCCGAACCATCCGCTGCCAGTCGCTTTAACGGACGCAGGAAGGCGCGCCGATCTCCCGTCTCACGGCGTCGCAGCTCGCACCGGCCGGACTGATGTCGTGGGTTGACTACTGTTGCTCTCGTGTCGACCGCGTAGTCACTACCCCTCGCTATACGCCGCGGTCCACTGGACTCACGTGGAGACCTCACATGCACCGACGCTCAAGACGGGCAAGTCATCTTGTGTCTCTTTGCGCGACCCACCAATCGATCAATCCAGCCGCCAATGACCATTGCCTGAGCAAACTCGAGCCGACTGACGGTCTAACGCGCAGACTCAGATGCAGGAACTAAGCCCCGACCGGGCGACCACTCGCTGGGTTCACTTACTGGTGGAGTGGAAAGACTCTCATTTTGCCGGCTTTAAAGGTTGATCCGAACAACAGACATACTAGCACTCCGAACGACAGACAGACACTAACTTCCTAACAAATGCGGACGAGAGACGGACTAGCAATCTGGGAACGAGAGACTGATCCAGACTGACTGACTGGCGAGCTGATAGCGCCCCTTAAATGCACGTGAACAGGCAACCTTTCCCCTCTTCCACCAGAGGGAGAAACCAAAGCTGCGATTGCCACAGCGGCGCCACCGCCAGAAACGGAGGGCGACTGCTCCACACTACGCACTGCGGCGCGCTCTTCACAACAGCAATTTTTACCACGACTCAGTAGGGTAACATTGAATGTCTGTTTGTGTGAAACGGATAATACTAAGGAAATCTGCAAATTTGTTCGATATCGGGATCTCAGGAACAGACTGTAAAAATTACAATTTCTAGTGCATAGCCGTCTTGGAATCAGTCTCAATTAAGTTTGGTTTGTTCATTTTGCTGCATCCATCATTATGAGAAATGAGCTGGCGTGAAAAATCGTACGCAAACGTATTCGTATATCTGGCCAGCCACACTATCTCGGAAACCAGTCGGAAGAGGGCATATGTCGATATGAAGTTTCTTATTCAGAATCAGTAATACTATCACCCCTCAAAGCATGTACATTTCCTCCTGCTCACCATGTGTATTATAACATCAAGGAATAAATTCAGTTGTACCAGAGTGAGCTGTAGAGTGTGAAAAATGTGGGGGAAGACTACATCCTTATTAATACCATAAATGTGAAAGTACTTCAAAAGAGCTGAACGAATGATGATGTTTGATTGGAGCCCAGGAAGAACATAGGCTATTTTAAACAGTTGTATTTTTTTAGTATTAGTAATAATTTTAAATATGGTATAGGAGACTGGAATGCAGAAAACCTTGCGCAGAGATAGGCGATTCTGAGTGTTTTTAGATTATAACGCGATTGTGCGAATCCATCGTTTACACGTGTGCGCGGTTTCTGGAATTTTAAAAACGGTTGCTGCACGACCTGGCGAAGCTGGACGGTTCTTACGAGGAAATATCGTGGAGGTACAAGAATAAAAGCCCACTCTAAGCCCGAGAACCACATTTAAAAATATTACGTCGGGGAGATTTTAAGAAAGTTATTATTAATATTTTTTATTTTACAATATACCCCGCTAAAGTAAGTCTGATTCAGACTATGCTTCTAAGAGAGCTCGAACTGTAAAAGTTTTTCGAACAACTCTCGGAACACTCTCAGATCCACTGGGATTTAAAGATGCGGAACGTCATGCGGCCTTGAGAGCTAGATAAACATTGGAAGAGACACAGGACCGTCGCGTTAAGACGCCCAGTGTCACGCGTCATTTAAATTTTGTACCACTAATAGAGAGACTTCGTGGCTTTACATATAGAACATGGGCGGCGTTTAGCGAGAATATTATGGTCACTATCTACATTTATTTATTTGTTTATTGTTCAAATAAAGACCTGATGTTATATAGCTGGTCGTACATTGTGTGATTTTGCGTATTATATCATACAAATTCAGTTTTGTTTTTGAAAATTTTACGACAGGATTAAAAAATAGCATATATAGGCCCCGTCAAACAAGTCAGGTGACCTGTAACTCAATAATTAAAAACTATCGCCCAGCTGTTTGACGCGAACGTTACACATAAAAGACGTACAACCAACTGGCGGCAAAAAACTGTAACGTAATTTTGTTCCATTGTGTAACGTTTAATGATGACTGTTTGAAATCTTCAAACACATGTCAATAACTGTATGACCAGCTTTCAGCGGTGTTACAAGCACTTTTTCGTTTTGCGAGGCATGGTTTATTGTATAATTTGTGTGCTTGACAGTGCCAGAGACGATAAAATGTGTCAATCAATGGAATTATTGGTAATGAATACACCTATGCAGAAAAAAATTCTCGTACAAAACAGCAGCTGAAATATAAATGGCTTTTACCAAAACAAATGCGTCAACGGCCTTGTCACAGTAGTAACGCCGGTTCCCTTCAGATCACCGAAGTTAAGAGTTGTCGGGCTTAGTGAGCGACCGTCCGGTCTACCGAGCGCTGTTGGCAAGCGGGCTATATCTGCATTCACCCCTTTTGATGCCGATGGAAGCAGCTGCTCCGGTCACGAAAGCTGAAAAGTCCGGGAGAAGCGTTTGCCAACCACATGCTCCTCCATATCCGCATCCAGTGACGTCCGTCGGCTGAGGATGACATGGCGGTCGGTCGGTACCGATGAGCCTTCTGAGACCTGTTTGGACACAGAAAATCAAAAAAATAACTGGAGAATTTTGAGTGAATGCGAGACATAAGTCATGGGCACAGCGGTACTACGTCATTCACTTGGTGTTGTATACTGCATGGGACGTACGCCACTTTCTGCTATCTGTGGATCCGAGTGCTCTGCGGCACTATTTATTCGTTATGTGGCACCGTGAGGGCCGATTTGAGATGGACGTGAAATATGTCCCTGCCTGTGAGAGGAAACACGCGATGCAGAAACAGCTCCGCATGTAGTTGGCATGTTGTTAGCGGGCGCTGGCGCGGAACGCACGTGCAGCGACGAGCAGCCAGCCGTTCCTAATGGACCCTGTGCTGTGTGCCGCCGACGCGCGTCGATTCCAACACCCGGCTGTGACCTGTGCTAACGTTGGCAGTGCCGCCGCAGATCACAAATCCTCTACTCGCTGCTCTACTGCGAAATTTGCCTCTGCCTTCATGGACCCGTGAAACGTCCGAAGTTTAACACACTTTTTTTTTTTTTTTTTGGTCATCAGTCTACTGACTGGTTTGATGCGGCCCGCCACGAATTCCTTTCCTGTGCTAACCTCTTCATCTCAGAGTAGCACTTGCAACCTACGTCCTCAATTATTTGCTTGACGTATTCCAATCTCTGTGTTCCACTACACTTTTTGCCCTCTACAGCTCCCTCTAGTACCATTGAAGTCATTCCCTCATGTCTTAGCAGATGTCCTATCATCCTGTCCCTTCTCCTTATCAGTATTTTCCACATATTCCTTTCCTCTCTGATTCTGCGTAGAACCTCCTCATTCCTTACCTTATCAGTCCACCTAATTTTCAACATTTGTCCATAGTACCACATCTCAAATGCTTCGATTCTCTTCTGTTCCGGTTTTCCCACAGTCCATGTTTCACTACCATACAATGCTGTACTCCAGACGTACATCCTCAGAAATTTCTTCCTCAAATTAAGACCGGTATTTGATATTAGTAGACTTCTCTTGGCCAGAAATGCCTTTTTTGCCATAGCGACTCTGCTTTTGATGTCCTCCTTGCTCCGTCCATCATTGGTTATTTTACTGCCTAGGTAGCAGAATTCCTTAACTTCATTGACTTCGTGACCATCAATCCTGATGTTAAGTTCCTTGCTGTTCTCATTTCTACTACTTCTCATTACTTTTGTCTTTCTCCGATTTACTCTCAAACCATACAGTGTACTCATTAGACTGTTCATTCCGTTCAGCAGATCATTTAATTCTTCTTCATTTTCACTCTGGATAGCAATGTCATCAGCGAATCGTATCATTGATATCCTTGTATTTTAATTCCACTCCTGAACCTTTCTTTTATTTCCATCATTGCTTCCTCGATGTACAGATTGAAGAGTAGGGGCGAAAGCCTTGTCTTACACCCTTCTTAATACGAGCACTTCGTTCTTGATCGTCCACTCTTATTATTCCCTCTTGGTTGTTGTACATATTGTATATGACCCGTCTCTCCCTATAGCTTACCCCTACTTTTTTCAGAATCTCAAACAGCTTGCACCATTTTATATTGTCGAACTCTTTTTCCAGGTCGACAAATCCTATGAAAGTGTCTTGATTTTTCTATAGCCTTGCTTCCATTATTAGCCGTAACGTCAGAATTGCCTCTCTCGTCCCTTTTCCTAAAGCCAAACAGATCGTCACCTAGCGCATTCTCAATTTTCTTTTCCATTCTTCTGTATTTTATTCTTGTAAGCAGCTTCGATGCATGAGCTGTTAAGCTGGTTGTGCGATAATTCTCGCACTTGTCAGCTCTTGCCGCCTTCGGAATTGTGTGGATGATGCTTTTCCGAAAGTCAGATGGTATGTCGCCAGGCTCATATATTCTACACACCAACGTGAATAGTCGTTTTGTTGCCACTTCCCCCAATGATTTTAGAAATTCTGATGGAATGTTATCTATCCCTTCTGCCTTATTTGACCGTAAGTCCTCCAAAGCTCTTTTAAATTCCGATTCTAATACTGGATCCCCTATCTCTTCCAAATCGACTCCTGTTTCTTCTCCTATCACATCAGACAAATCTTCACCCTCATAGAGGCTTTCAATGTATTCTTTCCACCTATCTGCTCTCTCCTCTGCGTTTAACAGTGGAATTCCCGTTGCACTCTTAATGTTACCACCGTTGCTTTTAATGTCACCAAAGGTTGTTTTGACTTTCCTGTATGCTGAGTCTGTCCTTCCGACAATCATACCTTTCTCGATGTCTTCACATTTTTCCTGCAGCCAATTCGTCTTAGCTTCCCTGCACTTCCTATTTATTTCATTCCTCAGCGACTTGTACTTCTGTGTTCCTGATTTTCCCGGAACATGTTTGTAGTTCCTCCTTTCATCAATCAACTGAAGTATTTCTTCTGTTACCCATGGTTTCTTCGCAGCTACCTTCTTTGTACCTATGTTTTCCTTCCCAACTTCTGTGATGGCCCTATTTAGAGTCGTCCATTCCTCTTCAACTGTACTGCCTACTGCGCTATTCGTTATTGCTGTATCTATAGCGTTAGAGAACTTCAAACGTAACTCGTCATTCCTTAGTACTTCCGTATCCCACTTCTTTGCGTATTGATTCTTCCTGACTAATGTCTTGAACTTCAGCCTACTCTTCATCACTACTATATTGTGATCTGAGTCTATATCTGCTCCTGGGTACGCCTTACAATCCAGTACCTGATTTCGGAATCTCTGTCTGACCATGATGTAATCTAATTGAAATATTCCCGTATCTCCCGGCCTTTTCCAAGTATACCTTCTCCTCTTGTGATTCTTGAACAGGGTATTCGCTATTACTAGCTGAAACTTGTTACAGAACTCAATTAGTCTTTCTCCTCTTTCATTCCTTGTCCCAAGCCCATATTCTCCTGTAACCTTTTGTTCTACTCCTTCCCCTACAACTGCATTCCAGTCGCCCATGACTATTAGATTTTCGTCCCCCTTTCCATACTGCATTACCCTTTCAATATCCTCATACTCTTTCTCTATCTGATCATCTTCAGCTTGCGACGTCGGCATGTGTACCTGAACTATCGTTGTCGGTGTTGGTCTGCTGTCGATTCTGATTAGGACCACCCGGTCACTGAATTGTTCACAGTAACACTCCCTCTGCCCTACCTTCCTATTCATAACGAATCCTACACCTGTTATACCATTTTCTGCTGCTGTTGATATTACCCGATACTCATCTGACCAGAAATGTGGTGTCACCGCCAGACACCACACTTGCTAGGTGGTAGCCTTTTAAATCGGCCGCGGTCCGCTAGTATACGTCGGACCCGCGTGTCGCCGCTGTCAGTGATTGCAGACCGAGCGCCGCCACACGGCAGGTCTAGAGAGACTTACTAGCACTCGCTCCAGTTGTACAGCCGACGTAGCTAGCAACAGACACTAACGAAGACTCTCTCATTTGCCGAGAAGATAGTTAGCATAGCCTACAGCTAAGTCAATTGCTACGACCTAGCAAGGCGCCATCACCAAGTTATATTGAAATGATAATACTGTATCAACAAGACCAATGTTCCCCAATTGTGGATTAAAGTTAAGTATTCCAGCAGCTACGTACTTTTCTTTACAGCATTCATTACGTATCCTGTTTCAGACCTCACGCCATCCTGCGTGAGCTTATAGCGTGCATTTCGGCTTCCTCAAACAACACGGTGTTGGCACTTCTGCCGACACTTCAAGAAATCCTTGTCTTCCTTCCACTTCACTTCACTGACCCCTACTATATCTAGAGTGAGCCTTTGCATTTCCCTTTTCAGATATTCTAGTTTCCCTACCTCGTTCAAGCTTCTGACATTCCACGCCCCGACTCGTAGAACGTTATCCTTTCGTAGATTATTCAATCTTTTTTTCTCATGGTAACCTCCCCCTTGGCAGTCCCCTCCCGGAGATCCGAATGGGGGACTATTCCGGAATCTTTTGCCAATGGAGAGATCATCATGACACTTCTTCAATTACAGGCCACATGTCCTGTGGATACACGTTACGTGTCTTTAATGCAGTGTTCTCCATTGCCTTCTGCATCCTCATGTCGTTGATCATTGCTGATTCTTCCGCCTTTAGGGGCAATTTCCCACCCTTAGGACAAGTGAGTGCCCTGAACCTCTATCCGCTCCTCAGCCCTTTTTGACAAGGCCGTTGGCAGAATGAGGCTGACTTCTTATGCCGGAAGTCTTCGGTCGCCAATGCTGATTATTTATCAAAATTTAGGCAGTGGCGGGGATCGAACCCAGGACCGAAGACGTTTTGATTATGAATCAAAGACGCTACCCCTAGCCCACGGGTACTAACGCCACACTACTGGCCACTGAAACTGCGGCTTCAGGAAGGCTAGCAAGTGACGAAAGTTTACTTATCTTCCGTCTGTAGTACAGTAGGAAGAATACATGGTCAAGTGTCAGGCGGCAGCAACAACTGCTATAGTCGAAGTTTGAATGCTACTTTAATTCCATGCTAAAGTTCTAGAAACATAGTAGCTGGCGAGGGTGGCGTGCAAGTCTGTCTTCACCGAGGGACAGGTCAGCAAAGAAAGAACAACATGCGGTCTCACATTATCTTGTTGGAAAGCATAGTTGCGGACGTCTCGGAGATAACAGACTGCCATAACAGATAAGAAATTTAAAGGCTACTGTGATACTTCTACCGGGGACCACTTTCGCCAACTGAAAGCACGAGTAGGGAAGGAGAAAGAGAGAGCAAAAATGTTCAAATGCGTGTGAAATCTTATGGGACTTAACTGCTAAGGTCATCAGTCCCTAAGCTTACACACTACTTATACTAAATTATCCTAAGGACAAACACACAAACACCCATGCCCGAGGGAGGATTCGAACTTCCGCCGGGACCAGGCGCACAGTCCATGACTGCAGCGCCCCAAGACCGCTCGGCTAATCCCGCGCTGCAAAGAGACAACCAGCACCCATGCGTCGAATGCCCGAGACACGGACATTGGAGCCATTCTGTAACCATGCAACGAGGAGGAGGAGTCCTCACCTCGCTAAAGAACGGGGACCTTGCGAAAAGCCTGGAGGACAACGAGAAGTGAGCCGTAAACTGACGGGCTGGAGCATAGACACAAAAGCGTCAACAATGCACATGTATAGGCTGAAAGCGTTTAACACACTTCCTAACAGAACCAGAAACTCTACCATCTGGTGAGCAAGATGTATGAAACAGGCGAAATACCCTCAGACTTCAAGAAGAATATAATAATTCCAATCCCACAGAAAGCAGGTGTTGACAGATGTGAAAATTACCGAACTATCAGCTTAATAAGTCACAGCTGCAAAATACTAACACGAATTCTTTACAGACGAATGGAAAAACTAGTAGAAGCCAACCTCGGGGAAGATCAGTTTGGATTCCGTAGAAACACTGGAACACGTGAGGCAATACTGACCTTACGACTTATCTTAGAAGAAAGATTAAGGAAAGGCAAACCTACGCTTCTAGCATTTGTAGACTTAGAGAAAGCTTTTGACAATGTTGACTGGAATACTCTCTTTCAAATTCTAAAGGTGGCAGGGGTAAAACACAGGGAGCGAAAGGCTATTTACAATTTGTACAGAAACCAGATGGCAGTTATAAGAGTCGAGGGACATGAAAGGGAAGCAGTGGTTGGGAAGGGAGTAAGACAGGGTTGTAGCCTCTCCCCGATGTTGTTCAATCTGTATATTGAGCAAGCAGTAAAGGAAACAAAAGAAAAATTCGGAGTAGGTATTAAAATTCATGGAGAAGAAATAAAAACTTTGAGGTTCGCCGATGACATTGTAATTCTGTCAGAGACAGCAAAGGACTTGGAAGAGCAGTTGAATGGAATGGACAGTGTCTTGAAAGGAGGATATAAGATGAACATCAACAAATGCAAAACAAGGATAATGAAATGTAGTCTAATTAAGTCGGGTGATGCTGAGGGAATTAGATTAGGAAATGAGGCACTTAAAGTAGTAAAGGAGTTTTGCTATTTGGGGAGCAAAATAACTGATGATGGTCGAAGTAGAGAGGATATAAAATGTAGGCTGGCAATGGCAGGGAAAGCGTTTCTGATGAAGAGAAATTTGTTAACATCCAGTATTGATTTAAGTGTCAGGAAGTCATTTCTGAAAGTATTTGTATGGAGTGTAGCCATGTATGGAAGTGAAACATGGACGATAAATAGTTTGGACAAGAAGAG
The DNA here is from genome assembly GCF_021461385.2 of Schistocerca piceifrons. NCBI lineage: Eukaryota > Metazoa > Arthropoda > Insecta > Orthoptera > Acrididae > Schistocerca > Schistocerca piceifrons. The sequence continues at coordinate 44,555,126 of NC_060143.1, forward strand.
AATAGAAGCTTTCGAAATGTGGTGCTACAGAAGAATGCTGAAGATTACATGGGTAGATCACATAACTAATGAGGAAGTATTGAATAGGATTGGGGAGAAGAGAAGTTTGTGGCACAACTTGACCAGAAGAAGGGATCGGTTGGTAGGACATGTTCTGAGGCATCAAGGGATCACCAATTTAGTATTGGAGGGCAGCGTGGAGGGTAAAAATCGTAGAGGGAGACCAAGAGATGAATACACTAAGCAGATTCAGAAGGATGTAGGTTGCAGTAGGTACTGGGAGATGAAAAAGCTTGCACAGGATACAGTAGCATGGAGAGCTGCATCAAACCAGTCTCAGGACTGAAGACCACAACAACAACAACAACAGAACCACGTAGCCCTCTCACGGGAAAAGCCACGTGTAACACTACTGGCTACTATAATGAAGCGCCAAAGAAACTGGTATAGGCAAGCGTATGCAAGTACACAGATATGTAAACCGGCAGAACACGGAGATGCAGTTTGCAACGCCGAAAGACAAAAAATGACTCGCGCAATTGTTAGATCGGTTACTGGTGTTAAAATGGCAGGTTATCAAGATTTAAGTGAGTTTAAACGTAGTGTTATAGTCGGCGCACGAGCGATGGGAGATAGCATCTCCGAGGTAGCGGTGAAGTGGGGATTTTCCCGTACGATCATCTCACGAGTGTACCGTAATATCAGGAATCCGGTAAAACATCAAAGCTCCGACATCGCTGCGGCCGGAAAAAAATATCATGCAAGAACGGGACCAACGACGACTGAAGAGGATCGTTCAACCCTTTCGCAAATTGCTGCAGATCTCAATGGTGGGCCATCAACAAGTGCCAGTGTGCGAACCTTGCAAAGAAACATCACTGGTATGAGCTTTCGGAGCCGATGGACCACTTGGAACCTTCGATGACTGCACAACACATGGCTTTACGTCTCGTGTGTGCCCGTCAACACCGAAATTGGACTGGTAATGGCTCTTAACACGCTGCGCCGAGTCTCGTTTCAAACTGTATCGAGAGGGTACGGAGACACTCTCACGAATCCAAGGACCCAGTTTGTATGCAGGGGAGTGTTGAAGCTGGTGGAGGCTGTGTAATGGTGTGGGGCATATGCAGTTGGAGTGATATGGGACCCCTGATACGTGTAGATACGAGCGATGGGACATAGCAACCTGTCTGATCACATGCATCCATTCGTGTCCATTGTGATTGTGCATTGCGACGGACTTGGGAAATTCCAGCAGGACAATGCGACACTCCACACGTTTAGAGCCGGCCGATGTGGCCGTGCGGTTAAAGGTGCTGCAGTCTGGAACCGCAAGACCGCTACGGTCGGAGGTTCGAATCCTGCCTCGGGCATGGATGTTTGTGATGTCCTTAGGTTTGTTAGGTTTAACTAGTTCTAAGTTCTAGGGGACTAATGACCTCAGCAGCTGAGTCCCATAGTGCTCAGAGCCATTTGAACCATTTGAACCACACGTTTAGAATTGTTACAGAGTGGCTCCAGGAACACTATTCCGAGTTTAAACACTTCCGCTCGCCACCGATCTCCCCAGATTTGAACATTATTGAGCATATTTGGGATCCCTTGCTACGTGCTGTTCAGCAGAGTTCTCCATCCTTTCGTACTCTTACGAAATTATGGACAGCCCTGCAGGGTTCATGGTGTGAATTCTCTCCAGCAGTACATCACACTTTAGTTGAGTCCATGGCACGTCGTGTTGCGCTTCTTCTGCGTGCTCGCGGGGGGCATACATGATATTAGGCAGGTGTACCAAATTCTTTGGCTCTGCGGTGTATTATTATGTTTTACAGTCCACATTAGTGCAGCTTAATCAACTTACTTATTTCATAAATCTTACTCATGATTATTGATATACTGTTGTTAGAATTCTCTCTAAAACCTTGTACCACCTAAATTTTTATCTCTGATCAGTACGAAACATTATTACTGTGTAAAGGTAAGGTATCTGACAAATTTTGTTTCCCAAAAGATTTCTATTGAATGGAAGCAGTAGCAAGATAAACGGGAATCGAACTAAGGTTCTATTAGTTATCAAGTAAACCGTAAAAGGAAACGGGCGCCAGCCTAATTAGGCAAAGTTGTACCCAGTACTAGCATGGGTCATAAAATGTTAACTGTTGGCGCTGACTTTACTTGATACTTAACTCCTGTTTCGCTGATAAGAAACAAAGACAGTAGCACAATTTAGCAAGCAATTTACCAGTGATTTGACATTAACTACACAGGAGGAGTATTAATACGTTTTTCCAAAAACTGGCTCTCAATAACACTTACTATCTTTACATTACACTGGGAAAATTTCCCTCGTTGTCTTTGCAAGTGGAACCGGAAATGACTAGTATTGGTAGGGGGGACCTTCGCCACGCGCCGTAATTTGGATTGCGGGATACTGCTGTAGTCGTAGATATAGATGTCCCAGAGGAGAATTTCTCAGTTCGATAAAACTTGGGGCCCAGTTTAGTGTATTCCCATTATTCACCTGAACGTCACTTCATGACAGGGAGGCTAATTTTTCTCGATCCATAATATTTTTTCAGCTCCTTGTCATGACTACTAATTTTTTTTTACTGAGGACAGAGTCATGGCAAAGCGGCCCATCTAAGTTCGCTTGGCCCATCGCAAACGCACACTTCAAAAAAGAAAACGAAAATCTTCTCTCATTAATAGTAATAGAAAAACATCACACAGTAATGTGAGGTTTCGTGGGGATGTAAAATTTTTAGCTGTTTCTAGCTTATCAAGCCCAGTCGAATATTTAAAAAAAACTGTTGCCCTTAATGAATAGATACAAGACATGCACAAATAAACAAAGATCAAACCAAATACAGATGAACACAAACTACGCTGTACATGGTGATAACGTCACAGATGTACATACATAAGATATATACAACTAAATATGGAGCCAAGATATGTGAAAAATACAGTAATACCGTTCATTATGGAGATATCTGACACAAACGATCGAAGACTATACACTTACAAGACACATACAGTTAAGACACCTGAAACAAAAATGAACTTTGTACTTCATTAATGTTTATCAAAGTATTATATGTCAAAATGCCAACATGGAAAACACACAAGACACTGAGAACTAAGTCATGTGACGCTATACAGCAGTTATACTCGTCAACGAACTTTATAAAATGGTGTCAGTTCACGCACAAGGTCATGCAAAACAATAAGTTTTCGATGACATAAATTATTGGACTGCCATGGGCCAAGCTGGATGGGACTGAATGGGTATCGCCTTAAAGTTTTCATCAACAGTGCACTATGTTCCTTCTCAGTGTGTTTGTTTTCATACCTTGTAACACACACAAAAATAAGATTGGTACCTGCTTTTCTACCACTGAACCCACAGCCATTATGTGTAATCACTGATCTTCGTGGTGTATCTCTGAATGCCGTGGCGCATCTCTGTATGTGGGAACCGAAATCTCATCAAACATTGGTATGTGTGTGGTTTTCACCATTCATGCTAATGTTAAGCCATTGAACACCTCGTAAGGTTAACACGATAAAACATCAACACATCACACTGTATTACAATTAAGTACACATAACATACAAACAACAAAATAACGTACAAGGGAATGGCAATGCTCTTGCGTGAGCTGCATGAAAATCCCACGTACGGGAAGTAAAATGTTACCAAATGCGGACGGCATTGCGACAGTGCACAGAACCCAGGCTCACACACCTGCGACCGTCCTATCACCTGTAGACGTTCACATCAAGCGTCCCACAGTCCAGGGACACACAAAATGATTGTCTTAGCACACTGAATACATACTAATTACTACGAAAGGAAAGCTATTCATAAAATACAATACGCTGTTAAGTCATCTACAATTTCCCGTACCGCTACTGCCGTACAATATCATATTAGGCCACATAAGTAGGGCGACAACCTATGCGTCAGCCCACGTTGCATTGTTGCCAAATTAATTCAAGATGGCGGCGATGGCGTCATCCAAGATGGCGGCATGTAGACTTGGAAACATCGCATGCCGTTATCCAAGATGGCGGATATTGGCGGGAGAATAGTCCAATTGTGCTATATCCACCAACCTAACCTTCAGAAAAAATGGCGGGAAGTTTGAATTTTGGCGGGAAAATAGTCCAATTGTGCTACATCCATTAACCTAAGCGTCCAGAAGAAACAAAATTACTGGAAGTTTGAATTCCAACAGGATAATGCATGCAAAAAACCATACTTTCCTTTATTATTATTGATTATCATTCATTAACATTCATTATCATTCATTATCATTTATTATTATTTATTATTATTTATTATCATTTATTATTATTTATTATTATTGACCTGCCTCCACTAGAAATTCCCTTCATTGTCATTTATTTTCATTCATTATCATTTAATATAATAGGCCTACCTCCACTAGAAAATTGCGTCAAATTCAAATTATAACACGATATTCTCTCGGAAAACTGGACTTCTATGTATTATTATTATTTATTGTTTATTCAAGATGTCTGATTTTCTCGGTGAGAAAGCCATTCTCCTTAAATCCATAACAAAAATCTGTCACAAGTTCAAATCCCAACACCATAATTGATCATATGTACAAGCTTTCTCTGTCACTTATCTTTTTTTTCACTGGTAGCCTATCATAATCGCGTCAAATAATAAACTGCACTTATACTATCGTAATTCACGTCCTTTGATTTTGCAGGGGGAAAGGGACTGAAGACTTTATTTCAAGCAGTATGGTTCAAATGGTTCAAATGGCTCTGAGCACGATGGGACTTAACATCTATGGTCATCAGTCCCCTAGAACTTAGAACTACTTAAACCTAACTAACCTAAGGACATCACACAACACCCAGCCATCACGAGGCAGAGAAAATCCCTGACCCCGCCGGGAATCGAACCCGGGAACCAGGGCGTGGGAAGCGAGAACGCTACCGCACGACCACGAGATGCGGGCAAGCAGTATGGTCATCACTTGTTCTCCAACATAGTCAGCACACACATCTTTGATATCGCAGTGCAGTTACCACGACGTCTGCACTCCAACTGACTTAGTTCAAATCCTCGCCACACCCTGGCCAGCACAGAGAGACACTGCCTACACCTGTCACGTGAGGCGGGGGGGGGGGGGGGGAGGGGGGCGAGCCCAGCAATCGCTACCACGTCGTAAACATGTTTTGCTGGACACGCTGGAACTAGTCGAGTTTGACATCACAGCGGCCCCTTGTATCCTCACCACATGCATTCGTCGCCTCCACACATTTCCCGCCAAAATTGTCTCCCTCGGAGCTGAATCACACAATGGTCGGCCGTTTCCCTGCAACCCTTCTGTCACCAAACCTGTCGATGCCGACATCACAGCCATTTGCCACATGTCCCTGTGCGAGCGAGAACGCAGTGCTACACTTTTGGCGGCAACGTTTGCCCGACAGTGGAATCCGCCATGACTATATAACAGCACCTTTGGACCGCACTAGAATGCCTGCTAATTGACTCGCACTCGCGTGCGCGTTGTAACTGTACAATCGCTGTGCCACCGCCCCGCTTACGTCACACACCCTCCATACAAGCGACGGACATAGCCTTCTGTAAATAGCTGGAAAATTATTCTTTATTTCAGACATTACAGTCATGCAGGTGTGTCCCAACTGACTTCTCCATGCTCAGACAGCGAAACTCCAGAGCGCAGCTGAAATACGTGCGGCCGGCTGAGCCTGCTGACGTCAAGCACACCCCCCACGGCCAGCGCGACAGGTAGGCTGTGGCGAGCGGCGCCTCAGGGTCCCGCCACAAATGGTCGGCTGCGCCTGCGAGCACTTAACACCGGATACGATGTTTCCTGTCGACTGTGTGCCGTACAAAGGATACGTTTGGCGCCAGATTTTGACTGACAGTGGAATCCACCATGACCATATAACAGCGCGTTTGCTCGTCGCGAGAACGCTCGCTAATTCACTCCCACCACCCCGCTGTATTAAATAATTCCATTTATAATTTCATATAGATATTCAAACGTGTTCAACTCCCTAATATCAACTACTTTTCGAGGACCAGAACGCCACCTCCTCCTCCTAGGAACCAGCGCCAAGTTTGAAATCTGCCAGTAAACAAAGCTCATTTGCGCTTCCACCACCAACCTATCAAAATTGTTTCAAACTGAGCCACATGCACTCAAACACTTCCTATACGTTTCTGGTAAACGGAATCACCCTGAACTAGGTCCACAGACCGAGGAAGGAATTTACTTTATTTAGGAATGAAGTATATATATACCACACCGACATGTCCCACATCATACAGACCTGCAAAACACTCCTACATAACTCATTTATAATGTTCTAGACACACGCTTGCTAATTGTAAACAGGTAAAAATAACTCATAGCACAGCCTACAGACATGCGAACCGCACATAAATAATGCAAAACATTTACCTCCAAATAGCCAAACAACTGCTAATTTTCGCAAATAATTTCAGTGCATAGGCCGATGGAAGGAAGAACGAGTGTACTTTATTTATTTGCAACATATCTTTTTCAAACTTTTACTTCTCATAGGTTTCGATATGTAAGGCTGACATAAGTCAGTTTCTGAACTCCAGTAGGGCACTACACTTGGCAACACAACCACACCCATCAAGATATTCATTCCATTCCAGACCTGTAACTCCTCTACAGATAAATTTGTCCAGTTATTTGTCTACCCACTCACATTCTGACCAGATTGCCGTTATTGCGCAAAAACAGCTCAGATTGCGCTGTGCTGCTCGGGGAAGTAAGGAAGGGCTGCACTCTATTTATTTGGAGCCCTTTTATTTAGTCGTGGAGTATATTTGTCACAAAACACCCGCACTGATCCGACTGTGGTCATCTGACACAGAACACAAACACGTAAACAACTCCTAATTTCACCACAAAATAGCAAACAGCTCTTAAATAATGCAGTACGCAATATCAGCAGACGAGCTCTGTACTCTTAAACTCTCCAAATATAGTACTGCACAGTGCACAGACATGCTCGCAAAATAGTGCAACAGACGCGTCCAAACACCACCAGCTGCCAAACCGACCAAAAGTCTCTGCTCGGCCTCCCCCAAACATGACCTCAACACAGTCGCATCACCGGAGAAATTGATATCGCCTATGTGCCTTAGATAATGCTCCAAGGGAGGCCGCGGGTGCTGCGGTCTTAGGGGTAAGGGGATTCCAGAGCCTCCAGCCAAGTTCATCTTCTGAGCGCTCAGCCGACACATGCGAAAGCAGCATTGTTCTTCTCATGTATACCGCCGGCATCTGAGGTCTGGACCTACCTTCACGTCTGTTCTCAGAATAGCTCATAGCTCGTTGACAAACTCGATTAACGCAGCCAGGAAGACATCTACTACTCGCATGCAACCGAGATGGTGACGGAAAAACCAAATCACTCTGACCTGCGCTGCAGGCGTGTGTAATCGTTGAGAACACTTTTTATTTTCTTCGAACAACTTATTTAACCATACAGTGTATCTATCGCGCTATCACAAAACACCAATTTCAGATGTGCCCTGGACCATGATGCACAGCCCACAGACACGCACACAATCATAATTTCAGTAAACACTATAGCAAACTGCTACTAAATAATACATCACACAGATGTGTAGATACTATCCTAATAATGCATAGCAGAGCCTGCAGATCCGCTCGCAAAATAACTCAGCATACGTGCCGAGGTACCCCCACGCTGCACCCTGCCCATTGGATCGTGAAGTCACCCATCCGTCTGATTTCAGACCTCACACAGTCCCTGCTCGGCTTCTGCAAGCGTGAGTTGGCGTGGTCAGCGCGCTCGTCAGCGGTCAAAGCACACACATACGTCAGTCCAGGACCGTGATCCCGAGCCACGACCACTGAACGCGGGTGAAAGTCAACTTTATATCAACGTAGCATAATTCCAAAGAGCAGCCTCCTTACGCTAGACACATCATGGCAGCACATGTCTTTACCTCCTATGACACTGTAGCACACTGCACATTGTTCCTTACAAGACAATACACGGACCTTTAACTAAACATAACTACACATCCCTCCCTGCTCTCGCCTCGTTGTGTGACCAGCCATCTAAAATCCTTCTCAATATTATTCCTACTTTACACCTTTTTATTTTTTCAATAAGATCTAATTTACACCTCCCACCGCACCTAACCTCACACCCGTCCCACCATCAACATACGCAAACGTCCTCAACCCTATCTTGACACTCATATATCACCCCACAAACCATTCCCGTCAATCAATTTACCATTCTCATCCCCTCTTTTCGAATTACAAACGTAGCCTCTATCTAAACACCAATCAACTCATCTTTCTCGCTCTTTCAACAGTAAAATTAATTTTACACAAACCCAGAAATACCAAACCCAATTAAAGATTCAAACTTTTATGCAAAGCATCAAGAACATACGACAATATTCAAAGCCTGGTCCCTGATCTCTGCAATTTAAGTCAGAGAAAGACATATCTATTACCTTCTGCAACCTGTATATAAACAGAACTATCTCAGTTACTACAACAGGACCTTGTTTTGACCATTCGCCAGAAATGCGCGCAATGTTGGATGCCTCAAACTAGGTATAAGTACAACAGATCCTCAACACCCTATCATATTTATCCTCTACCATCAAACAGTGAAAAAGTCACAAAGGCACCAATGTGATCCACCTCCAGCCCGGACAATCGGAATTCACAATAGCCCCCCCGAATAACTCAGAGTGCAACCATACAAGAATTCCTACAGCTCACCAAATCCAACACCTCAAACTACAAATGCCTATATGAACAAGATCATATTAAATATACACACACGCTGCAGAGAGCCCATTAAAGTTTGATCACCCATACTCGAAGCCAGGGCTTCCCAACCTTTTCAGCTGGTGGACCCCTTCTTCAGTCGAAAATCCATGGCGGACCCCTAGTCAGTTACGTGCACAGTAACTTATAAATTTCAGAGCGAAACCCATGGGAACTGAAAGCTTCTTAATACAAGTTCCATTTTCCCAATGACCCCCCCTCCCGCCCCCCCCTCCCCCCCAAATTATCTATAGTCTTTGGTTTAGAGATGAATGAAACCAACATGAAGGGCAAAAATCGACTTATGAAATAGGTAGTGCAATGACAAAACAAGTCTAGCATTTAATGATGCCTGGGGCCGCATACGTACCAGCGAGTGCTGTGATTGGTCGACAAAGCTCGCTCCGCGCATCCGTAAAATGTTTCAGCCCATCTACCGCTGTGAGCTGGCGCACAAACGACACCCGTATTGTTGCGAATGCATCAGAGAAGCCGCATTCTCTGGCACTAAGCTGTGTATGCGTTCTCACTTAGGAACCGCAAAGATGCTTGGGAATACGACCTGAAGTAAATGTGCACATGTTTGTCACACGAAAAAAAAGTGATGAATTTAATTTTCACATTTTATTCAATAATTTTACTCATTATTTTACACGATTTGGTGAAGGGTGGCCGCAGACCCCCTAGAAAGAGCCGGCGGACCCCTAAGGGGTCCGTGGACCACACGTTGGGAAGCCTTGCTCTAAGCGAATGAGAAGCTGCCTCTGGCTCTTGTTCAAACAGTGTTTTCTAATACGCTTTTGCACACTGCTGAGCATTTCGTCTTTCTGCCGCGACTTCGAAGTCATTGTCTGATTCTAAACAGACATTAACATGGACTGATGCATGGTCTCTCACAGGAAATGATAATGAATGATAATGAATAATAAACAAAAGCAAGGTTTCGCAGCCATTATCATGTTGGAATTTGAATTTGGAGTGAATTTTCTAGTGGAGGCAGGTCAATAATAATAAATAACAATAAATAATAATAAATGATAATAAATAATGAATGTTAATGAATGATAATCAATAATAATAAAAAGACAAGTACGGTCTTTGTATGCATTATCCTGTTGGAATTGAGACTTCCCGTATTTTTTCTTCTGGAGGCTTAGGTTAGTGGATTAAGCACAATTGGACTATTTTCCCGCCAAAATTCAAAATTCCCACCATTTTTTCTATATGCACTTTGATTTACGCGACCCCCACCGTGTCGCATGCTTGGTGTAAATTCGAGACTTTGCAACGTCCCCTTTGAACAATTTATATAGGACTGTGCTTAACCTGACACACAATGTTTTTAGCGCAACGCAATCTGACTTTCAAAATTCCCTACTAAAGAATGGCCCTGACAAACATTAAACTATATCTTTCACAAATCACTTACCTCACAAAAATCTTCGCTGCTCAAGCTACTGCAATACAGCGAGCGCCACTACTGCCAGCTAAATAAAAGATTCAAACTATGGAAGGCGCTAACTACTCATAGGGATAGTTAGCAAATGAAAGATATTAATAGAGAACAAACAATGTATTTACCTTGATATCATCATATATAAATAAAGCAGTTCATGAAAAATTACAAAACTCCGCCATCTCTCTCCCCACATCCACCACTGCTGGCGGCTCACCTCCAACTGCACAACGCTACGCACTGTTCACAGCCAGCTGCCTAACACTACAATGGCGAGTATTACAACAATGCAAAGCAGCCACAGACTGCACACATCACAGCCAGTGATTTTCATATTGAGCGCTACGTAACGTTGCCAATAAGAAAACATAAACAGCCTACTTACATAGAGAAAACATAAACAGCCTACTTACATAGCCCCATGCTCCCCACAAAAAATTTTACAAATTTTTTTTGGGCAGTGGCCAATAATGATTTGATAAAATTTTTCATAATTACAATAACAAAGAAATCAAATGCACACACTTATTGATACAAAGTTGGTCAAAAGCCAAAATTTTCTCACAGTCCATAAAGATAGTCCTGATCATTCATCATAACAGTAATTACAGGTTTTTTTTCACAAAGTCTCATTAGTAAAAGAAATTGCACACAGAAGTAGTGGATTTCCATGCAGCCTTGAAGAAGTAGTGTTGTCCTTCCAACGGAAAGACAGTGCTGACTCTTGACATGCATACAGGTAATGGGCCACAACAGAGCAAACCCACAGCAGAGTCATTTGAAGTTTGGAAGAATATTGGTAGGTAGGTCATCACAGAGCAGACCCACTGTAGTCCTGGTAGAGATTACGGTATTGGTGGGCCATCAAAGATGCAGACCCACTGTAGTCCTTGTAGAGATAATGGTAATGGTGGGCCATCAAAGATGCAGACCCACTGTAGTCCTTGTAGAGATAATGGTAATGGTGGGCCATCAAAGATGCAGACCCACTGTAGTCCTTGTAGAGATGGCCAGCAGCCATCTGTTGCGATTGTGCAGGTGCACACTCACCATCAAAGAGTCTTGCGGAGAATATAGCAAGTCCATAAACCACCACTTGTGCACTCACAAAGTTTTTGAAATTGTCCTTAGAACCAGCAATGCTGTTATCCAGTCCCTTGCTGAGTTATTAACACACGTGCAAACACTAACAGTCCCTACTTCTCACATATTGTCCACATACTATGACCAACAGAAACGTGTGCAGTGAAATGTAACTACCAAGTTAATAATATCATGAACTGGTGACAATTACAATTTTATAACATAAGAATACAATTACAAAGGTACAAAATACATCATTAAAGAACATAATAATACAGATAACATTTGTAGTACAGGCTTTACAAAAGAATAGAAATAAACATATACATCAGTGTTACAAAAATAGTGACATAAGTACATACATAAAATAATGAGAATAGTTTTCGAAACATTAATTTCACACATGAACATTGAAACAGAACAGAATTGTAAACAACTTTACAAAGAAAATAACATATTATTAATGCAACTTATATTTGAGGATAACAGTATTCCTCCTCATAGTGAATATAGCTTAGTATTAGAAGAGAGAAAAAATTCTATGAAACAGTACACAGAGACAGGAAGAAAACAAATACTCAAGGGTACACAAACACATAGTGGGATAACACCAATAGGAAAGGACAGGGTTCGTTTTCAGTGTAACATTTGGTACTGCAGTCCAACCCAAAACTTCATATATCTTTCCTCTTATTTCATCCTTTGTTTCCACCAAAAAAAATTCTTATCCAAGCATGCTTTCTGTATTCTGTTCATATTTCTTTCAAAAATAATTATTTCTGATTGTACAATACTCATTTGGGCCCAAACCGTTTTCATGTAACTTTCAAAGCATTCTTCCCCTATTCTCCATAGTTCCTTTCTTATATAGTCTACCCCCTCTTAAGCTAACTTAAATCTACTGAGCTCAGATATTAAACTAAGGGACGAGGCAATGCAGCATCACATAACAAATCAACACAAACAGCAATGCAAAAAATGCAAATTGGCAAAGCTAGCAGCATAAATGAGCAAAAGTCAAATTCAATAACACTATGCCTGGCAAACAGCAGCAACTTATACCTAAACATGACATAGCGCAAGCAGAAAAAATATTACACTAAACAACAATGCAGATAAGGGAAATGTATCATCTTAATGTCTATGTAATTAAAGTGGTGCACCACAAGAAGTTATTCTACCAAAAAGTTACCAATTACTTGAAAAGAAAATTATGAATGCAGTTACTAGTTCCTTCTTATTGTTCTTTCCTTTCCAAGTGCTCCTTTTTTAAAGAATGTGGATCATAAAATAATTATTTAATAGATCTGTTGACAGAAAGTGTTTACATTAGCAAATGCATTTCATTTTATAAAAGCAATGCTGCAACACAGCTGAAAAACAGGTATCAAGTGAAATAAGCAACTACGAAAAGCAAAGCATAAAAACATCATTCAATAGTCATGTGACATTTCGTAAGTCAGTAGCTCTCAACTCTCATAGAAAGACACTTGTCATAATCAGGTGTGCAGATGTACGAATATTTCCCATCAATTCATAAGCATTTCAGCAATTAGCACAAAGTGCGAGTAATCATATGTTTTCAAGTAACGAGGGTGTCGCATTAGCGATGAAAGGCACACCCTAATGGCTTGTTCTCCAGGTGTTTTCCTGTGCTCTGAAAGGCACGCGCTAATGGCTTTTTCTCCAGGCGTCTGACACAGCTGGGTGCCCACGACGCATTATGTGTAGGTGGTCCGTTAACTTTCTTACGGAAATATTTACGACAGCAGTTTCCGCTACAGAGACAGTCGCATATAAAAATATTTCACAGGTCAAGAATTTGCGTTACAAATCTGTAGAAAGAAAATCCTATAAATATAAGTGTCCAAATAAAATATTCGTCAGCATTGTGATACAGTCACGAATTTACGCACATTTCATAACTCTTAAAGTACGATTCTTGGTTTCCAACATCCTTTTCCACAAACCAGAGTCCCTAAACACTACTCATTATTCCTTACCTCATTATACATATAAATATTCGTCGACACGTCTTCAATATTTCATCATGAGAAATACGTAGCATAATAAACATTCCTCAACAACATAATACACATCGTCGTCGTAAAAATAACATCATAACACCTCAGTCAAATCTCAAAATCGTCGTAACTTCCTCCAATAATTTCCAAGCCTAAAAAAATTCTCTGCTCATGTCAAAAGTGTCAGCTGCCTCAAACGTACTTTAAAAATCATGAATCCATACCAAATACATCATTCAAAGCTCTCATAGTATCACAATGGTTCCAAAAAAATATGAACAGTTTACAAAGTACAGACAAAATACAGTTTCATAAGTGTGAAGTTATCCAACTGTGTAATTACGTAAACATCTGTCACTGATATAGTAAAATAAATGTTTGTCTCTCTCAGTTAAATGATCAGATAGCTGTGTAATTTGTGTGTTAGAGAAATATGGTACCGATGTGTAAAGTTGTATAAGCAAATACCATATTAGCTAGGGTTCCTTGTGGTTGCCACACACATGGTACACAAAGTAGGCGTGTACCCCCCTGAGGATTTATGTAATTATACCCTCAGGTGTTACAGATTACAGCAATGAAATGAAATATATCACGGAAAACTTTCTTTGTAATTCAAAAATCTTTAAAAATAAATGTTTTAAGTACAAAATTAATCACTGAAATGCGTGTCCTGTAGCGCTAAATGTGCATATTGTTGTAAGATAATCTCTGTGAAAGTGTCGTAGTTATTTTCCTCCAAAAGCTAAGTTCTGCAGAAGCCAATGTACTTACCTCATGATAAACAAAAGTGAAATGCTTTGCGTAGAGATATCTTAGTTATTACGCTTATTGTTGTGATGATGAAAGTACTGTGCTGTAACGTATTGTTGTGCTATGGAAAAGGCTGTCTCCTTGTAGCTATACCACAAAAGTTACTACTAAAACATGTTTTGATTTCCAGAAGAATTCAGAAAAACTGTGCAGATATAAAACAGAAACACCGCAAAATCAACATTGTAAATTGTCACTCATTAGTAGCGTCGTGATAAAATCGTGTAGCTGTCACATAAACTAACCTCTGTGTCATCTGGTATCTCTCAGAAAGCACTTTAAATTCAGAATGTATTTTCAAATAAACCAAAATGTTGCATTAAAATCTCATTAGCAGTACTGGTAAATGTTCTAAGTATGTGAGCCTTATAGTCGTTACGTAATCGTGCAACAAACAAGCAAGAATGTACACACACAATAACACTGTGACGTCTGTTCACTATAACAATGCATTCGTCATTTCTGTTTAAATAAGTTCTCTTGGTTCTTGACTGGATATTTCACTTCAAACATTGTTGCATGGTAACAGTTTCTAAAGCATACTAGTAACGTGAAGTGAAACGTTTTATGGCAAAGACAAAGTTAAAAGGCAGATTATCTGTCAATAAACGGTTTTACATGTGAAATGTGGTGTAAACCTTTACTCTTCCTAGTACGCAGAGTTTCAACTTCAACGCAATTATCATGTGGTATACGTCGGATTCTGTAAGGTCCATTGTAAACTAGAAAGAATTTGTGACTCAAGTGTTTCTTCTTATGTGACAATGAATGAGCTTTAATGAGAACTTTCTGACCAATATACAACTTCTTTGCATTTGCTTTACCGTGTTGTTTTCTCCTTTTGTCTGCTGCAGATTTTATATTTTTAAGAGCCAAATCAATTATGTCTTTGTGTCGAAGTTTACGTGTATTCGGGAAAGGTACAAGCTCTCTGATTCTGTTCGGTGGTTCTTCATTCTTCAGTACAAGAGTAGGTGGTAAAGCAGTGGAGTCGTGAGGCATTTCATTCAGCACGTTTTGAAATAAGTGTAAATATCTGTCCCAATGCTGATGCTTTCTGTGAC
The DNA here is from genome assembly GCF_021461385.2 of Schistocerca piceifrons. Taxonomy (NCBI): domain Eukaryota; kingdom Metazoa; phylum Arthropoda; class Insecta; order Orthoptera; family Acrididae; genus Schistocerca; species Schistocerca piceifrons. The sequence continues at coordinate 44,570,433 of NC_060143.1, forward strand.
AATAAAGCCTGCAGAGCTTATTGATTTCTTTCATAATCCGTTCGGAGGGGTTACAATGTGGTGAGTACAATGAAATAAAAACAGGTTTGATTTTATGGTTGCGAAGCATGCGTGACCAAACAGCAGATCTGAATTGCGGTCCGTTATCTGAAATGACTTTACTAACGTGTCCAACTTCACGTAAGAAATTTTTAACAAAGGCGTTGGATACAGACCGTCCAGTGGCTTTACGTAACGGTGTGAAAGAAACAAATTTTGAAGTAAGTTCAACAGCGACTAGAACGTACGAAAATCCATTAGATGTTCTGACAAGCGGTCCCAAGAGATCAACAGCCGCAAATTCTTTTAATTTAGAAGGAATAATAGGAAACAACGGAGCACGATGTGAGACAGTGGATGGTTTCGCCTTTTGACAAAGTTTACAAATAGACAAGACTCTTCGAATTCGCTTTTCCATATTGTTAAAATAACAAGTCGTTCGAAGAATATGATAACATTTTCGTGGGCCAAAATGTGCGTAGCTGAAATGAATGTACCAAATGAGCTTATTAACAAAATCGTCTGGAATGCGAAGTACCCATAGCTTGTCATCAACAGTGCAGCGTTTGAAGAGTATGTTGTTTCTAACCAGGTAATAATGCCGAATCTGTGTGTGTGTCTTTTCATGCCATTTGCTCTTGATGTCTTTCCAAATCGGATCTTTATCTTGTTCATGAGCAATGTCCTTTAAAGATGTGGTGATGAAGTTTTCAAAGGCGACTTTCTGAATGTAAAGAATACTGAAATTTTTCTCGAGGTTGCCTTCTGTGGTACTTTTCTCAAGCCCAGCCGGTGCGCGTGACAGTGCGTCCGCAACAATGTTCTCCTTGCCGGGAATGTAGACTATTGTGAAGCGGAATTCTTGCAGAAACAATGCCCAACGTTTTAACCTGTCATGATTTAATTTTGAAGACATAAGAAATTGTAATGCACGATGATCACTGTATACTTTTACGTGCTTACCAGAAAGAAAGAAACGGAATTTGTTAAATGCCCAAACGATAGCTAAAGCTTCTAATTCAGTAACGGAATAATTTTTTTCAGATTTGGTTAGCACTCGGCTAGCAAAAGCAATGGTTTTCTGAACAGTAGTGTCATTTTCTATGGCTTCTTGAAATAAGTGGGCACCAAGACCGACTTTAGAAGAATCTGTGCTAAGGCAGAAATCTTGTGACAGATCTGGATGAGCTAGTATTGGCGCGTGAAGTAACGCTTCTTTCAAAGAATTGAATTCCAACTGTGCTTGTTCGTCCCAGTTCCAAATAGTATTTTTTCCAGTGAGAGAACAAAGTTTTGGTGTAACAAGAATTTGCATATTCAGAAAACGACGGTAAAAATTTACGAGACCTAGAAAACTGCGGACTTGTCTTTTTGTGGATGGAACTGGAATGGCTCTGATTGCTTCTAACTTTTCAGGATCCGGCTGAATGCCTTCAGAAGAAATAATATGTCCCAAAAACTTCACCTTTGTCCTACCGAATTCAGACTTTTCCAAGTTAACTGTAATTCCAGATTCTGCAAAAATACGTAACAAACTGTTGAGGATGCGATTATGTAGTTCCCATGAAGCTTCTGCTATTAGAATATCGTCCACATACAAGGTGATGTGACGTTTTAAGAACTCAGGTAATATGGAGTTTAACCCACGAATGAATGCTGCTGAAGAAATGTTCAAACCAAAGGGAAGTTTCCGAAACTGATAACAAACGCCGAAACAAAGGAAAGCTGTGTATTTTCTACATTCTGGATGAAGTTCGATCTGATAAAAGCTGGATCTGAGATCAATGGAAGACAACACTTTTACACCATTAAAATTTTGAAGAAGTTCTTCCATCGTCTGCGGCCTGTCTGTTTCAGGAATAATGATAGTATTGATTTGTCTCGAATCTAAGACAAGTCTGATCGATCCATTTTTCTTTTCAACAACATGTAATGGATTGTTGTATGAGCTTACTGCAGGCTCAATAATGCCCTCGTCAAGCATAGATTGTATTTCTGTTCTAACACGGTCCCTATAATGTGCTGGAATTACATATGGTCTAACACAAAATTTAGTATGCTCACGAACACGAAATTGGTATTGAAATCCCTTGATTGTTCCTGTTTTGTGAGTAAAAACTGTGGAATGTGCTTGTAAAATCTCAAAAAGGTCTTGCCTATCATTGTCATTACAATTCTCAACTGTTTGAATTTTATTCTGAATTAACTTATTAGTGTCAAATGCGCCGTCGATATCATCCCTGTCAGTACTTGCAGAGTGATTGTTAGTGTCTAGTTCCGTAGAAAAGTCCGAACTGTTGTCTAACAGAAGGTAAAGCCGATTAATTTCCTCGTCATGGTTTGAGAGCCAATCTTCAAATTTCAAAGCTATTGACTTACCTTCTTTTTCTAAACTTATTTCAGCATCGTGAAAGTTTAAGATTGCTTTGTATTCATTCAAAAAGTCTACTCCCAATATAATTTCCGTCGACAATAATGGAACAATGAGAAAGTTCATAGAGAAGCTGTGGCTTTGACAAAAGAATTCTAAATTGGTTTGTTGGCGTACATCTACACTTTTTCCAAAGATTGCACCTTGTAATTTAATCTTACGTAACGGAAGTGTGGGGCAATCGTTCGATTTGTTGCATTTGCTAAAGGCTGTTTCACTGATTACTGAAATGGGACTGCCAGAGTCAAGTACTGCCGTAAATTTTACGTCATTTACTGTAATGTGAATCACAGGATATGCAATGTTGTTATGTTTTACGTCGTGTTCTTGGAGTAAAATGTCCCTAATGTCTTCCATTTTTACGTAATTACTAGCTACGGCAGCTGCGTCGTTAGTTTCATACGTGCGTTTTGTGGCTGCCTGCGGTATGAGTCATTGCCTATTGTCTCTTTGTTGGCGCGCGTCGTTATTGGGATTTGGAGACCTAACTTCTACAAATTCACCTCCTCGAGAGGGCCCTGCCCTGTTTAAATCCCGCCAGTTCTGATGCAATTCAGGTCTGTCGTTACGATCACATCGTCTGTCGTCATGTCGGTAGTTCGTGTAGTTTCTTTCTTGTCGGTTAAGTGGTGGAGAATTTCTCCCTGAATCGTAACTGCGCGCTGGACCGTTGCGTCTAAAGTTATTCTGTCTCCCCTGATAATATTTATTTTGGTTCCCATATTGTCTGTTTCTCTGATTGTCTCTGTGATAGTCATTACCACGGAGAGGTGATCTTTCCCTGTAGTTATTACTACTCTGCCAACGGTTGTCATACGGGTGGTGTCTATTTTGGTCACGATTTGTGTTGTGAGAATAGCCTTGTCGTGTCCAGTTATTACTTCTTTCATCGCGGATTTGCGACGGATGTGACCTGTAATTGTTGTGTTCCTGGTTTCGCGTTCCGCGATTGTCAGTGTCAATTTCTAATTCTTGTAACAGTCCCTGAAAAGCTTCAATGTCGTCTTTGCAACGTCCTGCTAAAATAATATGTCGTAAATGTTTAGGCAGTTTGATTAAGCAAATGCGGATGAGTTTTGAGGGGCTGTATGGGTTTGACAGGTATTGATTCTTGTGCAACATGTCTTCAAAATATTTCACAAGACTGGAAAATTCAGATTGTTCGAAATGTTTCATCATTATGATACCATGTTTTACCCGGTCTTGTGTGGCTTGAGACCAATATGCTGAGAGGAAGGCATGGTAAAATTCTCCTTCACTGTGGCAATCGTGAATGACCGATCGCATTCTTACAGCTGGTTCATTCTCTAAGTAGCCACACATAAATTCTAACCTGTGCTCCAATGACCAGTTGGGAGGGAAACAATGAGAGAATTGATGGAGCCACGCTTGTGGATGAATGTCGTTGGCAGAATTCTTAAACGTTTTGAATTTACGTGTAGTAATGAACAGCTTATAGTCAAAATCGTCATGTCGGCGAGTCGCATGTCGGTCATTGTTACTTCGTTTCGGCGGTTCCATCTCAAAATCCAATGCGCCTTGCCAATTTCTTTCACAATTTCCGAAGTGCCCTGTGTTGTTATTTTGTGTCTGTTCCGTATTTGTATGTCCCTCTTCCCGTATTGGGGCGCGAGTGTCCTCTAAAATACGTAATTCTTGTACTACTTGTGCCAACTGATCTTGCACTTCCCGGATTTCTCTTTTGTACTGTGTATTGATTTGATTTTGATTTTGTTCGAATTTCCTAATTTGTTCGCACTCTTCAGTGTCAGTGAAGGCTACAGGTCTTGTGTCATTCAGATCATCATCTACCTTTGTAGATAAGTTAGTGACCTGATCCGAAAGTTCGGCTACTTTCTCCGATAGTGAACACATTTCCTCAGTGTGTTTTTCTGAACCAAGTTTCAGAGTATCTACTGTGTCCTTTAAGTTTTCCTGAGTTTTTGCAAGTTGCGTAACCGAATCGGTAGATGCAACTGAGTCAATTTTAGCCCACAAGGTCTCATGATTTTCATGAACAATGGCTTGCAGTTCTTTTATGGCTGCTTCGTGATTCTGTAATGCATTTTCATGCCGCGAAAAAATAGGTTGAAAATGCTCACAAATTTGTGTTTTTACGTCATTACAGACTTTTTGACATTTCGATTCAATGTTATGTAACTCAGTGGTTAAATCTTCACGTGTTTGTTCAAGTGTAGTGTCTAACTTTTGAAGATTTTGTTCCATTGTGTCTAACTTTTTGAGATTTTGTTCCACTGTGTCTAACTTTTGAAGCTTTTGCTGTGTCTGTCCCATTTGTTGTATTAATTGTAATAACAATGCATTGGTGTCTGAAACATGTTCCTCAGTGCTTTTCGGCAGTGAATTTACACCGGAAACATTCACATTTTGACAAGCAGAAAATGTGTCTTGACTTATTTGAGAAAACGGTGAGGATCCAAAACCTGAATCTACAGTATTTGCGAGATCGTGTCGTGTCATTTCGGCTTCCTGAGGCGAGCTATTGCCGACCGGTCGATCGATAATACTTCTCTCTTCACTAATTGTTTCACTGTCCACGCCATTGTTTGACGCCCGCTCCATTTCCCTGTGCACAGTTACCAAATTACTACTTTGAACATTAGTAAATTCATTACTCGGCGGCGCTGATAAGCTACGCTCGTCATCACTATTATTTCTCAGTTTAGTTTGGAGCCTAGTGTTACGTTTTTCACACGCCATTATTGTCACAGTATTTCACACGACAACACAGAAAAACACAATTTGAAGATCAAAAATAAAAGAACACATTAACATAGCACTGAAAATAATATCTAGTTAATTGCAATCGCAGCTGCGAAATACTTGGTGCAAATCTATATGCATGCCACAACTGTTTTACTGTACAACAATGAAAGACTGCAACTACAAAGGAGATTTTCTCTACAATTACGCGCTAGCAATAAACAAAAGCTACACTAAATACACAAACTACAAGAAAAAATCAGAAGATTCCAGTGAGGTATCCTAGGCTAAGGGTCGACATATGCAACGTCCCCTTTGTACATTTCTACATGACTGTGCTTAACCTGACACACAATGTTTTTAGCGCAACGCAATCTGACTTTCAAAATTCCCTACTAAAGAATGGCCCTGACAAACATTAAACTATATCTTTCACAAATCACTTACCTCACAAAAATCTTCGCTGCTCAAGCTACTGCAATACAGCGAGCGCCACTACTGCCAGCTAAATAAAAGATTCAAACTATGGAAGGCGCTAACTACTCATAGGGATAGTTAGCAAATGAAAGATATTAATAGAGAACAAACAATGTATTTACCTTGATATCATCATATATAAATAAAGCAGTTCATGAAAAATTACAAAACTCCGCCATCTCTCTCCCCACATCCACCACTGCTGGCGGCTCACCTCCAACTGCACAACGCTACGCACTGTTCACAGCCAGCTGCCTAACACTACAATGGCGAGTATTACAACAATGCAAAGCAGCCACAGACTGCACACATCACAGCCAGTGATTTTCATATTGAGCGCTACGTAACGTTGCCAATAAGAAAACATAAACAGCCTACTTACATAGAGAAAACATAAACAGCCTACTTACAACTTCAGCATCATAACTAAGTTAGCTGTGGGTATTTGTGAGTGGCTGTAATCATTCTGTACACACTTACCTGACAGACGCGTGTTTACAGAGTCAGTGACGGGATGACTTTTAATTTTCACATGTTGGACACTGCTGTTTTACGTATCTGTTTGCTTGTAGGATGTCCCTGCTGCTAATAACTATCATTTTTTATATAGACCTGATGGGGTAATAGTATTATTTCTGACGCGTGATCTGGTGTGATCATTTGGCACTAGACGTGTCCGCAGGGCTATATTGGGCTCATATCATAGAAGGGAAAAGTTTTACGATTGGGGTAGAGATAGCTCAGTGTATGGTGACTGGGGAGAAGGATGTATGTCTGACAGGATGGAAAAGTAAGCGATCTAAGGTTATTGCCCGTTTTTAACTGCTGAACGTTCTAGTCTTAGGAGTGTGTGCGTGTTTATGTTCTCTCTCTCTCTCTCTCTCTCTCTCTCTCTCTCTCTCTCTCTTCTACCGGAACCTTCAATGCACCGATCATGGACTCTAGAACAATACTTTACACATGATAGATTGGATGATTTGCTTAAAAATCTATCGAACTACGTTGTGTACAAATATCGCCAGTTCTCGTTCTTCTTAACTGTATGCTATTAAATTGAGGCACTTTGAGATCTATTACTATAGATCGCTATGGTGTGCTAAGCTCCAAGACTTGGTTACATTTCGAGAAATGTGGTGCACTTGGCTGGATTAGGACTAGGAAAGCTCTATTGAGTCAAGAGAGGTGGAGTGTAGCTGTATTCGTCTGCTCGGTTGAGGAATAATTGGGTAGCGATGTTGCGGGGTAAGTAGGTCAATGACGAGGTGAGGATGGTCTTTTAACGTAAGGGGACTACATAGCTCTGTGACCGCCATACGCGGAGAGAGATTGATCGTGTACTATGCGCTAGGTCTTAGAAATATGTATAGCATTGTCTGGTATAATTTGATCGTCTTTATGTGTTCGAGAATTAAGTGTGAATGGACATGTTGAGCAGTCATCTATGAATGATCGCAATGATACTTGCAAAGTACAGGATGTGTGGTTTAGCTAGGACACTGAAATTAAGAAAACAAGCTGTCACATGCTTGGCCAGTGTTGGACTTAATGTAAAATTTTTCGCGTTATCAGCTGTGATGGTGGTGTCTTATCCATCACTTCTGTGCATTGGGTACGACATAATGATTGACTGACAATGCTTGCTTGAGTTGGGGGAGAAATTTTGGTTGATGGACCACAACTTCCAGGGTTGCTAGCACCGAAAACGGTGATCCTGTACTTGTGTGCAAAAATGACCAGTCACTAGAAATTGAATGCAGAGTTATAAACTATTTGGTCACTGCACATATGAGTTTAAATGTAGAGGTGGTCAAACACTTTCGAGGGAAGTGGCTACAAAGCCAGCAGGCTCTTCTATTTTCCTTGCATTGTGGGTGTCCATTATTTAAAAACATTGAATGTCATGCTATCAACTGTAAGAATATGATTTATAAGGTGTAAGGTATAGTTTCCTGTGAGAAACCGTGCATCAGTCCGTGTTAATGTCTGTTTAGAATCAGACAATGACTTCGAAGTCGCGGCAGAAAGATGAAATGCTCACAGCGTGCAAAAGCGTGTTAGAAAACACTGTTTGAACAAGGGCCAGAGGCAGCTTCTCATTCGCTTAGAATATGGGCGATCAAACGTTAAAGGGCTCTCTATAGATTGTGTGTATATTTAGTATGATCTAGTTCATATAGGCATTTTTAGTTTGAGGTGTTGGATTTGGTGAGCTGTTAGGAATTCTTGTATGGTTGCACTCTGAGTTATTCGGGGGGAGTGAATTCCGTTTGTCCGCATTGGAGGTCGATCGCATTGGTGCCTTCGTGACTTTTTCACTGTTTGATGGTAGAGGATATAGATGATAGGGTGTTGAGTATCTGATGTACCTAGTTTGAGGCATACAACATTGCGCGCATTTCTGGCAAATGGTCAAAACAAGGTCCTGTTGTAGTAACTGAGATAGTTCTGTTTACATACAGGTTGCAGAAGGTAATAGATATGTCTTTCTCTGACTTAAATTGCAGAGATCAGGGACCAGGCTTTGAATATTGTCATATGATCTTGATGCTTTGTATAAAAGTTTGAATCTTTAATTGGGTTTGGTATTTCTGGGTGTGTGTAAAATTAATTTTACTGTTGAAAGTGCGAGAGTGATAAGTTGATTGGTGTTTGGATAGAGGCAACGTTTGTAATTCGAAAAGAGGCGATGAGAATGGTAAATTGATTGATGGGCATAGTTTGTGGGGTGATATATGAGTGTGAAGATAGGGTTGAGGACGTTTGCATATGTTGATGGTGGGGCGGGTGTGAGGTTAGGTGTGGTGGGAGGTGTAAATTAGATCTTATTGAAAAAATAAAAAGGTGTAAAGTAGGAATAATGCTAAGAAGGTCTTTAGATGGCTGGTCACACGACGAGGCGAGAGCAGGGATGTGTAGTTATGTTTAGTTAAAGGGCCATGTAATGTCTTGTAAGAAGCAATGTGCAGTGTGGTACAGTGTAATAGGAGGTAAAGACATGTGCTGCTATGATGTGTCTAGCGTATGGCGGCTGCACTTTGGAATTATGCTACGTTGATATAAAGTTAACTTTCACCCGCGTTCGATGGTCGCGGCTTGGGATCACGGTCCTGGACAGACGTATGTGTGTGCTTTGACCACTGACGAGCGCGCTGACCGCGCCAACTCACGCTTGCAGAAGCCGAGCAGGGGCTGTGCGAGGTCTGAAATCAGACGGATGGGTGACTTCACGATCCTGTGGGCAGGGTGCAGTGTGGGGGTACCTGCGCGCGTATGCTGAGTTATTTTGCGAGCGGATCTGTGGGCTTTGCTATGCGTTATTAGGATAGTTTACGAGTAGTACTGAGCGTATCTACACATCTGTGTGATGTATTGTTTAGTAGCAGCTTGCTATAGTGTGTACTGAAATTATGATTGGGTGCAAAGCCCCCCCCCCCCCCCCCCCCCGCCTGCAACATGGTCCAGGGCACACTTGGGATTGGTGTTTTGTGATAGCGTGATAGATACACTGTATGGATAAATAAGTTGTTCGAAAAAAATAAATAGTGTTCTCAATGATTACACGCACCTGCAGTGCAGATCAGAGTGATTTGGTTTTTCCGTCACCATCTCGGGTGCATGCGAGTTGTAAATGTTTTCCCGGCCGCATTAATTGAGTGTGTCAGCGAGCTATGAGCTATTCTGAGAATAAACCGTGCGACTGCTACGGTCGCAGGTTCGAATCCTGCCTTGGGCATGGGTGTGTGTGATGTCCTTAGGTTAGTTAGGTTTATGTAGTTCTAAGTTCTAGGGGACTGATGACCTCAGCTGTTAAGTCCCATAGTGCTCAGAGCCATTTATTCTGAGAATTGACGAGATGGTAGGTCCAGACCTCAGACGCCGGCGGTATACATGAGAAGAACAATGCAACTTTCGCATGTGTCGGCTGTCACGAGCGCTCGGAAGACAAACTTGGCTGGAGACCTTGGAATCCCCTTACCCCTAAGACTGCACGCACGTGCGGTCTGCCTTGTAGCATAATGTAAGGTGCATAGGCGATATCAATTTCTCCGGTGATAGGTGCAAATGCGCGTGTTGTTGAGGTCATGTTTGGGGGAGGCCAAGCAGAGACTTTTGGTCGGTTTGGCAGCTGGTGGTTTTTGCGTGCGTCTGTTGCACTGTTTTGCGAGCATGTCTGTGCACTATGCAGTACTTTATTTGGAGAGTTTAAGAGTACAGAGCTCGTCTGCTGATATTGTGTACTGCATTATTTAAGAGCTGTTTGCTATTGTGTGTTGAAATTAGTAGTTGTTTACGTGATTCTGTTCTGTTTCAGATGACCACAGTCGGATCAGTGCGGGTGTTTTGTGACAAATATACTCCACGACTAAATAAAAGGGCTCCAAATAAATAGAGTGCAGCCCTTCCTTACTTCCCCAAGCAGCACAGCGCAAACTGAGCTGTTTTTGCGCAATAACGGCAATCTGATCAGAATGTGAGTGGGTAGACAAATAACTGGACAAATTTATCAGTAGAGGAGTTACAGGTCTGGAATGAAGTGAATATCTTGATGGGTGTGGTTGTGTTGCCAAATGTAGTGCACTACTGGAGTTCAGAAACTGACTTATGTCAGCCTTACATATCGAAACCTATGAGAAGTAAAAGTTTGAAAAAGATACGTTGCAAATAGATAAAGTACACTCGTTCTTCCTTCCATCGGCTTATGCACTGAAATTATTTGTGAAAATTAGCAGTTGTTTGGCTATTTGGAGGTAAATGTTTTGCATTATTTACGAGCGGTTCGCATGTCTGTAGGCTGTGCTATGAGTTATTTTTAACTGTTTACAATTAGCAAGCGTGTGTCTAGAACATTATAAATGAGTTATGTAGGAGTGTTTTGCAGGTCTGTATGATGTGGGACATGTGAGTGTGATATATATACTCCATTCCTAAATAAAGTAAATTCGTTCCTCGGTCCGTGCACCTAGTGCAGGGTGAGTCCGTTTACCAGAAACGTATAGGAAGTGTTTGAGTGCTGTTGGCTCAGTTTGAAACAATTTTCATAGGTTGGTGGTGGAAGCGCAAATGAGCTTTGTTTACTGGCAGATTTCAAACTTGGTGCTGGTTCCTAGGAGGAGGAGGTGGCGTTCTGGTCCTCAAAAAGTAGTTGATATTAGGGTGTTGAACACGTTTGAATATCTATATGAAATTGTAAATGGAATTATTTAATACTGCGGGGTGGTGGGAGTGAATTAGCGAGCGTTCTCGCGACGTGCAAATGCGCTGTTATATGGTCATGGTGGATTCCACTGTCAGTCAAAATCTGGCGCCAAACGTAACCTTTGTACGGCACACAGTCGACAGGAAACATCGTATCCGGTGTTAAGTGCTCGGGGGCGCAGCCGACCATTTGTGGCGGGACCCTCAGGCGCCGCTCGCCACAGCCTACCTGTCGCGCTGGCCGTGGGGGGTGTGCTTGACGTCAGCGGGCTCAGCCGTCCGCGCGTATTTCAGCTGCGCTTTTGGAGTTTGGCTGTCTGAGCATGGAGAAGTCAGTTGGGACACACCTGCATGACTGTAATGTCTGAAATAAAGAATCATTTTCCAAGTATTTACAGAAGGCTATGTCCGTCGCGTGTATGGAGGGTGTGTGACGTAAGCGGGGCGGCGGCACAGCGATTGTACAGTTACAACGCGCGCGTGAGTGCGAGTCAATTAGCAGGCATTCTAGTGCGGTCCAAAGGTGCTGTTATATAGTTATGGCGGATTCCACTGTCGAGCAAACTTTGCCGCCAAAAGTGTAGCACTGCGTTCTCGCTCGCACAGGGACACGTGGCGAATGGCTGTGTGAGGTCGGCATCGACAGGTTTGAACGTGGTGCCGGAAGTGTTGCAGGGAAACTGCCGACAGCTGTGTGATTCAGCTCCGAGGGAGACAATTTTGGCGAGAAACATGTGGAGGCGACGAATGCACGTGGTGAGTGGACAAGGGGCCGCTGTGACTTCCAACTCGGCAAGTTCCAGCGTGTCCAGCAAAACGTGTTTACGTAATGGGAGCGAATACTGGGCTCACCCCCCCCCCCCCCGCCTCACGTGACAGGTGTAGGCAGTGTGTCTGCGTGCTGGCCAGGGGTGGCGAGGATTTGAACTAATTCAGTTGGAGCGCGGACGTCGTGGTAACTGCACTGCGATATCAAAAATGTGTGTGCTTACTGTGTTGGAGAACAAGTGATAACCGTACTGCTCGAAATGAAGTCATCAGTTCCTTCCCCCCTGCAAAATCAAAGGACGTAAATTACGATACTGTAAGTGTAGTTTATTATTTGACGCGATTATGATAGGCTACCAGTGAAAAAAAAGATAAGTGATGGAGAAAGCTCGTGCATGTGATCAATTATGGTATTGGGGATTTGAACTTGATATAGATTTTTGCTATGGATGTACGGAGAATAGCTTTCTCACCGAGAAAATCAGACATCTTGAATAAATAATAAATGATAATAATACATAGAAGTCCAGTTTTCGAGAGAATATCGTGTTATAATTTGAATTTGGCGCATTTTTCTAGCGGAGAAAGGTCTATAATAATAAATGATAATGAATGATAATAAATGATAAAAAATGACAATGAAGGGAACTTCTAGTGGAGGCAGGTCAATAACAATAAATAATAAAAAATATTAATGAATACAATTTTGAACATGGTCGATAATGCAGCAACCGCAGACGAAATTTGTAATATTACTTGAAAATACAGCTCTTCGGTTGCACAGGCAAAAAATTTTCAACTTTACCTAGGTTTCAACTGCTCTAGGGCAGCCTTCATCAGAAGTAAAAATTTTTACATTAACTATAACAGAGTTTTGGAATAATATAAAAAATATTACATTAAACATATGTAATAAAAGTACATCATAGCTAACTGCTACGGTACAGTAGACAAAGAGAGCATACTTACATAGAGTAAATATTTACGAAATGGTTTAGAGCAACAGATCACTGATTTCATTAACCTAATGCAGATCGTAACAAAGTACAATTTTTTCGAATTCAGTGGACAGTACGAACAACCTGATGGTCTTGCTATGGGCAATCCCTTAGCTGGCATCCTAGCAGACATTTTTATCTACTCTCTAGAAGAGACATTTTTCAAAAATTTTTCCACTACCACCTTAGGAATTGTTTCATATTCTAGGTACGTCGATGACATTTTAATCGTCTATAACGGAACGAACGATGGCATTAACCACCTGTTCGAGATCTTTAACAAACTACATGAAAAAATAACCTTCACATGTGAACTTGAAAACAGCTCACGTTAGTTAAATTATTTAGACTTAACTTTGACAATAGTGAATGACAAAATCTCTTCAATATTTTTCGTAAGGATTATTTTTCTGACCAAATTGTGCCAGCCTGTTCCACACACCCACGATCTCACAAAAACACATTTTTTCACTCTGCTGTTCATAGAGCAATCTCTACTCCTTTGTCCTCTGAAAATTTAAAAACCGAATTGAATCTAATTAAAACCATTGCAGTTAATAATGGTTACGAACCAAATATAGTAGATGATGTCTTCAGACAGAAAACCAATAACAGAATTACCACGCTTGGGTACACTATTGACGAGCCTAGCGATTTGAAGAAATACTTCTCTTTACCGTATGTAGGGCCAATAACCTACAGATTGCAACGTCTCCTTAAAAATAAATATGGCTGCAACATCTTATCCATAATATAAAACAAAGACGGTCGCCTCTGTAAAACTCAGGCGTTTATAAAATCGCCTGTGACACTTGCTCAGCTTATTATATAGGACAGACTGAACGAGCTTTTTCGATTAGATATAAAGAGCATCTATTTGGGAGAAAAGATACGAACGTACATAATTCGTCATTCGCTGACCACCTTCTCATCACAGGACACAAACCTAAAGATGTTCATGATATTAATATCTTACATACGGAAAAGAAAGGCTTCAGACTTGATATTCTTGAACAGTTGGAAATTTTCAAACATTTTTCCCGTAACGACCATTTAATCCTCAATGAGCAATTACAATTACGTGATAAAAATTTCTATGATGGCGTAAACCCCTTGCTTAAAATCACTTAACGCGGAATATTGCTATTATGCTTCCCGTACTGTAGCCGTAAATATTGTTCTCTCTCTCCCTGTTTTACAGTATAATATTTTGTTCAACCTTCGATCTGTTACATATTATCTGACATAATGTAATCAGCACATTACGTGCAATCCTGTTCCAATGCTTCTGTCTTAATCAAGTTGTGCATTCCTAGGAAAATTTTATAATGTACAAATATATTTTTATGTTTAACGTGAGCACTGTTGCTCTAAACCATTTCGTAACTATTTACTCTATGTAAGTATGCTTTCTTTGTCTACTGTAGCGTAGCAGTTAGCTATGATGTAATTTTATTACATATGTTTAATTTAATAATTTTTATATTATTCCAAAACTCTGTTATAGGTAATGTAAAAATTTTTTACTTCTGATGAAGGCTGCCTTAGAGCAGTTGAAAATTTTTTACCTGTCTAACCAAAGAGCTGTATTTTCAAGTAATATTATAAATGATGATAAATAATAATAAACGATAATAAATGATAATGAATGATAATGAATGTTAATGAATGATAATCAATAATAATAAATAAATGTACGGTTTTTTGCATGCATTATCCTGTTGGAATTCAAACTTCCTGTAATTTTGTTTCTTCTGAACGCTTAGGTTAGTGGATGTAGCACAATTGGACTATTTTCCCTCCAAATTTCAAACTTTCCGCCATTTTTTCTGAAGGTTAGGTTAGTGGACATAACATAATTGGACTATTCTCCCGCCAATATCCGCCATCTTGGATGACGTCATGCGGTGTTTCCAAGTCTACATGCCACCATCTTGGATGACGTCGTCGCCGCCATCTTGAATAAATTTGGCACCAATGCAAAGTGCGCTAACACATAGGTTGTCCCCGTACTCACATACGCTCTCAGCCTGCAGGGGCTAAATTCCGCAACCTCGCTCTCGTCGTGGTAAATAGCATAAGCATTCGGTGTTACCTGCATTCAATGTTGTCTGCAGTCTTCCCCGATTCCGAGTCAGACACCATCAAGTTTTCTCGCCACTTCGATGCATGAAACATCTGCAGTCCTCTGAAAACCACTTGACTTTTCCACATTGTTCAACCGTTGACGGAACAACATGACCTTCAACTATTGGCAAGTGGACGTACACTATAACTTTAGTGGCGCACCTGACAGTGCTTCTCAGTCACTTTGCGGTCTCTTCGCATTCTCTGCTCCACATGAGCTTGTCAGTCACTGTGCGGGCTTCACCTTCCGTCTTTCTCATTGTCTCGGCGCGCTTGTCGTCACGATACTTGGCTGTGGTCTCTCTGCGCATCCTACTAAGGTCGTTTCGGAGCGTGCCTTTCGAACTCACATGGGCGGCATGGGGTGTCACGAGACCTTTGTCATTAACGACCTGTGACCTTCTAAATCCTAAAAGTGCGTGTGCGAAGGTCTCTTAGCCATGACCAGTCGCATTATGTCCTCCAGATTCTCTTTTGTCGGCCGTGTGCGGAAGGCAAACTAATTTCATCTGCAATCCATGTTCCCTCTAATAAATCGGCTTTTATTTCCCGTGGACCACCTACGAAAATTTCATCATCCTCAGCACATTTTTATTCAATTCATTGTGCTGTTAATGCCGTCTGCACCCCATGCGTCTGGATCTGTGGACAAGTTGATCATGGCTTTAGTAGTCCTGTCCACGATCACCGCTCTACTCGGGAGTATGTCGTTACCGATTATAACATCGAGCGACATACCACAAATGACAATTACATTCACCTGGAAACTAATTCTTTCGTCTTTTAGCGAGACGAAGACCTGTTTATCCACCTTCTTCCTTTTCGTTCCGCAATCGTTTTACAGCTAGCTCACCAAATTTACTACTACTTTCCACCAGTTTTACGTAAAAAGACATTGAAAGTGCTGTCACTTCCCATCCGGAATCCACACATGCTCTCGTCTCAGTTCCTTCGACAGTTATCTCAGTGAGGCGAGATGATTGTCCTCTTTTTCCGGCCAGTATGGGTCGTCACAGTACTGATAAATGTCGCCTTGTGCTTGTGACTGCCAGCACCGCATACCGCATTTGTTATGTCGCTTCTCTACTGAGGCGCCCCCTTCGATGTTTCAATGTCTTTGTTTAATCATTGCGCGGCTTCATCTCTGACGTGGGACCAGTAGTGGTGAACCCCCATTATTCACTATGCGATGCTTGCACGGAATTCACGTCGCGTCAGTGGTCTGGCACTTCGTTCGTTCTCTGTTTCCCCTTGTGTGGACCATGGCGTCTATCTCGCTATCGTCTATTTTCTTCTGTCCGTCGTCCGTTATTGTGCCTGTTCTGTATGTCTCAGTAGACAAACAGCCAAAGTTGCAAAGCAGCATGATCATGGAACATGAAACAGAGCCTCTGTTTGCATCCAGTTTCATGATCACTTACACAGTACTTCTGTGCTTCGTTGGACAAGGAATGTCTTTTTTTTTTTTGTTTTTGTTTTGCTATGGAGAGTGATATTTATTCTGATTTGATGGATGATTTGAGAATGGTTTACAAATAAAAGCCCGAAACTACTCATGCTGCAGAGTATACGGGCTGTTTCAAAGTCCTTACAACAAACTTCAAGGGATGACAGATCTCGTCAGGTGTACAACTTCTGCTACACTGAGGTGACAAAAGTCATGGTACACCGCTTAATATCGTGTCGGACCTCCTTTTGCTCGGTGTAGTGCAGCAACTTGACGTCGTATGTACTCAACAAGTCGTTGGCATGTCCCCAGCAGAAATATTGAGAAACTGCCTATTGGCTTCTGTCTCGGGTTCTACGGCCGACGTTCATCTAATGACTTTTCTGACGTTTCGCCAGCACGAGTGGCTGGCATTGTCAAAGCTTCACCCTCCATTGCCGGTGGTGAACTGGAGCCGAGCTCGCGGGCGCAGACTATATGTACCTGGCGCGCCAACGTCCGAGGGCTTCTCCGCGGTCATTTCCGGTGCGGTTCTCCTCTTGCTACCTGCGACGGTCGTTCGCTGCAGTACGGGAAGCCAGGATCCGTTGACCTTAAGGCTTTCCTCTTTCTTGTTCAAACTGTTCGCGTGTTTTTGTATTTCCACAGCTTCTCTGAACAAGCGCGTGTGATAATGCTTCTCTACACCCAGAACTTCCGTGTCGGCGAATTTTATTACGTGGTCGGTCTCATTCAGTGCGTGCTCTGCCACGGCCGATTTCTCCACCTGCCCCAACCTGCAATGCCGCTTATGATCTTTGATCCTGGTGTTGATGGATCGTCCAGTCATTCCGACATAAACTTTTCCGCATGTGCATGGTATACGGTATATTCCCGACATTGCAAGTGGGTCTCTTTTCTCCTTCGCCGATCTAAGACACTCTTTGATCTTCCTTGTCGGTTTGAAAATCGTCTTTACGCCATGTTTGCGCAACATACGGCCCATTCCCAGAGTGACAGACAGAATCGGCCGTATATTGCGCAAACATGGCGTAAAGACGATTTTCAAACCGACAAGGAAGATCAAAGAGTGTCTTAGATCGGCGAAGGAGAAAAGAGACCCACTTGCAATGTCGGGAATATACCGTATACCATGCACATGCGGAAAAGTTTATGTCAGAATGACTGGACGATCCATCAACACCAGGATCAAAGAGCATAAGCGGCATTGCAGGTTGGGGCAGGCGGAGAAATCGGCCGTGGCAGAGCACGCACTGAATGAGACCGACCACGTAATAAAATTCGCCGACATTGAAGTTCTGGCTGTAGAGAAGCACTATCACACGCGCTTGTTCAGAGAAGCTGTTGAAATACAAAAACACGCGAATAGTTTGAACAAGAAAGAGGAAATTCTTAAGGTAAACGGATCCTGGCTTCCCGTACTGCAGTGAACGACCGTCGCAGGTAGCAAGATGAGAACCGCACCGGAAATGACCGCGGAGAAGCCCTCGGACGTTGGCGCGCCAGGTACATATAGTCTGCGCCCGCGAGCTCGGCTCCAGTTCACCACGGGCAATGGAGGGTGAAGCTTTGACAATGCCAGCCACTCGTGCTGGCGAAACGTCAGAAAAATCATTAGATGAACGTCGGCCGAAGAACCCGAGACAGAAGCCAATAGGCAGTTTGTCAACAAGTGGCCACGAAAGCCTTAACAATTATGTAGAAATAATGAGCCCTGCTGTCTTTATAGCAGTCCATAATTGCGAAAGTGTTGCCGGTGCAGGTTTTTGTGCAGGAATTGATCTCTCGATTATGACCCATAAATGCTTAATAGGGTTCACGTCGGACGATCTGGGTGGCAGATCATTTGCTCGAACTGTCCAGAATTTTCTTCAAACTGTTTCGAACAATTATGGCCAGGAGACAGGGCGGATTGAACTCCATGAAAATTCCATTGTTGTTTGGGAACGTGAAGTTTATGCATGGCTGAAAATGGTCTCCAACTAGCTGAACATAACCATTTCCAGTCAACGATTTGCTCAAGTGGACCAGTCCATTCTCAGTATGCAGATACGAGCAGCTTGCACAATGCCTTGTTGACCACTTGGTCCCACGGCTTCGTCGGGTCTGCGCAACACTCTAACCTAACATCAGTTTTTACCAACTGAAATGGGGATTCATCGACCAGGCCAGCGTTTTCCAGTCTAGGGTCCTGCCGATATGATCACGAACCCAAGAGAGGCTCTGCAGGCGATGTGGTGCTGTTAGCAAAGGCACTCGCGTCGCTTGTCCGCTGCCGTAGCTCTATAACACCAAATTTCGCCGCTCTATCCTAACGCATACGTTCGTCTTACGTCCCACTTTGAATTCTACGGCTGCTTCACGCAGTGTTACTTGTCTGTTAGCAGTGACAACTCTATAGGCAAACGCCGCTGCTCTCGGTCGTTACGTGATGCCTCTCGGCCACTGCATTGTCCATGGTAAAAAGCAATGTCTGAAATTTGGCATTTCGGGCACACATTTGACACTGTGGTTCTTGGAATACTGAATTCCCTAACGATTTCCGAAATGGAATATCCCATGCATCTAGCTCCAACAATCATTTCGCGAAAAGTCTTAATTCTCGCCATGCGTCCGTAATCACGTCGGAAACGTTTCCACGTGAGTCACCTGAGTACAAATGATACTTCTACATCTTTTATACCTTGTGTACACGACACTATCGTCATCTTTATACGTGCCTATCACTATCCCATGATTTTCGTCTCCTCAGCATAGAGAAAAAATGTTAGATGAGCCTTCCTGATGACAGACGTGCTCTTGTATTTGAGAGGTGGCATGTTGTCCCTAACGATAGTTGCTTCCCATGACGTAATCTACCACCCTAAACATTTGATGTAAAGACTTTGAAAAGCTCTTTATATGTAGATAAGGGAGCCAGTTGTGGAAGAAATGGTGAACCAAATAAGAAGTACTGGCTCGGCGTTGACGGTCTCAAGACCGGCAACATTTATACGGCTAGCGAAGCGCTAACGCTGATTGATTTTCCGATGTGCTGGTGTGTCTCAGGTCTGTTCTGTTACTATAGTGGCAGTCACGAAAATAGGCACCTCATGGTCATCTGTCTGCCCTACAGTTAGTGATAATTTCAGATAATACTACAAATTTCGGAAAAATATTAGATTTCCTTATTTTTAGTCTAGAATGTGACGGATTCTCTTCAAAAGAAAATTCTTGCCAACTGCTAGGAAAAAAGTGAGAACTAATGCTGCAAGAAATTCTGAACAATTTTTTTTTTTTTTTTTTTTTTTTTTTTACTTTAGCGTGTAGAAAGAACAGAACCACCGACGTATTTGCACTCAAATAAAGTGTGAACGTTCCCAAAATTTATAGATGCACTTGATACGTGTTTTACTATGAAAACATGTAAGTATTCATTGATAAAAATAAAATTCCGTAAGAGATGTAAAACTGGTCCCCCAGTCTAAAGAAAAATGTCGTCGTTGATGAATTTGCGTTCAGTTGGACCTTGTAGAAAGTTCCAAGGAGAAGGCTGTTACGAAAAGTATTAAATTAATTTGGATAACATTTCAGACATCAATATTGTGTTGTGTCATTTATGAACGCATTTTATTTACGAGCGACTCCGTGCACGGCAGGGTGGGATTACTTTTATACCGTTGCGAGGATTTTGGTTCCGACAGCTAGACTCAATACGAACGAGAATATTTAACATCTTCCGAAAATTTTTTATTTGCAGGTCCTACTGACCCTTCGCCACTGCACCATCACCAAAATCGCTGGTATCTGCTATACAAAAGTAACTGTAGGTACTTTCAGGCCGATATTTCCTACAAAGTCGAGCAAAATATATTTCCGCCTGTGACTCTGTCCAACCCAAGCTGTATTGAAGTACACTAGAAGCCTACTTTCCTCAGCACGCAGTAAGTGCATTTTACACGAAACTTTGTTCTTGCTTGTGCAGTGTATCTGCATTCTATTTAAAAAATTTTGCCCGTATTATACTTTCTGGATCGGAAACCAAGTGAGCAGAGACGACAAAGAATGGTCTGTGAGTCAGAATAATTCACTTAGATCTTTGTATTTTTCCAGCCGTCAAATACTCTCCTCTGTCATAGTATCGAAGTACAGTTCTATTCATTAATTTTTTGTTGAATTGTCAAATTCTGATATTTTTGTTTTCCTCTATATCAGTGTTCTGGAGAATGAAAACACGTGCCCACATCTAAAAATTGTGCCGAAGTTACTACACTGTTAATATGGAGTAATGTCGGTTCAGAAATACCACAAGGTTTTGTTGTAATTTTATGAACCTGTGTAAAATTTGTATTACTTCTCACTGTTGGCCAGATCAGTAAAAAATCTTCTGTATGTACTTTCTCGGATGTCTTTTCGCCACTTATGCATACCGACCAGAGTAGGCCGATGCTCTTGCATTTCGCTCACTGTGCCAAACACACGTCAGTGCACCATTACACGGAAGACTGAAATCACATAATCACATGTGAATACACCACATCAGTTGGGGCTGACCTACGGCACTGTTAACAGTATAGATGCGGCAACAAAGCTATTAGGTGGGCGAATCACGGAGCATATCGCCGGCGAACTGCAGGGAGCGGGTGTGACCTTGAGGGGCCTATTTTCGTGACGGTCCGTCTAGTCATGTACATACCATGCACTTGAGATATCGCCGAAACCTCCACATGACCGGTTAATATTTTTCATTGTGTTGATGAGACTGCATACGCAGCTGTGCTTTGTAACATAACGGTTCTTGAGGACCCACATAAAAAGTCATGGTGTTGTCAGTTTAGTAGCCATCCTGTGTAACACTTCCCTCAATACTCTACTAATGCACAGACAAGTACTGCATTGATTTTAATGACCGTGTAAACAACTTCGAATGGTTTTACAACTGATATCTCGAAATCGTATTTCTTTTTTGCAGAATTCGGAGAGAAACTCAGACGTATTTGTAACAAAGACCTGATTAGTACTCTCTTCAGTCAGATTTTAGAAACAGATCTCTCACTTTCGCAAAGGTGTCGAATGTATTTAACAGTCACGATCTACCCGTGTACCAATATTCTGCTTCAAGTAAAATTTTCTTTCTGCCAACAACAACTACAGCAGCATACAAATAATCGCTACTCTGAGATATACGTCTTGACAAATCATGGCCGATACAACTGAAAACTGAATAAAATCACTCGCAACCGTCGTGAGACTTATTTCACACGAGTAATTGACAAAATCTCAAAAACAGTTATTCAGTACTGTTACACAAAGTTTGAATACTCCTGTGTTTACTAATCTGCATTATTCAGAAATTTGCAACCGGACTAAGGCGTCTGCTGCTAATGGCAGCCATAATTGGAGTATGGTCTGTACTTCATCAGCTAATGAGGCACCCACTCATTCGGACGCCAAGGAAAAGGCACACTTCCTTGTAAGGGAAGGCGACGTGTCGTCTGCTGTTACCTATGCACCAATGGGAGACAAGAATACTTGTCCCATTTGGTCTGTTACTAAATGTGTTGATACACAAAGATCTCGGTTTCGGCCAACATTTTGAGGTCACACCCCACTTTGAAGTGCTGTGAAAAAAGCAAGCAAAGAAGCGGGCTAGCAACACTGGCGAATTAGATAGATAGATAGAGAGAGAGAGAGAGAGAGAGAGAGAGAGAGAGAGAAAGGGAGGGAGGGAGAGGGAGAGGGTCTTCCAGGCCCTCTTCCACCCACTTCAGGATTAAGACTGACGTGTCACTCAGCTTTTTCTTCCACCTGATGTAGGATTATCCAACTGCGTAACATAAAATTTTCATATTGTTATAATTGAGTAATTTGTGACTAGAATGGTATAGATGTATGCAGAAATAAGAAATACAGAGTTTGAATATCATCAGATAAATATTTTCCCCAAAAATCGGTATTCTACGAAATTTTACATCTGGCAGGATTTGAAGATATCGAGCTACAATTTTGATAATATGCGTAATTTGACGTAAAAATATGATGTGGAAATGTTCTGTAAAGTAACTATCAGTACTTTTAGAGTTTTTAAAGGAAATGTAAATTTTGAACCAGAAGTCAGTAAAACCTAACAGATTATCCACCATTTAGTTAGAAGCTACAGCATAGTTAAGAGCACCATATTCTGTGTAGAGAATAAGGTATTTGAGTGTTTTCTGGAAATTGTCTTAAATGATTAATTATATCATCTTATGCTCCTAAAATGTTTTTTTTCTCTTGAATTTAAGTATTTTTTTTCTGAAAACGAAAATGATATTCAGGCAATTTAAAGGTCTGCTAAAACGCTCCAGTCGAGTCGTGATGCATGTGGCGTCACTGGTTAGCTCGCTGCTCCTGTCATAATTCCAATTAACAGTGATGTCTTGTTTTGGAATTTACGTTTCGGAAAATAGGTTAAAAATTGTGTATAGTACTACACTGTACAAATACATCTATAAAAACTTCCTGAAAAGTTGTTTTTAAGTGTTCCAGAGAATGAGAAGATGCGTAAAGTGTGGTTGTACCGTACCGACAAATTGACACCATGTCTACGCACTTTTAACTGATTTAACTAAAAATGTGTTGCACAGTGAACTTAACATTAACTTACTTAATTCCGAGATATGCTCTCCCACCGTTACAACGAAGGCTAGTGTGATTCAGCGAAATTAAAAGTATAGTGAAAACTGTCGATTTACCCAAGTACTCCTAAATTATTCGGTAACCCAGTTGTTAGAGCAGTAGACCGTCGAATTTTATACGATGGTGTCCATAGATCGATGGTTCGAATCTAACACGAAAGAAAATTTTATCGTATTTGTAAAACCACTCGAAACTTCAGCACACCGATCAGTACATTATTGTGTTTTCTTTGCTGTTTACATGCCCTTACATTTGCAACAGCTGTTTACACACGTCACGTTCAAAAAGATATTTCCTAGTTAATGTGACCACATTCTTCATAGAAACAGTGTTTGTATCTTCGTACTGTCCAGCTAGAATCCCAATTGTTTAAACTTTTGCATTTTCCATCATCTTACATAGAGATGAAGTAAGTCTGCTTCTGATGCTAACTTTAGCTTACACTCACAAACGTCACTGCCCTTACGTTTGTTTCACCTGCATGTTGTACACGCTTTATAGCCCTTCTTAGAGCCTCATCGTCCTACACCTCGCTGTACTAGCAAAGGCTTCCAAAAAGTGAACTGTTTGTTCGCAAAGTAAATGCATTTATCCTCTGTTGTCCATTTCTAATGTGAAGATGTGTGTAATACATCCCACAATTTAAAAAAAGTTACATTCAGTCCTTGCTATCGCATTTTTCGTTTTCGTTTGAAACTTTCAAAAACAAATGACCACTCTGGGATTCGATCATGTGACTTCTTTATTTGCAGGAGGATGCGCCATCCGTTGCGCCACCGATCTACATCTACATTTATACTCCGCAAGCCACCCAACGGTGTGTGGCGGAGGGCACTTTACGTGCCACTGTCATTACCTCCCTTTCCTGTTCCAGTCGCGTATGGTTCGCGGGAAGAACGACTGTCTGAAAGCCTCCGTGCGCGCACGAATCTCTCTAATTTTACATTCGTGATCTCCTCGGGAGGTATAAGTAGGGGGAAGCAATATATTCGATACCTCATCCAGAAACGCAACCTCTCGAAACCTGGCGAGCAAGCTACACCGCGATGCAGAGCGCCTCTCTTGCAGAGTCTGCTACTTGAGTTTGTTAAACATCTCCGTAACGCTATCACGGTTACCAAATGACCCTGTGACGAAACGCGCCGCTCTTCTTTGGATCTTCTCTATCTCCTCCGTCAACCCGATCTGGTACGGATCCCACACTGATGAGCAATACTCAAGTATAGGTCGAACGAGTGTTTTGTAAGCCACCTCCTTTGTTGATGGACTACATTTTTTAAGGACTCTCCCAATGAATCTCAACCTGGTACCCGCCTTACCAACAATTAATTTTATATGATCATTCCACTGCAAATCGTTCCGCACGCATACTCCCAGATATTTTACAGAAGCAACTGCTACCAGTGTTTGTTCCGCTATCATATAGTCATATAATAAAGGATCCTTCTTTCTATATTTTCGCGATACATTACATTTGTCTATCTTAAGGGTCAGTTGCCACTCCCTGCACCAAGTGCCTATCCGCTGCAGATCTTCCTGCATTTCGCTACAATTTTCTAATGCTGCAACTTCTCTGTATACTACAGCATCATCCGCGAAAAGCCGCGTGGGACTTCCGACACTATCTACTAGGTCACTGCTGGATGTAGTAACCCTGCTGACTGTCTTTTTGAGAGGAAATCAGCACTAAGTTTTGCCAAGAAGAATTTTATTGCTCTTACGGTCGTGGCTCAAGTCTGTTAGTCGACAATATAATAAGGACCCATTCGCAAACGCTCCACAATTACTTTGTTTTGAGCGAATTCAATAATGTTCCACGGAAAAGAGCGTTCGTCGTTGCACACATCGTCGTCCGAAGTGGGTGGAGCATAAACGCATCAACTTTCGCAAGGTTTGCGCTACCAACGTTCACAAAATTCCTTTCTATTGCTACTTAAAAGTTGTAATTGCGTTCTTTATCACTAAATAGCTAAACTGTTTGCAGAAAAAGTACGTAAAAACCTTGTAACTTCAGCTAACGCTTCTGTAACACATGTATAGCTTCGTCTTACTCCTAGTCTGTGGCGTCACCAGGGCATCAGCCAATAACGGAGTGTTTTCGATCACGTGACTAAATCTTGATCTTTAATGATTTTTAAGCCTTAATTACATAAAAAACTGATATTTTGTGAGAATATTGACCGTAAATGCTATTTAAGTATTGTAATTAATCAGAATTGCAACAATCTGAACCGTACTTTTAATATGGGAAAGTAGCCTATTATTCAGTGGAACTAAGTTTCTAAAATATTGATGCAATTTGAGAATGGTACAGTGGCGACTAAATGAAAAGTTAAAAGGGGAAAGAACACTTTTAGTTCCATTTAAGAAATTGTAAAAACTATATTTATCAGGATACGGAAATTAAATAAGAAAGAAGTGTTCCTTAAACTTGGATCTACGGTAGAAAAAGAAAGTAGATACTTCAGGCAATCCCAGCCGGGACAGTTATTAGTTAACGTAATCGGGAAAGAGAGCGCTCTTGGAGCAGTTCAGAAGCGGTCATTCTGTTTCGTGATCTCCTCCGGACAGCAACCGTGGAGCTGCCTCGAGGATTCATTTGACCGTTGTTCTTTTTTTTCTTTGCTAGTGTTTGGCGCTATTGGTCAGCAACAGCAAGTCAGGAACGAGCTCAGTGATGGATCACGTTGTCTGTCAGCAGCAGCCATGTGTGCGAGCGTCGGATAGATTTTGAGAGATCGCAAGAAATTAGCACTTAATTAGGACTGTTAGAAGTTGAATTTTTGTGGAAACTGCAAGCGGATAATGCCTTGTAGCGCTGTTGTATGTGTAGATCCCCTTCGGTTGAACAAGAACATAACATGCAAATAATTCTCATTTACTAATTGTGAACCACTCTGTGTTCATTACGAAACAATATACACATACTGTAAAACCTTATATCGATGCCAAGCAAGTAATGCAGTGATACAATAGAAACCAGCATTCATATAGAAAATTGTACCTACGACACTCATCGAGGTTCCGGGATTGTTTTGTAATTGTATTTCTTCTCTTTCTGGGTGCTCTTGTTTCTGTCTTGATTGTACCAACATTCGTTTCCTGATTAATGGAATACGAAAATATAATATTCGGCCTTTCAAACTGCGTCGGAGACGGTGCGTCTGTTGACGCAACGTTCAGTGCCCTTTAGAGTTTTATCGTTAATATTCTATTGTTTAAACTGAACATGTATTTTCTAACGAAGTTCGATAACCTTGTTTGAAAAACATTTTTACACGTGTGTGCTAATATTAGTTAACTTACGCCGTCAAATGTCACTGAGCGAACAGCCAAGCAACATTTCACTTTGACCTGTACTATTTGGGCCTCATAAGTTTTATAAAGGAGAATAACAAGCAATATTAAGATTAAAATTCCATGCTTAAATTATTCAGAGTTCTGTTAAGCAAAAAATTTCATAACTATATTAAAAGATTCTTAAAGCACGAAAGAATTGCCACCCGTATTCTTAATCCGGTTGTTGAGTGGAATATTAAAAGCTTTCAGTTTTTGGAGAGCTCAATTGTCTTTTGAATTATTTGAACAATTGGTTGGCGAAAAGTAATTTGTCAATAATGGAGATTTGAGGAGATTGATATTCTGGAATGTGCCGAGTGCTAAGGAAGTTACTAAAATTTATGTCATCTATTAACAAGTAGTGAGTGGGAAACTATAGATTTTTGAACATAAATGTTGCAACAGTTAATTTATAATTTTCCGTTCCTTTCTCATTCCCTTCCAAGTAGTGAGTAGGAATTTATTTTTCAAACACGGTCGTGTTTCTATGTCAACGCAATCTAAAGATACGGCCATTTAAGTAAAGAAAATTTACGCGAAAAGTCAAATAATGGCTCTAAGAACAATGCGACCAAACTGCTTAGGTCATCAGTCCCCTAGAACTTAGAACTACTGAAACCTACCTAACCTAAGGACATCACACACATCCATGCCCGAGGCAGGATTCGAACCTGCGACTGAAGCACCCGCGCGGTTCCTGACTGAAGCGCCTAGAACCGCTCGGCCAACGCCCCCGGCGAAACCGTTTTCACCTCATGTGTAATGCTAATATATACTGTCTAGTGAGGATTAACTGTATTTGCCAGAACCTCAAATCGTTTGAGCACGGAACTTATACGAAGCTTCTTTCAAATTTTGTTCGAAGTCATCTACAATATCCGCTTATAAACTTCCACTTATAAAACTTAATATAGTCTTACACATGACTGAAAAAAGTCTGACAAAGTTCGGATAGTTTTCCAATTTAACGCCTGTGCATAGTATGCTGGTAGCACATCGTCGCCTTGCCTGTTATACTGCATAGCAGACTTTAAAGCTGTGCGGAACAGCATAACGAAAAGACGAGGGGTCACGCTCGTTTTGTACACGGCTGTACGTATATGTACAAATAAATTATTACAATTTCAGAAAAATTGGACGATTCGTTCTGGGGAAAAAGCTTCACAAACTGAGAAAGTCAGTAAAGGGTTGGTCTAACTCTGGCCCTTTATGCAGGTAGCTATTCTGCTCGGCAATGACTTATATGGTTGGTGGATGTCTGCTGACGGCTATTGCGCCAAATTCTGTACAATTGGTGGTCAAAAATCCCGAGTTGGTTGGAGGTCCCTGCCCATGATACTGCAGACGTTCTCAATTGAGGAGAGAGATTGGTTAAATGGTGTGTATGGTTCTAGGAGAGAGAGACTGGCGACCTTTCTGATGAAGGTACGGTTCTACAAGCACGAAGACAACCTTATAAATTCTCACCGCGTGCAGATGAGCATTGTCATGCTGAAATCTAAGCCCAAGATGGCTTACCATGAATGGCAACAAAAAGGGACGTAAAAATTCGTCGACGTACCGCTGTGTCGCGGATGACAACCGGAGGGCTACTGAAACGAAAATAAATGGCACCCCAGACCATCATACTGGTTGTTGGGCCCTACGTCGGTTGACAGGCAAGTTGGTATTCCACTGCTGTCTCGGGCGCCTCAACTCTATTAATCAACGAAAAGCCGAATAACTGCATGAATAAGGGCCAGAATTGGACCAACGCGTTGTTGGCTTGCTCAATTTGCGAAGCTCTTCCTCTTGAGTAAATCATCCATTGTTTCTGAAATTGTAATTGTTGTGACTTGGCAAGACAGCCAAGCCACTAGGAGGAAGCCGAAAGGCACGCGTTTAAGCTCACGCAGGCTGGCGTGAGGTCTGGAACAGGTAAAGTAATTATATTAGCAAAAAAAGTACGTAGCTGCTGGAATACTTAACTTTAATCCATAACTGGTGAACATCGCTCGTGACGGTACGTGTTTTACAGCATCAATAGTGACTGGTAATGGCGCCTTGCTAGGTCATAGCAAATGACGTAGCTGAAGGCTATGCTAACTATCGTCTCGGCAAATGAGAGCGTAATTTGTCAGTGAACCATCGCTAGCAAAGTCGGCTGTACAACTGGGGCGAGTGCTAGGACGTCTCTCTAGATCTGCCGTGTGGCGGCGCTCGGTCTCCAATCACTGACAGTGGCGACACGCGGGTCCGACGTATACTAACGGACCGCGGCCGATTTAAAGGCTACCACCTAGCAAGTGTGGTGTCTGGCGGTGACACCACAGTAATCATATGTTTATTTGTTCATGTACATCACATCTACCGATTTCCGTCCCATTCGGATAATTCCTTCATGCTGCGTCATTCTTTTTTTCCGATCTCAGAGTGTATCTATAATTGTAAGTTGAATATAATAAATGCTACAAGCTTAAACACCCCGTATTAAAAATCCATAAGAGCGCTCGTTATCTGCGTTGGGCCAGAACGTGTCAGCAGCTGGCACGAGCTCTGAGGCGTATAAACCACAGAGCAGGCAGCAGTGATTACGTTTGGCTGGACTCGCTCGCATCCTGAGAACGTGTATGCCAGCCGGCGGCGTGTTTGCGAGTTAATTAGCGGCTGCAATTAGCCAACCGCGGCCGCCAGCATCCCAGAGGCGGCGGAGGTGGCGGGGGCGGAGGGCGGCAGGCGCGAAGAAGGCGGCGGCGGCGGCGGCGGCGGAGCAAAGGCGAGTCGGCCGCGGGCGCATTCCGGCCCCCGCCGCGCTGCTGGAATTCCAGAAACTCCGGCGCGGCAGCGAGGGCTCGCCTGTAATGGAAGTTGGCCTCTGTTAGATACGAAACTGTCGCGAGGAATCTAACAGTGGTCGTGCAGCGTGTAAGATTTACTGTCCTGGTTAAGGACTTTCATTCCTTCAGTTGGATACTGACTTAACATAGTTCTTCAGCCGCATACTCAGAAGTTGAAGACACACACTGTGGGAACTCACAGTTTCGAGAGTTTAATAGCAATCAAGCGAGGAGTACAGTAGAAAGGCAGAGTGTCTAAGATGATAAATAGAAGCCTTCCAGTATTCTAAGCTTTCAGACTACGTTGATTTACTTTTTCCAAGAATGATGTAGACGTAGGTACTAGGAAGTGGAAAGGCGAAATGTTTTGTATGTAAATGTTCCTTTGTAAAGGGAAACAAGCTGTGGTGCTCCAAAAGTTTCTGACATAAATGGTATTAATAGTTGACAAAAAGTGTTAGTAGGACTCATGCACTGAGGTTTTCGTATACATTTTATTATGTACTGTATTTAGGTAGTTTGTCTATAGGTTTTGATGAATTGATATTTTGACTGCATTGACATGAGAGCTTAAATTTTGCACACCACGAAGACACCATAAACCTCAGTATTCGAGATAAATTTGAACTTCACTTTTTTCCCGTTCCTGAGGAAAACGGATTTTAATAGACGCACGTGGTTTTTGATTGCCTTCAGTTAGAAGACTAAATTTTTTACACTCTCATCGGACTGTAGACCGTAGTATTTGACGTGAGTTTCAAATTTACAGCGCTGCCAGTTCCTGCCTGTCTGTCCACCTGTTAGATGGACTGACAGACAGGCAAACAACTAGCGAAGAAAAAGGAACATGTGAGATAGGTACAAAATAACTATTTACGAAATTTTTCCTGTACTTGTTCTGTGAGACCTTGGTTCTTGACGAATTTCATGTTTCTAGACCAACGGGAAGCACCCCATAGGTTTTGATGAGTGAGTATCAAATGTGTGACACGAATGGTTGTATCTTTTGATTGCACTGCCTTAAGAAACTTAATTTTTTCACCTCCAAATGACTGATTGCCTTAATATTTGAAATAAATTTCAACCCTTCCCTGAGAAGAAACAATATTAACAGACGGAAGACAGACAGACGGAAGACGAGAAAGAGATTCTATAAGGGTTTCGGAGTCACGGACTGAGGTTCGGATCCTTAAAAGCAGCTTATATCTTAAAAAATGAAGCGGTCTTCCAGGCCAACGAAATTAATGCTGGAATTTTCAGCTGAGGTATCTCCTTTCTTGACCGCCATTTAACACGTGGTTGAAAAAGGGACAGATCATGCATGTATGTAAAAATGCACCAGAACTGATATTTCTCACTACTATATGTACGAGAGGACTTCAAAAAGTAAGTTACATTTGCCTCCCATGGTAAGACCATCGCGCAACAAGTTTGGCGTATTGTCGGAAGAGAGTACATGTTCTGTATTGACTGCAGACACACTTCTGCTGATGTACGGGTATCGGATGCAGAACAGTTTGGGAGTGAAATAGCGCAGCAACAGGAAACGCATTTCTAAGCTGAAGTACGTGGGAGCGTACGACTCTAGTGGGAAAAACGTCTAAACTGCGAGCATATTCAATGTGAAACTCTGGCGGTATATGGAAAAATGCAAAAAATTTGACCAAGGCCACACATATATTGGTAGTGCTAGTATGGGAGGACGGGAGGACAGAAGAAAGTATCCAAGCAGTTGTGTAACTGATTCACAATAGTCACTGATGAGGACGTTTACACAGCGGTTCTCAGACAGCTCAGTCACCAAGGGACGGATTTCTTTCATCGAGGAATTGAACGACTTGTGGCACACTGCGAGAGTTATTTAGATTGGCTTGGTGAAAATTTTGAAAATTAATCTCATTTTCCTGTAGAAAATGTCATGTTACACGGTGGTATTCAAAATTTATCAGTAATTTTATTTCAGTAATTAGCAAACGTTTGTTTGCTGGTACTTTGAAAAGATATTCTGTAAATGTCAGTATTTACAGTACGGATTCTTTGAGTTGTCTCTTTGAGATGTTGAAGCGGAAGCGTGGGCAAATCTGTCACTTCCGGGCGTCAGTCACTGTGTACACGGTTAATTTTGATACACGCTTTTTGTTGCTGGACGATGACACTGCAATTTAGAATGGTTCAAATGGCTCTGAGCACTATGGGACTTAACTTCTGTGGTCATCAGTCCCCTAGAACTTAGAACCACTTAAACCTAACTAACCTAAGGACATCACACACATCCATGCCCGAAGCAGGATTCGAACCTGCGACCGTAGCGGTCACGCGGTTCCAGACTGAAGCGCCTTTAACCGCACGGCCACACCGGCCGGCTGCAATTTAGAAGTGGCGACAGCGGATCGGCAGCATTGGTGATAAAATTACATTTATTTTATCTTGCTGATAAGCAAGATTTTTCTGTGAAGTCATACGTGTGGTCTGCGCTATCTCTCCGCTTATTTTT
This sequence comes from Schistocerca piceifrons, assembly GCF_021461385.2. Lineage (NCBI taxonomy): Eukaryota > Metazoa > Arthropoda > Insecta > Orthoptera > Acrididae > Schistocerca > Schistocerca piceifrons. Next base: position 44,601,946 of record NC_060143.1, read on the forward strand.
GACTAAGTTCGTGTGGTAAACTCAATCTGTTGATTTTTTTTTATACACCATTCTTGGAGCATGTTGCAGAATCGTGTCCTTGTGGCCCAGTCAGAGCTATTATGCAGTGAAGTCAATCACCCTTCTCTTCCGTTTGGTTCATTTGACCTTATTTTTAGAGTAGTGCTTACGTATCTGAATCTTTGTGATTGCTGGTATTTTCAAATCACGTGCTTGTGATTTTCGGAAGTCAAGTGACTTGTCTACGCTGCTTACTTAATTTATGTAACATACGAACTAATTGCATTTGATTTACGTATATTTTGATGTGGGCTTTGTCCACCGCCATTTCCCGTTTACGTATTGCAAGGTGCCACTTTCGTTGTAACTAATTGTTGCAAATGACCAAACTCAGTAAGTATTTCCGTTCTTAGGTATTAATAACAACCCAGGTATTTTTTGCATGAATTCCATATGTGAAGGTACCTTAACGACTGTTACTGAATGAATATACATTTGACAGAATGTATGAAGTATATGTCTTCATGTTCCACACACTAAACCGCACAGAGTGTCCAGTATTATTTATTAGGTCATCTATTTTCAAATGTTTTGAACTTCAGAATATTCAAACGCTTTTGAGACATATAGCCAGCAGTTACTCACTTTTTATATTTGACTATTGCAATTACGGAAAAGGGCCTCGACCGCCATTGCACCCTGGTCGTCTATAAGTTGGTCACTATTACTCCTTAGTAATTTTGATAGTACCTATGAGTGATTTTCACATTTACTGAGGTCCAATTTTTCATACTATATCTGCCATTCATTAAGATGCGCGAGCTGCTTATTTAATTTCTTTTTCACTGTACACATATTGCAAAAAGCTTGAGGTATGGCCGTCATGTTCTGCACTCACTTATAACAAAGGACTTGTCTCCACCACTAATATTTATTTTATTTCTTTCATCTCTATTACGCCATCTCTATTACGCCACTGTGAAAGGGACAAAAATCCTGTTGTTAAAAAACTTGCACTTATGCTAAATACGACTAAGGTGGACGTGATGTTTTCTGTCGACAGTATTTGAATTCTTTGAAAATAGTACAATGCAGGAAGTGCGCAAGCATGAAAGAAATAAAACAAACATTCCTGATCAAAAAGAGAGTTTTACTATAAGTTCCTTTTTCATTATCGGAGTCACGTAGCGCAACAAAATTGATTATAAGAAGGAACAGCTTCACTAAATAGGGGCGTCACGGTTCTAACAGTAAAATAGTAGCTCAGTTTTAAATAGAGTAGACATTTTACGCTGAGTCACTTTGAGTGGTGCAGCATTCAATAAAAGTTACTTGGAGTGACTTAATAATGAGTAACGTGCATTTTCAGTAAAATGTCAGCACTAACTGCACTTTTTATTTTAAAGACCAGGATGATTTTTAAAATATGAGAAAAATGGAAGGAAAAGAGCAGTTCTTGCTGAAATTTTGTTGAAAACCAATTGTACAGTTATGGATCCTGCATCAGAATGTTTCTTGTGTTGGACAAGAAATTACTTTTTGAAGAATCCAGGAATAGATTATTAGCTCTAATATAATGTCCGGCATATTATGCACTGTTGCCGAACTTCACCAAGATTGAAGCTATGTCCCGAACCTGGAACCTCGCTTTTGGCGGGCAATGGTGTCATCAATTCAATTAACCAAGCACTGTTGCAGCTTCTTTTCTTCTAGTACGTCTCTCCCGCTCTCAAACAAGTGTCTTGCTGGACTAGCAACCCTGAGAGAAAGGACGCTGCGAAGAAACGGCTTTGCCGCAACCTATGGCATTGTTTGCAGAACTAATCTTTCGGTCAGAAATGGATTGTGCGCTATTTTGAAACTTTCTCGTCAGATAGAAGCTGTAACTGGGACTGGAAAACGAATGTAGAGGCTTGTTGTTGGAGGGCAAAGTCTTAACGAAACAGTTATGCAAGACAAGTCTTCACCGCTTGGCTTTTACCTCAGCATAAAAACTTACTGCAATAAAACCATTCTGAGTTTCGAAATGTCGAGCCTAACCCAATTCGTACTCTTCACATGCTGCGTCCACAATATCGTGAATACAGATAAAAAGGTCGATTCGGTATGGCAAACTTCACAAAGTTGTCGGTTCTGCAAGGTTCCAGTGACAGCTAAAGACTGCTATTTCGTGACAGGCAGTGCTAGTATGTTGACATCGATGGAATATCATGTTGAGGGATAGACTTATTCTCTGACGTGCCCCACGGAAGTATTGGACCATTACTATTAGTCACTGATTAGACCATTTATTTTTCCACTATACCATTCGTGCTGACCTCATGCTATACGGCGTCTTCAAAGCCCAGCTCAGTCTGCGGCTTACTTTCATCTTTGGCAGCATAATTCTGCTACCCCAACTTCCATCCTAAGTGTGTGTATTGTATACAATAATAATAAGTGCCAACCAACGAGGCACACCTGCACAAGTCCCTAATCCAAATGAGAGCGACCTCAGCCATATCGAACTCTCAGTGCTGACAGAGGTACTCATGTATCAACTAGATCATAAAAGTACGCCACTTAATATAATTGATGACTACAGTCTCGTCAACTGGAATGTCAACATAGAGTATACACTCCTGGAAATTGAAATAAGAACACCGTGAATTCATTGTCCCAGGAAGGGGAAACTTTATTGACACATTCCTGGGGTCAGATACATCACATGATCACACTGACAGAACCACAGGCACATAGACACAGGCAACAGAGCATGCACAATGTCGGCACTAGTACAGTGTATATCCACCTTTCGCAGCAATGCACGCTGCTATTCTCCCATGGAGACGATCGTAGAGATGCTGGATGTAGTCCTGTGGAACGGCTTGCCATGCCATTTCCACCTGGCGCCTCAGTTGGACCAGCGTTCGTGCTGGACGTGCAGACCGCGTGAGACGACGCTTCATCCAGTCCCAAACATGCTCAATGGGGGACAGATCCGGAGATCTTGCTGGCCAGGGTAGTTGACTTACACCTTCTAGAGCATGTTGGGTGGCACGGGATACATGCGGACGTGCATTGTCCTGTTGGAACAGCAAGTTCCCTTGCCGGTCTAGGAAAGGTAGAACGATGGTTTCGATGACGGTTTGGATGTACCGTGCACTATTCAGTGTCCCCTCGACGATCACCAGTGGTGTACGGCCAGTGTAGGAGATCGCTCCCCACACCATGATGCCGGGTGTTGGCCCTGTGTGCCTCGGTCGTATGCAGTCCTGATTGTGGCGCTCACCTGCACGGCGCCAAACACGCATACGACCATCATTGGCACCAAGGCAGAAGCGACTCTCGTCGCTGAAGACGACACGTCTCCATTCGTCCCTCCATTCACGCCTGTCGCGACACCACTGGAGGCGGGCTGAACGATGTTGGGGCGTGAGCGGAAGACGGCCTAACGGTGTGCGGGACCGTAGCCCAGCTTCATGGAGACGGTTGCGAATGGTCCTCGCCGATACCCCAGGAGCAACAGTGTCCCTAATTTGCTGGGAAGTGGCGGTGCGGTCCCCTACGGCACTGCGTAGGATCCTACGGTCTTGGCGTGCATCCGTGCGTCGCTGCGGTCCGGTCCCAGGTCGACGGGCACGTGCACCTTCCGCCGACCACTGGCGACAACATCGATGTACTATGGAGACCTCACGCCCCACGTGTTGAGCAATTCGGCGGTACGTCCACCCGGCCTCCCGCATGCCCACTATACGCTCTCGCTCAAAGTCCGTCAACCGCACATACGGTTCACGTCCACGCTGTCGCGGCATGCTACCAGCGTTAAAGACTGCGATGGAGCTCCGTATGCCACGGCAAACTGGCTGACACTGACGGCGGCGGTGCACAAATGCTGCGCAGCTAGCGCCATTCGACGGCCAACACCGCGGTTCCTGGTGTGTCCGCTGTGCCGTGCGTGTGATCATTGCTTGTACAGCCCTCTCGCAGTGTCCGGAGCAAGTATGGTGGGTCTGACACACCGGTGTCAATGTGTTCTTTTTTCCATTTCCAGGAGTGTACAAATACCCAGATGATAAACCTCTTTGTTGGTTTGCAAAATTCTTAAGATACATCCAACGCGGCTTTCATCTCGCAATGCACTTTTATATCCTATCTGTCTATTTTTCTATTTCCTTTTTTGAGTCATGAGTCTTCTGACATGCGGCCCGTCACGCATTCCTTTCCAGCGCCAACCTCATCTTCTCAGAGTAGCACTTCGACCCCTCGTTCTCAGTTATTTACGGGATGTACTCCAGTCTCTGTATTCCTCTAAAACTTTTCCCTCTACAGCTCACTCTAGTACCATGGAGGTTATTCTCTGATGTCTGAACGCATGTCCTTTCATCGTGTCCCTTCTTCTTGTTAGTATTTTTCATATACTCCGTTCTTCGTGATTCTGCGGAGAACCTCCTCGTCCCTTACCTTGTCAGTTCACATAATTTTCAACTCTCTTCTGCAACATCACATCTCAAAAACTTAGATTCTCTTTTGTCCCGGTTCTTCCACTGCCCATGATTCAACACGATAAAATGCTGCTCTCCAAACGTACATTCTCAGAAATATCTTTCTCTAATTAATGCCTAAATTTGGGACTCGTAGCTCTCTTGGCAACGAATACCACCCTTGCCTGTACTAGTCTGTATTTTATGTCCTTTTTGCTTCGTCTGTCATGGATTACTCTGCTTTCAAGGTATCAGAATTCCTTAACTTGGTCTATTTCGTGATCATCAGTTTCTCACTATTCCGATTTCTGTTACTTGTCATCACTTCTGTCTTTTTCCGGCTTACTGTCAATCCGTGTTCTATATTCCTTAGACTGTTCGTTCCATTCAACACATCTTGTAATAATTCTTCACGTTCACTGAGGATAGCAATGTCACCAGCAAGTCTTATCATTGATATCATTTCGCACTGAATGTTAATCTCACACCTGAATCTTCCTCTCAGTTCTGTCATTGCTTCTTCTGACTGTATCCCGCCTTAAACCCTTTTAATCCGAGCACTTCGTTTTCGGTCTGTCACTCTTATTATTCCATCCTGACTCTTGTACACGTTGAATATTATTTCTTTAGAGCTTACCCTTACTTTCCTCAGAATTTTGAACATCTTATGCCGTTTTACATTGTCGAACGCTTTTTCTTCCTATTTATTTCATTCCGGAGGGATTCATAATTCTGTATTCCTGTCCCTTCCTGAACATTTTTGCACTTCCTCTCGGTCAATTGAAATACAGTGTGTCCCAAAGGTCGGTTAAGATTTGTAAATGAACAATGTAGTGTGACGGTACGTCACATAAATATTGACATTCTTAGCGGTTGCAAATCGTAGTTTACGTATTTTATGAATATAATTAGTGTAAAAGATACAGTTAATGTTCTTGAAACAACTGATATGCAGCGATAGCATCTTTATTTAATGTCTATGAAACTAATAAAGGATCGAAAGAGACGCGATTGTACGGCCGAGAAGGAAGGACGTATTTTGTGGTACACACACTGTTTTGTTTCGCTATACGGAAGGCTACACATATTTTATGTAAGTTATTCGTATTTATTGATAAAATAAACTTGTTATTATTATTTTAAAATGAATGTCTTTGTAATAGTTGTCATCTCAAATGCTCGCAGTGGCTAATTATTGTTAATAAGCATTTTTTCAGTAATTTGCGCTGCGAGAAGCTCATCTTCCGATGCAGCCTCTGGTCGGCCATTACGCGCCTAAGTATTAATTTATTTTTCAGTGTTAACAGTGACTGTAAAAGTGAGAGATTTCGTTATAAGAACCTTATTAAATTGAAACAGATAATTAATTTAGGTCAAAGTTCATGTTTTTAAACTATAAAGATTCCATGAGTTCAATAAGTTTTATCTTGGACGCTCCATGGCAACAATCAAAATTCTCTCACGCCTTGCTTTGCAGTCAATAAATGGAAATTAACAAAATTACATTCATTGCAGTTAACGGCAACTATATTTTAGTCATCACGTTCAAAACCTAAAGTTGGTACATGAATAACTGAGGCTTTTCAAGAACCCGTTTCATATTTACTTATGCACGTAAATAAAAGTGATAAGAAAAGACAATATCCCTGAGAGAAAGAATCATGCTGATAAATTAAAAATAAAAATATACAATATATATATATAATTTCCTTTGTATATAACGAATAACTTATGCCACCGACGTCACAGTAGGTAGTCTGGAAAAAATTTATACACTTGCCCTAAATGACATGGCGTTTTACTGAAACCCATAAACAGCTCAACAACTGGCCAACAGATGGCACTGGCCAGCTACATGCCAGTGACCCCGCATGAGAATCGTATATAAAATGAGCTGTAGTGAGGGAGTGGGTCCATGGCTATTCCTGTGCCAACTGGAATGCCTACCGGGATACCCTCTCCACCCAGGTCGATAGCCACCCCTTCACCTACTACCACCCTGACGATGTAACCCATGCTGCCTCCTCTCTCCAGCAGACCTTGTCTGAGGCCATGGAGGTCCACATCCCTACTGTCGCCATCCACCCCCACCGTCCTACCTTACCCCCACAGGCCGTCCTCCTCCTCGATGAATCCCGCCGTCTCTACCGTGCCTTCCTCCACCGAGCCTTCCTCCCCTCCATCTACCCCTCCTACCAACTTTGATCCTCTCTCCCTCTTCCTGTGTTTGCTCCTTTGGGCACCCTCCCTCCCTTCTCTACCTCTTCCCACCCTCCTCCATTTCTCCCCACTCCTCCCCCGGGCTTCCCCTCCTTTGTCCCTCTCCTCCCCCCCATCTCCTCAGCCATTGGCATCCTTGTTCTCCCCTCTCCCCCACCTCACCCTTCTTACCCTCTTGGCAGGTCCTCGGACTCGCAGACGCTCAGTGGACATTCGCGCGCCAGAGATCATCACCATCAGTGTCTCGTGTGCGCCGTCGTGTTTAGAGTTCAGTGTTCACCGTCACACTCCATCGTTCACCAGTGCCATCAACATCTTCAGTGTTTGTGCTTCGTGTCAACAGTTTGTAGTGTGGATTGTCATTGAGTATGAATGGCTTCATGTTTTTTTATGTTCATGTGTCTACCGTTTTTTCCCCGCCGTTTTGTTCCAACCCGTATTTCTTCTCTGTTTTTATCATTGTACTATCTTTGGCTGAAGAGCGGCGTATTGTGCTGCTGCCAGCCTACCTGTTCTACGGGTATTAAAATCACAATAAAGAAAAAAAAAAAAAAGGGAGTGGGTTCAGATCACCCCTAGCATGGCTGATAAACAGCTGCTGGAAGGTGCGATTTTTATACAAAATGGTGATCCATTCCATTTTGCTACACGTGTGAACATCCCTTGCACGCATCGTTTGCTTAGGTTGACGTGCTGAGTCGCCACGTCGGTCATGCTTGGCCTTCCATGTCCGTAGATCTCAATCCGTGTGATTAATGGTTGTTGGGTTACCCGAAATCGCAAGTCTACCACAATCGTCCGACCTCATTAGACATGTTAAAAGACAACATTTGACCATAAGTACTGATGTGCTGTATAGTGCTGTTCACGACATTGTCCCTTGACTACCGATATTGTTGATAAATGACTACCGATGTGTTGAGCATTTGTGATAAAGAACGTTGTCATTGCTAAAAACTATTGCTTTTGAATCATATGAAGCGAAATCCTTGTCCGTTTTCTGCACTTTTTTTGTTTCAGTAAAACTTCAAGTCATTTCAAGCACTATCTACTTTGCTCCGTGAAGTAATGAATTTTTAAATGTAACATACATCTGGGCCACCCTGTATTTCTTCAGTTACCTCAGGTTTCTTCCGCGTTATCTTCTTTGTACTACACTTATATGTCCAACATCTGTGACTGTCCATTTTAAACATGTTCATTCCTCTTCAACTGAACTGCCTACTCTGGTATACATTGTCGCAATATTCACATCACTGGCGAACTTAAAACGCGACTCAGTATCCCTCTTCTCCCACATTGATTCTTCCGAAACATACTCTTAAACTTCAGTCTACTCTTCATAATTACTAAATTTTGGTGGGCACGCCTTACTATGCCTGAGGCCCTGTCCTTTTGACACTCATGTATGTCACATACTGCAGACAACTCCTGGCCTGCACCCGCTTTATATGTTGACGACACGACATACTGAGCTTGCCACTGTAACCCAGTGAATTACTGAGACCTTCCTAAAGAATTATAGTACAGTCACAGTACCAATCAGTCAGTGTAACTTTAGCCTCACTCCGCTATTACTATAGAGACTGAAATTATTTTTATGATCATGTAGCATTGTGTTATAACTAATGCTTGAGAACAGCATTTGCCTTTTAGAAACTTCACAACGGAGTCCCAAAAATACCTGATAACTCACTTCCGATTAGTGCCATGTACTTTCGATTAAATACTAGTTAAAAATTTGTCGTTTTCGCAAACCAACCCCCCCCCCCCCCCCCAATAGAGCAATCGATTCTTTGTATGCCCATCTTTTCAGAGGTGGTTGTGGGACTCGGCTGTTTTGCTAAAGGATTTCAAATCAAACGCCTTTCGACCATCTAACTTCCAAATTTATTTTATTTGGCTACCGCTTTCGGGGATTTACTACGCCATCTCCAGGCCCCTAAGCAACGTGTACGAAGATTCCACCTCGGTTCTGGTCAAAACAGGGCCAGTATTCAAATGGTCAGCAGCTGATTGTTGGAGTGACCGCTATAGCAAGCAGAAATCTACAGATAGCAGTGTTTGGCCCCTGTTTTGAACAGAACGGAAGTGGAATATTGCTACACGCCGGTTAGGGCCCTGAAGATGGCGTAGTAAATAGCCGAAACTGATAGCCAAATAAAATAAGTTTGGAAATTAGACGACTGAGAGGTGTTTGATTTGACCTCCAAGAGCAATCGGTCTCTCCTAAAGTGTTCAAATACATTAACTGATACATCTACCCATGACCTACTACTCTGCTTCAGATAAAAACGTCTTGCTAGTGTGCAAAAACACATCAGCACGCCAAAAGGCGCTACTATGAAACACACACCTGAAGAAAATAGAATATGGCGGACATTGTGAACATTTAATTAAATTTTGAAGATAATTATTATTCATACACTTATCACAAAATTCTGCAAAAACCACCGTATGTAGGTAAGAAATACGAATGAGCACTGGCAGCAACATATTCAAAAGAATTTAACAGGATACATAGAGCAGCTGTTACAGTCCCTGCTGTTACACTCCCAATTCGAAATACATTTGTAACATCGGTAACTTCTCGGTTAGAATCACTGCAGTAAGGCTAGAACAGTGAACTAACAAACTTAGGTACACCTATTGCATATGTGGAAAGTGGTAGAATACGAAATTATTCGTATACTTCGTTTAAAGTAATATGTAGGCAATGCTTACTCATCGGCAGCGGCATGTCCTTGTTCGAGTAGTATTTACAACGACTGATTAAAATACAATATAATATTGTTAATTATGGGTTTCGCAGTACTTTTAATTCTGTGGGTTGTTAGGCAATTAAAAGGATGTTTATTTCAAGTCACTATCGTTAAATGCAATAAATAAATATGGGGAAGGAAAGTATTTAAATTTGGCAACAGTGAGATCATTTTATGCTGACCATTGAAATCGTCAGTAATATGAATTTATTCATAGCTGTGAGCAGTTTTGAAGTAAGTCGATGAGAGTCTGAATGCGTCCCAATAGCTCGTCACACGGTCCGCTTCAGCAGTGCCAGTTACCTTGAAGCTGTAGACACTTCTCATCTGACGCAAGGTACAGGCCGAGGGCGTAGCTGGACTGCCGAAAATGCCCTCGAGTGATCTGTAAACATTATGCAGTGGCCAAAGTTTCCTCCTTTGGCTACAAAGCTTCCTCCTTTGGCTACAAAGCTTGTTGCCAGAAGTAAGAGAGTGCTGTAGGAAAATGTAACGTAGTTCTGGACAACGCACAAGTATAATACAGATATTATTTTATGCTGCACAAAGCAAATACACGTCGTATTGCATATACAACCACACGCACGCAATAAAACTTCGTTTTCGAACATTCCTCTAGCCCACATTGTTCCGACGTATGTATCATGTCCTATTGTACTAGGCCCCCCACCCTCCCGTTTCACAATTCACAATCAATACTCGCACACTCAGCAGCTAGACTTTAATGCACGAAGTTCAGTACTCTTCTGGGAACCTTATTCTTCACAGATAAAATTACAAACTGAGCCACAGGAAAGCCAAGTCACCTTTTGTGGCTTTACCTCTCGAAGATTTTGCAAGTCTCATTTGCGTTTTCCCATCTTTCCGTCTACTGATACTTGCCGTCTTTCACTTACACATTCAAATACTGAGAACTAAATTTCTGTAGGTAATTAACCCTGAATGCACATCTCCCCACCATCAAACCACGGTCTGTAACTAAATACTACTAAGAGGCTTATGTCGGGTCTACATCCTTCTGCAGTCATCACCAACAAATATCTCATTTGTTCTATCCGAATTCCAATGTTGCCTGGATTGTTCGGTTCCTAATCTCATGTGCTCCTCCATGCCTTGTCAGTCCTCGCCCAGAAGAGTTGGTCATCTTTAACAATGAAATCCATGAATTTGCTTCTTTTTCCCTCTCTCGCATTCCAAATCTTCTCATTATGGTGTTTCATGGCCCGGCGACCATCCTGTGATAGACGCATTAACATTGTCATCCCTGTGTGTTTTACGTATTCTGTCATATCCGCGACTTGTAAAACAAAAGGATATTTCATTGTCTTTTTAAAACATTGAGATTGTCATTTACGTAGAGTACCACACTCTTATTTTTTGTTTGATTTTATCACTTTCAAATTATGGAGATCTTCAACGAAAGAGCGGAATTTATCTCACTATCATTCCAGCCCCTCGTGAGCAATAGCATTAACAAAGATGAATTTAGGCAAAATTTTTAGTTTCTCTCTATACATAACGTTAGGTTTATACAGATTATGTCAAATGGCTTGAAATTTTTGGGTATCATTATTGTGTAGAATTAATCTCTCAATTATTTAATTTTTTGTTAAGAATATAAGTGGTTAAACGCATTTTTTTAGTATTATGTGTAACTATTTCCTTAAAAGTAAGTCTGACAGCTACCGCACGAGTTATGGCTCTGATAAGCTCTAAAAAATACTTCGTTTCCACAAAAAAAGACTGTAACTGAACAAGTAATGAATCACTGCAGGAAACTACACAGAGAAATCAAATGGAGCAATTGCCCTTTAACTGTGCAGTTTAAGTGATCCTATCATCAATTAAATTAATGCGAAATGTGTTATAAGAATAAAAAGCAAAGAAAATAACAAGTCATTTTTACGTACCATTTCCATATGCTGTGGTACACTCTTTTACCTATATTTATTCCTCAACAAACAAGGAACTGTTTATATATTATCACTTTTCCTTATTTTTTCAGTCTTTTCCGTCTCAGACTGTAACGATTACGTTTCACTCAGTGAATATAATTCTTTTTTTATTTATTTTCGATGACAGTTGTTGCACAATGCTATGGCGCATAAGCCAAAGAGTGACGTGTCGTCTGTAGAATAACCAAATAAGGAGATGTTTCAGAGAGCCCACAGAATGTTGGAGACAGCGAGACGGTCGGTTTGAATGTTTAAAGTACAACGTATTAGATATTAAAATGGTAGAAAAATATGTAGACTAAAAATATCAATTAAACAGAGACAGCAAACATATGAAAATAATCTGTATGCAAGAATGAATGCCATTAACCGGAACAATGACAGTTGGAAATAAAATTCTGTGTGCACAGTTTGGGTCAGCGCCGTAGTTAGTGAAAACGTCGGGATAAAATCATAACAAGGTTTCATATTAATGTGGACCGTAAATATCAATCTCTTTGATATAATGGTTACGCAGAGTAGTATAATGGTTACAGAATAGATAAATCACAAGTCTGGACTGTCGTTGGCTGCTGTATGCCTGATGAAACAGTGACGTATTTCCTTCGTCCGTTTCTTCATTTCCTTTTAGACGCCGTTGTAGCTCTCGCATTCGCTCAGCAGTGGACATTTTAGGGTTTTTGGATTCAACTGACACAAGATTTTCTCTTTGAAGTGTATTTGCTGGTGTTATGTGACAAAATCTTCCAGTATTTTGTAACTTTCAGTTCGATAACGATTTTGACGTACACTGCAGTGAATATTTTTATTGTCTCGCTTTGGGTCCTAGTAGTACTTCACAGGATGTTCACAGTGACACTTGAAACAATGTTACAGCTGTCCACGATACACTAGGTTATAACTATATTCCACTCCGTCGTCAGACCACGAGTGGCCTACCGAGACCATCCGACAGCCGTGTCATCCTCGGTGGAGGATGCGGATAGGAGGGGCGTGGAGTCAGCACACCGCTCTCCCGGTCGTGAGATGGTATTCTTGACCGAAGTCGCTTCTGTTCGGTCTAGTAGCTCCTCAACTGGCATCACGAGGCTGATTGCACCCCGAAAAATGGCAACAGCGCATGGCAGATCGGATGGTCACCCAGCCAAGTGCCGACCACGCCCGACAGCGCTTAACTGCGGTGATCTCACGGGAACCGGTGTATCCACTGCGGTAATGCCTTTGCCTAGGTTATAACTATACACAAAACTAATTTGTAAGAATGATGTGTGTGCGACTACACCGATACGATTACGTCACAGGCAAAAATAATACCGCGTGACGAACACATACAGGATCGATCTATCCCATTAGTAGGAGCACAATTATAAACGGTATTTTCGAACAGCGAGCGAACAGACGATTTCACGCCAAAAGAAGTGTGGAAGCCGGTCATGGAAGGTGAATGGAACAACCAGTCTTCTTGGTGAGGCAGGCAGGCAGAACGGTGCAAAAGGGAACGCCAGAAGTGGGGGTCGTAAGTGTGAGTTTGTAGTCATTGTGGTAAAAAGCTTTTGTACTCTCCAGTCATATTAATGTGACCACTGCAATATTGTACTTCAATGTGCAATGACCTCTCTCAGACCGCACTAGCAATGGAGGATATGTAAAGTGTAATGATGAAGATTAGATGGGTAGGTCACATAACTAATGAGGAGGTATTGAATAGAATTGGGGAGAAGAGGAGCTTGTGGCACAACTTCACAAGAAGGGACCGGTTGGTAGGACATGTTCTGAGGCTTCAAGGGATCACAAATTTACCATTGGAGGGCAGCGTGGAGAGTAAAAATCGTAGAGGGAGACCAAGAGATGAATACACTAAGCAGATTCAGATGGATGTAGGCTGCAGTAAGTACTGGGAGATGGAGCTTGCACAGGATAGAGTAGCATGGAGAGCTGCATCAAACCAGTCTCAGGACTGAAGACAACAACAATAGTGGACGTGGAATACAGTGCGATCATTGTCGTAATGCGGAAACGGAGTGATTTATCTGTCAAAAAGGGCATGATTAATGGCTTTCTGACCAAGAGTAGATTTCGAGATTTCGAGACGGCTAAGTCTGTAAACTGTTCGCGTGCCACCACGTTAAAGTACGGTACACCGTGCATGGGAAAATGGCGCTATCCAAAGTCGGTGAAGAGCCAACTGTGATGCACCATGGGCTTTGCCGTGTATTGTCCTGCAACAATGGTCTGAAGGGTGCAGGCTGGCTGAGGGAAGGTTACAGTATGAAGAATATGTTAGTGGAATTGCCTGGTAATATCGTCATTCTGAAGAGCAAGGGGATAAACACGAGTACGCATCTATCCTCGGGACTATGTCCGCCCCTATATGCAGTTTGTTTCCCTCGGCACGATGGCATCTACCAGCAGGACACTGCAACGTACCACACAACTCGCAGTGTAAGTGCATGGTTCAAAGACTAATAGGGTGAGTTTACCATTCTCCCATGGTGACAAAACGCCCCGGATTTTAACCCAACTGAGAATTTGTGGGGCCTCTTCGATCGGGCCGTTCGTGCCGTGGATAGTCAATCGAGAAACGTTGCGCAGTTGGCCACAGCAGAGGAGTCGGTGTGGCCCCACATCTCTGTTGACTCCTTCCATTCCTTCAAAAAAAAAAAAAAAAAAAAAAAAGGAAGTGGTTCAAATGGCTATGAGCACTATGGGACTCAACATCTGAAGTCAATCTGAAGTCATCGTCCCCTATAACTTAGGACTACTTAAACCTAACTAATCTAAGGACATGACACACATCCATGCCCGAGGCAGGATTCCAACCTGCGGTCGCGCGGTTCCGAACTGTAGCGCCTAGAACCACGTGGCCACTATGGCCGGCTCCATATATTCCTTGAATCTTTCTGCACGTCCGCGTTGCAGCAGGCAGTTATTCAGTATTTTGGCAAGTGGTCAATTTAAACTGACCGCACCACGTATTAGGAGTTTGACATCGAAAGGCTCTCTTGGTAAAAGATGGTGTATGTGTCGTAATTCGATCCTAAGTGTGGAGGTGCAGTTTTGCAAATTTTCCAAAATTGTTTCCGAGTAATATAGAATGTTCGCAGTAAAAATAGCGTTCACACCCTTGCTACAACTTACTGTGAACTAAATGACGGCAGGAGTACGGAGCTTCTAATATCTGAATGAACTCTGTGAAAAACAGGTACGATTAGCTACAGTAGCTCGGTCTCAACGTATTGTTTGGTGTATCAATGGTGGAGTGTCCACAGCGGTTGAATGGACATCGAATGTATTTTTCTATCATTAAAACAGTAAGTTGCTACTGAACAGCCCACGAATACCCCAGTTATCGTCATAAACTACCTTACTATCATGCAGAATAAATGAACGCTGAAAGGTGAAGCGTTTGTGGGGGCGTAGTGTGCAGAGCCACTATCGCCGGCTGGTGTGGCCGTGCGGTTCTAGGCGCTACGGTCCGCTACGGTCGCAGGTTCGAATCCTGCCTCGGGCATGGATGTGTGTGTGATGTCCTTAGGTTAGTTAGGTTTAAGTAGTTCTAAGTTCTAGGGGACTGATGACCTCAGTAGTTAAGTCCCATTGTGCTCAGAGCCATTTGAACCGTTTGAACCACTATCGCCGGACGTGCTGGTTCAAATGGCTCTGAGGACTATGCGACTTAACTTCTCATGTCATCAGTCGCCTAGAACTTAGAACAACTTAAACCTAACTGACCTAAGGACATCATACACATCCATGCCCGAGGCAGGATTCGAACCTGCGACCGTAGCGGTCACTCGGTTCCAGACTGTAGTGCCTATAACTGCACGGCCACTCCGGCCCGGACGTGCTGGACGGAAACAGATTTGTGTATAATGAGTCAACTCCTAGTGGATCAGTTTATTTCGTTAATACCTTGTAAACGACCTTTTGTCTAAAGAATTATAGATTAATTACTAAGTAAATAAAACTTATGTTATTGTTTGACTGTCAGTAACTAAAAAAAGTTATTTGCTTTAACAGGAACTCTCGTATATGTTCTACTTTTTCTTTAGTTTAGTAGTTCGCATGGACGTATATGATTCCAGACTTTTTTAAGATCTGGAAATTGACTTTCGGTGTTGCTGCTTCCCTAGTGATTGGATAAATTTGGTTTACAGTATGACGTTACTGTTACCAAAATTACGAGTGGTAATTAATTGTGATGGTCACTGCGGACGCAGAGGAGAAGGAGACCATTGCCTTGTAGGAATTGTAGGAATCAGCTACAGGGCAGAGATGTGGCGGGCAGGGGGGAGGGGGGCCGGAGGGAGGGTGCTGTATTGAGAACAGACAAAAATTTTCTATCTTTTCTAGAAATGTTGTTAACGCAATTTCTGAAGGATGGTTTAATGTAAAAGTTCACAAAATTTATGACATTTGAAGTGCATAAACGTTCGGCCCAAAATCTGGCTGCAGATCACTTTGCAGCAAAGTCCTAAGCAGGTTATCTTCCATCTACAAGAAGTTCTAAGCTAATTTATGGAGCGATAAATTGATGAGTGACCAGCATCCATCGAAGACAGGTGGTGGCCTTTAATCTGTTGGTATTTAAAACTCTAGCTTGCACGATGTCAGCACCGGCGGCTGACCAACATATCACTATGTCATGATTGAGGCTTACAGTCTCCTACATACTCGGAAGGTGGAGGGATACTGAGAATTGCTCTGATTCTGCCCACGTGACTGGCGCTACAAAACAGTGTGGCCGATCGGAACTACGGTGTCGTCTTGCCGATAACGCCTGCTGGTCAGGCAACCTCACTGACTCGACTGTACGACGTAATGCCTCTTAGCTCTACGCATCACGGTGGAGCCGCGGGGTTGCCATGTAATTCCTACTGGACGACGCAGGTACCCAATCGGACAACAACGACCCAAAGCGTGGCTACTTTGTGGCTGCCGATATTGAGTGCAGAAAACTCAAACCCAGTTGTATATAATATGAGCAAATACTGAATTCAACTCAAATAATCGATAGCATGCATTCCATGTGCCACTTTGATTTCAAAAATGGTTCAAATGGCTCTGAACACTATGGGACTTAACTTCTGAGGTCATCAGTCCCATAGCACATAGAACTACTTAAACCTACCTAACCTAAGGACATCACAAACATCCATGCCCGAGGCCTAGAACCGCTTTGCCGGCTGTGATTTCCACGTAGCCCATAAGGACTTACGTGATCTGAGTGGAAAGAGCGACGGTCTCTTGGCATAATATTGTGTAATTAATCATGAAGTGCGATTAGGCATAAAATGGCAGTCAGAAGTGACTGTTACAAGTCACGATCATCGTATGTCTTACAAATAATATAACGACCAGCTACAAATAGGTGTATGTACATTCACATAGTTTTGTCAGTTTGGATATGGAACTCGGGAATGATCTGAGTTTCTCTTGCAGATTGTCTCTACCACTTTACTCCCTGAAACTACAGCTGCAAATTTATTTTAATTGAAGTAGATCAAGAAGTTATTTTAGTAGAAGTACGCCCCATCACGATCATCGTATGTCTAACAGTATGTATTACAAATAATAGAACAAGTAGGTGTATGGACATTCACATAGTTTTGTAAGTTTGGATGTGGAACTCTAGAAAGATTCGCATTTGTCTTGCAGGTTGCCTCTGCCACCTTACTCTCTGAATCTTCAGCCGTAAGGTTATTTTAATTGAAGTAGGTCAGAAAGTTATTTTAATTGACGTAGGCCCCGTCACGATCATCGTATGTCCAACAAATAATAGAACGACCAGTTACAAATACGTGTGTGGAGATTCACAAAGTTTTGTCAGTTAGGATACTGAACTCGAGAATGATCTGCATTTGCCTTGTGGGTTGCCTCTACCACCTTACTCCTTGAATCTACAGCCGCAATGTTATTTTAACTGAAGTAGGCCCCTATATTCGCATATATTTAGCGGTAGCTGAGCACACCATATCTCACGTCCACGGCAGGGTGACTTCTGGACATCAGGTTCGAGCTAACGTGGCGCTAATGCGGGACACTGCTCCTTCTCATTCTGTCTGTTATGAGTAAGGTGGAAACTAGTGTTAGTCATATGCCTTCATTCGTATACGGTGTTGTCATATGAGAGAGGTAGCGCTAACTTCTGAACGACTGTTTAAACGTTGATAGGTATTTCTCTAAGATGCGACTGAGATCGATGTTCAGTGCATCTATCCATTTTTTACCCCATGCTTGATTTTTGCACGCCTTTCGAGAATCACAATATGCAGCAGCGGAATGAATTTTCCGAGATCAAAAAATGAGATCGAAACGAACAGCAATTTTACCGAACTCAGTTCAGGTATTCAACACTTCCCTCAAATTCATTTCTGGTGAATGTAGCAGCTCCTTCAACCATCTGGCGACCGAATTCTTCCCACATGGTTAAATATCCAGGCGTAGCTGATGACGGGCTTTCCTTTACCTTCTCAAGTCTTAAACCGAATGAGAGGACTGTCTGGATGCCACATTTCGACTGGATTGCTGTTTGTCACGCTTTGCCGAAGTCCAGCAATCTTTTGGGAAACTGTAGCGTGGGCCATGTTTCTCTTGCAGTACGGATGGAATGCCGTGACGCAGAGGAATTTCGGGACAAAGTGAACCAACGATTCCGAGGGCAGGCGTCTGAGGATGCAACCGAGCAGGTAGCCGCCTCCAGCGATACGTCTCAGCTTTGTGAAGTCTCCTGGCAGGACGTTCACAAAATCGTTGTAATATATGTGAAAAAAAGGAACATTTATCTGTACTATTATTATGCTTTCATTTCTATATGAATGGTTGTAGATTATGTAGACTCTGTAAAAAAGTAATCTTTTTTTATATTTATGTTTGTGCAATAATTATGTATCTATATTTTGCAAATAAAGTCTTTGGTCTGCGAGTGTAGAAATTGAAGCAGACAATGATAATTAAAAAAGATAACAAAGATGCATATGAAATTGCCTATAAATAGTGGAGGTTAAAACATAGCTCTCTGGGTCTTCATGTAGCCGTTTAAGTTGTAGGAACCTGTAACACTCGATTGGTTGCTTGGTTAGCTTTCTTTTGTTCCTTGCTCGAGAAAGACGCCATTGGAGGCTGATGAATGAAAAAGCTGTGTACTTTAAATTTATGTTGATTTTTGAATATAGAAATGGTTAAAATACTTGTAATAATTTATTGCAATCTTGCCCAGAATTTCATTCCACATTTTTAGCCGTTTTCAGCATATTTAGTATTTTTCATGACGCAGAGCTATGCAGCAATCGCGAGAGCTGCTGCCGCGGCAAATTCAAATTAAATTGAATGAACGCATGTTTCCCTCAATCAAGCGGGCACGTAACGGTACATTAAAATTATTTCTTTCAGCTTCCCGGAAACCTCAGAGGTGGATGATGGATTTTATTATGTCATTTTCAGGTGGACATGGGCAACTGCTATTACAATATCAATAACGTAAATAATTAAGTAAATCAGAGTAAAAATATTTTACTTGTGTGATATCAAAGACTGCTGTGATGAAACCCGTTCTGACTAATAATACAGAAACCAAATTTCATTTTTAGTTTCTTGCTCTCGTGTTAGTCGTGGCAATCAACAGTGTTCATATATTAAAAAAATTCACTGCAGCTTTTACGTTTAGCGAACATAGCATACTGTAACTTCTGTTCGTATAATAAGAGTAATTTGCAGCGCATTTCAGAGATGAAAGTAGCCAAGGACATGTTTAATTTCATAGTTAGTTACAGTAATGATACCGTGTTCCATTTCTAACATACCAGATGAGGGTTATATAAAAATAATTTGAAAATTAAAGATCATACGTGCACAGCAGGAAATCTTTCAGTGTTGTGCGAATCCCTACGTAATAGATTAAGGTGCACAAACTTAAAATATTTGTTGTACTCGCAACAATAAGCAGTATACAGTTAATTAAAATATTATCCCATATAAACAGCAAATAAAGTCAAAAGCGTGGTGGGGATTACGCGACAGATTGCGACAAGATTTTATAAAAGCACCGTCACGGCGTGCCAGACTTCAAAAAATGGCTCTGAGCACTGTGGGACTTAACAGCTGACGTCATCAGTCCCCTAGAACTCAGAACTACTTAAACCTAACTAACCTAAGGACATCACACACATTCAAGCCCGAGGCACAATTCGCGACCGTAGCGGTCGCGCGGTTCCAGACTGTAGCGCCTAGAACCGCTCGGCCACACCGGCCGGCACATCCCTCATCAGTTCGGCAGAATCGTGGTGTCAGCGCTTTTTTTATCCTTCGCTATTTGTTCGTACTATGAAAGACGTTCGAAGGCCAAGTAGCTGTTTGCACAAAAAGACGCAGTCTAACAGTCTGTCGTCACAATCTTTTAAAAATGAATGGAAATGACAGAAGAGAGGGGTGAGAATTTTCAGTATTATTGCATGCCATCCTTGTATAGGACAGTAAAGTGAGTAAAATTTTCGATTTCCTAAAGTGAAGTTTTCTCTCGCTACATTACGGCAATGTCGATACGAGGCGGCAATAATGAAAACATTTCACAACTGAGACTAACTCAGGACAAAACACAACATCGGCGTTTCTGACAAGCCTGGCAGCAGGCTTTAGCAGAACGTAGTTGGTCAGTGCAGCCAAACAGGGTCGAGTCGCCTTCGTTATGTGACGAAAGAAATGCTAAGGCGAATGCAGTACTAAGAGATTTTACGAAGCAGTTCTATACTATAACAAACTCATAATGCGGTCACGAGGAATGACGTGGGCCAATATTAGCCACTACTTCGCTCCATAAATACCCCAGCAGCTTGTAAAGCAGCCAGTTAGATAGAGCAATGGCGTACATGACGTTTGCACTAGATTCCCTGATTACAGCAAAGTGAGGCCTGACACAAGTCTGTTGTAGATTTCCTGCACGCTACGGACAACAGCAGCCACTACTGGGAGAGATTCTACCTCGTCATAACCACCAGTCTGTCTTCAGCACCACAGTCTGCCTCTGTCACCGATGGGAGGATCTGGGGGCCTTTCTGTCCTTCTAGCATCAGGACACCAACATTCCTGAAATTCCGGCGGGCTGCATAGTGCCTACCTGGACGGCAGTGAATATCATTGAACTTCGCGGCCACGCGGCAATCGTCATCGTAGTACAGCGGATGACGAAGAAGGTTGTTAACCGGAAGGGGACAGAGAACCTCCCAAGTCGTCGTGTGTAAGTTCAATACACACGTCGCCGTGAGAAGCGGAAAAAATGTGCAGATGTAGTTAACAATGAACGAGCAAATAATTACAACGATTGACAAACAGGATTCATTGTTCAGAACATCAAGGAACACTTTGTGCTAAATTTGCAGGGATGTAGCACGTGAAAAAATTGATGGTATGAAAAGTAAAATTTCAAAAGTCGCACGATTATTCCATTGTCAGTTGCAACAGATTTCGATGGAACTGATCGAAGACTATGTAAACTTTATAATTACTGCAAAGTACTCAAAGGGTGTCCGCCCCCGGTAGCTGAGAGGTCACCGCGACAGAATGTCAATCCTAAGGGCCCGGGTTCGATTCCCGGCTGGGTCGGAGATTTTCTCCGCTCAGGGACTGGGTTTTGTGTTGTCCTAATCATCATTTCATCCCCATCGACGCACAAGTCGCCGAAGTGGCGTCCAATCGAAAGACTAGCACCCGCCGAACGGTCTACCCGACGGGAGGCCCTAGTCACACGACATTTACATTTAACTCAAGGGATGAGCTTTCAACGATTTTTCGATTTACAACTTTCTATTGCTGAATTTATCTAGGAAAAAAAAAGAGTACAGAGAAGAAAATTAGAGCATCCAGAATAAACTGCACACCTCACATTTTATGTAGACTGGAATGCACACGCTGCCTATAGTAAGACACTGCAAGATGAGAAACAACATCTTTCGATTCGGTTGGGATGCATTTAAAAAGAACATCGCTTTATGCAAGGGGCACATTCTGAGGAACACAGTCCAGTTTCCAAAGCTCACTGCCGCTAAAGAAAACACTAGGTTTTAAGAATTCAGTGTGGCCTTGAAAAAATGTAAGAATCATTTCCTTATGTTTTGAGGACACTGCCAATCTTACATCTGTTTTCGAGCTGTTTTCGAGACCTTTTGACGTTTAAGTTGAAAGTGTCCTTATGAATGTACAGACGTAAGTGACTGACCTGCAAGACAATTTCCGTTTTAATGACAAATCCTTTTATATGTTGATTAATCGGGTTTCTGCCGGTTATTCGCGTCTTTCCTGCACGATATGTCAACTGCGGGACACACAGTCTTCTTCAGGTGCTGACCGATACAGTATCGGACAGCACCTGAAGAAGACAGCGAGGCACGCAGTTGAAATATCGTGCAGGAAAGACGCGAATAACCGGCAGAAACTCGATTAATCAATACGATAAAGCCTCGCGGGGAAAGTCTGAAGAATTAAATCCCTTTACGTTAAATTTTCGCAGAATATGGTTGTTGCTTTCTTCGGGCAGAGTTCGCCACGTCTCCATAATGTTGCGAAAGTGCTACAATATTTCGGTCACGTATTTGTTTGAAAGATCTTTTTTCGATCAAGAAACTGAATAAGTCACTATTACATGCCAACGTAAGTTGAAGAATCTATGAAGTTGTCTGTGTCTGTCCTTATACAGACAGTATGTATCAGATAAAAGTTATATCATGTCTTCAGCGCTCCAAAAATAATTAAATAATACTGAAGATTTGTTTCGTTTGCGATCTATGTTATTGAGAAACGTGATATATAAAATCAAGTCGTATGCAGTGCGTGATACGTGGTACTAACTGGAATTATGGCAAATGCGGAAGGGAGGACCCAATATAACTTTCTTTTCACACAACCTGTTTATTTAACAATATATAAACTGTGTTTTACAGATAATCGAAGCATTTAATCATAAAATTTTCTTTGGCAAAATGAACAATTTCTCAAAATTCTTTTGATCTTAGACCTTAACTTCAATAAGCTTTTAATCTTTGCAAAAGACATCTGAACTGGTGTATTGCAAAACAGCAACAATATGCCAGCGATTACAAGACGGCCGGACCTGCAGCCCGTCCGTTATCGGGTGATACAGCTGTGTTTACTACCGTGCTGGACACACACTGTCTTATTAAATGCCCTTCTGCAACACACGAAAACCATATAAGCACCACTGATGACAAGAGTGATTCAATTACTCAAAACAAATGACTTAACTTTTAATTTAAAAGCTCTATGTCGAAAGGTTCGGGGGTTAAGATGCGTACCTGCGCTTAAAGTTTAAACAGATTAGCAAACAATATGACAATGATAAAGTTTACTTCAAAGCAACCAACCTTTTAATTTCAGTCGGCAACCAAAGTGCGACTGGATCCCAACCCGTCCCTTCTGACAACTGACTAAACACCTGGTGACAGTTGGCTATTAATATTTTCAAGGTTAAGATCGCTCTGAGGGAACGCCTTAAAACATCACTTGTGAACACTTATTACAAGAGAACTCACTCGATCCAGCTGAAGTACACCAATAATGACCGGGTCTTTCAAACACAGAAACGAACAGCTTAGTACAACAGGTTGTTCAGATTATAACTAATGACTGAGTAATGCAATTACAATCAAAGAATTGAACCGGTTAACAGCTAAATATAACCAAAAGGTCCATCTTTTGTCTGTCTAACGGCAACCTGTGGCTTAGTACAATTGTTCCGACTGTATTTAGGACCAAGAGCTGATTAATTAGAACGTTAATGATCGGGTACAAACAAGAAAGGGAAGGCAGTATAATAGCGCAACGAATTTCCAGACGACAACTAGTGTCTTAGTACAGTACTACTGCCTATATTTACGAGCAAAGAGCCGAGTAAAACTCTCAGGGTCAGGTACAAACCAGAAAATAATTAGTAGGGTAGGTAGATAATGACACAAATGACCATGAGGATTACAGAATGTTACTCCCCTTTACCAGCAGGCAGTTCCATGGCTCCACGGTGCGTCGCAGCGGTTACTGAGTGTTGCCGATGGAAGCCAGGTAGAAGAGGACACCCAGGTCACGAGCGGTCGTCCGACACGAATGTTGCCAACCAACCGACGGGATGTCGGCCTGCTGCTTGTAGTCGAGGCTGACCCGTGTGAAGTACTCCGGAATCTTCACTCGGCGCAGGCCTTCCTTGCTCAGCTCGAGGCTTCGGCCGCTCGGAACTCGTGACCACCTCTTGTCGCGACGCTACCGCCAATTCTCAAACTTCGTGCCTCCCTCTCGGGCCAACGAACCCCGTATATATATGGCCAAGCAAAGACCTTGTAAGGGCACTCTTCCTCTTAGATATGGGCAATGAGGCCGCAAGAGCGATAGTCGATACTACACCTGAGCCAGTGGCACCAGACAGAACAGTCTGCTAACTCAATGGCGCCACAGCTCATTGCGACTGCACTGCCATTTAAATGTCGAGCATTCGCAATTTTCCCCTCTGTCCCTTCCAAGCGCTCAGTGCGCCGTGGCTGTGGAGAAAATGTGCAGCAAGGCTAAGAGCTGTGGCGCTCGTGCCTCCCCATGGCGTGCAAACCGAAATCTTTCCCACTCCTGCTCTACAACCGTATGTCGCTGCAAGATTACTTCAATCGACCGCGCATGTCGCCACCACCAGACACCAAAACACTTGGCACGTGGATGCTACATGTAGGCATGCTTAATCGCCTATCAGCAGCAAGGAGTTCCGTGGCAAAGTGCAGGGGACGTGTATGCCGGGTCAGACAGCTTCACTCCTCAGGATCTGAGGAATGAGGTTCCTTGTTACCAAGGATTTTGTTTATTATTTTATTTTTCATGTAAAATCCAGTGAAGTTGTTGCTAGAGTGGAATCTCTGAAGCCAATTCAGGATGCAATACAATAATATTCTTTATTTACCAGAAAATAAAAGCATTGCACACCATCGAAAACATCGACATCCCCAGGTTACAACAGCCGGCGCTTAGCCCATAAGAATAACAAACAAATATAATGCTTAAAAACTTGAGATCAGGAGTCGGAGCATTCGTTTGAAACAAATTAGCAAACATTACAAGACCTTCTCAATGCGAGGTGGGAGAAGATGCAAGCTGAATGAAATTTCCAAACTAAGTTTAGAATTTAAGTCCAATAATAATAATTTGATGAATCATAATCAGAATAATCATCAAAGAATCAACAACCCATTCGGTATGGAGAACTTTAAGCAAAACACATTTCTAAAATTTATTTAATCGAGGTTACTGAGAAAAATTTTTTTTAGAAAATGGGTTGATTTGTCAAACGTCTGGCCGGACGGGCCGAGCAAAATCAGAGCTCCTTTCTATTTTAACTCAAAATAGTTTTTCATTCAAATTGCAATTAAAAGAAAGACCACACACTGCAACTGCTTTCACCAACCCTATTTCGCCGGCCGGTGTGGCCGTGCGGTTCTAGGCGATTCAGTCTGGAACTGCGTGACCGCTACAGTCGCAGGTTTTAATCCTGCTTCGGGCATGGATGTGTGTGATGTCCTTAGGTCAGTTAGGTTTAAGTAGTTCTAAGTTCTAGGAGGCCGATGACCACAGATGTTAAGACCCATAGTGCTCGGAGCCATTTGAACCAACCCTATTTCTACTACGGGAAGGAGACCTCGCGCCGCGCATTCCCACTCGGCTGCGCCGCCTCTCTCCGCTGCGTCGACCCAACAGTGACCCCGCCCTACCGGCCCTGACCACAGTCACCTCACCGCTCCGCACACGGGCGTACTGCCCTCTCCGGGTTGTCTCCGTAACTCTGTCTCTCTCCAACAAACGACTGACCTCACGACCGTCCTATCCCGTTCCACTAGAGCTTCGCGCAGGCAACCACGCCACCAGAAGGCAAGTCAGATATAGAGCCGACACACGATAAGCGCCTAACATAAAGAAAGGTGGTACAGCTCAACTTCGCGTAGCCACTGCTCAGTACATTAAGAGCTGTCACCCCGGTCTGCAAGAAGATTGTGCTAGTTACACCTGTCTGCCGCCATTACGCTGCCACCATATCGGTGCCATGTCGATGTGCTGCCTCTCTGCACCGTCACAAAGATGCCGTGATTAACGCCGGACTGGACCCTGCAGCACGAGGCCGCCTCCTGTACGTGCTCTAGCTTGAAGTTGTAACACCTCCGTTTATTTATCCCGACCTGATCTGATCGAATAGCAGCCCAATAATTATTATTAATGTGACCGTGTAAGTAATGGGGCTGGCAATCGGAATTGACTGCTACGGAAGTTGTTACTTTCCAGTTCGTCTTTCTCAGTACTGTAATAATGAAATGTCTGGTAACAAGAAAAACACCAACACAGTTTCACTAATCACGAACCTATATTCGTCTCAGAAACACAAAAAGGGGGAGACAGCCACTGCCTTCGTCATACATATTTAATTACGGCTAATCTCAGCACAGGCTTCTTCATTTTCCATTATCGTCACACGCTAATCCATCACTGCATCCAACACTGCAATCCAAGGTGATGCCGGCGCAGTAGACGCGAAACCAAAATATCGGCACTTGAAATGTCACTGACCACTTCCGTAATTATACTTCTTCACTTTCCCGGTATTATTTCTAGTACAAAGGGGTTTAACCACGCCTATGGTAACTCCCTTTGTCGTTAAAACCTTGCATTACAACAACTAGCTGCCACACACCTCTACCCGCAACATGGCACTCGCTCAACTCCACACTCGCTCTCGCAACACGACACAATCGATTGTTTGCCCTATCGACCTGTGCCGAGTGCAAATTTATAGTAAGGGCCTACGGACCCCTTACAAAGTGATAGAACACTTTGATCTATATTTACCCTGCTGCGGCCACTTTCATCTCACTATTTCCTGCAGTCCCCTGCTTGAAGCGAATTTCTGGCAAAAGTAACATCACAAGTGTCCACCACCCACTCTACTCGCCTGATCTAAACTCTTGCAATTTCTTCCTCTTCTCGAAAACGAAACTGAAGTTTACAGGTCTTCGTTCTCACTCGATGGAAGAGATTCAAGTGGAATCGGAACTAACTCTCAATACGCTTCAACCAGCAGATCTGCAGCGCTGTTTGCAAGGATGAGTGGCAAAGTCGCTAGAACGTTGCGTATAAGTGTCAGGGAACTACATTCAAGATGACTTTGAAAATTAAGTTGTACAGTAAATTTTCTGGTTTTTGCGGGGATATCCTCGGAAATTTAGGGTAGCACCTCTTAAGCCATGTCACGGTGACAAAGCGTTATATGAAGTCGACGTCTCGACACGAATTAATAATGCTTTACCGGGTCTGCAATCTCAGGTGGTGGGTGAAAATCACTTTTGTTCCCCCGAAGAATTCTATTTTAAACTAAGGAATTGACTTATTCAGCGATGCCTAACCGCCAGATGACTACCGTTTATCGAGGTGTGGGACAGTTTGTAAGTACTGATAAATCAAACAAAGGAGAGGAAAGACTATGTGTCGATCTTAACCCACTCTACTGCCATATTACTCGTTTAGAATAGATCTTTCCAGGGCCATCTGGGAATCCTTTAATGCCACGTTGGTTACACGTGCCTACCGCCAACATGCACCTGACAGGCCACGCCAGACAGATGTGTCGTATTTGTCTGACACCAAGTGAGATTTTACGTTGTGGGATAAGGCTGTGGGCCGACCTGAGTCTTTTCACTAAGCTCTACCGGCCTCCCACGTGCAAGAGAATTATTATGGAAGACACAGAGCCCACCATGCATATTTTGAAAATACTTTTATTAGCATGTTACTTAAAATGAAATACAGGGTTTCCCAGGACGAATGATCAATAGTCAGGGATGTTATAGGAACGTTCATTGGAAGCAAAAAACTTCATGTGGGTATATGCCTTGTGGCGAATGGATTCTCAGTAAGAATACATTCAATGCACGATTGTTTTTGGGGTAGTGGGGCGCATGTATATGCCTTAACCTAATCGCTGGATTGGTCGCGTTAATACATTTAACTGGGCACCAAAATCGCCAGAGTTTACCCCATTAATTTTTGTTTTGGGGTTGGATGAAGTCTGAAGTGCAAATATAAAAGATGAATACACGACATGAACTGCTGGGCTGCATTGTGGACGATGAATGTCCTCATTACAGAATATGCAGAGGCACTCAGACAAACAACCCAGTATGTTCTCACAAGAGTGCATTAGAAATGATTTGCAGTTGACGGAGGGATATTCGAACATTTATTGTGAACAATGCAGCGGCTGCAATGTGACAGATACGACAGTGCTTAGACGTGAGTGTGTTGGAAATAAACATTTTACAATTAAAAAAAATGGCTCTGAGCACTATGGGACTTAACATCTATGGTCATCAGTCCCCTAGAACTTAGAACTACTTAAACCTAACTAACCTAAGGACATCACACAACACCCAGTCATTTTACAATTGATATGTTGTAAAACGCATGTTGTAATGTTTACTAACTGTTGACAATGTGTGGATGTGTAAATCTGACAATGTACTGAAAAATATAGCAAAGAAATAGCAATACAGATTAAATGTTTTCTGTTTTAGATACCATACGGAAAAGGGCATATGTCGATATGACTTTTTTTTTTCTACAGATGATAGTTCCTGTGATTTTCATGATTATTGACCATTTCTCCTGGTACACCCCGTATTTCATGTATAAGTAACATAAAGATATAAATGCATTTTCGAAATATGCATTCTTTTGCGTATTGGAGGCCGAAACCGCTTAGTCAAAAAGTACAGAAACATTTTGAAAATATACTTTATTTAAAGCCACGAGCGGTTTCTCAGCATTTTAACTGCGTCATCAGGTGTAATTGATAGACAAAGGCTCATGTAAGACAAGAAAACGTAACTAAAATGAAAAGTATATACAGGACGAACATGCAAAATCAAGTATTGTTCAGATCGAGAAAATTAGTCTTACCCAATGTTCACACTCAGCACATTTTGCCCATGCAGCGAACGTCAAACATAAAATCTCCCTGAAAATGCCAGTGATACCTAGGAAAGGACGGAAGCTGATAACATATGTTTGACGTCCAAAAATTTGACTATGAACGTTGGGTCATCCCATCCTCGTTTCTCGATCGGAACATGACTTGATAGTGTATGTTCCTTCTGTTATACACTTTTAATTTTATTCATATTTTCTTGCCTTACGTGAGTCTTTCTCTGTTAGCTTGTACAGACTGAACCTGATGATACAGCCGAAATGTCGCGAAACATCTCGTGCTTCTAAAAAAACGACTTACAGCTAAAGCGATATTATCTTTTAAAAATGATGTATCCAGACAATGGCTGCCCTGACCTCAAAGTGTGCTGCATACAGAAAAATTCCTGATGATGCTTTCCAGAGTAGTCCAGACTCATTTTCTTAACCCTGGTGGGAGTTATTACACTGAAGAGCCAAAGAAACTGGTACACCTGCGAGCACGTAGAAGTGCCTCAATACGACCTGGCACTTGCTCGACTAATATCTGAAGTAGTGCTGGAGCGAACTGATACCAAGAATCCAGCAGGGCTGTTCATAAATTTTTAAGACTATAAGGGGATGGAGATATCCTCTGAACAGCACGTTGCTCCAGATATGCTCAACAATATATAATTAACCCACGGCAGAGGAGTTTTGTTGCCAGCTGAGGTGTTTAAAGTCAGAAGAGTGTTCCTGGAGCTCCTGTGTAGCAATTCTAGACATGTTATGTGTCGGATTGTCCTGCTGGAATTGCCAAAATCAGTCGGCATGTACAATGGACGTGAATGGACGCGAGTGGTCAAGACATGCGCTTACGTGCGTGTGACCTGTCAGAGTATTATCTAGACATATCAGAGATCCCATATCACTCCAGCTGCACAACCGTCACACCATTACACAGTCTCCACCAGCTTGGACAGTCCCATGCTGACAAGCAGAGTCCGTGGATTTATGAGGTCGTCTCCATACCCGTACACGTCCATCCGCTCGATACAATTTGAAACGAGACTCGTCCGACCAGGCAACACTGTAGAAGGGCCCAGGCGATGCGTAAAGCTTTGCGACGTGCAGTCATCAAGGATATACGAGTCTGCCATCATCTCCGAAAGCCCCTATCGATTGTTTCGTTAAATGGTTCACACACTGACACTTGTCAGTGACCCAGCATTGAAATCTGCGGCAATTTGCGGAAGGGTTGCTCTTCTGTCAAGTTGAACGATTCTTTTCAGTCGTCGTTGGTCCCGTTCTTGCAGGATCTTTTTCTGGCCGCAGCGACGACGGAGATTTGATGTTTTACCAAATTACTAATATTCACTGTACACTCGTGAAATTGTCGTATTGGAAAACTTCCACCTCATTGCTACCTGTATCCCATTGCTCGCGCGCTGACAGCAACACCGCGTTCATACTAACTTAAATCTTGATAGCCCGCCATTGTAGCAGCAGTAACCGATCTAACAAATGCACCAGGCACTTGTTGCTTTATATCCAGGTTGCCGACCGCAGCGCTGTGTTCTGCCTGTTCACATATTTGAACACGGATGTCTTTACCAGTTTCTTTGGCGCTTCACTGTATATGAATAACCCAATAAGAACCTATAGATTATCAGAAGACGGTTGCACGAAAACTACAAGACACAAAGAAATTAGACATATATCAGTGGATGGAGCATGTCTCCAAGCCTTTAACTCACATTATAGGTGCTCAGTATGGGTGTCATTTGTGATAAGCACACAGTACTTGCGTACAGTTCATTGAGCAATGGACGAAAGCAGAGTGACACGTGTTCTGTAACTCTCCACTCACGATGTCAAGATTTGTCTTGTCCACTGATATAACAACCTGAGACTGCAGATTTCTTGCAAATTTTTGAAATCTCCTCGCCTTTCTATAAACTGAGGAAACAAAGATCACATGACTACTTTTGAGAGGTGATAACCAAAACTGTAGGACCGACCCTCGATCTGTTCTTAGGTCCAAAGAACTGTGAAATGCACACGTACATGCAGCTATCAAAGCTACCGACAAGTCAGAGTAAAAACCAAATGGCTCTAGGAGGGACAAAATTTTTGTGTATCCCATAGTGCGACACGCATTATCCAGATCTGTCTGACTTTATTGGTTTGTATCTTAGGTTCGTAGCGTTTTTCCCTAAATTTAGTAACCGCAACAGATATTCATAACAGAGACTTTAGTCATCAATAATACACTACTGGGCAATAAAATTGCTACACCAAGAAGAAATGCAGATGATAAACGGGTGTTCACGGGACAAATATATTATACTAGAATTGACTGTGATTACATTTTCACGCAATTTGGGTGCATAAATCCTGAGAAATCAGTACCCAGAACAACCACCTCTGGCCGTAATAACGGCCTCGATACGCCTGGGCATTGAGTCAAACAGAGCTGGGATGGCATGTACAGGTACAGCTGCCCATGCAGCTTCAACATGGTAGCACAGTTCATCGAGAGTAGTGACTGGCGTAATGTGACGAGCCTCTTGCTCGGCCACCATTGATCAGACGTTTTCGATTGCTGAGTGATTTGGAGAATGTGCTGGCCAGGGCAGCAGTCGAACATTTTCTGTATCCAGAAAGGGCGGTACAGGACCTGCAACATGCGGTCGTGCAATATCCTTCTGAAATGTAGGGTTTCGCAGGGATCGAATGACGGGTAGAGCCACGGGTCGTAACACATCTGAAATGTAACGTCCACTGTTCAAAGTTCTGTCACTGCGAACAAGAGGTGACCGAGACGTGTAACCAATGGCACCCCATACCATCTCGCCGGGTGATACGTCAGTATGGCGATGACGAATACACGCTTACAATGTGCGTTCACCGCGATGTCGCCAAACACGGATGCAACCATTATGATGCTGTAAACAGAACCTGGATTCATCCGAAAAAATGACGTTTTGCCATTCGTACACCCAGGTTCGCCGTTGAGTACACCATCGCAGGCGCTCCTGTCTGTGATGCAGCGTGAAGAGTAACCGCAGCCATTGTCTCCGAGCTGATAGTCCATGCTGGTGCAAACGTCGTCGAACTGTTCGTGCAGATGGTTGTCGTCTTGCAGACGTCCCCATCTGTTGACTCAGGGATCGAGACGTGGCTGCACGATGCGTTACAGCCGTGCGGATGAGATGCCTGTCATCTCGACTGCTAGTGATACTAGGCCGTTGGGATCCAGCACGGCGTTACATATTACCCTCCAAAACCCACCGATTCTATATTCTGCTAACAGTCACTGGATCTTGACCAACGCGAGCAGCAATGTCGCTATACGATAAACCGCAATCACGATAGCTACAATCCGACCTTTATCAAAGTCGGAAAAGTGATGGTACGCATTTCTCCTCCTTACACGAGGCATCACAACAACGTTTCACCAGGCACTGCCGGGCAACTGCTGTTTGTGTATGTCAGCACGTTGTAGGTGTCGCCGCCGGCGCCAACCTTGCGTGAATGCTCTGAAAAGCTAATAATTTCCATATCGCAGCATCTTCTTCCTGTCAGTTAAATTTCGCGTGTGTAGCACGTTATCTTAGTGTTGCAGCAATTTCAATGGCCAGTAGTGTATATTCTCCACAGCCTGCCAATGCTGGGGTAACTTTTCGATTCCGCGACTGTAGAAATCACACGGTTTTGAGGCGATGAACTCATGGAGCCATCTTCATCCGGAAAGGAAGTTCATTGGAGGTTTTTCGATCGAGAGAGGAAAAGGTGAAAAGCTGAGAGTGCAAGATCAGGTGAATAAGATAGGTGCTGATTGTCTTCCCAACCCCTGTTTTGTCAGTCTAGGGGAATGGCGGTGGACTTTATCGTAGAGTGACATCATTTTACGCAAGTTTCCTGGTCGTTGTTCTTGGATTGCCTTCGCAAGACGTCTGAGTTGTTGACAATAAATGTCAGCATTGACGGTTACAACTCGGAGAAGCAATTCATAGCGCATCACACAGTCGCTGTTCCGCCAGCTGCATAACATCATATTTTGTGGATCAACGCAGGTCTTTGTATGGGTGGTTTCTGCTTTCTTTGGGCACAAGTATTCCTTTCTTTTCCTTGTATCAGCATAAAGACACCATTCCTTGCCACAAGTAACGATACATGATGATAGGAGTGTTCGGCGTCATTTACGAGCCAATTGATGACGAGCAAGCGGAGATGCACATATAGCCACCAGCTGATTTTTGTGATTTTGGTGTAGAGCATGTGGTACCCATGCATCTAGTTTTTCCCACTGCATGCGTATGTCGCACAATTGTGGAATGATCACAGTTCATCATATTTCCAGTCCTCTAGTACATTGACGTTGATCATTGTGGATTGCTTGTAAACGACATTCCTCAAACCCTGAAGGGCTTCCTGAAAGTGGAGTCACTGATGTCATAACGATCCTACTTAACACGAGAAAACCATTTTCTTGATGTGCTTTGCCCACTGGCATTATCCCCATACACGACGCAAATGTTTTTGGCTGCCTCCGCTGCTCTCACTCCTCTCCTGACGTCAGACAGAAGAATATATCAGATATGTTCCGATTTCTCCAGTTGGCACTCTATTTTCAAGCATCCACACCTCTAATCACTAATCTCCAAATGACATAATAAAAATACGGAAACTCAAACAGCAACAGTGAACTACAAAAAAAAGTGACAATCGATAATTAACCCACGGCAGACAGAATACCAACATGAAAAACAAAACCGCATCAAACTTATGCACCAATCTAATATATACCAGAAAAGACTGTGATGTCAGTGGCACTTGACTAACATGACGTGGCGGTCAACATTTTAAGCATAATATTTCAGAAAACAGTTTCTGGAACTTTAGACGAGTGGAATGACTGTCGCAGGAGACGTCTGCACGACGCTAAACGATAGCCTAAAATGCTGGGTAATAGCGGCGGCGACTGTGGGACGGCTGTCTGACGGAGAGGGGAGCGCGTTAATTACTGGCTCCAGAGCGGAGCATGCAGTGCGGTCCGACGTGACCGCAGGCAGGAGCCAAGCAGGGGCCGTCCCGTCCCTACGGCGTGTCCCAGCCTGTGGCCGGCGCTGCTGATCGATGAGCGACCGCTGATGTTCGACAATAGCTCCGCGATAAATCAGTCAGCGGCCGCATACGTCATACCGGGCCGCCATCACTCACCGGCCAGGAGGTACCGTCTCAAACACGCCTCCACGTCCCTCTCTCGCTGCAGAAACCTACACTGCGCTATTGTTCGCTGAAAGTGTGGAAGGAAGCATGGTACACACTGTGCCTGAGTGATACCATGTGACCATATTAGCTGCCTTTGTATGGATTTAAGGATCCCTTCATCTCGTTTACATTACTCGACAACATTGCTGGTACAAGGATTCAATGTGTAGTGGATTTTTCTCGAGGAGGAGTTTTCAAGTGGTAAGACCTCTAACTTCATGACTACTATGAAGCAACAAAAAACATAGAATATCTCTTAATATGATGTAGGGCATACTTTTGCCCGGCTTAGTGCAGCATCTCGCCGTGGCATTGACTCAACAAATCGTCGGAAGTCCAATGCAGAAATGTTGAACCATGCTGGTTCTAAAAGTATCCATTATTACGAAAGTGTAGGCGATGCAGATTTTGTGCACGAACTCGCTTCTAGGTTATGTCCCACAGATGTTCGATTGGATTCATGTCGCGCGATCTGTGTGCCCGAATCTTTCGATAGAATTGTCCAGAATGTTCTTGAAACCAACTGCAAACAGTTGTGGTGTGGTGACATGATGTATTACCATCCCTAAAAATTCCATCATTTGGGAACGTGTCGTCTATGTATAGCCAGATGGTCTCTAAGTAGCCGAACACAAGTATTTCCTTCGTACATCCATATTTAAATTGGATGATGGTGGGACATCAGCTGGTATAATTTTTATTAAAAATGAAACTCCTACAGCTGTACTTAAGATTTCATATTTATTTGGCTACTAGTTTCGACGTGGCGTCAACGCCATCTTCATGCCCCTACACTTTGGTGATATCAGTTGTGCGTGCCTGAGTACTAGAAGTCCGCGGTGAGACCAATACGTGCTCCACATGGACGACGGTGTCAACACACTAGTTACTGCCCACCATCCATGTGGAGGACGTATTGGTCTCACCGCGGACTTCGGGCATTCAGCCACACAAAATGGATATGATCAAGGTGTACGAGCATGAAGATGGCGTTGATGCAATGTCGAAACTAGTAGCCAAATAAATATGAAATCTTAAGTACAGCTGGAGGAGCTACATATTTAATAAAAAGCAAGTATTTCCTGTCAATAATCTGTTCCATTGGACCAGACGACCCAGTCCATTCCGCGTAAACACAGACCGCACCATCATGAAGCCGCCACCATCTTGCACAGTGCCTTGTTGACAAATTCTGCCCATAACTTCGTGGAGTCTGCGCCACACGCGAAAACTACCATCAGCTCTTACCAACGGAAATTGGGACTGATCTGACCAGAGCGCGATTTTCCTGTCGTCTAGGGTCAAGCCGATATGGGCACGAGCCCCCATCAGGCGAAGTCGTGGTGTTAGCACAGGCATTCTGATCATTAACACAAAATTTTGCGGCTGTGTGCTATCGGATAAGTTCATTGTTATTTAACGCATTGTTGCTTGTCTGTTAGCACTGACAACTCCACGCAAACGCCACGTTAAGTGAAGGAAGTCGGCCACAGCGTTGTCCGTCGTGACACGTAATGCCTGAAATTTGCTATTCTCGCTACACTCTGGACACTGTGGATCGCGGAATACTGAATTCCCTAAAGATTTCTGAAATGGAATGACTCATGCGTCTAGCTCCGACAACCATTCCGCGTTCTAAGCCTAGTAATTTCCCGTCGTGGAGTCATAATGACGTCGGAAACCTTTTCATGTGAATCATGTGAGTACAAATTACAGCTCCGCCAGTGCGCTGCCCTTTTACACAGTGTGTACAGGACGCTACCACGATCTGTATATGAGCACATCGCTATCCAGTAACTTGTATCAGCATTGTATATTCCGTTTCGATTTCTGGCTGTAGTGAAATACAAAAGTGCGATTGTACACCAAAAGCATCGACATTATCTATACAGCACATACATGTGAAGACGAGTTTCATTGGTTGAAATAGTGAGGCAGGTAGAGGGACAGCTGAATTAGGTCTGATATGGTTACCGTAAGAACACATCCTTTATCGACATATGACAGATGTAACGCTGCTTCCTTTGGACGCATAGATGAAAATATAAAAATAGTACCCAAAACCCAATACAAGCCCCAAACCCGAGATCCAAATTTCATAAAAAAGAAAACAAAGTCCCACTGTGATAGCATCACTTGAATAGTAGCAAGTACACTGAAGAGAAACAACGTAAAAATAAATCCAAAATAAATCCAATATAAAGTACCTTAGTATTTTTGCAAAAGAAAGTAAAATAGAAGCCCTGTTGTATCAAATTAAAGTAAAAGTAGATCGCAAAGTAGTGTACTTATAGATCACGGAGTAGAACAAGTGACCTCAAAGAATGCTGCATGTGAGTACTCTTTGAAGACATCGCGGAATACGGAAGATAAAGTTATACATAGTTAATGTGCTTCTAGCGCTTGCTTGTCGTGTCGTAACGTGTGCTCTTGTACGTTGGCGATACGAGATGGTTTTTACATTCTAGAGATTTTCGTTCTGCTAGAAATCATTAAGCTTGAAATAGGTAGCTCAACAGAGTATATCATTACGCAAAGTCAAGACAGGAAAAGAATCGAAGTTTGTCTTAAATTGATTATTATCAATGGAAGACTGAACTTTGCCCCAAAGTGATAGACTGTTAGTAATTTAACGAAAAACGAAGTGAATATTAGTATCGAATTGTGGGAAAATACTTAGATTTCGTTAAAGCAGCTAGTGAAATCTTGATCTTATTGCACACTCTTTAACTGACATTTACGTAACTAATTCTACCCAGCTTAGGGAAAGGTTACTTCTTTAAGACAATGAAAGGATGTGCTTAGACTATAATAAACCAGCATAACGTGAATTTGCCGTGTTTGACATTTATTACAAACCAAATAATATTACGTGCTTACGAAACATCGTATCAGTGCACCGATACAGATTAATAACAGGGCGTTGCATATATATATACATACATATACATATATATATATATATATATATATATATATATATATATATATATATATATATATTCTTTGTCGCTCTAAAAAAGTTATCATACTGATTCAGACTATTTAGATTACGTAAAATGAAAACTTTACTGGAGAAACTATTGCTGTGTGTAGACTGTAACCATGATTAGCGCAATAATAGCAGTTTTTATGCATCTACGTGTAGCGCTGCTCATACACGTCGGGGAGCATATGATTATTTGAGCTGGCCGGTACAATTAGTACGCAGTCGGCGTGAATATAGTGCAGCAAAACAGACTCTTTTGTAACGTTCCGCATCAGACAGCATACAGACATTCTACCACTAGCTGGTCGGAGCAGAAACTTCATTAACGAACATTTTCAGTAGAAAGAGGTGTCACGCAGATCAGTCTGTATTGGAGCAAATATTTGTTTCCGTGAACATGTTTATAGTGTATTCTGCAAGTTTTGTCGTAAGCTGTATCTTGTGAGATTATACTCTGTCTGACAAAAGGTACCCGGACGCTCCTACGTAATGCAGAATTGACGACAGCGCGTCAAGAGAGGCGATCCTGCCAGTATGAAAACAGGCGAGCAGTATTGCGTTGTCAATAAAGAAACGATAACTGCCCAAGGGAATGGTCAGGTCAGTGATTTAGAACGTGGAGTACTCATTACATGTAACATGAGTAAGATATCCTGGAGGGGCATTTAAACACGTCTAAAGCTGCCCGAGTCGGTTGTTCGTGAAGTGGAAACGCTAAAGAACAACCGATGCTAAATCAGTACCAGACAGATCTCAAGTACGGACAAACAGAGACAGTCAGGCACTGTGGAGGTTAGCTGTAAAAAATCTCATGAAATTATGCTATCCGCAGTCCATTAAAAAGCATGGGTTACAACGGCCGAGCACCTCTTCACACATTCCTGTAGTCAATGGTAAGCGATGTTTGGGGCGGTGTAAAGAGAGACAGCTGGCGACAGGAAACAAGTGAGCTGGAATTATAAATAACGTTATACCCTGTGGCGGCAATCCGGTGAAAGCGTCTGGGTTTGGCAGATACCTGGAGAACGCTACATGTCATCTCGAGCAGCACCAGCTTTGAAACACTTAGGCGATGGTGCTAGGGTCTGCGGGTGTTTTTCGTGGCTTCTTATGCCTAAAAAAACATTAAATGTGTGAGTACGTGAACATATTTTACAATATTGTGTGCGGCATATAGTAGAGGACACGATGACTGTGTCAGCAAGACTATGGGATGTGTCGCAAAGCAGTTACTGTGAAGCAATGGTTCGCGGGCAATAACAATCCTGAAATGCATTAGCCTGCCTAGAATCCCGGTCTGAATCCAATGGAAAATCTTTGGGATGGATAAAAAATTTGATATCGTTCCAGACTCCAGCGTCCAACAGCACTGCCTTCTCTGTTTTCGGTTCTCGAGGAAGAACGGGCTGCTATTGCTCCACAGACATTCAGACACCTACACTAACAGATCCCTGGATACTTTTGACCAGATAGTGTATCTATCGACGTAATTCATTGCAAAATATTTCACGACGTACAGCCATCTGATGATTGCAACTTCATCGTTTGTCGAAATTTTGTCACCGTTGAACCCTGAAATCCGACAGTAGATCCATGAGTTTGGAACTTCCTGCCCATGGAAGGCAAAGTTCGAGTCTCTTTTGTGCCGGACCGAGACTCGAGCTTTACTTTCCAAGGGCAAGTGCTCTACCGACTAAGCTACCCAACCACGACTCATGACCCATCCTCAGAGCTTTACTTCCGCCAGTACCTCGTCTCCTATCTTCGAACCGCAGTCTGACAAACAGTTTTAATTTACCAGGAAGTTTCGTATCAGAGCACCCTCAGCTGCTGAGTGACAATTTCATTCTGGTGCCCTGTGAATTACTGTGTCACGCATCACTTGTTTTAAAGATTGTATTAATAATTTTTTTGAAGAAAGATCCATCAAAATCAGCATCCTCTGCTAACAGTTCTAGGTCACCTCAAATTCCACAACGATGTAGATGTTACATGTTAGTTACATTACCAGATTTCTCAATTAATGCCACGCCATTATGATTATTACGTAAGTCTGTCAGCTTTTGCGGCTGTTAGCACTGAAGGAAAAATCCTCAAGGTTGTTAGGGCACATTACGCTCCTCTACAATTTCATCTTACACAATCGACATTTCGAACCCCTCTGCTCATGATTTTCTGGTGTTCCTGGTAAGCTGCACATTGACAAAGACCAGTGTTGCATTCACATGTAAAAGTGGGCTTTCCCAAGCTTGTTCCAAAATGCTGAGGTTATTTGGTTTAACTCTTTCGGTTACTATTGGTGTGCCATCGTCATTGGACATGAACCATGAAGCGAAACAGAAAGATCAGGAGAGGGAGAATTTTTTCAAATAATTATCTTCAAGCCAAAGAGGACGCTTTCTGGTAGTTTTTATATCCCTCCTGCACTATGGTTGCGTAATTACTTCATTGATGGTGGGAAACCACGAAACTATAAGTCTGTAGACATCATCTCTGTCGAAATGACATTCTTTCTTAGAAATCTTAATCACTTCTCCGACGTTCCTTCCACGCAGGGTAGCCATGCGGTCTCAGGCGTCCTGTCACGGTCCACGACTCCCGCTGTTGGAGGTTCGAGTCCTCCCTTGGGCATGGGAGTGTGTATCGTCCTTAGCGTAACACAGTTTAAGTCAGATTAAGTAATGTGTAAGCTTAGGGGCCGATGACCTAAGCAGTTTGGTCCCATAAGATCTTACCATAATTTTACAAAATTTACAATTTTCCGACATTCCTTGTATAAATGTTGAAAACCTTGGCTAACACTCATATGTCTTTAACATCTATATCGCAGTTCCGTTATTTAGATTTCATGATTTGTTTTAACCATGTATGATGTCCATTCTCTTTAACACTTTCTTTTGCTGCACTTCCAGTTACGCACATGTAGAGTTTTCCTCACATACAGGTTACTTCCTACACTCATGTAATGTGGAGGTAATAAAGTGTAAGCCGTCCGGATTTTACAGACCTTACATGAGCTTGATTGATAACGACAGGACGATACAGTATTAGATCCTAAGAAAATAATAATTATATTATATCAACAAAAGGCAATTTCAGATAATCTCATGTACCGAAAACTAACAGCACAATCCCTACCAATGTGGAGTGGCATGAACAAACAAGTTAAAGTCAAATGCATCTTGGAGACGAATCAAGCAGGTGGTTAATGAGATCGTAAAACTCCCACTTAGCAAGCGAACGGCGACTTTCAGCGCAAAAAGGGATAAGGCTAGAACAACATAGTATTCCTTTCAACGTAAATAAGGCCGGAACCAAGGGTAAGTCACTGCACGTCATTAACAGGGCTAGGCTGAAAAATAAAAATGTAGTCATCTCTAGCGAGACGGTGATCGGCTAAAGCCATAATTGACGACGCAGACGCGACACGGTGGGGAGATCCCCATCATATAAAAACATTTTGAGAACTAAAATGAAGGCTCTATCTCTCTCTCGTCTCGCGGCGGACCGCACAAGTGTGTGGAAATATGCAAGGGCGTTGAGAGCTTTGCTTTCTGCTTAGGACGATACGCTTCTTGTATCGTGGCGACAGGTAGCAAAGCGGTAGTTAATTATTCCTGCAGGAATTTTTGTGGGGCAAAGAAATTGTGCACGTCGCTCCAACCTATAGCGAGTGTGCAACAGCCATTTTTTCGACTAAGGAAAGACTAACGTTCTACGGAACGCATGAAAGTTGCGACTGAGTGAATTCAGTCAAGGCCAGGATAGGGAATTAGCGTTTCAGTCCAGCACAGAGACAACGCCGTTGCAGATGTCGCTTGGTAAGTACCATCTCGCATTACGCCACAGTAAATGTTGAGTGTAGATTTTGCTCACTTCAACTTCCGTACACTTTGACCATTGAATATCAAAAGCTAGGATACTAACCTACCCTCACATTGAGTACATGAGAGTTTTTTCATTGGTTCAAAAAGTAAATTTATTCTCCACCGACTCAGTGCATTGACCAGCTACGGCAATGTAGATTTAAATGGGATGATGATTTTTAATAATCATTCTTTCACCTGATAAAAAATTTTCATGTGTACAGACAACGATTTTAACAATCGTCATTTCAATATGTCCAAGAGTTAAATATTTTGTTGCTGACTGTCAAAAGTAATTGAACATGATTGTTCTTTATCACTTGACCCTTGAAAGCAACAGTTGATAAATTATATGTAGAATAAACAAAAAGGAATAGCTGCGTTGTCTTTCTAGAATAGACCCCAAACATTCACTTTTATTAATGCATTAGGTACGTGACAGTAGCATTTCTAATGATTCTTGTTACGATCCGACCCTGATATTAGCTGCCTTACAGGGCCAGTGTCATATTTATTTAGAACGTCTATTTGACACCCTGTGCTTGAGAAGACGGGTCAGATGTTTTGTCCATTTACGCGCTAAGTGGTAAACAAAGTCTGTACACAGTAGTAGACTCACGGTGCAGATAGGTCGGACGTACGACAAATGTGCATCGGTTTTGAGTCGGAAGAAGTCTTATTTTGTTCTGACTGAAAAATGTGATCACCGTACAGTTAATACCATAAATTATCTTGTCAAAAGTACCCAGACACGTGATAGTGGTCATCGATAAGGTGTGTCCAGCCTTCGCCCTTCCTTGCACTGTACTGGGGCAACTTTCAATGAGCTACCTAAATGACTGTGGGGGGAATAGCAGCCCACAGCTCCTGAAGAGCAGAAAGCAGAGAAGTTAGTAATGCCGGACTCGAGGATCTGGAGCGAAGCCGACGTCCTAACTCATCCCACAGGTGTTCCATTAAGTTCTTGTCGAGGCTCTGGACAAGTCACTCGATTTTATAAATATTATTGTCCACGAACCATTGGCTCACAGATGCCGCTTTTTCAGGGCGAATTGTCTCCGAACTGTTCCTTCGATGTACCCAGTTCACAATGCTGTAAAACGGGTTCATTTCCTCAGTACTCAGCGCGTTCTTAAGCAGAATAAGGGGATCATAATCCAATCCCGAAAAAGACCAACATGCTGTGACATCACCTCCTCCGTACTTCTGTTGTTAGCACCGTACCAGACGGTACGTAAAGTACTCCAATCAGTCACCAAACCTAAATCCTTCCATCGGGCAGGTCGTTGTGGCCTAGCGGTTCTAGGCCCTTTAGTCTGGAATCACGCGACCGCTACGGTCGCAGGTTCTAATCCTGCCTCTGGCATGGATGTGTGTGCATAGTTACGTTTAAGTAGTTCTAAGTTCTAGGGGCCTGATGACCTCAGATGTTAAGTCCCATAGTGCTCAGAGCCTTTTGAAGCATCCATTGGATAGCCAATGGGCACGGCGTGATTCATCACTGCAAATCG
The DNA here is from genome assembly GCF_021461385.2 of Schistocerca piceifrons. NCBI lineage: Eukaryota > Metazoa > Arthropoda > Insecta > Orthoptera > Acrididae > Schistocerca > Schistocerca piceifrons. Next base: position 44,643,954 of record NC_060143.1, read on the forward strand.
CTCGTTTCCACTCATGCACTGTCCAGTGGCACCACTTCAGTGGCACTTACCATTGCCTACAAAAAAGTGTGGCTGATGAGGGGCTCGATCATTGTAACTCACCATTTTTGACTCCTTGCGCACAGTCATTGTGCTAGCTGGACTGCTGGTAGCATTTTGGAACTCATAAGTGGTTGCTACCACTGATTTTATTTCATTTTTTACAACCTTGCTCCGCAGTTCTCGACAGTACCTGTCAGATAGTACTCGACAGCTACCTGGTCTTCGCTTACCTGTGGGTGTTTGTTCTCGTTTTCGCTTCATAATCACATTACCAACAGTCGATTTTAGGGTCTATAGAAGTATTTAAATGTTCCTGATGTATTTTTACTGCGATGATATCTAACAATGTTCGAAGTCACTTAAGGACCCATTCTGCTGTTATTGCTGCTCTACTGACAACACAATACTAGCGGCCTCCTTTTAAGCTTGCGAGTCCGCTTCTCGTCACACCTAGTCGCCATATCCGCATAACATATGGGTGTCCGCATACTTTTCATCAAATAGCGTATTTCGGAAGAATTCTGCTAGTAATGATCAGTAACTTAACAGATGAGAGGGCTGTTCTTTGTCCTCCTTATTGGTATAATCAATGCCATTTCGTTTGAAAACCCTGTTTATGGACAAACAACTGTAGACATTGGCCTTCAGTATCTCCACTGATAAAGTCAACTTCAACTCCAAATCGTTATTGTCAATGACCTGGAAGGCACGGAAAGAAACAATATTGTATGCTTTGATTTGGCGTCTAAATGAAGTGCGTCCGCAAAGTCTCCCCACATTGTCGAGCTCTCCTTGTCTCGACTTGGATGGCACGTAAGGTTGGTGGCACATTCATGTCGCTGTATAAGGTAGCGGCTGCTGTTATTTTGGGAGACGGTGTTCGACATTATTACAATTAAAACAATTGAATTAATTAATTGCAATTAAATATGCTGTACTCAACAATATTACAGTAGGCGCGGGAAATGTTTTCCTCTTTCTTGAAAGCACCGACCAACACGTTTACCTTTATTTGCAAACGCCACTACCAATGTTTCACGTGTAATCGAATGCAGATAATCAATGGTCGCTGTCTTTAGTTCATATGTTGTCTTTAGGTTATTTTGATACACAATTGTTGGAGCCTCACCCCAAAGGAAATAGTTGGGCGGAGACAGATCCGGTCAGCGCGGGGGCAGAGACCTTTCGTAATTCCTCTGTCTGTAAAGATTTCGCCTAGAGGTCGTTGGGACTCGTGTGCCGTAAGAGCAGTATCGTTGTCTAACTGGGAATCACTGATATCATTTTCATAAAGCAGGACAATAAATGGATGAGTTATCTGAGAACAACAGACAACTGAAGAGACGGTAGTATCGAGAAAGATCAGCCCTATAATTGGTGCTTGCGTTATGGCAACCCACACTCCCATTTTCTCTGCGTGCAAAGGGATTTCTCTCAAGGCTTAAGGATTTTATGATGAGAAAAGTCGTTGATTTTGGGAGTTAATGAGACAGATAGATGAAACTAAGCATCATCAGCGAAAAAGGTTGAATCTAAAACACCAACTCCCTGTCCGTTAACAAATCGCTGAAACCATTCGCGTTCGTATAGCATGGTCCACACAATGTAATTGCTGCACAGCAGTATTTTTATACGCATGCATTCCCAATTTTTTGGTTATGGCCTTATGTGCTATCGTGCGAGAGACTTTAGCCTATTGCGGTAATCTCCCCACTGATTTCGTTCGACTCTGTAACATTATATACGAAACGTCGTCAGACTTCCGTTCTGTTAAAAGTGCGGGTTTACAAGTTCATATTCTATCTTGAACTGAACGTGTTGTCTGGAATTTACGAATGAAACCGGGTACATTATCACGATGTAGACCTCTCGAAGCACGAAAACGCAGTCAAAATTGCCGCCTCACGTGCTCCGAAAAGTTTCCTCCTGCACTGAAAACCTCTTCCACTAAAAACGCTCTCTCCAAAACAAGCATTCTCACTACACTCAACTTACTGAGGAGCTAGACAGTAACACAACTAACAGCTGCAACGCCTCGCCGCTCTACCACCCCTACCACTGAACACGCACAATCGAGACTTGATTGTGGTGCAAGACTTACTTGCACCGCAAGGCGAAACACGCGAGGCTGGCCTTTTCGCTGGACGACGGCAAGGGCCATGAGGCTAGGTAATGCTACCAGACAAACAGTTTTGAGTTCACTTTTAGCAATAGAGAGAGGAGGAAAAAAAAGCAAACAGAAAATGTAGAATATTTTCGTAAACGGTGAGATAGACTTGTTCAATGTTTGATGCAATACATATACATCTACATCTACATTTATACTCCGCAAGCCACCCAACGGTGTGTGGCGGAGGGCACTTTACGTGCCACTGTCATTACCTCCCTTTCCTGTCCCAGTCGCGTATGGTTCGCGGGAAGAACGACTGTCTGAAAGCCTCCGTGCGCACTCTAATCTCTCTCATTTTACATTCGTGATCTCCTCGGGAGGTATAAGTAGGGGGAAGCAATATATTCGATACCTCATCCAGAAACGCACCCTCTCGAAACCTTTCGAGCAAGCTACACCGCGATGCAGAGCGCCTCTCTTGCAGAGTCTGCCACTTGAGTTTATTAAACATCTCCGTAACGCTATCACGGTTACCAAATAACCCTGTGACGAAACGCGCCGTTCTTCTTTGGATCTTCTATATCTCCTCCGTCAGACCGATCTGGTACGGATCCCACACTGATGAGCAATACTCAAGTATAGGTCGAACGAGTGTTTTGTAAGCCACCTCCTTTGTTGATGCACTACATTTTCTAAGCACTCTCCCAATGAATCTCAACCTGGTACCCGCCTTACCAACAATTAATTTTATATGATCATTCCACTTCAAATCGTTCCGCACGCATACTCCCAGATATTTTACTGAAGTAACTGCTACCAGTGTTTGTTCCGCTATCATATAATCATACAATAAAGGATCCTTCTTTCTATGTATTCGCAATACATTACATTTGTCGATGTTAAGGGACAGTTGCCACTCCCTGCACCAAGTGCCTATCCGCTGCAGATCTTCCTGCATTTCGCTACAATTTTCTAATGCTGCAACTTCTCTGTATACTACAGCATCATCCGCGAAAAGCCGCATGGAACTTCCGACACTATCTACTAGGTCATTTATATATATTGTGAAAAGCAATGGTCCCATAACACTCCCCTGTGGCACGCCAGAGGTTACTTTAACGTCTGTAGACGTCTCTCCATTGATAACAACATGCTGTGTTCTGTTTGCTAAAAACTCTTCAATCCAGCCACACAGCTGGTCTGATATTCCGTAGGCTCTTACTTTGTTTATCAGGCGACAGTGCGGAACTGTATCGAACGCTTTCCGGAAGTCAAGAAAAATAGCATCTACCTGGGAGCCCGTATCTAATATTTTCTGGGTCTCATGAACAAATAAAGCGAGTTGGGTCTCACACGATCGCTATTTCCGGAATCCATGTTGATTCCTACATAGTAGATTCTGGGTTTCCAAAAACGACATGATACTCGAGCAAAAAACATGTTCTAAAATTCTACAACAATACTGTGTTTAGCTCCTTAGACAAATGAGGATATACAGAGAAAAATGAACTGTAACTTCTATCAAAACCAAGTATCTAATGCAATTTAAAAGGGACGAGTTGATGTCATGAACGATGCTTGCTGAAATTTCTAAAATATAACACAAATGGGAAAGGAATGGAGACATCAATTGGAAAGGTATCAATGCAAATTTCAGCAGGCAACTCGCGTGACGGAAGTCTTGAGAATTATGATCGCGTTACTTAGAAAAGAATTTAAAAAAAGGAAGACGAAAGCGGTGAAGACTACAGGCTCAAGAAAAAAGTGAGGAAGACAGAGTAACATAAAACGTGCAAAATCGTTCTCCCGTATTTTACATTTTTGTCACTAGACATTCTAAAGACCTGACGCATACCTTCCTTCCAATTTTGTGCTGATCTTCACATCTCCACAAACAAATGTATCCACCATCTTTCATAGTTTCTTGAATTTGAGCCTTTGCTGGTAGAATGACGGATGTGAATGCTCCCCGACGTCAAGAGACAGTCCGTATATCGATGGGTACGAACTGCAATAGACTCCACGCTTCTCCAGGTATTTAAATCCACAGTGAAATGCGTGACCTAGACTACAGGAGCCAAGGGCAGGTCTAATAGGATAGACCATAGCAATTCCCAAAGACAGTGGCAGGACAACTTCACTACATGTCAGTCATCATTAGCAATTTTCTAACCGTGTCTTTTTCCTTACTGACTGGGCCTCTGGTTCTGGCTTTCGCCTCGATTCATCTTATCATCATGGCTCCAAACTTCCGACAATTGCAGGCATTATCAATTTTATTGAACTTACATGTTACTTTTACTTGTATTTTAGACAGCACATACAACAAATCTTGTATGTTTACTACAGTGTTTTTCAGAACAAAACAATTTCGCACCCGAGACTGTTTTTATTGTGAATAATTTTTAAACCGGTTGCTGTAAGAGACTGCCAACAGGGAATGGCAAAATTTTTCCATACTTTTTGTCTGTTATTTATTGTATTCGTTCTCTGTCCAAATGGAACGTAATTGTATTTAACTTTACAAATAAATAATTAATGAATCTTCTCTGTTTACTTGTCGAGGCGTGCCAGTATTCCGCGTACCGGCAGCCGCTGTCGTTTCCTGTGCATCCGCACGAGTTGTTTCGCGTGGTCTACTGGCCGACAAGAAGCCGAAAGCTATTCGTGTTAGCGGGTGGTTTGGCTATTTATGTCACCTTCGTACCCTTCGTCATGAAGATAAGTGGTTTTTAACCAGCACAATGGCTTCTCGGAATTGTTACACGTTTCTCCTTATCCTGTTTCAATCAGTGGCAGGCAATTAAGCAAGTGCTAATGAAGAACCTTTACTTCCACGAATGAAAAGAAATAATGCAAATATCGGTAAAGGACATTTAACATCACTCCTCCTCACGCTCAATGTCGGAGTATTATGACAGATTTTTTCGCCATTATACAAGAAGAAAACTTTATCTCAGCCAGCAGTTAGCAAAACAATTCTGAGGAAGGCCATTTGTAACAGTGGCCGAAACGTTGGACAGTTTTACACAGCGACAATGCAGTCACATACCAGAAGAATTTTGTTGACAGTAACAGCGACTGCAGAAACCTATGCTTACAACAAAAAGCGTATTCTTTAAATTGAGTTCATCAAATATCATGTGATACAGAAATGCGTAAAAAAACTGCTTGGCGTAAACTTCTAAAAATAAAATTGTCTTTTCTCTTTCAAATGTAATATTTTTGTTTCCTGGCAACTTACTCTCCCAGTATATTAATAGTAGCGGAGATTGGTTGCAGGGAAGAAGTGAGCTGTCACACATGAAAAGGCATAAACACACAATTCAATTTCGTTATTTTTTCCTTGCTATGTACTGTTCAAGTGCTTCTTTATTCTCAGTTGATTCTGTTTTCAGTCATAGGAGTAAGAGATGTACTAGGGATTGGGCATCTTAGTTGATTTTCAAATTGTAAATACACAGCCAGCAGGTCGAAGGCAGTATTAATGAATTGGTGAGCATTCCACGGGCTTTTGGACTGCCTGCTACAACTGATGTGACTACAGTTATCCTCAGCGAGATTAGTTAAGCCATAGGTTTATGTCTGGAGTCGCTCGCCAGTGAGCACAGGGACATCAACCAGCTTCACGTTAGTTATCCTTCACGGTCTCAGTTGTTTCAAGGGCAAGTTCATTTCTGTACTTACATAATTGGATACAGGATTTGCATAAAATTAACAAACATGTAACTCGATGAACAAGAAGAAAAAGTTAGGGAAATCCAAAGTCGCGCTTATCTATTGAAGTGAAAAGAAATTCCTGACAAGCACATAAGGGTAGAGGATGTTCACAAACAAAGTACATTTTGTGGAATGGTGATGGTATGGATTTGTGGAAGCATATTCGTTTACCTAACACTATCATGGCTATTGTTCAAGGAATCGCGAAATTGTGAATGGAGGCTAGTGACCAAATAGAGGAACTGCAACAGCAGGCTAATGCTCTTCAAATACTCTATTTTTTAGTTCTTCAGATAATTTAACCATTGATAAATGGACATTAGACTAGTAAGATTGATCGGATTATTTGAGAAGGAGGTTCGATGAGTGGTATGCATGTTCGGTTTGTTGAATAAGGTTTATCAAATAGGGTGAGAAAAGAATTAGTTTAGAAATAGTCAACAAAATATGTCATCTGTAGCATCATCAGGGTTGCGACTTTAACTCTAAGTTTCTGTATTACTCAGATGTTTTTTTTGCCACTTTGCATGTCAGCATTTCGATGGTTCACACCACCCTCTTAGGATGAAGAATTGTTTAGTTACATATCTGATGTTAGTGAAGAGCAAAGACGGCTTTCTATAGCAGCAGATCAAGTATTGGGCAGTTAAGTTGGGTCTTTTGAAGGGAAGTATACTGGAAATAAGACTGCATCTGCTGCTTGGTTAATATGCTCTCCAATGCACGAGTGCATTATGTTTACGCTGTCCCTTCACGTCTGAAGTCAGCGACCTGATGAATCAAAAGTATGGGGATGTGTCGTCACATAAGTTTATGCCTAGAAAAAACATCAACTATTGTTTCATGAAGTGATTGTTTTTCCACGGTGATTCTACTGCACAATCAGCGTATCTGCATGAGTCCCTGGAACACAGTTCTGCAACAGATTTACAGAAATCTCGAGCAGAAAGCTCGGATTCAGGACGGGTAAAGAAAGAAATCGGACGCGCCCTCTCAAGGAACCATCTCGACATTTAGGATGATTCTCATATGTTGTTCCGTGTCAGTTGCTCTTTTTTAATTACATTACTTGCTTCGATCACTCTGGACCAACTTCAGATATAAGTAGTTTCGTTAGCAGCCCGTCTTCCTTGCTCAAAGCTGCATTTCAGAGCACTAGTTGTCTACGCAGAACCAGATGTCCTGTTAGAACCAAGCAACTGCTTGGATCTGAAGAAGATACAGAGTGATAGAAACGTGCAATCTAATTAAAACTGTGCAACTGAGCCGGAACAATAAATGAGAATTATCTTAAGTATCTATACAGTTGCTGAATCTCTCAGAGTCGTCTATGGCAATCCCGGAATTTGCGTGGAGTGTTTTTGGAAAAACACGGGAAAGCAAAATTTGGATGTCTGGATAGGATTTGAACAGTCATTCTCCCAAATGTGCTAACCACTGCGCCACCTCGCTCGATTTGTCGTTTAGAGTTTTACAGAACTAGTACTTATTTGAAGTTCAAAGGGCTGAACAGTTTATTTCAGTGTTAAAAATATTTGCGTAACTCATAGTGGTAATCATTCCACGAAATTTAAAGAGTTTTTTTGAGACCTGAAATTTTCACATTTAACGTGCAGCAAGGACGACTAGCGAACGGAATCAGATGCAGAAAATTTAACCAGGGCCATCATTTTAATTAAACATTACACATTCAGTGGGAATATGTTTTATCCCCTATTGTGGGTCGTCTCACTTGAACTCGACTTAATATTCTTTGCATATCCAGGATCTGGAGTTGTGAAGGCATATAACGTAGGAACATTCAGTACTCACATCCCGACAGGCAGACCGCTACAACTGGCTGAACGGAATCTAATGAAAGTTGTCAACTTTCTTAGCTATTGGAGAAGAGCAACAAATGGGAAACAAATTAGTAATTTCTTTCTGTAAATCTGTTGCAGAACTGTGTTCCAGGGACTCATGTGGATGCGCTGATTGTGCAGTAGAATCACCGTGGAATAACAATCACTTCATCAAACACCAGTTGATGTTTTTCTCTAGGCGGAAACCAATAATGTTTGACTGTTTACCATTCATCTTAGGCTGACTTGTCGTAAATGTGCACCAAGCTATGGCTATTGCAGTACGATAACTCAAATGATTTCGAACCCACACTGGACCCTAAAATGTGATGAACGGGAATTTTCTGAGGGAACAAGGGTGAAAACTAATTGGTTTCTTGGTTTCTAAGGACCAGCCTCCATCCCAATTAATAAAGCCAAGAGTCACATCTTCACTGAATACGTGCCAAACATTGAAACGTCTGAGGAGTGGACACAGTAAAATAAAATAAAAATTATTAAAACGAGAACAAGAAAATAAACTTCATTAACTGTGGCGTTTGAGGGTGCACGGACTGGGTAGACACGTCAAAAATTGATTCTCTGAGAAGATGGCTTGTCAGGTTTCACCGAAGTCTTGAATCGGCTGTCGGCGCTGCGGAGATATCGACAGGCGTTGATTGGTGGTGAAGTGAGTATTGGATTGTTATCTTGTCCATCTCTGCGAGCTGACAGAGCATGGCGGATGATTGGCAGGTATTGGCTGCCGAATGACGTGTTCCCTTTGTGCAGGCTGAAAGGATTGGCGACGCAGCCTGCTGGTGAGGGCTACACAACCGGACGTTCGCTGTTCTACTGTTAAATGGGGTTGGATACCTCACCGAGGTGAAGTTTAGCGTGCAGCTGATTACAGAGGAGGCACCCAAGGAATAGGGTTTTAACTGAATGGTGGCGGTCATGAGAATGACTCCTTGGCAGCAGAGTCAAACTATGGATCAGTGTTGGGATGATAATGAAAAAAAGAGCAGCATCAGGTGACAGAATGAAGGCTGGCTTCAGAAAAGAAACTCTTGAGAATAAGCATCATGCTGGGGAAAAATCCTGAAGCCAACAGGAAATCGTATAAGGACAAAGGGCAATTGCAGACGAAGTCCTGACTGTAAAGTCTTGATATGAAGTCCCAACATGAAGTCTTCTGAAAGAACCATCAAGATGTCTTAGTCATCACTCTCTCCACCCAAAACATCCACCGTATATGATCACCAAATCTCACCGCTCTAGCAAAAGCAAGGTAATTTTTTTTCTTTATTGTTATTTCACTCCCCAGAATGGGACAGTCTGGCAGCAGCACAATACGTCACTCTTCAGCCAAGAGAGTTACGGAGAAAACAATTACATGAGAAAATAACACATAACATAGAATGGTATAAAGTGATGGAACAAATATAGATGAGTAGAAATGGTAGATTTAAAAACAACATAGACGAGAGCCATACACACATGCAGAGAATGGACACTGTGGGTCGACATGAAAACAAAGAAACACCACAGTGGGAACACAAATGAATGATGCTGGCGACATTGATGGTGCTGGTGGAACGTAGCACTGCACACGGCGCTGGAGTAATGCTGACACCACAATGGAAACGTTAAAAATCACTGCACCGAAGGGGACCTACCACCGGGTGAAGGGAGGAGGGGGGGAGGAAGAAAAGGGGGGGAGAAACAGTAGGGGGAAACCAGGAGGGGGGCAGTGGAGGGGAGAAGGAAAGGAGCTGGAAGCCTTGGGGAGGTGGGAGTGAAAATGAAAAAGAAGGTGTTTGGCAGGGGAAAAGGAGGATGAAGGGATGAGGGAGGGAGAAAGGGAGCCTTGAGGAGCGGGGAAGAAGGAGGGATTAGATCTGGTAGGAGGGGTAGATGGAAGGCACAAGGACATCGTCTGGGAGGGGGAGTTGGTGGAAGCAACCTTGGGTGAGGATATGGAGGGTGTGGAGATGGAGACCAGGCGGGACACTGTGGTACAAGCGTGGCAGCAGGCTAGGGTGTAAAAGGATGGGGGAAACCAAAGGATTGGGGGGGGGGGATCCTGTTTGCGGGAGACATATAGAATCCGCATTCATTCTAGGAACAGGAGGAGATGGGCGAAGGGAATCAGATCATAAAGGATCCATGTGGGGGGTGGGAGACAGATGCAATAAGCAAGGCGGAGTGGATGGCGATAAAGGATTTGGAGGGATTTGTAGTAGGTGGGGGGGGGGGAGGCGGAGATCCAAGTAGAATGGGCGTAACATAGGTTTCAGTCCCACCATTTTTGCAGGTTGCCCCTCTCTTCTGCTTCGAGAACGCTGAAATTTTCTATCACTTCTTATCACTAGCCAACGGTGTATCAGTGCCAGCCAATAGACGATTCCTTCTAGGATTTTTCCTCCTCTTTATTCCTCTTTCCAGGAGGCCAGCTGTCCATTAAACAAAAAAATCCTAAACTACACCGTTTAGTCACATTAATGCGGCCACCGCCTATGTTCGATGGCAACGTGCAGTGACCGCTCACAGAGGCAGGTGGCAGCACTGGTAGGACAGGATGTATAAAGAGTGTCCAGGAGACGCGGGAAACAGTGCAGTAGTTATCATAATGTGGAAACCGAGCGATTTCCCTGACGTCGAAAACGCGTGTCATTTGCTTTCGGGCCAAGGGTAGAAGTATTTCCGAAAATAGGTTTGTAACCTGTTCGAGTGTCGCCGTTCTCAAATTATACCGTGCATGGAAAAATGGTGCCATCAAAATCCGGAGCCGAGGGATGGGATGCACCAAAGGCCATATATGACAGCGGTGAATGACGGCTGCAAAGATGTGTGCAGGCAAATAGAAGTGCAACGGTTGAGCAACTGATTGTCCAAACGAACCAAGTGGCTAGCAACAGTCTCCTCGATGACAGCTCAGCGAACGTTGCTGTGTATAGCCCTCCGCAACGGGGTACTTGTTTCTTGCAGAATGCTGCCTGCTGTTCATCGACGAAGGCTGAATTTTGCACACCATCACCGCTACAGCGTCAAACGTCATAAAGAAAACATTTTGTAACAGTCGTCGGAAGTGTCCAGGCGGGAGGAAAGAGCGTTATGGTCTGGAGAACGTTTTCGTGGCATACGCTGTGTGATTTTGTCGTTCTGGAGGCACAGTGAATCAACACAAGTATGCGTCTATCCTTAGGGACCATTTAGATGTGTACATCCAGACTGCTTTTCCTCCATACGATGGCATCTGCCAGCAGGACTATACAACGTGTCACACAGTATTGTCCCCCTCCGCCGCCCTCTCCTACGGCCATCAAATTCCCAGGGTTCGGACTGCATCAAGAGTCTGTGGGACCACCTCGATTGGGTTTTTCGCGCCATGGATCCTGAATGGAGAAACCTATCACAGCTGGCGACGGCATTGGAGTCAGCATGGCTCTACATCCCTGTCGGTACCCTCCGGAATCTCGTTGACTCTCTTCGTGCCCGTCTCGCAGCGGTTCTCGCTACAAAAGGTGGTAATTTCGGCTTTTTCACAGTGTATTTCATTACCGCCCGTTTCTTGTGTGCAGACTTTCACGTACGCGAGCCCAGCAAGCATTCCTACGGCTTTACCCTGCAAGATGAGGATTCAAGGCGTGTCTAAAGAAGTTTACGCCCTCAGTTAGCCTTCAGGCGGCTTCAGAGTGGTCGAACACCGGCAGGAAGATTAGCTCCGCCGTTAAGTTTCCTATCGGAGTGCATGTTTAGCGAATGAATGTTTTCCAAGTGCAGAAGGCCGCTGGTGCTAAGTCCCCTCTGTCAACTTGGAAACTTGTGGTAAGGTCTTATGGCACCAAACTGCTGAACTCTTCGGTCCCTAAGATCACACACTACTTAATCTAACTTAAACTAACTTACGCTAAGGACGACACACACAACCATGTCCAAGGGAGGACTCCAACCTCCGACGTGGGAAGCCGCACGGACCGTGACAAGACGCCTCAGACCGCACGGCTATCCCGTGCAGCATTCTGTCAATCATAAGCCTTCCACAGTAAGGTCTCTCTATTTGAAACAATGCTCTTCTCTATATGTCTATGTTTCCCGTCACTGTTTCGAGTTAGGATTTCCACAGAGCACAAGCAAGTGCTAGGTAGTGTCTTTTGTGTTTAAAGCCGGTGCAACCGTGTCGCACGTTGTCTTTTATACTTTGTCATTCACTACGAAAGTTATTACTAATTCAAGCGGTTAAAAAGGTTAGTCCTGTGACGTGCAGTACCTGTAATTTTTTTTAGAAGGTAGGTCAAGTTTTCGCACAAGAGATCGATGGTTTTTTTACGGGACTACCTGACGCTGTGAAAGTGTGCTCATTTCATTTTCAGTAATTATGCCTAACGAGCACTTTTCAAACGTTGTGCTAGGCCACGTTAAACATTTATTCTGTGGATTCATATTCTTTTTCAAATGCTTCATTAGCGCGGTGCTGAAGCGACGGAACAATTTTATAATCAGATTCTGTATGTATTGCCCACTTTATGACTGTTATACTGGCAATATAATTTTTCTAGTGCATTTTTATTCAGGCCCCTTAATACGATGGTACATCTGACGCAAATTATAAAACGATCTTACGTTTACACTGAATTAGAGCGCTGGGTATTTGACATTATCAAATAAATTTTAAATAAAATCCTGTTTCTCTTAAAAAAAGGCAGTCGACACAGCTTTCTAAGCAACAAGAAATGGCAAACATCTGTTTATGGAATTGCTCCACCCATAGACTTCCGCCTTATTTCCAAAGATCTCTTAATGTATTTTGCATCTAGCGTACCTCAGAGTCAGTGACCGTAGCGTGTAACTTTGTACTTTTGCCGCAGGTTCATTGATGATACGGATTAACATAAAAACTCGGAATGATGAAGAAAGTGTGCCATCGGTGACGCCCCTATTCTGATTAAACGGGTGGTGGCACAAATAAATGAACAAAGTCGCTGCTTGCCGATGTTGTTGTTATATGTTACCACCTGTAAGTTCCCACAGTCTTCTCGATGTTGTCGCAGCTCATGTAGGCGATGAGAAATTTTATCTTCTTTTTCTTTTCATCAGGGATCACCAAACTACTGAATTATAGGTTATAGTCGCAGCTTTAACTTCATTTTTGTTCGTATTTTGCACTTGGTACAACCTACATCATTAAGTTCAAACAGTTTTCTAGATAAGCGCTTTCTATTTAAACAACAGAACTGCAAAACCAACAGCTCGCTGCTCACTTTGAACTTTTGTCATCAGAGGCACAGACACAATTTCCAGCCTAAACATTTTGGTGTCACACTCGATCGGTTTCAACATGCAAGAAACACCTGGGAAACACTAGCCAAAAGCTGAAGACCCGAAACAACATCAACTCCATTCTCAAACTCTGTGGCTCTGGTACAGCAACCTTGGTAATGTTAAACAGAGAATTCAGTTAGATTGCAATAAACGTGGATGTATTAGATCTTCATTTTCTACGCTTTTCGCCTCTATTGAAAGGCATCTTCAGACAGTCTAACTATGGGTAAATAATCGTCTTATGAAATAAGGAGTCAAATGCATAAAATTACATGCAGGAGAGATTAGACACAATTTCCAGCCAAAATACTGGATCTGTCTTTAACGCATACGATATGTGATCAAAAGTATCCGGACACCTGGCTGAAAGTGACTTACAAGTTCGTGGCGCCCTCCATCGGTAATGCTTGTATTCAGTATGATGTTGGCCCACCCTTAGCCTTGATGACAGCTCTCGCTCTCGCAAGCATACGTTTGTAACCTCCCCCTCACTTATCGACCTTAATGACAGTGAAAAATTAAACCGCGTGTACCTAATGGAAATTTGGGAAAAGCAATCGTCACCGAAGTTAATCTGTCGGTAAAGAGGGAGGAAAAGGTTACATCTAAATGAAAGGAAAAATGCAAATGAAACTGGTGGAAATTAATTTTGAAAAGGGGTAAAGTTAATAAAGAAAGTAAACGTGCGGCCGTTACGTTAACAATTAACTAGCGGTAATTAGATATTTGAGATTTGGGGGAAATTACGGTCGCCAGTCCTAAGGACAATTACTATAGTAACTGAAAAAGAAAGGTAATTACACATATAATTAGCACTAGAAGCGTGGCAACTGAAGGTTGACAAGTGTAGTGTGAAAACTGAAAGTTTGTCAGAAGTAATAAATTTCGCTACACTCTGACATAATTTAGCAAAAGAATTAATAAAATCGGAAAATCGAAAGTTAATTTAGTGACTGAAGTTAATAGTGAGCTTTCTTTCTGAAGCACATCGAAATTCAGTAAAATACGGTTAGTCTTGGACTACCTCAACAATCATTTCAAAAGCAACTTGACTCTACGCAATTTAGAAATAAGAGATTTAACTTTGAACTTAAATTAAATGATTCTGAACAATTAACAATAGTAAAATTTAGTACGTACCAAGCTGAGCTGCAGTCACAGGTAAGCTAAAATATACTAACAAAACTCGCACTCTTAATTTGTGCTCGTGTAATCTAAATATTGTAGCCAGCTGAGCTTTGAAATTAAAGCAGTGAAATTGAATTATATTATTTTAATGCTGGCGTTTGAATTTCAACGACACTCAGGTTCATTTCGGAAAAGGAAGGGACCCTGCTTGGCAATGCAATTGGGACAATGAGCAACAAAGGTCCATGCTACGTTGCTGTAAATTTGTGATTTGAACAGTTTGAAAAGCTGAGGTCTGCCATACAGTTCTGAAACTTTACGCGCTTTTAGTTTTCCTTGTTGGTTGATTGAAGGTTTGAAGTCGCCGATCGAGGAGGTGGCGACAGTCCCTCATTGTCGGCCGTCGCTGTTGCAGAAGCTGGATGCTGGCGCGCCTTCTTCTCGACACGGTCACCAGGCGAAACGGGCTCTTGATGTGTGCCAGCTAATGCTTCCCGTCCGCGACACCGTGCTAGAAACTACCATAGCCAGTCGATCGCAATTACATGCTGCCAAACCCCGAAAGCCCAGCAACTTGCGGGAGCGTCACACAACACACCTGCTCCACTGCACTACTCCAACCAGACTCCCTCTTGCTCTGCCCGCGCTCCACGCGGCAGAGTTAACCCTACCAAAGATCCTACACACTTTGAGTCTTCACACGACCTATCGATGTAATCGTTCGATAGCAGTTTTCCCTAGGCAAGACCCAGCGTAAAAATACAAATAATATTTACGAAACAAACCAATTACACATCGACATAAGTGCATAAATATATATATACAAACAGTAAAACAATTACAATATATAAAGAGACAGAAATGTCATATCTTGAGGTAACAAAACAAGGAAAAAAAATAATAGTACAATAGATGGAAATAGGAGGATATGCATTTCCGGCGTTACACGTTCAATCAGGTGCTGGAAGGTTTCTTGGGGAGTGGCAGCCCATTCTTCGAGGAGTGCTGCACTGAATAAACGTATCGATGCCGGCGTTCCAAAACATCCCAAAGGTGTTCTATAGTATTCAGGTCAGGACTCTGAGTGAGCCAGTCCATTACAGGGATGTTATTGTAGTGTAACCACTTCGCCACAGGCCGTGGATTACGAACAGGTGCTCGATCGTGTTTAAAGATGCAATCACCACCACCCGAATTCCTCTTCAACAGTGGGAAGCAAGAAGGTGCTTAAAACGTCAATGTAGGCCTGTGCTGTGATAGTGCCACGCAAAACAACAAGGGATGCAAGCCCCCTCCATGAAAAACAAGATCACACCATAACACCACCTTCTCCGAATTTTACTGTCAGTCCTACACACGATGGCAGATGACGTTCACCGCGCATTCGCCATAACCATACCCTGCCATCGGATCGCCAAATTGTGTACCGCGATTCGTCACTCCACACAACGTTTTTCTACTGTTCAATCGTCCAATATTTACTCTCCTTACACCAAGCGAGGCGTTGTTTAGCATTTACCCGTGTGATGTGTGGCTTATGAGCAGCCGTTCGACCATGAAATCCAAGTTTTCTCACCTCCCGCCTAACCGTCACAGTACTTGCAGTGGATCCTGATGCAGTTAGGAATTCCTGTGTGATGGTCTGGATAGACGTCCGCCTATTACACATTACGACACTCTTCAACTGTCGGCTGTCTCTGTAAATCAACAGACGAGATTGGCCTGTACGCTTTTGTGCTTACGTGTCCTTTCACGTTTCAACTTCGCTATCACATCGGAAACAGTGAACATAGGTATGTTTATGAGTGTGGAAATCTCGCATACAGACATGTGACACAAGTGACACCCAGTCATCTGACCACGTTCTAAGTCCGTAAGTACCGCGGAGTGCCCCATTCTGCTCTCTCACGATGTCTATTGACTACTGAGGTCGTTGATATGGAGTACCTGTCAGTAGGTGGCAGCACAATGCACCTAATATGAAAAGCGCGTGTTTTGGGGCTGTTCGGATACTTTTATTCAAATAGTGTATAACATTCACTTGGTCCATTCTTTCATGGGTGTAATTTTAGCATTTGACTCCTCATTTCATGAGATGAATATTTACCCATAGTTCGACTGTATGAAGATGTCTTTCAATACGGGAGAAACGTGTCGCAAATGAAGAACTAATAAATCCATCTTTATTACAACAACGACTGAGTTATCTCTGTATCATAAATAATCTGGCTGGAACAGTCTGCGGTGCTTAAGTATCCGCTCTACGGACTACAGCTTTGACACTAGTATATTCAGTAGTTGTGTGCCTGTATGGCAACACAGTGCTCGTGCAAGGGCGCTAGACATCCACCTGAATGAATCAATGAGAATTATTACGGGTACACTAAAATCAATAACGATCCCTTGGCCACGCACCATCAGATACATTTCACCATCTTAACTGCGACGCCAAGAAGCAACCAATGGAGAATGGAAGATGCTGCATCACCCCGAGCGCCATTAAGACATAGCACCAGACCGACTGATATCACGCACTCCACTATGGGGTAATGGAAGAAACAACAAGAAGCTTGACATTAAAGAAGAGTGTTGAAAGTCATGGAATGCTACAGTAGTAAAACATCAAGGTGTTCAAGATCGATCTGCCAGTCTACCAGTATATGATGTGAAAAGAAGTGAATGGATCAGAATGAACAGGATAAGAACAAGTCACGCCAGATCCAATGCTATGTTGCACAATTGGAGACTTCGAAACTCTCCACCCTGCGATTGCGGGGGCCAAGAACAAACCGTTCGTATACTGTCAGAGAGTACCCTCTGAGAAAGAATGCAACACTATGCGAAATAAAGCTGCACTCTCCGTCAGTATGTCTCACTCACTCTTAACGACAGCACGACACAATTCATAACAATTGAGAGTGTTGTATCTAGAGGACAGTGTAGTTAGGAACACATGCTGTTTATTGATCAATATTTCAGTATGTTAAAGCTATTTGGAATATATTACCAATTCTTCAGTTACAGAATTTTATGGCATGTAAAATTCTATACATTTTTAAAACTAGCTAAATAAAGTGTGAATTGCGGAGGCGATCGTGCGCCATTTTGAGCCTTGGAACAGAACAACGTCTTTTATCGGAAAATGGGATAATTGCAAATTAATTGAGTTTCGTTAATGTGTAAACAATTTTATCTCTCTTGAAAATGAAAATTTCTGTTAGGTTTCAGTACCTTCAGTTTCAAAATACATTTAACTTTGAAATGATTTCTGATAATTATCCTTATTAATTTGATATCACTCTCTGATTATTATTGTCTAGCAGAGTACTGATATAGTAAATAGATGACTAAACACAACACACAAAATTTTCTGGATTGCAACGCTTGCAAATACCAACAGAATATATGTTCCTGTGTACATGACCATGTTGTATCTTGATACATGTTTTTAAATTTGGAAAAATCTGAATCTTCCGATGTAATTTTTGTAAATTCATAAAAAGACTGAAACACACAATAATTTACTGTCGAAATTTCATAATGGAGTAAGACAATATATTAAACTTCTATTAAAGAGCTGGCCAGAGGAAAAGTCTGAAAAGTGTTCCTAAGTCAACACACTTCCCTGATATTCTAAATGAGGAAATGACTGCAACGTCGTCCGTCATCATATGGTTCGACGCACCTCTACGTTCCTGTCGCTTGTCAACTACCCTATTCATATCAGCATGGCTGCTGCATCGTACATTACCAACGATCTGGCTTATACATTGTCTGCACTTGTTTCGTTCCAACATTCATTCCATTAAAGACCTTAGTAACAGCTCATTTTGCTATACCTACCCATAGGTACTAGCTTTTAGATTCATTTTGTTTTCTTGATTGGACCTGCATTCATTCTTTATTAGAGCAGTTCATGTGATCTTCAACTGTTTCTCATTTAGAATGCCTCTAACCGTTTCATTTGTGCCATCTTTGGCGCTCATTGAGAGCTGTGCTGCAGACAAAACTTTCCTAGATTCTTGTCTCATTTTCACGGTTTAAATTTTTGGATCCTATTATATTTCTTCTCACTGCCTTGTGCAACAATTACTACTATGTCTTCCTGGCATAGTCTTTATTCGTATGCTTCGGAGTAAACAAAATTCGTTCACACCTCAAAGACGCCTGGCTAACTTGAACATTAGGCTCTACATCCATCTGTTGTGGACACGCTCATCATTATCTTACCTTAGCTTTTCATAAAATCCGCTGTGGATAGCATTACATGTTATGTTTCTAATACAGAAATGGGAAGCGAAGTAATGTGTATAGCATTATACAGGTGAAATTTATATTTAGCTTCAACAGACCACTCACGTGAGGTGAGACTGCTTTTTGGAGACAAGCGCAGGAGTAATTCATGGGACAAGCGCCTCAACGAGGCAGCGTTTTACGTCATGCGCTCGTCGTTTACCGTGATAACCTATTTTCTTTCCATAGCGGTTAGAGAGTCTGTAGTGGAGCGAGAAAGGTTTGATAAGCTATAAAATTTCTCTTACATCATGTCGTTCAGCCGGGTCTGTTTCTCAGGAACGCCGAAGCACAACACAAAGCACCACTTAGTTTTATGGTCCTTCAGAATTCGAGTCTACAGCTTGTCGCTGGTTAAGAATTTCTTTTTCTTTTACTACGTGTGGACGTAAAAGCAACAGACGTCCTGAGCGGTTTGTCGGCTCATTTTTTTTTCAATTCGCCATGAATTTCTACAAACGTTACCCCATGGAATATATTTTCCATTGGTTTGATGCTATTATTCATCTCTTCCGATATCGTGCCAGTCTATTCGTTTCCATCGATCTCTTATAGCCAACATAGTACCTATTCCTGTTTGATATATTACAGTTCATGTATCCTTTATTATTATACACTCATCAAAAAACGTTTTGCATCACCTAGGTGCCGAGAGTTCCGTATCCTGTACAGAAAATAGGAACAGGATCAACGTAAACATCATATCCGCCCTTTTTATTGCTCATGAAAACTACACAATGCATGTTGCACCACCATACAGCGAGACCTTTAGAGGTGGCGATCCAGATTGCTGTACGCACCGGTACCTCTAATACCCAGTAGCACGTACTCTTGCGATGATGCTTGCCTGTATTCGTCGTGGCATACTATCCACAAGTTCATCAATGCACTGTTGGTCCAGATCGTTCCGCTCCCCAATGGCGATTCGGCGTAGATCACTCAGAGTTGTAGGTGGGTCACGTCGTCCATAAACAGCCCTTTTCAAGCTATCCCAGTCATGTTCGATAGGGTTCATGTCTGGAGAACATGCTGGCCACTCTAGTCGAGCGATGTCGTTATGCTGAAGGAAGTCATTCACAAGCTGTGAATGATGGGGGCGCGAATTGTCGTCCATGAAGACGAATGCCTCGCCAATACGCCGCATATATGTTTGCACAATCGGTCGGAGGATGGCATTCACGTATCGTACAGCCGTTACGGCGCTTTCCATGAGCACCAGTGGCGGACGTCGGCCCCACATAATGCCACCCCAAAACAGCAGGGAACCTCCACCTTCTCCACTCGCTGAACAGTGTGTCTAAGGCGTTCAGTCTTACTGGCTTGCCTCAAAACACGTCTCCGCCGATTGTGTGGTTGAAGGCATGCCACTCCTGAGCGGTCCATTCGGCATGTTGTTGAGGCCATCTGTACCGCGCTGCATGGTGTCGTGGTAGCAAAGACGGACCTCGCCATGGACGTCGGGAGTGAAGTTGTGCATCATGCAGCCTATTGCACACAGTTAGAGTCGTAACACAACGTCCTATGGCTGCACGAGAAGCATTATTCAACATGGTAGCGTTGCTGTCAGGGTTCCTCCGAGCCATAATCCGTAGGTGGCGGTCATCCACTGCGGTAGTAGCCATTGGCGGGTCTGAGCGAAGCATGTCATCGACAGTTCCTGTCTCCCTGTGTCTCCTCCAAGTCCGAACAACATCGCTTTGGTTCACTCCGAGACGCCTGAACACTTCTATTGGTGAGAGTCCTTCCTGTCATAAAGTAACAATGCGGACGCTATCGAAGCTCGGTATTGACCGTCTAGGCATGATTGAACTACAGACAACACGGGCAGTGTACCGCCTTGCTGGTGGAACGACTGGAATTGATAGGCTGTCGGACCCCATCCGTCTAATAGGCGCTGCTCATGCATGGTTGATTACAGGTTTGGACGGGTTTAGTGAAATCTCTAAATAGTCAAAGGAACTATGCCTGTGATACAATATCTACAGTCGACATCTATCTTCAGGTGTGCTGGGAACCGGGGCGATGCAAAACTTTTTTGATGTGTGTAGTTGTGACTGAGTGTTTACTATTACGCTATTAAATGCATCTCGTACATCTGTATTGTACTGTACTGAATTTTCGTCATTATTGTGGAAAAAAATACTAGTTTCTTATTTTACTTTGCCATAATCCGCTCATCGTCTTCTTGTTGTATCGACCGTCTCTGGACCACGTTAGTTCAGCTACACGTTATCTTTTCGTCGGACTTGGGGCTTAACTTTACCCCAGTTCTAGAAATTTTTTTCTGTGTTGAATGTTGTTTCTTCTTCACTTGACTCCTCATTTTAACAGCTCCTAGTATTGAATTTTCTTGAAAAGAAAGATGCTCTCGCAGTTTCGTCTTGAATGGAATGTTTCTAAGGATATCCCCCATTTTCTGTGGTTTTTCTATCTCGGTGAACCACGTCTCCTTGGTTTTCTTGTTGAGCCAGTGGCACAACATGCCACAGCTCACTCTAGTAAGAGTCACACGGATAGTGTGGCTACAGAACACAGTCAGATGGCTACGAATGATATCTGTTATTTTTTTCCACATACGTGTAGGGTTCATGGTAGTTTCGTCTCCTGAATTCACCACCTTCTTTAATTCGGCTAAGGATTTTCATTAAGATCAGCCATTTTCCTATTTCTCGATCAGATCCCTTATATTCGTAGCAAGGCATTCTGCGGCATATAGGACCTCCCGTCGTATTACTGCACAATAACTTCTAATCTTTGCATTAACTGACATTGAATCCTTCGGATAAACACTTTTGCTTAGTTGATGTATTGTTTTAATCTTTGTGATCCGCAATGCAAAGGATTCTTTCTCAGGGGTGTTTGGCTCTATCCAGTGTCCTAGATATTTAAACTTCTCCATCCGCTTGCTGTCCCCCTCTTCTTCATCTGACACAGTGAGTGGTGATTTGATGCTTGTAATAAATTCATCCTTCACCTTTGCTAATTGTATCTTCAGCTCATTTATTTGGATTGCAGCTGTGCCTAGCAAATCAGAAAAAAATTAAGAGGTCAGCTGCAAAGGCCACACACTCAACAATCTACATTTCTACAGCCCGCCTACAACACATTTCTCACTCGTTCCTCACCTAATTACTAAAGCATCTGAAGTCTCTCCATAACCTTCGCTGCGTACGTCGTATCAGTAAGTGTGTGTTAGATAATAGCACTTGTTTTGTTATCTAAGCCAAATTCATTCAGGATTTCTAATAGTTACTTGGTTAATTCAATCGTAGGTCATTTCGAAATCTACGAAGGTCACCAAGAATTTCTTACTTCCGAGTTTCAGGCAAGAAGAAACGAATTTAAGATAAGTGATCTGTTTGGGACATTTATGTTCCTTCCTGAGCCTTTCTTGACATTAACCCACTTGTGAGACCAACTTTTTGTCCTAGTCTGAGTCGCTGTCGAAAGAAAGGTTGTTATGGGAAGAGAGTTCCCACGATAATAGTTCACGTCCATTCCGCCATCTTTCTTGTACAGCGTATGAATCAGTGCAGTGTATGGAAGTTCCTCAGATTCCCAGATGTTGTGAATTATTAGCCTTGTTTCCTGTGGTCTTCTACTTTTCGGCGACTACCGCCCGGCCTAGGTCGTCTTGTCGCGGTCCGAGCGGCTACCGCGTCGGAGGTTCGAGTCCTTCCTCGGGCACGGGTGTGTGTGTCGTCCATAGCGTAAGTTAGATTAAACATTGTGTAAGCTTAGCGACCGATGACTTCAGAAGTTTAGTCCCATAAGACCTTACCACAAATTTCCCAATTTTCCATTGGTGTCTTGCTGTTCTGTAGTTAACATTTGAGCCGTTTCATTCCTTCTCTTCTACACGGAGATTACACAAAATAGACGGATGTGCTCTTATAGAACTTGCAACTCGATTTAAAACCTCCATTCAGCAGTTGTTCTTTTTTTCCCAAATTTTAATCGCGTCGATTTCAAGGCCGAATGGTTCTTTCTTTAGACATCTCTCAAGAATTATTGAATCGGTCTATATTCTACGTCGTCTAGTTAAGATCTACTGAAGCTTGTTGGTAACACATAAAACCTCCTTCTTACTCTCTGTATCACAAGGTAACATTGATTGCTAAGGTATAACGCTTTCCGCAACCCTTTATTAAGAGGCTAGAAGATGTAGCCCTTAGATAGCACGTAAATTTCTAAAACGATACAGTTAGGTGGATGAATCAGAAAGAAAAGAAAAATAGGAATATTTTTTCTAAATTCTTTGGTAGTGCGTCCCCACCATCATCATGGAAGTATGTACAAGATTTGACATTTGATTCGAGGTAACATCGTTGACGTTGGGCCTTTCTAGTCCACTGCACGTGGAATATTATAGTACACATGCTTCTCTATCCTGCTCCATCAAATGTTCAAATCCGGCCGGTGTGGTCGAACGGTTCTAGGCGCTTCAGTCTGGAACCGCGCGACTGCTACTGTCGCAGGTTCGAATCCTGCCTCGGGCATGGATGTGTGTGATGTCCTTAGGTAAGTTAGGTTTAGGTAGTTCTAAGTTCTAGGTGACTGATGACCTCAGATGTCAAGTCCCATAGTGCTCAGAGCCATTTGAACCATTTGAACCAAATGTTCAAAGCACGTCGATCCTTTGGCATTGCGGTCTTTAACTACTACTGTAGGAGCACAGATGTTGGTCCTGTATGCAACGTATCGAATCCACCATTACGTAACTTTTAAGGCTGTACCATCACAGATAATGCGATTATTCCCGGTATTAGAAGCAAGGCGAGGTTTTGGAGCCTGGAGATTTTGGCGCACGTTACTCAATCTGGCCCGATCAAGTCTGCAGGGCAGGCTGCTCGTGCACGCGATGTGGTAATTGTATACAGAGATGTAGTAGGATAGGTGAAGATTGAGATTAATTTAGCATTTGAGGAAATAATACTTAACAGAAGGCAATCATATCAATCGAATAGCAACTGCTGACTCAGAAGAAACTGTGAAATACGTGTGATTGTGACTGTAGTGTGATTGACGGCGAGACAACGTGGGTAAGTTTCGCTTAAGCCTAAAAACAAGAAATTCAGAGTTCTTTAACCCGTGTATAATTTGAAGAGACTGATTTCATTCAAATGGTTCAAATGGCTCTGAGCACTATGGGACTTAACTTCTGAGGCCATCAGTCCCCTAGAACTTAGAACTACTTAAACCTAACTAACCTAAGGACATCACACACATCCATTCCCGAGGCATGATTCGAACCTGCGACCGTAGCGGTCGCTCGGTTCCAGACTGTGGCGTCTGGAACCGCTCGGCCACTCCGGCCGGCTACTGATTTCATTATTTGCGTTGTTTTGAAGGGGAAGAAAATGGATTAATAGTAGGAGTTCCGTTAGGGCCCGCATCAATAGGCGCACAGTTAGAGGCTTTAATAGTGTGACGCGTGTACTTCGGCCTGCGCCCATCCTCCAGTGCTGCCATAAAACTTTGAGTATTTCGACGGCAAAATGCCAAACAACATATAATAACCAAAACTGGAGGAGGCTTACACTGTGCAGAAATATCCTATATAAATTTTTGACTATTTCAAGAAGGCCTCTACTTTTGAGAGATAAAAATTTACTCTGGATGTGGAAGCTGGTAAGTGTGTCAAATTCTTCTGTTAGCCTTTTGTGTTACCTATTTCTGTGTTATCTGCTCATTCTTTCTCTGTTTCGCCATTTAAAGTTAGCGTTTTACAATTTGAGTAATATTTCACTGTTCATTCTTTCCAGATGCACATTCGACATTGTACATATCTGATGTGTTTTTTTTTTCTTTTTTTTTTTTTACCAAGGTATTGTATTTGTAGTTCTTATTGTATGTGTTATAGCGCTTCCAGTTCATGCGCAGGTTTTCAGTCTTGTAATAATTTTTTTGTGTTTTTATTACACCTTTTTGTGTCATAAAATCGAACATTCCTTTCCCTTTGGAAGGGTGATGGCAGTAAAGGTTTCACAGAATTCAGTAAATTATTCTGCTCTAGTTTCATTCTCAAATTTTTGGTAAGTATCGAATATATGAAATTAAATGTTGTCTTGTTTTGTGCAACATTTCTGCGTTGAACGAAATTTCAAATCACAGATGCGGTATTCCAAGAATCTTATTTTTAGTCTAATTTCTTCGTTGACTATAGTATTTGACCTTGTAACTTTTCTAGTTTTTCTCTCTTATTTGAGAGAATCTTCTGTGGTTTTCACGTATTTTACTTACATGTTGATGAATGGTATCATTTTAACATTATGGAGGTACGTCAATATAGAAATGAGTTCAACTAAGTGTCTAAGAGTATTACAAAATTTATTTTTCCTTCTAGTAAAACGCAAAAAAGTTGGTGAAACGCAACATCTGCTTATAAGCCTGAGCATTACAACCATCTGCTTAATGGCATGTTGGTCACCTATGAAAGAGTGTTATCTGCAAATAAATCTAAAAATCGAAGAAACAATGACGTAAATAAAAGAAAGATTCGTGGGATTAAAATGTAGCGTGAACGGATACAGACAATAAGATTCATTGATGACTTTGGTATCCTCAATGAAAGTGAGGAAGAATTTCAGGCACATTCAATGTAGCGTACAGTCTAACGAACATACACACTGGATTCAGAGTAAACCAAAGGAATGGAGGTTCGGATATCAGAATAGCAAGTACCTTAAAAGTTGAGACTGAGGGCGTCGAAACAGACGAAGTGAAGAATTATGCTACCATGGAAGCACAAAAACGTGACGCACGAAAGAAGATGAACATTAAGAGGCGACTGCAAAACGGGACATTCCTGGCCAAGAGATGTCCACTAGTATCAAACAACAGTCTCAGTTTGAGGAACAAATTTCTGATAATGTTTTAGAGCACAGCATTATATGGGAGTCAATAATGGCCAGTAGGAAAACCGGAAAAGCAGAGAATCGAAGCATGTGAGATGTAGTGTTATAGAAAGATGCTGAAAATTAGGTGGTCTGATAAGGTAAGAAACGAGAAGGCTCTCCGCAGAAGCGGAGAGAAAAGGAACATGTGGAACACATTGACAAAAAGAAGGGATAGTATGCTACAACATATGTTAAGATATCAAGGAATAACTTTCACCATACGTAGAGAGCTGCAGAGGATAAAACACAGAGGATAAGACATGATGGAATACACCCAACAAATAACTGAGGACGTTCGAAGCAAGCCCCTGAACGCATTGGCATAGGAGAGAACTTTGTGGCGCGGCACATAAAACCAATTAGTTGACTGATGACTGAATAAAAAAATCCCTCTTCCCCGGTAATAAGCTTTTTCGCCATGCGTTTTTCCATTATGCAATGATAACCCACTCCACCTGATGTTATGCTTGTATTTTCATTTTTTTTAATGAAATGAGGAAGCTCTCGTTTGCCACGGTTCCAAATGATTGGAAAAGAGCACAGGTAGTCCCAGTCTTCAAGAAGGGTCGTCGAGCAGATGCGCAAAACTATAGACCTATATCTCTGACGTCGATCTGCTGTAGAATTTTAGAACATGTTTTTTGCTCGAGTATCATGTCGTTTTTGGAAACCCAGAATCTACTATGTAGGAATCAACATGGATTCCGGAAACAGCGATCGTGTGAGACCCAACTCGCTTTATTTGTTCATGAGACCCAGAAAATATTAGATACAGGCTCCCAGGTAGATGCTATTTTTCTTGACTTCCGGAAGGCGTTCGATACAGTTCCGCACTGTCGCCTGATAAACAAAGTAAGAGCCTACGGAATATCAGACCAGCTGTGTGGCTGGGTTGAAGAGTTTTTAGCAAACAGAACATAGCATGTTGTTATCAATGGAGAGATGTCTACAGACGTTAAAGTAACCTCTGGCGTGCCACAGGGGAGTGTTACGGAACCATTGCTTTTCACAATATATATAAATGACCTAGTAGATAGTGTCGGAAGTTCCATGCGGCTTTTCGCGGATGATGCTGTAGTATACAGAGAAGTTGCAGCATTAGAAAATTGTAGCGAAATGCAGGAAGATCTGCAGCGGATAGGCACTTGGTGCAGGGAGTGGCAACTGTCCCTTAACATAGACAAATGTAATGTATTGCGAATACATAGAAAGAAGGATCCTTTATTGTATGATTATATGATAGCGGAACAAACACTGGTAGCAGTTACTTCTGTAAAATATCTGGGAGTATGCGTGCGGAACGATTTGAAGTGGAATGATCATATAAAATTAATTGGTAGTAAGGCGGGTACCAGGTTGAGATTCATTGGGAGAGTGCTTAGAAAATGTAGTCCATCAACAAAGGAGGTGGCTTACAAAACACTCGTTCGACCTATACTTGAGTATTGCTCATCAGTGTGGGATCCGTACCAGATCGGGTTGATGGAGGAGATAGAGAAGATCCAAAGAAGAGCGGCGCGTTTCGTCACAGGGTTATTTGGTAACCGTGATAGCGTTAAGGAGATGTCCCCCTACTTATACCTCCCGAGGAGATCACGAATGTAAAATTAGAGAGATTAGAGGGCGCACGGAGGCTTTCAGACAGTCGTTCTTCCCGCGAACCATACGCGACTGGAACAGGAAAGGGAGGTAATGACAGTGGCACGTAAAGTGCCCTCCGCCACACACTGTTGGGTGGCTTGCGGAGTATAAATGTAGATGTAGATGTACTCCATAGTGTATTCCTGTTCACGATATCAAAAGATTTTTCGCTCTCTACAAGTAAAATATATGCATCTTCCATGTTACTGCTTTTCTCTGTGACCTGTTGGATTGTAAGCAATGTGTCAGTTGTTGAACGAACTTTCCTGACGACTTTTCGTCTTTATCTTTGAGATTTTTTCACTGCAGTGTGTGGTGTTCACCGAATGAATCCCACTGCCAGCTGTGTGGTACATATTTTAACAGCAAATCGCTTAAGGAAAAATTTGTACAGAGATGGCAAGGGTGAGTTTTCCGAGACGCCTCAACAACGGCTTGCACAAAGATCACAAACTGCAATCGGAGCGGTTGCATCCTCTTGAGCTAACAATAGTACAAGTGAATCTATAGAAGTGCTTCTAAAATACAGGGTGTAATAATGCATATACTCTTTGAATCTGAATATCTCTTTAATGAAAGGGTTTAGAAATACACATGGTCCGACTTAAGGTGGTGCGTGTTCAAACTGGTGTCCGTCCATCGCAATACACCGTCGACAACAACTTACCACTGAGCGACATGCCAACTTCATTGTTTCCTACGGAATAGCATCACTGGCTTGCTCGATTTGCTCTCTAAGATCATGCAGTGTTTGTGCTCTCGCAGCTGAAACTGCGTTCTTGAGAGTACCCCGTAGAGATTGAGCGGGATACTCCACACTCCCTCTTCGCCCTATCCATCTGTCAGGGAATGTACGATTGAGAAATGCCCTCACATCCAGGTGAAAGTGAGGTGGCGCCCCATCCTGTTGGAAGTAATAATCTTCATTTCCAAACACAACGCTAAGACCAGGAGTTATCATTTCCAACATTTCCAAGTACGAGTCGCTCGTGACAGTGTTGTCAAAGAAGTATGGCCCGATTAACACACTAGAAGACAGACCACACCAGGCTGTTAATACTGCTAGATTAACATTCCTTTGCTCAGTTACATATGGATTCTCCCTGGCCCAGAACACGCAATTATGGCGGCTAATGCTTCTATCAAGTTTAAACGTCGCTACATCTGACCAAAGAAATCGATCTTGAACTCGTTGCTCTTCTTCACATCTGTTAATGAACCACTCACAAAATTCGCTTCGCCTATCAGGATCATCCTCGTTAAGAGCATGGAGAAGTCTTGGAGTGTAAGGCTTAAAGTTCTGACACCGCAAAATTCTATGAACACTGCTTCCGCAGATCCTAGTCTCAGGAGAGCATTGCCTCACAGATTTCTTCGGGGATCGTGTGTATGCCTGGATTACTGCATCAACACTCTCATTGTCTGTTGAACTCCTCTTTCGTCCGCTATGTCCTTCCTTCATATCGTGCACCATTCCTTCGTCTTCAAACTTATATCTGATTCCTGTAATTATCACTCTTGCTGACAATCCTGAAACAAAAGCAAGCATTGTTATGTTTTCCACCACCTTCTAAATTGTTACCCATAAAATTTGTATTTCTGTCTCCTTTAATTAAAGAGATATTCTGTTTCAAATAGTGTATACATTATTTTGGGACACCCTGTACGTTCCCATAAGATGTATTAAAGTGAAAGTATGCAACGTAAATGGGTTTTTCCAGTTATAGTCAAAGAACAAATAGCAAATACAGTAGCGTTTAGTTTGCGTGCAGGTTCCTGAATGTGATATTTCAAAGAGGACAAAATTTCGCTATCTACCGTAAGCCGCGTTGTGTAGATGCTACCATTAATCAGAAATGAGTGCACCCCTGCAGTTTGGGACCGATGACCGTAGCAGTCTGGTCCCTTTAATCCCCCAAACCAGCCAACCCCGTAGTTTAAGTGGGCTTATTTGCAGTCATTGATACACAATTTACACACTCTACGTGTACTCGTAAATTAAGACGAGTACGGTCAGGAACTAGACATCTTAAAACAAGCAGCAGTGGCTAACGGTTAAAAAGCACAATATATTATTAACTTAGCTAAGATCCTAAGAAATTATGAAGTGGACGAGCATCGCAGATGCTAACTTGAAACAGCAAGTTGTACCTTATACGCCGTCTATAGTAATTCTCCACCGATTAGAACATATCCAGCTATTGTAAACACATGTGCTACTGTCATTTTATTTTGTATTGTGATTTTTACAACTTATAACAGTCTCCTGTGAACACTACATTATGGACATTGCCATGTGCACACGTTGATTTTGATTTTAAATGTTTTATTTATGATAAAACCAAGACAGAGATTTGGGAACCAGGTTTTGAATTGTAAGACATTTCCGGGAGCAGATGTGGACTCTGACCACAATCTATTGGTTATGAACTGTAGATTAAAACTGAAGAAATTGCAAAAAGGTAGGAATTTAAGGAGATGAGACCTGGGTAAACTGACTAAACCAGATGTTATACAGAGTTTCAGGGATAGCATAAGGGAACAATTGACAGGCATGGGGGAAAGAAATACAGTGGAAGAAGAATGGGTAGCTATGAGGGATGACAATGTTGACTGGAATACTCTATTTCAAATTCTGAAGGTGGCAGGTGTAAAATAAAGGGAGCGAAAGGCTATTTACAATTTGTACAGAAACCACAAGGCAGTTATAAGAGTCGAGGGGCATGAAAGGGAAGCAGTGGTTGGGAAGGGAGTGAGACAGGTTTGTAGCCTATCCCCGATGTTATTCAGTCTGTATATTGAGCAAGCAGTAAAGGAAACAAAAGAAAAATTCGGAGTAAGTATTAAAATCCAAGGAGAAGAAATACAAACTTTGAGGTTCGCCGATGACACTGTAATTCTGTCAGAGACAGCAAGAGCAGTTAAACGGAATGGACAGTGTCTTGAAAGGAGGCTATAAGATGACCATCAACAACAGCTAAACGAGGATAATGGAATGTAGTCGAATTAAACCGGGTAATGCTAAGGGTATTAGATTAGGAAATGAGACGCTTAAAGTAGTAAAGGAGTTTTGCTATTTGGGGAGCAAAATAACTGATGACGGTCGGAGTAAGGAGGATATAAAATGTAGATTGGCAATGGCAAGGAAAGCGTTTCTGAAGAAGAGAAATTTGTTAACATCGAGTATAGATTTAAGTGTCAGGAAGTTTTTTCTGAAGTATTTGTATGGAGTGTAGCCATATATGGAAGTGAAACATGGACGATAAATAGTATAGATAAGAAGAGAATAGAACTTTCAAAATGTGGTGCTACAGAAAATGCTGAAGATTAGATGGGTAGACCAGAAGAAGGGATCGGTTGGTAGGACATGTTTTGAGGCATCAAGGGATCACCAATTTAGTATTGGAGGGCAGCATGGAGGGTAAAAATCGTAGAGGGAGACTAAGAGATGAATTCACTAAGCAGATTCAGAAGGATGAAGGTTGCAGTACGTACTGGGAGATTAAGAAGCTTGCACAGGATAGAGTAGCATGGAGAGCTGCATCAAACCACTCTCAGGACTGAAGACCACAACAACAACAACAACAACAACAACAACAACAAAAACATGATAAAACCTTGCATAATATGCTACATTTCAGCCACAGACATGATAGAGGTTCCAACTCAAAATGAACACGTTTTATAAGAAAAGTTTCTGAAGACCTGAGGATGACAGCAATGTCTGTCGAAACCAGTTTTTGGAACCAAAGAAATACGATCATGGCCTTAGAAAGTTTTTACTGCGAAAGAAATTCATTGCAGTGATTAACAAGGGAAAAGCGCCTGAAGAGATTCCAGCTCAAAATGAACACGTTTATATAAGAATAATTTTTGGAGACCTGAATATGACAGCAAAGTCTATCGAAAGCAGTTGTTGAAAATAAAGAAATGCGATCTTGGATTGAGAAAGCTTTTACTGCAAAAGAAATTCATTGCACTGATTTACAAGGGACAAGCGTCTGAAGAGGTTTCACAATAAATTAGAGTAATCTCATTACTGATAATCGACTTCGCCAAAGCATAATACGGCTTAGGGAAAGCGAAAATATTGGCACTGTGGTAAGTACAACAGAAAATGTGGCTCCTCTCCGAAATTTTAGGGAGAGAGTCGGCGAGATATTTTGGTGGCCGTTTTAGAGAAATGAAATGATCGGGTGGCATTGATGGCCGGCGGTCCCCATCCGGGGAAGTTCGGCCGCCGAGTTGCATGTCTTATTTCAAGCGGCGCCACATTGGGCGACTTGTATGTCGGTGATGATGAAATGATAACAACACAACACCCAGTCCTCGAGCGGAGAAAATCTCCAAG
Source organism: Schistocerca piceifrons (assembly GCF_021461385.2). Lineage (NCBI taxonomy): Eukaryota > Metazoa > Arthropoda > Insecta > Orthoptera > Acrididae > Schistocerca > Schistocerca piceifrons. The sequence continues at coordinate 44,675,283 of NC_060143.1, forward strand.
CCGGCCAGAAATCTAACTCGCACCCGCTGCATGGTAGGCAAACACGTTACCAGTCAGCTAAGCAGGCGGACCGTTTTCGAGAACAATGTGCTGTAGATGGCGATAAAACTGCTTCTGGTTCTCATTAAAAAAATGGGAACAAGAAGTAGGACACATAGATCATCTTGATATCTGTCTTTATGTTCCTAAATGATGCCAATAAGATTCACTTGGGAAGTTTTGCTAATTAAAAAAAGTCAGTTGTTAACTGAACAAAGCGATTTCCATTATAAAGCACTTTTCGTTTTTTTTTTTTTTTTTGTCTGCTATTTTTTCTCTCTGTTCTTAGCCTTTTTCCTTTGTTGGGGTTCCTTTTTCTGGCGCCTCGCAGTTGTCTACCGGTAGTTCGATTTATCTGCCCTTTGATGCTGATTGTTTAGTGTATATTTGCGACAGCTGGTGACGAGTTTGCTGCTCACGGATCACGTTTGTAAGAGGATGTCTACATCAGAAGGCCATTATTTACTAGTTTTTACTTTGTCATGGGTATATCTTACACTGACTTTCATATTGTGAATATTCTATCTTTTATTTGCGGTTTAAAAGTTACGAACTGTCTACTATTACACAGATAACTGCAACCTTCGGTCCTAGAAATCAGAGCGCAGATACGTTTCTATGGTGAGCGCCTCCCACGGGTTGTTGAGTTGTACGTTGATGAGATACTATGTAAGATATTCGAGTGTGAGTAGTCGGATGTGGAAGTTAGTCTGATTGTCTTTCTTAGTTCCTTAGTATTTTGATATCTACTTTTTAGGTTTGTATTCCTCTATTGGTAAGTACGGAATCCTTATAGAATTACTTTGTCGTCTCTCTGTCCGACTACTAGAAACTCATTTTCCAGGAACAGGTGGAGATATCGAGTTGAAATTTGTGTCACATACTGTTTACGGTCCGTTGGCGGTCAATCCGATCAAAAGATACGGCCATTTACGTCTCATTATTTGATATTCGGAAACAATCATTGAAACCTATGGGGTACTTCCTTTTGCTCTATAATCATAAAATTTGGCAAGAAGCAAGGTTTCACAGTAAAAGTAAAGGAAAAAAAAGTCAGAAAATTGTTGATTTGTGACTACATGAAAAAAAATATTTCTGTTGCCATTTGTTACCCTACTTCAAAATTAAAATTAAATAATTCTCGAAAGTCTTGAATTCCTGAGCCCGATTTCTTGCCATTGTCAGTGTCGATAACAGGCAAAATCGTAGAGACTCTCTATTGACGGGATGGATGAACCGTCTGTACACCGCCTGAGAGCGCAAGTCCTCGCACCTGGCCAACTTCTTTTTCTTTCTTTATGAGCGGATTACCTGATAATGGCTCATTGTTAAACCGAAACTGCTTGTGGTTGTCATTTGTATGAGTTGACGCTGAGACTTTCGTGAGAGTCTTTCAAATATCTGTAGTATGAAATTAAAATATTCGACTTCACTGACTATTTGCTAAATTTGTGAGAGCAAAATTTCTCTCCTGCACGAGTTCTGTTTCAGAAACTGTATCCATTGTGTTTTATTGAAGTTTAGGGTCTGTCTGTTTTCTGTTAGCGTAACCAGCTGAATTACTTTACAAGCCTTTCCATACATCAGTTACATCCTCAACAAACAGAAAAATATCTTTAATTACGTATCATGTTTACGCTCTTGGTTGAAACATTCAGAAGTTTGATCGAAGTTATTGTAATTCGTGAAGGGATAGTGAAAGGCATTTAACTTCAAGACAATAATTTGGAAGGGAAGTAAATGAAGAGGGGATGGGAGATGCGATGCTGCAGGAAGAATATGACAGAGTTCTGCAATAAGTCAACAGCAACAGACGGCATTCCCTCAGAATTACTCACATTCCTGGAGAAGATACCACGACAAAACTATTCCTCCAGGTATGCAAAATCTATGAGACAGGCGAAATAATCTGAGACGTTTATAAGAATGTAATAACTCCAATTCCAAAGAAAGCAGGTGTGGGTACTATAGAACTGCCAATTTGCGTCATAGCTGAGCAACACTGATACAGTTTATTTACGGACGAATGGAAAGCCAACTAGAAGTTGGTCTCGAGAAAGACCCTTTCGAGCTTCAGAGAAATACTGAACCACACGAGATAATAGTGACCTCATGTCTTACCTTAGAAGACAGGCTGAAGAAAGACGAATTTACGTCTATAGCATTTGCAGATTTAGAAAAAGCTTTCGACAATGTAGTATGGAATATGCTCTATGACATTCTGAACGTATGAGGGATAAATAAAGGGAGTGAGAGGTTGTCGCCAGTTGATACTGAAACCAGACCACAATTGTAAGAGTCATCGAACATGAAAGGAAGCAGTAGTTGAGAAAATAGTGTGACGCAATTGTTACCATTACATGATACTGTTGAGTTTGTACATTAGCCAAGCTGAGAAGGAAATGAAAGAAAAATTTGCAATTAGAATTAATGTTCATGGAGAAAAAATAAAAACTTTAAGGTTTGCTGATGACACTGTAATACTGTCAAAGATTGGGAAGGAACTTGTAATAAAATAAAACATGGGTAATGGAATCTAGTAGAAAAAAACCGAGTGATTGTGGTAGTAATAAATTAGTAAATGAGACATTTAAGGCAATCATTGTGTCCTGCTATAAGGGGCGACCAGAATGTTTCCCTCCGAAATTTATACAGTCCAGAATCGGTATGCGAAACAGGCAAAATCGACTTGAGCATTGACGCACTCATCCCACCGAAGCACCAAGTTAAAGATATCCAATTGATAAAGAAGTCTGGAACTGCCGGATGCACATCCTCGTCCGAGAAGAATCGTCAATCCTTCAACGCCTTTTGTAAGGGACCAAAGACGTGATATTCGCAGGAGGAGAAATCAGGAATATACGGAGGATGCTCGAATCTCTTCCACTTGAGTCTCCCAGTTTTGGCTGACCTCGCGGGTCTACCGGCATCTTATGCCGAAACGTGACCAGCATGGATCCTGGTGCACCACTCTATAGCAGTGGCTTCCCCATACATTCTTCATTCTCTGATGGATGTCTACCGTAGTTTGTCCTTCGGCAGCCAAGAGAAAAATAACACCACGTTGTTCCTGTTTTGACGTATTTGGTAATAATGTCGTCATAGTTTGTTTCCGCATTTACTGTGAGCACGTCGGAAACACACGAAACACAATAATCCGTTGCATAGATGTCGGTGCTTATATTCCCGCGTCTGAGTCGCGCTAAGTTCCGCATACGCTGCAGCAACGCCCTGAAATAGATCTTTTTGATGTCCCTTATATTTGGACAGTAAAATAACATCATGGCCGAAGGATATAAAATGCGGACTAACAATAGTAATAAAAACATCTCTGAAAAAAAATCAGTTTATATCGATTATAAATTTAAGTGTTGGTTTTTCCTGTAGGTGTTGGTCTGGAGTGTAGCCTTGCACGGTAGTGAAGCGTGGGTGATAAACAATTCAGAGAAGAACATAATATAACGATTTTAAAATGTTGACCTCCAGATGAACGCTAAAACTTAGAGAAAGAATAAGTGACGTAGAGTCAATGAATCGATTTGTGCAGGAAAGATATGACTACAAGAAAGTAATATTTGGTAGGACATCAACTAATTGTCTGTTTGGTAATGGAGGTGAGAGGGGGGCAGGATAAAAACTGTAGAAGGAAACAAGATTTGACTCCAGTAAGACGATTCAAATAGATATTAGTTGCACAAAATATGCAGAGGCGAAGAGGGTTTGTAGGTGGTCCAACTGGAACAATATTAGCATGTAAAGGGAAGGTTTGTTTTACGACTGTTGCCTATACCACATACCTACTCGTGGCTCGTACCTAAAATTAGAGAAGATCCTTCTCCAAAAAACTATTAGTCTTTGTTTTAAAATTATGTGAATGAAAAAAAAAACAGATTTACTGAATCATCTTCTTCATCACGTCTACCTTGGGGAGTTTCAAAATTTCCACAAAGGAAAATGCAGTCTATATTTCCAACAAAAGTTCACAATTCTGTTAACCATTATGGTGTGCTCATTGACTGAAAGTCTACATGCCTCACTACCTTTCTCGTTAATGCTTACTGTTCCTAAAAGTGACTGCGAAACTACGCTACCAACATGCTGCTTTGGTTTCTCATCCTTGTCAGGATTTTATTTTAATAAAATAAAGGCGTTTTTCGTTGTGACGGAATCTTCTCACGAAATTCCTATCACCAATTTTCTCCTCAGAATGCGAAAATATTTTGTTGACACCGACCTACATAGGGAGAAACGAGCACCACGATACAATAAGGGAAATCAGAGCTCGTACGGCAAGATATTAGCGTTCGCTCTTTCCGCGCGCTATTCGAGATTGGAGTAGTAGAGAATTATGAAGGTGGTTCGATGAACCCTCTGCCAGGCACTTCAATGTGATTTACAGAGTAGCCATGTAGATGTAGACGTAGTTATTTCTAAAACCATATTTGGTCCTTATTAGATCACCTCCAAACCGTAAACACGGAAAGGAAAACGGCGAATTCCTTACTTGAAAGCTTCAAAGCCAACTTTCCTATTAGTAGAATTCAGAATTTTAAGCTACGAATATATTTCTTGTTGTTGCTTATAACAACAGTCCGCCGTCGCCGTCGCATATTTTTCGTGACATGCGATTCGAGGCAGTTGCCGTGAAAAAAGAGTGTGTTGGTTTTCCCTAAATATAGAGAAACGGAAGCCTTGATAGTTCCGTCAGAGCATGTTTTGGGACGTAAAACTACAAAGTTTATGTGAGTGGTTGAAGATCATTGATTCATGGGGTGTATACGTATGCACCCCTAGGAGTGCAGACTATACGTCTACTTGTAGAAAAGCGTTTAAAATTATATTAACTCGGTTTTTTATTTATATTGAAACACATGAAATGGCTATCAAGTCCGTATTTAATATGGTAAAACGTTATCATTGAAAGTTCACTGTCTGTATAACAAACATTCACTCTAAAAGCAGCCAGAATTTTAGCAAGTCAGACCTGACTAATTTTCACGTCCCACCAGTCACAGACACACAACTTTTCGCGAGTTAAACATTCGGTCGTTTCAGTGGTCTTCTTGGTAAGAAGTGCTTGCCAAAGTATTCCGTACAGAGCCCGAAACACGCCACCGGAGTTGTTACTACGACCGGAAAGATCACACGCTTATATCTCTCACACTATTTAACTTAGAAACACCAGACGTTTATTACAATGTTCTTAACTCCAGTCGCTTCAGTCACAATATGTTCGAACCGAAATTAGCTCACTGTTTTCTCATCTTACGGAGTATTTTACGGAGCGATCTAACATCATGTTATCCGTAGGCCAGCTAGCAAGTAACAGTCTCGAGGTATTCTCCTCTCTGCACACTCCTCTGTTCATGCGGGAACCGCTTAATTCTGATTGGCTGTTGATCTAAATGACCAATCAAAACGTTCCTTACTGCTCATTCGGCCGGCCAGGGTGGCCGAGCAGTTCTAGGCGCTACAATCTGAAACCGTGCGACCGCTACTGTCGCAGGTTTGAATCCTGCCTCGGGCATGGATGTGTGTGATGTCCTTAGATTAGTTAGGTTTAAGTAGTTCTAAGTTCTAGGGGACTGATGCCCTCAGACGTTAAGTGCCATAGTGCTCAGAGCCACATGAACTGCTCATTCTCGCGGCAAAACTTGCCTTATCCAGTCACTCATTTGACAGTAATTACTGTCAGCAAACCTTCAATTTCTTGTATTATGTTTAATCAAAATAATCAAAGTGCGAAATATTCTTCAAATTAATAAATAAATTTATTCCGCGTCTAACTTTCATTCTGGCTGCTTTTATTCAAAAGTATACTCACGCAGACATACGTTACCTGAATCGTGGTTGCAACGTAACTTTCCCACGGTTCGTTTGTACAAGGTTTTCGTAAAATGAAATATTAAGTTTTAACGTATGTCCCACATACACTCTCTCAATCATTCTCAAGCACTCGCAGAAAATATAATCAAATAATAATTTTGATCGATTTTTGTATGTTATTGCTCCTAACTTGGTTTTAAAAAGCAAGCGTAGGTTTATGATTATCAGGTAATTATCCTTACCTCCGGAGCTACAATAAATAAAAATCTGAAATTTTGACAGCATCATTCCATTAATAACAAATGGCTGTGCACCAAATTTGAACAAAATCGGATAATAACTAATATGGATCATTTAGATTCGCGGAGGGTATGAATCTTCGTATCGACTGAAATATATATATATATATATATATATATTGTTGTGGTCTTCAGTCCTGAGACTGGTTTGATGCAGCTCTCCATGCTACCCTATCCTGTGCAAGCTTCTTCATCTCCCAGTACCTACTGGAGCCTACATCCTTCTAGTTATGTGATCTACCCATCTAATCTTCAGCATTCTTCCGTAGCACCACATTTTGAAAGCTTCTATTCTCTTCTTGTCTAAACTATTTATCGTCCATGTTTCACTTCCATACATGGCTATACTCCCTACAAATACTTTCAGAAACAACTACCTGACACTTAAATCTATACTCGATGTTAAATTTCTCTTCTTCAGAAACGCTTTCCTTGCCATTGCCAATCTACATTTTATAACCTCCCTACTCCGACCATCATCAGTTATTTTGCTCCCCAAATAGCAAAACTCCTTTACTACTTTAAGTGTCTCATTTCCTAATCTAATACCCTTAGCATCACCCGATTTAATTGGACTACATTCCATTATCCTCGTTTTGCTTTTGTTGATATTCATCTTATACCCTCCTTTCAAGACACTGTCCATTCCGTTCAACTGCTCTTCCAAGTCCTTTGCTGTCTCTGACAGAATTACAATGTCATGGGCGAACCTCAAAGTTTTTATTTCTTCTCCATGAATTTTTCTTTTGTTTCCTTTACTGCTTGCTCAATATACAGATTGAACAACATCGGGGAGAGGCTACAACCCTGTCTCACTCCCTTACCAACCACTGCTTCCCTTTCATGTGCCTCAACTCTTGTAACTGCCATCTGCTTTCTGTACGAATTGCAAATAGCCTTTCGCTCCCTGTATTTTACCCCTGCCACGTTCATAATTTGAAAGAGAGTATTCCAATTAACATTGTCAAAAGTTTTCTCTAAGTCTACAAATGCTAGAAACGTAGGTTTGCCTTTCTTATAAGATAAGTCGTAAGGTCAGTATTGCCTCACGTGTTCCAACATTTCCATTCGTCTGTAAAGAATTCGCGTTAGTATTTTGGAGCTGTGACTTATTAAACTGATAGTTCGGTAATTTTCGCATCTGTCAACGCCAGTTTCTGTGGGATTGGAATTATTATATTTTTCTTGAATTCTGAGGGTATTTCGCCTGTCTCGTACATCTTGCTCACCAGATGGTAGAGTTTTGTCAGGACTGGCTCTTCCAAGGCCGTCAGTAGTTCTAATGGAATGTTGTCTACTCCCGGGGCCTTGTTTCGACTCAGGTCTTTCAGTGCTCTGTCAAACTCTTCACGCAGTATCGTATCTCCCATTTCATCCTCATCTTCCTCCTCTTCCATTTCTATAATATTGTCCTCAAGTACATCGCCCTTGTATAGACCCTCTATATACTCCTTTCACCTTTCTGCTTTCCCTTCTTTGCTTAGAACTGGGTTTCCATCTGAGCTCTTGATATTCATGCAAGTGATTCTCCTTTCTCCAAAGGTCTCATTAATTTTCCTGTAGGCAGTATCTATCTTACCCCTCGTGAGATAAGCATTTACATCCTTACATTTGTCCTGTAGCCGTCCGTGCTTAGCCATTTTGCACTTCCTGTCGATCTCATTTTTGAGACGTTTGTATTCTTTTTTGCTTGCTTCATTTACTACATTTTTATATTTTCTCCTTTCATCAATTAAATTCAGTATTTCTTCTGTTACCCAAGGATTTCTACTAGCCCTCGACTTTTTACCTACTTGATCCCCTGCTGCCTTCAGTATTTCATTCCTCAAAGCTACCCATTCTTCTTCTACTGTATTTCTTTCCCTCATTGCTGTCATTTGTTCCCTTATGCTCTCCCTGAATATATATATATATATATAATGTTATGTAAATATAAGTGGCGTCTTTCTGAGGAGTGAGTTTGTTCGATTGGTGTAATCTATAAAACTGCATGCACTACTTGGAATAAGAGATTTTGCACCTCCTTGTTTTAAGTTTCTGATGTCACACGTTGTAAGGATTTTGCTGCTGAATGGGAACAGTGAAAATTTTTTTTTGCTTTATTGTAATTTCATTTTCCTGCTCCATACAGGCAGGGGCGGGCTGGCAGTGACACAGTCCACCGCTCTTCAGCCAAATCGATTTAACAGAAATACAATGGGAATCCTTACATAAAAAATGGTGGGAAAAAGGGGGACATACTTTTATAAGCTGATGTCCTTATTGACTGGACTGGATATGGTACTTTTCGTTATACCTTATAATATGTCCATGGATACTGATCTTTTTGTGTATGTATACTACAGACAGAGCAACATAACTAGCATATAGAAAAGGGAACAAAAGTGCGTTTTAATAGAGCTGAAGTAGAAATTTTATGCCTGTTCACATCGTAAACAGTTTCATGCGCGAGCCAGATACAGCTTACAACTGCCGCTGGAGCGCGCTGTGATCGCGTATACCAGGTTGAGAACACGGACCGTGTGCACAAGTCACGTCGTTCCTGAGAGTTCAGCAGCACGTTAACATGGCACGCTCAACGTTGACGTGCGACAGCTGGGTCCGTGTGTCGACGGTTTTACACGCTGACGAACTGACAGCGCGACCCGCTGTGCACTCGGCGACCCCGCGATTGGTTGTGGGAATTTAGCCACATCTGGCCCTTTCAGACGGGGCGATCTGGCAGCGCAGCTCTAGAGGGAGGGACTAAATAGTTGCTGCCTCGACAGGTTGTACTGAATTTATTGTTTGTTAACACTTAATGATTATTTAATAACTTGCTTTTGCTGCTTCGTTTTAAAGACCTTAGTTCGTTTTTCGCTACTTGCGTGGAAATTTTCGTTACTGAAGTAGAGTTCCTGCAACTGAGCTCAGGAAATACAGATTATAACAATAACATCGTGAAATGTAATGCTTGAGAGGGAAAAGATTGTTCCTCGCTTCGAAAATAAACCTGTATTTAAAAAAAATCTCTTATTTTGTTTATTTCTTATTAAAATACATTTTATGCTTTGTTCATTTGCTAAGGAAAAGAGCTTTCAGTGCTAAGAGAGTAATCTGCGAATTCATGTCATATACTCGGTGCACAGCAGCTTCATATATGAATGGTTCAAATGGCTCTGAGCACTATGGGACTTAAAACTGCTGAGGTCATCAGTCCCCTAGAACTTCGAACTACTTAAACCTAACCTAAAGACATCACACACATCCATGTCCGAGGCAGGATTCGAACCCGCGAGCGTAGCGGACGCGTGGTTCCACACCGTAGCGCCTAGAACCGCTCGGCCACTCCGGCCGGCTTCATTTAGGAATGTATTTTACTTCTAAACAAATCGTTTCCAAAGTTTCAACCAGATGGAATCCATCCATTTTGCGAAGAAACTTGCACGGAATGTAGCTTCTTGTAACTGTAAGGGGCATTCAGTAAGTAATGCAACACATTGTTTTTCAGGAAGCGGGTGAGTTTCATTCAGGACTGCAATACACCATATTATTCCCCACTCATTTGGCTGCGAAATCCTGTTTTTCAACATAATGTCCGTTCGATGCGACAACCTTATGCCACCTTCCCGAGGGGACCTGCATGCCCGCATGGTACCATTCTACTGGTCGACGTCGAATCCAACGTCTTGCTACATCAACCACCTCCCATCAACCACGTACTGCTTCCCATGGAGTCCATCCTTCACTGGGCCAAGTAGAAGCAGGAATGTACGGGATCCAGGCCATAGGGTGGATGAGGGAGAACAGGCTAAAAAGTTTTGTGAGCGCCTTTCGAGTGCGCAGACTCGTGTGAGGCCTTGTGTTGTCACAGAGAAGGAGAAGTTGGTGTGCGTTCTTGTGGCGACAAGTCTTCGTTTCTTTAATTTCCCGAGGGTAACACAACAGACTTGATCGTTACACCATCAGGGAGGATATCAAACAGAATAACCCTCTCAGAGTCCCAGAAGATCGTCGGCACGACTTTACCGGTTGAGGGTACAGCTTAGAACTGCTTCTTCAGGAGAGGGCTGGTATGGCGCACTCCATGGATCGCCGTTTCGTTTCTAGGTTGAAGTAATGAGCCCATGTTTCATCAACTGTGACGATGTTTGAGAAAATATTTTTAGGATCGGCCTCATAATGCCCAAACAATTCCGTACAGATGGCCCTTCATTGATCTTTACAGTCTTCTGTCAGACAGGAAGGCACCCAGCAGGCGCACGCCTTTGAGAACGCAAGTAATGGGTGAGTTTGTCAGCACACCAACAGAGGCATACAGTTATACAGCGAGGTGTTTCATTGTGACCTGTCGATCACACCGAATGAGAGTGTCCGTATGTTCTAGCATTGCAGGAGTCATAACTGTGTGTGGCCCGACAGCATGCGGTAGATCAGATATATTTGCGAGACCTTGATAGGCGTCTCGACCAACCACCCATCATGCTTTTGTTCACTGGTAGGTCCCAGTCGACATCTGCGAAGCGCATATGAACAATTACAATGCTCTGATTTTCCACCAAAATGAGCCTGGAACGCACCTTCGTTGCAGATGCCGTTTCGAAGACTATATAGTGCCGCCAACTATTGGAACTTCATGAACGTACAGGGGCTGACACGCAAATTTTTCAGGATGTCCCGTAAGGGGAGTCGGACGTGCCTATGCTACCCATGTTAAAATCACTAGGTTTGAGGAACATTTATGAATAAACTACCAAATAGAAAAATTTGAATTTTTTTTTACATATAGAGTGGTTTAGTATTGCAGTTATGACAGAGGGATTTTGGAGTATCTTTTCTAGTTTCCTTCCAATTATTTTTTTTATTAATGACCCAAATATTTTTACAAATAATTGCTTTATAATTAAACTGAAATGAAACTACTGAACATATTGCCAAATGGCTGTGTTACAATGTAAGTTTGACCACTAGGAGTGCTGTATAAAAATTTCATCTCTCTAGCTTGAGTGGATTTTGAGAAAATGTTCCTTATATTCGAAAAACTCTAATTTACGGGAAATGGCTATCAAAGTTTCTCAATACATTCCTGCACTATAGGATGGATTATCAGGCTCTTCTTCTTCATCCTCCAAAAGCTTCCTCTTCTGTCTTCTTTTCTGGCCTGTTGTTCCATCATACTTCATACGCCTTTCTCTTCTTTCTGCTCCTCTTATCCTTTCTCTGTCAATATTTCTTAGTGCTCGTACAGTGTTCACCCCAGCTGTAAATCCTAATGCCTTTAGAACTTCACACTTCACACTGTTCCCTTGGTTGTAGGTTGCTATTTCATCATAAATGCCAAAGTGCAGTGTTTTTATGCTTACAAACATCCTTTATGAATCACTTTCCAAATCAAATTGTTTACGCTCTCATTAGGATTCTGCGTCTTTGCATGTAGACATTTGTGTAACAATTCTGGCTGTGCCAAGTCATGAAAAATTGGTTTTATTGTTCCCTCTTGATTCTTGTACATACTGCATATTACCCGCTTTACACAAGAAGTATAGGGCTAATACTACCAACAACAGGCGCAACACTGAACTAATTCGAAACGGTAAACAGCAAAGAGACGATGTTCCGCGCTCTTATTCATTGTAGTATCGCGACTTGGTATTAGTGTTAATTTTCTTTTCCCAACGTTCTTCCTCATCTTATATACACGGTTATTAAAACGTGACATCATAATCAGAACAAAAGTGTACGACAATATTAAATGGAGCAAGATGTTCGAAATTCTGAGGAAATAGGAATAAGCTGTAAGGAAATACGGGTAATATTTGTCACAGAAAACAATGTAGCCAACCCCTGCACACTCGCTGTATGCGTAACACAAGGCGCTGTATGCGTAACAGGCCGAGAAAATCCCAAGCAGTTCGCCAGGAAGTCACGAGAGGGTGTTAGATGCATTCAGCGGCAGCCCATTTCCTCTGCAGGCGTGGGGGAAAATGGTAATAACTCCACTTCTAGGGCGAGTAGAACAATAATTCAAAGTTTACATTAAAGAGGAATGTTCCAATTAATTTTCGGAAGCAAAAAGAAAAATCATAATTTTTTGGATTTGACCACCTCCGGCTCCCCTTGACGAATCAGCATTTTTTCAACCGAAATTAGCTGTGGGAAAAACTCTTGCATTACTTATTGAACATCCATCGTATTATCGAACAGAAGCACTCTTTCACGTTTCTGCGATGAAATATTTACCATTTGCTTAAATGCACAAGCACATGCTTTTCTTACAGAGTCCGAACAGGGCGGTTCGGTAGCGTGTGTGGCGATTTTTGGCAAGCTACTCAGTCAGACGATAGTCGTGCATTGCAGCGCTTGACCCACGCGACTGAATGGCCGCGGCTGAGTCGGCAGTGTGACAGCAGCCTGAAAGGTAGTAATGCAGAACATGAAAGACGCGCGCGCACACGCAAGCGTAACTTACACATACACCCACCCACCCACCCACACACACACACACACACACAGGCAGGGAGGGAGGGAGGGAGCTGGAAACAGAGAGAGGGAGAGAGAGAGAGTTTCAGAGGTCGCAAATCTTTTGTTACAGTGTATCTGCTAGGCTCAGGGAAACACCGAGGGTACACCAGTGTCGGCAAGACTCGTGGGATGGAAAAGCTGCGTTCCGTAGTAATCGTGTACATGGCGTAAAAGCGGAGAAATTAAATCGTCGCACCACCCAAAGTGGGGGCTCGGAGTCGCACGGCCTTATGTTTCATACTGCGCCCAGCCGTCCTGCCGGGATGGCGTCCCCCGTGATTAATATTTCTTTTCTTCTCGCAGATCTTTCAGAGGAACCGCTCGCGAGCGTGCGTAGGCAGCAACAAAAGAGCGCGGCAGGAATGCCCGCGCCCATTATGTACGGCGGCTGAAACAATATCCAGACCGCGCCGCCGGGGCAAACGGGGGCGATAGGCGCGCCGGCGAATTTATTCGGTCATTCCGCAGGAAGGCCGGCGCCGTTTGCGGGGGCATCCCAGCCGCCCGCCATATCGTTGGTCCTTGCTGAAAGGGGGAGGGGGGGGGGCGGCGTTCTTCCTTCCTCCATCAAAGGGTGGAGCGAGAGAGAGTCAGAGGGATAAAAAGACGAGGAAAAAGCGGTGAGAGGGGGGGGGGGGGGGTTGGGAAACATGAGAGAGGAGCGCGCAGAAGGCTCAGTAATTGTTGTCGGACTCCCGAACAAATAGTCTGTTGTTAAAAGGAGGAATGGATGCTAGAGTTAAAATTTTCTGTAGCAGCAAAAGGGGGCGGTTTTGCGGTCCTGTGGGCGCCGGTGTTGGGGAACGGCTCGCGGTAAAAATAGAGTTCTACCTCCGTTCTCAGTATTGGGACGTTCCTTAGTATTTCCTGCGAATCACTCGCGTTCGCCGTTTAAGTCTTTTTTCTCTTGCACTCCATAGAGTCTTTGTTTCGGCACTTCGAGAGCCATTTCGGTAAAGATAATATTTAGAACAGTAGCTCCGCATGATGAATGTTTTTACGTACAAATCAATTACTTTTTTCTTCTCATTGATCGCCGTACCAACTGCATCCATTAACTATGTATTTCCAGTGTTTAATTACAGTTTAATTCAAAGCGCTTGGTGCATAAAATGAGTGATGAGTTATGACCTAATCTTCTGTTTCCTACACACTGATACGCACTCTAGTCAGTTGTTTCGTGACGATGGCCCAATAGGCGCAAAACCTGTTGGAATAAACAAATATTACAAGAAAAGAAACGTAGTTTGTTTTTTGCGACCTCAAATATACACAACGGTATAAACGTGAAATGTATTATTCTTGTCGCCTCATGCTTTGTTTTGCTGAATGCACACAGTAATGTTGACAAACGAAACGACGCCTTGTAGCAGGCTACTTCGCTCGAATATTCGAGCGCTTGTTGCACACATCTATACTATACAAATACAAGGTTATTGTAAATGACTGAAGCGATTTTCTATATCATTTAAAATGTTGTCACCGGGCTTTCCACAACGTAGAAAAACTGAAAAAAAAGTTTCTTTTTCTCATATCTGGAGCGCTCCATGTGTGCCCCTGATTCTGCGGATATCAAGCCGATAATGAAGTTCTTCCCACGTTCGGCCCAGCATGTCCCTATCAATCTGTTCAAATGGCTCTGAGCACTATGGGACTTAATTGCTGTGGTCATCAGTCCCCTAGAACTTAGAACTACTTAAACCTAACTAACCTAAGGACATCACACACATCCATGCCCGAGGCAGGATTCGAACCTGCGACAGTAGTGGTCGCGCGGTTCGAGACTGTAGCACCTAGAACCGCTCGGCCACTCTGGCCGGCCATCTGTTCAAAAGCATAGACGATGCGAGCTCGCAGGTCTCGTAGATTTGTTGGTAAAGGAGGCGTAAACGCTGAATCTTCCGCATAATCCCACACAAAAAGACCGCCCGTGATTATCGGAAGAGCATGGAAGCAATAACATGAATTGCTGATCATCAACCCCACCACGCACGATACATCGGTTTTTCAGTTTCCTGTATAACAATTCACGAACATTATGATGGAAGTGGTGTGGAGCACCATCCTGTTGGTACGTATAGTCCAGACTGTCGGTCTCCTGTTGTGGTATCAGCAAATTTTCCAGCATGTCCAGATACAAGAGGCCGCAGGTTCGAATCCTGCCTCGGGCATGGATATGTGTGATATCCTTAGGTTAGTTAGGTTTAAGTAGTTCTAAGTTCTAGGGAACTGATGACCTCAGAAGTTAAGTCCCATAGTGCTCAGAGCCATTTGAACCATTTGAACCAGATACAAGTGTCCTGTAATGGTTTCTTCGCAGAAGAGAAAGGGACTGTAAGCTTCAGTCGTGTGACTGCACATTAACTCTGGTGAATCTTGAAGTCTTGGTCGCAGCCGATGTGAACTTCTGACCGGTTTCGGCCTTTTAATTACGGGCCTTCATCAGGGTTTGCAAATCTGGATGACGGCGATGGCGCCTGACACGCTGTGGAGGCCTGAGTCACTGTAGCTGAGGCCTCCAGAGCGGGTCAGGCGCCATCACCGTCACGCAAATGGTGCGAACTCTGATGATGGCCTGTAACTAAAAGGCCGAAACCGGTCTGAAGTTAACAATGGCTACGATTAAGACTGTTTTTAAAATTTTTGTAACAGTTCAGTCTGGATCCACTCATGTATGAAACACATCACTGACATTATCTCGTGCACTCCCATCTTCGGCTGTTTCTTTGCCTCTGCGATCGTAAGTCGACCTCCCTTTGAACCTCTTTTCTTTTCCCCTTACTCACCGGTTTTTGCCTGCCTCTTTTGATACGTGGTCAGGGCACACGCCCGCTTTCCCGAACCTTAATTACGCTCCCATGAAAAGGGAGTAGCGTCTTTAAATAAATATCAACTCATCCTTGGTACAGTGTAGACCTCATCCATTGTTTAAATTTTGAACAATAAATCGTAAGCAATGGCGGTCGAGTAACATCCGGTTTAAGGAATCACCATAATTTTGACAAAAAACCTTCTCAAAGAGTGCGAAGGAGCGGACAGAGGTTCAGGGCACTAATTTGCCCTTGGGTTGGGAAACTATGCCTGAAAGGCGGAAGAGTGATCGATTATCAACGGCATGAGGATGCTGAAGGCAACGGAACTCAGTTTTTTAAAGACACTTAATGTTTATCCACAGGAAATGCGACCTGTAACTGGAAAATGGTCATGATGATCTCTCCATTTGCGGAAAATACCGGTATAGCATCCATCTGAATTCTGGGATGGGACTGACAAGGTGGAGGTACCGATGAGAAAAATATTGAATAACCAAAAAAAAAGGTAACACTGCAGTGTTCTCAACGCCAGGACAGACCGGTCATCAACAAATAAAAAGTAACAGCTTGTACGCGACCACGACTGCGTATATTAAATAATTATAATACTATTACGTTGCTGTTTCCTAGAACAATGTTCCGAAAAAATTATTGGCACAAATGGTAAACAGACGATTGTTCAAGCTGGTGTCTTGAATCCACGAGACTGCAGATACAATCAGACTTTCAAAAGAATGTCGTCCATTCAATTTAGAAGACACCAAGGACAGATAGGTATCAGAACAGTCGCACAGACTGCCTAAAATCTCACGTTTCCAAGTTTCTGGTGAGAATAATACACAGAAGTATGAACAGGAAAATTGAGTGCACATTGGGTGACTGTCAACACAGAGGCAGTTACGAAGTAACGTTTGATGATGGACGCAAGACTTAGGAAACATCAAGACATGTTTATAGGTTTGTCTACCTAGACAAGTCATTCGACGACAATCATATCCTCGACGTTGAGCGTACCCATCACACACACACACACACACACACACACACACACACACACACACACACACACACACACACACACGTCACGACCTTCGACATGGAAATTCTTAGGGAGATAGGAGTAAGCCATAGCGAAAGACGAGCTTATTAACACACCA
Organism: Schistocerca piceifrons; assembly: GCF_021461385.2. NCBI lineage: Eukaryota > Metazoa > Arthropoda > Insecta > Orthoptera > Acrididae > Schistocerca > Schistocerca piceifrons. Next base: position 44,691,918 of record NC_060143.1, read on the forward strand.
ATATTTGAAGACGAGTGTTACTGGTCTCTTCGCTTCGCTGGCATTTTGGTTGGAGTGCCGTTGGTCTGGTGACCGAAGTCAGGTAGTTGGTTGGTTCGTCGGCTGTCTGTCGGTTGGGTCGCCTTCCGAGTAAGAGACTGTTTGACAGGCTGCCTGTCTCGCCTAAACAGGCGTTAGTGTTACACTTCCAGGCCGACCCTTGGAAACTTCTGAACGCCGTTCCGTGTTTGTTGTATAGAAACTTCCGTGTTGAGTTTAATTAATGTGTTGATGTGTGGACTTCAGCCGAGTTTTAATATCGCTTAAATTAATGTTCCTGTCTCGCCCTTCAGGCATAAGATCGTCATGCTTTTATATGGGGCCTTTGCCGAATTTTACATTAAATGTTTTAAGATAAGGCCTGCTGCCTTTTAAATTGAAATTCTTCTTTCTAGGCCTAAGCTCTTAAATTATTGATTACTAGCCGGCCTTCAGCCAAGTTCCATTAAAATTAAATTGCTAAAGCCTTCGGCTTGCTTAGATTGAAGATTTAAAAAGGTTTTTGGCCTTGAAAGGTGAAACCTCCAGAAGAACCTTGCATTTTAATTTCTTGCTTAGGTCTTGCGCCTTGGATTTTGAATGTTAATTAAAGGAGACCGATTAAAACTTTGAGTGTTTTGCATCCTTGTGTAATATTTTGTGTGGACAAATAAAGTTTGTAAGTTGAGTGAAACTGACAAGAACTCATTTTGGCCCCTTTCCACAACCTAATCCGCTCTGGTCTGCTAGTGCAGGCGTTTCACACAGCTTAAAGGAGACCAGGCAGAACTTATATACTGGCGGAGAGGGGACGTCAAGACGGAGGAGCGTGGTTGTAAAATTTTGCAACAAGACAGCGGAAGGCACCACTTGCGAATTCCAAAGTGCTACCTGCAGCCCTGCTGGCACAGTGTCTGTGCGTTGGCTACAGTGGACGTGTCAAAGCAAAGTGGCTTCTGAGACTGTGTAAAGAATGTCGTCACTGGACAGTGGATGACTAGAAGTGATACATTTAGTGTGATAAATCGTGCTATACCCTGTGGCCATCCGCTGGGAGGGTTTGGGTTGGTAAATACCTGGAGAACATTACCTCACAACATGTATAGTGCCACCCGTGAAATACCGAGGAGATTTTACTGTATGGGATGTTTTTTCTAGTTCTGGTGTGTTCCTCTTATTGCACTTAAGAAAAAAACTAATTGCTGAAGGGTATGAACAATTTTTATAGGGTTTTGTGCTGCGTACAGCATAGGAATTGTTCGGAAACGATGACTGGTTTTACATCAGCATGAAGCTGAACCCTCTCATAAAACAGCCGTCGTAAATGCGTATGGGAGACACAATCCACTAATAGGATCTGGATCATCTTCATCAGGTAGCGTACAATATACGTAAGAACCAAAAAGGCACAAAAATAATGTAAGCCCAATTACGAAACCTCGAATTTAAAAGGGTGTAAGTCACGGATGCAGTGCTTCCCTTCTGCTGCTCAATCTGTGTATTGAAGAAATGATGACGTATATAAAAGATAGTTTCAGGAGTGGGATTAAAATTCATTTTTTTTGTGGTCTTCAGTCCTGAGACTGGTTTGATGCAGCTCTCCATGATACTTTATCCTGTGCAAGCTTCTTCATCTCCCAGTACCTACTGCAACCTACATCCTTCTGAATCTGCTTAGTGTATTCATCTCTTGGTCTCCCTCTACGATTTTTACCCTCCACGCTGCCCTCCAATGCTAAATTTGTGATCCCTTAATGCCTCAAAACATGTCCTACCAACCGATCCCTTCTTCTAGTCAAGTTGTGCCACAAACTTCTCTTCTCCCCAATCCTACTCAGTACCTCCTCATTAGTTACGTGATCTACCCACCTTATCTTCAGCATTCTTCTGTCATTCATAGTGAAAGAATATTAATGATATGATTCCCTGGGGTTGCTTTGAATGAGTTGTCTGAATGCATAGGAATGGCAGCACATTCTGGCTCGGGGCCAAAAGAAGGCAGTAATGTGGGACGCTTGGGTCGGGAGCGAAGTCGACGTTCTAGCTCGTTCCAACAGTGTCCCTATCCTCAGAGAAAGCGAGGAAGGAATACTGAATAGAAGAAACACTTTACTGAGCACAGAATATGGATCGAGAGTAAACTGAAGAAAGATGAAAGTAATGAGGACCAGCTGAGGGGAGATTAGTGACAAAACTTACCATCATAGGTGGGGATCAAGCAGTAGACAAAGCGAAGAAATTCAGCTGCGTTGGAAGCAAAGTAACATGCAACGGACAAAGCAATGAGGACATAAAAAGAGGACTAGTACAAAGAAAGAAGGCATTGCTGGCAAAATAAACCTGCTGGTATCAAATGTTGGTCCTAATTTGAAGATCATGGACTTCATGGTGAGCAGAAAAGGATCGAAGCGTATAAAGTGTAGGAGAAGGAAGAGATTGAATCTTTCTTTTTTGAGTTAGGAGTCTTCTGACTAGTTCGATGTGACCCGCCACGAATTCCTCTCCTGTGCCAACCTTTTCATGACAGACACAACGTCCTCAGTTATTTATGAAAGTTAATCATTCTTGGGGCGTGGGACAGCGGCTGACAATATAAGTAATGGGAATGGAACACCCCAGTTGTATTTTCAAAGTATTTATTATTCAGACTACTAGTTTCAACGCTACATTTGCATCATCTCCAGGTCCTACAATAAAGCAAGTAAGTACTTCCAGTCATTTTCTCATGTATCATATAACCTATACAATAATTAGGTGCCATGAGCCGCTATTCATAAAGAATGAATATTCCACTGTCACTGACCTCAAACACTCCGTTCCTCTCCAGTTCCAGTTTTCCCATAGTCCATGATTCACTACCATATAATACTGTACTCCAGAAGTATGTTTTCAGAAATTTATTCCACAAATTAAGGCCTGTGTCTGATGCTAGTAGATTTCTTTCGGCCTCAAACGCCCTCTTTGCTTGTGCAAGTCTCTTTGTTATGTCTTCCTTGCTTCGTCCATCAAGACTTGTTTCCTTAACTTTGACTACTTCATCACCACCATATTTGATATAAACCTTGCCCTTATTCCTATTTCTGTTACTTCTTATTACTTTCGTCATTCTCCAGTTTACGCTCAATCCACATTCTGTACTCATTAGACTGCCCGTTCAATTCAACAGATTTGGTAGCTCTTCTTCACCTGCCCTGGGGATAGGAATGTCATCACCGAATCTTGTCATTGAAAGCCTTTCACTTTGAATTTTAATTCCACTCCTGAACCTTTTTCTATTTCCGTCATTGCTTCTTCTACATGTAGACTGATCAGCGGGGGAGAAAGTTTACATTCCTGTCTTATACCCTATTTAATTTGAGCTCTTTGTTCTTGGCCTTCGAATCTTATTATCACCTCTTTGTTTTGTATATGTTATATATTATCCGCCACCTACTTACTACGGTTCTAAGAATTTCGAAGATCTTGCACCATTTTATATTGACGAACGCTTATTCCAGGTTTTGATTATCAAACGCAACGCCAGGACTTCCCCTCTAGTGCTTTTACCTACCCTAAAGTCAAATGAATCGTCATTTAAAAGATTCTCGATTTTCTTTTCTATTTTTCTGTGTATTACCCTTGTCAGCAACTTGGATGCGTAAACTATTAAGATGACTGTTCGATAGTTCTCGCACTTACCTTACCCTGCCATCTTCGAAATTCTGTGGATGATATTTTTCCGAAAGTATGATGGTATGTCGCCTATCACAGAGATTATACACACCAACTTATATAGTCGTTTGGTTGTCACTTCCGCCAATGTTGTTCGAAATTGCGGTGAAATGTTATCTATCCGTTCTTCCTTATTTGATCTTAAGTCTTCTTACACTCTTCTGAATTCTGACTACAATGTTGCATCAGATACATCTTGCATATAAACTCTAATTTCTCTCACTATAACGGTATCAGACAAATCTTCCCATTCATATAGGCCTTCATTGTAATCTATCCACCCATTCTTTCTATCCTCTGCGTATAACAGTAACAATCTCTTTGCATTCTTAATGTTGCGGTCTTAGTTTTTAATTTCACTGAAGGTCGTTTAGACTTGTCTATGTTATGAATTATGCCTACCGAAGATTATTTCCTTTTTACATTTATTGAAATGCTGCTTTTGTGGTCTCCAGTCCGACGACTGATTTTATGCAGCGTTCTGTTCTACTCTGTACTGTGCAGTCCTCTTCATCTCCGAATAACTGCTGCATGTTACATTCATCTTAATTTGCTTACCGTATTCCTCCCCCCACCCCCACCCCCACCCCCACCAACCACACACTTAACTCCAGTGCTAAATTCGCTATCCCTTGATGTCTCAGAAATTGTTGTGTCAACCGATTCCTTTTCTAGTCAATTTGTGCCACAAATATCTTTTCTTTACCAGTTCAATTCAGCACGTCCTCGTTAGTTACGTGATCTACCCATCTGTTCCTCAATATTCCACTGCAGCTTCTATTAGCTATTTATCTCCCATGTTTCACTTTCATACATTCAAATACACTCCTGGAAATTGAGATAAGAACACCGTGAATTCATTGTCCCAGGAAGGGGAAACATTATTGACACATTCCTGGGGTCAGATACATCACATGATCACACTGACAGAACCACAGGCACATAGACACAGGCAACAGAGCACGCACAATGTCGGCACTAGTACAGTGTATATCCACCTTTCGCAGCAATGCAGGCTGCTATTCTCCCATGGAGACGATCGTAGAGATGCTGGATGTAGTCCTGTGGAACGGTTTGCCATGCCATTTCCACCTGGCGTCTCAGTTGGACCAGCGTTCGTGCTGGACGTGCAGACCGCGTGAGACGACGCTTCATCCAGTCCCAAACATGCACAATGGGGGACAGATCCGGAGATCTTGCTGGCCAGGGTAGTTGACTTACACCTTCTAGGGCACGTTGGGTGGCACGGAATACATGCGGACGTGCATTGTCCTGTTGGAACAGCAAGTTCCCTTGCCGGTCTAGGAATGGTAGAACGATGGGTTCGATGACGGTTTGGATGTACCGTGCACTATGCAGTGTCCCCTCGACGATCACCAGTGGTGTACGGCCAGTGTAGGAGATTGCTCCCCACACCATGATGCCGGGTGTTGGCCCTGTGTGCCTCGGTCATATGCAGTCCTGATTGTGGCGCTCACCTGCACGGCGCCAAACACGCATACGACCATCATTGGCACCAAGGCAGAAGCGACTCTCATCGCTGAAGACGACACGTCTCCATTCGTCCCTCCATTCACGCCTGTCGCGACACCACTGGAGGCGGGCTGCACGATGTTGGGGCGTGAGCGGAAGACGGCCTAACGGTGTGCGGGACCGTAGCCCAGCTTCATGGAGACGGTTGCGAATGGTCCTCGCCGATACCCCAGGAGCAACAGTGTCCCTAATTTGCTGGGAAGTGGCGGTGCGGTCCCCTACGGCACTGCGTAGGATCCTACGGTCTTGGCGTGCATCCGTGCGTCGCTGCGGTCCGGTCCCAGGTCGACGGGCACGTGCACCTTCCGCCGACCACTGGCGACAACATCGATGTACTGTGGAGACCTCACGCCCCACGTGTTGAGCAATTCGGCGGTACGTCCACCCGGCCTCCCGCATGCCCACTATACGCCCTCGCTCAAATTCCGTCAACTGCACATACGGTTCATGTCCACGCTGTCGCGGCATGCTACCAGTGTTAAAGACTGCGATGGAGCTCCGTATGCCACGGCAAACTGGCCGACACTGACGGCGGCGGTGCACAAATGTTGCGCAGCTAGCGCCATTCGACGGCCAACACCGCGGTTCCTGGTGTGTCCACTGTGCCGTGCGTGTGATCATTGCTTGTACAGCCCTCTCGCAGTGTCCGGAGCAAGTATGGTGGGTCTGACACACCGGTGTCAATGTGTTCTTTTTTCCATTTCCAGGAGTGTATTTTCAAAGAAGACTTTCTTACACTTAAAAACCTACATTCAATGTTAAGAAATTTCTCATCTACATTAACGATTTTCTTGCCATTCCCAGTCTACATTTTATATCCTCTTTACTTCAGTTACCATCTGTTATTTTACTGTACAAATAACAAAACTCTTCAACTAAGTTTATTGTTTCGTTTCCTAACCTAAATTCCTTTGCATCAACTGATTTAATTCTACTACGTTCCATTATCCTTGTTTGACTTATTGATGTTGATCCTGTATCCTCCTTTCAAGACATTGTCCATTCCTTTCAAATGCTCTTCTAAGCTCTTCGCTATCTCAGAACTTTAATTCCTACTCAATAAATATGGACGCAGTGCTAGTCTGAGGTGAATATTTTGGCACAGGAAAGGAAAGCGAGGTGGGTCGGAGCCAACCAATCAGAAGATTTATGACCCATTAAAGTAAATAAATAAATTAGGCCACAGGCTGTAGCATATCTCTATCGTACTAGAACTGTAGTTAACTGGGCACAACATGGACGTGAGAGCACTTGCCTAACCACCTATAAATACTACTGAGGACACTGTGTGAGTCGTAAACAGGTGTTAACGCGACTCGGAGCGTGCTTCGCACAAACAACGTGAAATGTTAAAGATTTCAACATAGCTGCGTTATAATCGACCGCTTGCAAAGTAAAATTAAAGCAATAACAGCCCTTGGTCGCAAAAATGAAGTCTTTTGACCTAGTGCCTTCATCAGAAGGAAAACATTCAAACTGGCCTATACCATAAGTACAAAGTTTTAGGAAAACATTTTTTTAAAGTGTAAGTACTGACTAGCAGTACAAAAAAGAAAAGAATCAGTACTTAAATGTCACGTATAAAATAAACAGCAAGCGATAAAGCTTTAGTCATAAAATTTTAAAATAGGAAACATAGAAGGCAAGCCACTATGGGCTGCTCACACACGTCGAGCTGCGCTAGCATCAGACTGAGGCGCCCGCGTTAGCAATTGCTGGCAGGTGAACATTACACCAAAAGTGCCATCTGGTAGACGCAAATACAAACAGGCTACTTAAAATTCAAAATATAGGCGGACGAATATTATGATGAACATTATTTAATACATGAAGTAAGAGGCAATATTTTATCTGACAGTAGCAGACATGGTAACAATTTGTCTACATAAGAGCTTAGAGGTACAGGTTAAAGGCTGAAAACGCCATTACAGAATTACAAAGGGAGCTGAACAACTCGGGGAGTAGAAAATCGGTATAACATGAAATGTAGTTAATATAAACCATTTAATGAAGAAAAAATTATGAAACAATAATTCGGTAACTGCACGAGAGAACACGAAATCAAATATCAAGTAGCGGCTTTATACCACTGAAGAAGCTTTTAGTGTGTACTTGTAGCTATTCATTAAGAATGAGATCATCATTTCGAGAAAGACGTTTAAAAATTTCTAATTCTTCGAGAACATCTAACCTACGCCCTTTCTTCTCAGATTGCTAAATGTTGATATCGTGAACAGCTTTAGGTGCGTGACCTGTAATCAGAAGGAGGTCGGCAAAATAATTTTGGGTGCTAGTGCCATTTTTTCTTAAAAGTTGTTCTTTGTATCTGACTGTAAAGGCACGTCCTGTTTGTGCTATGTAGTAAGAAAAACAAATGTCGCAAAAATTCTTATAGACACCACAATTTTTCAAAGAGGAACGGTTCGATTTCATATAACGAATAAAACTTTTTTTCCAACTATTATTGGTTTAAAAGGCGACGTTGCAGTTATATTTAGTACGAAAAAGGTGTTGAATCTGATAGGACATGGGCCCAAGAAAAGAATAGATAAAAACTTCTTCTTTAGTCTGCACTCAATGAGGTGCCGAGTGTAGGAACTCCTAAAAGTTTTGTTTTTAAGGACGTCATCCACTATGGCAGGTTCGTATTCGTTATCAACTGCTATGGTTTTTATTAAATTAATTTCTTCCTCGGCATTTCTTTCGAAAGTGGAATAGAAGTAACTCTGTGAATAGCAGAGTGCAAGAAAGCGTTCTTATGAGATTGTGGATGCATGGAAGTCGCAGATACTATCTGATCGCTATATGTTTCCTTACGAAAAAAAGTAAATGAGATTTTTTCTTCCACCGTAAGCGTCAAGTCAAGAAAATTCAGTTGACGAGCCTCGTTTTCGAGTTTGCCGGTGAGGGATATTTTCTCGTGAAGTTCATTAAGCCGGCCGGTGTGGCCGAGCGGTTCTAGGCGCTTCAGTCTGGAACCGCGCGACCGCTACGGTCGCAGGTTCGAATTCTGCCTCGGGCGTGGACGTGTGTGATGTCCTTAGGTTGGTTAGGTTTAAGTAGTTCTAAGTTCTAGGGGACTGACGACCTCAGAAGTTAAGTCTCATAGTGCTCAGAGGCATCTGAACAATTTTTTTGAAGTTCATTAAAGAGATTGGTATTACGGTCTTTGAAGATGATTAAAATATCAGACATATCTGAAATAGGAGAGAATGCCTAGATTCGTAGGTGAGAAACAGTTGAACTTTTCTTCTAGAGAGTTAATGAAAATGTTAGCAAGGATACCAGCTAACGGATGTCCCATAGTGAGACCGTCGGATTGTTGAGACAATTGTTCACTACATTCAAAATAGTTGTATTTGACTACGAATGTAATTAGATTCATAAAGTCAGTGATTTCTTCATATGAAAGTTATTTTTTGAAATAACAGAAATTTTTTTCTACGTTTCTAAGCGATTCTTGTAAGGGGAACTTTTGTGTAAAGATTTTTGATGTCTAGTGAAAACAGCTTGGTATCTGAGCTGCATTCCAAATCTGTTATTCTATGGACTAAGGTGTGACTATTGGGGATAATTGTTCACAAAAACGAATGATTTTTTAAATGTTTCATGCAGAAATTTGGTTAAACCATGGTACGCGCTATTCATACTATTAGAAATGGAGCGTGTCGGATAGTTAGGATTGTGAATTTTGAATTGAAAACGAATTTTTGGGGGCTAAGGGTTCATGTTGATAAGCATTTTCTTAAGGAAATGTTTCATTAAAAATTTTGCGACCATGATAGCTGATCTGACGTTTTTTTTGTAATTCCGGAGTAGAATCCTCGTGCAGATCCGAAATATTATCTTCGTCAAAAAAATCTAACGTTTTAGAAATGTATTCAGAATTGTAGGAACTGTAGGCAATAACAAAAGAGCAACCTTTGTCAGAATTGGTTATTAAAGCACCAGCTTCCTTAAGTTTATTATTAATAGATTTAACCTACTTCCTACCGTTATGCGTAACATTTTGAAAACAGGCCGTTATTGATTTAGTTTTATCGTGAAATGTGTTAAATTAAATCGGCTGTGGATCAGATCGTTGCCTCAGGATTTCCAAAATGTTATGGAGGGGGATCAATGGCTGCTCGTTGCAGCCAGCGTACTTTTATAGCGGGTGGAGATGCAGCAACGGTGCGGGAAGAAGTGGAAAAGAAACTTCATTTTTATTCTACGATGGTTTGGTGGGCTGTTTTGAAGGACACCGATATGAGATGGAGAGCGTCAATCAGTCTTAGCGACCATTACACGTGACCATCTTGTTGCGAGTTAGGCGTTCGTTTTACTCTGCGAGTGATTAGAAAACAAGTGCGAGTGACTGCTGTCACAACCGTGTTGTTGGCATCATGCTCGTCTTTATGTTAAAATCTTTCGTCTTTCTTCATATAAATCCACCGATAATAATTCCACAAGGTAGCCTCTAGCCTGAGACGCCTCATATCCAGGTAGCGTCAAAACTCGCCTTTTGATTGTCTCTTCTCCTACTGATACTGTGGAAACCATCACGAGCATGAGGGTGGTTAGTATTTACTACATCGTTCCTGCCACAGCTTTGTTCAGTGACTCCGGGTCATAATGTAAATTTGTACCCACCGAACTGCATGTTTAGGCTTCAGTTGTTCTAATATGCCTACTGCTTCATTTCTCTGAACTTTGTTTAGCTTTGTTTCAGAGGTTATAAACCGTTAATATCGGTAATATTTAGCATATCTTAGAGTTTTGTAAATTAAATAGAATCCTTCTCTTCGTACCTTAACGATACCTTTTGTTTTCGTGAGACTACAAACATCTCAGCTGCTTCCTATAACAAGACAAATCTTTGAAAACGATATAGCAAATGTTAAACTAAACTGTTTCTTATTCTGGTTCGTGGTTCCTTTCATAGATTTATTCGCTCTAGCAGCTCTAGTGCCCTTCACTTTCCTTCGTTTCCCAACAACTCTTTCTTTAAAAGGTATTCAGGAGAAACACATATAGAAATTTTCTATTCTTCCCGTTGTCTACATTTTACTTCTACGCTGTGGTTTGCCCAGATGAACATTCTTAGAAATGTCTTCAGCAGTAAGTGTTACATTGTGATGTCAGGAATATTTTCTTTCGCCCTCCGATCGGTCATGAAAGGGAACAGGGGAAATAATAAATGCTTTGTTTGCGACATTTACCTACACTCTCCAACTACTTCTCAATATATTCGCCACTTTGACCCAGACATCTGCGTAGCGCACTTTTCCATGTACTCGTCATGCTTCCTTATGCTGGTCTGCAGCTCGCTGTCTGAGTCAAAATGCCGCTCCCATAGGCAGCGGTTCATGTGAGAGAACAGATGGAGCAAAGTTCGGGCTGCATGGTAAGTAATGCCGGCCGGTGTGGCCGAGCGGTTCTAGGCGCTTCAGTCTGGAACCGCGCGACCGCTACGGTCGCAGGTTCAAACCCTGCATCAGGCATGGATGTGTGTGATGCCCATAGGTTGGTTAGGTTTAAGTAGTTCTACGTTCTAGGGGTCTGATAACCTCAGATATTAGGTACTAGAGTGCTCAGACCATTTGAACCATTTTTATATGCGCCAGAGGAGGGAAAGAGAGAAGGAATGCATGCAACCTACGAATGCATCTTGGCGACGATTAATGGAATACCTAAAGCAGAAAATTTAACAATTGCCGAAGATGTCAGTAGGAGGATACATCTACCATTAAAGGAAGAGTGGAGCCACATGGAGAACATACTAACAGTTATAATGGATATAAGTTCTGCTTTAAACTACTTAAGGATAACAAATAGTTTTACCCCCAATAAAAAGATTCATACATTTACATGGAGTGATAGAGGTACTAGATCTATAATGGAGTATGTTACTGCAAATGAGGTAGTCGTCCCATTAATAGGAGACGCCAGAGTCTACAGAAGATATGATGTTAGGAGTGATAATTTTCTGGTAATATAAAATCTAATTATCCCACTGTATAACAATAAAAATACTAAACACCGCCCAAACAGGCCCTGAGCGCCCTATGGTACGGACCGGCCACCATGCCATCCTTAGCCCTTCGGCACCACTGAATATGGACATGGAGGGGCATGTGGTCAGCACACCACTCTCCTAGCTGTTGTCAGTTTTCATGATCGGGACCGCTGTTTCTCAATCAAGTAACTCCTCAATTGTCTTCACAAGGGCTGAGTGCTCCCCACTTGCCAACAGCACTCAACTGACTGGGACGGCGCCTCATCCAAGTGCTAGCCCTAGACCGACAGCACAATCAAACACAAATACGAGAATAAGTGTAGCAAATATACTTCCTACAAGATCCAGGCATTAGATCGTTATACAGAAAATCTTTAGATGAAGTACTAAAACAAGTGCAAGAAAAAGAGAACATTAATTAAGAGTGGAAGGAAATAGTAAGAATTAGTATGCATTGCTACTAGTGAAGATTTAGGGCAAAGGATGAAATATAAAACAAAGGGTGACTTCCAGCCTGGAATCAAGATCTACTAGACATAATAAAATTTTAGAAGAAGGTTTACCTGAAATACCTACAATCGAAAAAATAAGATTATACTGAATATAAACGACACACTACAGTGGTCAAAAGACAGACAAGAAAGGTAAAAAAACAAAGACGGGTACAAAGTAAAATGGAGCAGGATGTAAATAAAGCCTGTAGGGTGCTGAAAAAACTGAGTAGAGATGATCAGGATATGGTTCAAAGTAACACCATTACTGAAAAGGGAGTAGTTGGATTATTTTCAAAAACTATGGACAGGTGACGAGGAAAGCGTGAAAATGCAATTAGTGACGAGCATGTTGATCTTATATCACTGGAATTGCTAAATGTTGTATTAAAAACATCCGAAAACGGTATACTCCACAGGAGATAACCTCAGTGTGAAATTATTTAAATATCCTTCTAAGATAATTACTGATAAAACTATTGAATTCTATACATACTTGTTGGAAATACAGCTACACACCAGAAGATTAGTATACAGCAGTTGTTATCCCATTACTTAAAAAAGGGGGCCACCGAAAATGTGATAGTTATCGAGGTAATGGTCTTCTGAACTCTTGATATAGGATACATACAAAATTAATGACAAATAGACTAATGGCAGTTTGGGAAACGTTTCTTGCTGAAGAACAGAATGGGTTTCGGATGGGAAGATCGTTCTGAGACAATGTTTTTCCAGTTTTCCAAATTACTGAAAAAGATAGAGAAGACAATCATCACACACTCATCATCTTTATTGACTACGAGGAAGTTTTGAGAAGGCTAACTGAGTTCATTTATGGGAAATTTTAGAAAAGAATGGTATACCCCACAGTGTAATAAGTGTAATTCCAAGTATATGTAGACACAACAACATCAAAGTACAAAAAGGAAATCCGTTTGCGACAAACTACTGTGAAGGAGTGAGACAGGTGTGTCCTTTATCACCCACATGGCAGAGTAAAGGAGTGTATTTATAGCTTTATTATTAAAGTTATAAATACACTAATTTTTGCAGATGATCAAATAATCTTAGCGAAGTCAGAAGATAAATTATAAAGAGAAATTGGTCCTTGCACAAAGTCGCAAACGACTGTAATATTTAAGTTAAAATGAACAGTCGAGAACGCAATAATATTTGTTTATTGACCGGTTTCGGCTTATGTGGACGCCATCTTCAGAATTTTGGCCCCCTGTGGCTGTTGATGGCAGCTCCTTGGTTTTCTCGTGATACCACGATCATACACTCAAAATCTGCAATATGACAATATCTGAGGGCAAAACTAAGTCAATGGCATTCCATGGTAAGAAGAATTTAAGAGAAAAAATAATAATTCACTAGAACAAATAAATATTCTTAAATACCTGGGTTGTGAAGTCTCATATATCAGAGACTATGATCAAGAGTACAAACTGCAAAAATTTCAACAGTTTGTAGGGCTATAAATCACTCTGTTCTCACAAAAACTTATAAAAGAGATACTACTAAAATTTTATAATCTAATGGCAGTATCACTTCTCATCTACGTGTCAGAGACTTCGACTGTAACCGTCAGTCATAGGGGGAGAACTGAGGAGACCGATAAATCCTCTATCTGGTTACAAACTCATAGAGTGGATAGCAAGTAGTGAAACAAGAAATAATGTGGGTGCCCAAAGCATACTTCAGAAAACAGGAGTTCAGAGACAAGTGGCATGAACACATTCAAAGGATATCAGAAGCACGAATACCTAAATTAATACACAAACATACAGGAAAGTTGGGCGTTCTAAGAAGAGATGGGTAGAGCAGCTGCATTCAACTTGAAATTGGAAAAGGCAAGGTTGACTAAACAACAGCTGGATATGATGATGATCAGCGTGCACTCAGAACTGTAAAGTGCAACATGACGTGATCGACGGACATTCTACACACGCTGCCAATACATTTGCGTAAAGCTTCATCGGATTTTAGCTGTAGTTCTAATTTCGCCACCGATCTGAGGTTGAAATATAAAAATAGCCCTCAAACGTCCAGAATCTTCTCCATCTCTCTCTTCTTTCGCTCTCCTCGAATGTGTTTCTATCTCTGTCTTTGTATCTCATATTGACTGTGTTCGGTAATATTACTTCCTTAGTTAGAATTTGTTTCAAGTTCTACTCTTCATTGCCTTCATCTTTGTTTTGGTTATAGTTAATTTGAAATCTGACATAAATAAGTGATCCATTTCATATACACAATTTATTTTAAATCTTGCATACTTTCTATGGAAATGGAAATGTCGTGTGGCTAGGGCCTCCCATCGGGTAGACCGTTCGCCTGCTGCAGGTCTTTCGATTTGACGCCACTTCGGCGACCTGCATGTCGATGGGGATGAAATGATGATGATTAGGACAACACAACACCCAGTCCCTGAGCGGAGAAAATTTCCGACCCAGCCGGGAATCGAACCCGGGCCCTTAGGATTGACAGTCTGTCACGCTGACCACTCAGCTACCGGGGCGGACATACTTTCTATGAAATGAGTTTCGTTTTCTGCATTGAATTTTACTTTCTGTTTGAGACAACCTTTCACCTTTTTAACATCTTTTACATACAACATTAAAAGCAGAGACGATAATTTGCTTGCTCCTACCCATACACCTTCATAAACACTAATTTGTCTTAGTTAGTTTCTACTTATGTTACCGCGAGAGGAACTCTTTATTACTGTTTATTATTTATTATCTCGTCTACAATTTATTCTAGAATTTCGAACATCTTACTCAAGTTTTCTCTGCCGAAAGCTTAGTGTAGGAGCGCAAATACCTGGAAGGTATTGTTGCTGTAAAAAAAGTGACTTCAGCAGCTGTGGATACAATTAACAAGTATTTTGTCTCGTTGCAGAAAGTGAAATGAAAGGGACATTACTGGTCACACGTAGTGGAAGACATGCAGAAAAACTATGGACATATCATACTGGGTGTAAAATGTTGCTAACATATTTGAAGACGTCACTAGAGAACTTTTGATGGCGACATAAATTACCAAAGTTAGTTGTTATTGGACTGTGGAAGCAGGTGAACTAGTGTAGCGAATGTCATCAGTTGACCGCGTCAGACACTACTAAAAATTGTTATCGCCAGGCCTCAAGGCTGTTGATGTGTGTAACATATACGCATATTTTTCCTCATTAACTTCAAATTTAACTTGCAAACCGCTGCATATATACATTTTTAAACGCTTCTGTAAATCAGCTGGAGCCCAGTACATTTCCATGAATATTTTAAGCAGACTGTAAAGACATGGTGCTACTACGTGAAAAATTCGCCGAAATTATAACTTTTTCTGGAAGGTTATCTGGGGTGATAGTCTTCTCTGTAGTTGTGAAGCGTTTTCCTGGAACTAGACAATTTGCACACTCACTAAAGACAGTACAGGGACGAGGCACATGGAAATCCACTTCAACACAGGACACAATATTGTCAATTTCATTTCAAAATAATTGACACATGTTGCAAATTTCATTTAAAATCTTCATTAGTTTTTAGGGGCTCTCTAGTGTCGCTTTATGTTAAAAATTTGCGATGGTTTTAACTGAACTGCAACTGAATCGTAAGAATTAATACTGGAATGAAGAGACCTTCAGTCTACCATGTGTAACGCATCAGTTTCCAGGCTGCTACAATGGTAATAAAAGTATTGTCAGAGAAGCTAAAATGTAGGAAAGAATCTAGCAATGGTTATTGCTACGTGACTTCGTAATTCACCAAGATCACCTGTTCCACGAGAAACGATGCACATTTCTGTGAAATTACTGAGATTTGGTTTCTTGTAGAAGCTTGAAAATGGGTGTAATATCTCGTGAGCAATGAATCGCTGTCGGTAGATATTGTATGGATGGTCTTTAACTATGCGACGACTTCTTCCTGAAAATGAACTGATATAACTCTCAGATTCTGCTTCTTGGAATCAAAAGACCCATTGTTAGAGGTCAGCCAGATTGCAATTTTGTAATCACCATCAATTTGCTTTTACCACTGTGTCAAGAAAGTATGATGTGATTTGCTAACAACAGACTTATTATATTTGAACGAAAACGTAATTTCATATTCTCGTCTATGCTATATGTGTCGATCATTACTTGTGATATGGCCATTGTTTCGTGGGTTGACGAAAACGCAAATTAGAGCTTGCTATGTTCGAAGAAAATTTTTTATTCACTAGTGACAACAAATAAAAAATATTATTGCTAATCCGTCAGCTGTCCAGCACGTACACGCATTGTGGATGCCGTGACACATAGTCAGCCACAGAGACAAATGATAATCGAAGAAAATGTGTAGTAATTACATTGTCTTTGCAGAGTAAAAGAAATCGACTGCTACTCTAAAAGAAAATAGCGAATACTTATCATTTAACGTTACAGATTATCTATAATTGTTTAATTGGCTGCCATAGAACAAGACAACAGGTTTAATATAATGATCGCTCTTTTTGTTATTGTCTATTTTGTAAGTACAAAGACCATGGTTTTTCTGGAAAAAGCGTATTTGTAGCTTCAACTGTACAATTTTTTGTTTATTATTTACCGTTTTAGATTGTTACAGCGATCTTCGAGATGAAAAAAAATTTTACAACAATCGATTTACCATGCTTATTACAATCAAATTTGCACTACTGTAGTCGTACGAAGGCACAATGTGTTTGTGCGGACTGTGTTAAGACGGACCATTATGAAATTATATATGCTCTACATTCGTATGACTCGTATATGACGGAAAGGTATGGTTGATACACTGATGTACAGTATTTTCCTCATTCAAAATACACTATGTGATCAAAAGTATACGGACACCCCCAAAAACATACGTTTTTCATAGTAGGTTCATTTTGCTGCCACCTACTGCCAGGTACTCCACATCAGCGACCTCAGTAGTCATTAGACATCGTGAGATATCAGAATGAGGCGCCCCGCGGAACTCACGGACTTTGAACGTGGTCAGGTGAGTGGGTGTCACTTGTGTCATACATATGTACCCGAGATCTCCACACTCCTAAACATCCCCAGGAGCACTGTTTCCGATGTGATAGTGTAGTGGAAAAGTGAAGGGATACGAACAGCACAAAATCACACAGCCCGACGTCTGTTGACTGACAGACCGCCGACAGTAGAAGAGAGTCGTGATGTATAATAGTCAGACATCTATTCAGACCATCACACAGGAATTCCAAACTGCGTTCGGATCCACTGCAAGTACCATGACGCTTAGGCGGGAGGTGAGAAAACCTGGATTTCATGGTAGAGTGGCTGCTCATAAGCCACACATCACGCCGGTAAGTGGCAAACGACTCCTCGCTTTGTGTAAGAATCATAGATATTGGACGATTGAACAGTGGATAAACGTTGTGTGGAGTGACGAATCACGGTACACAATGTGGCGATCCGATGGCAGGGTGTGGGTATGGCGAATGCCCGCTGAACGGAATGTGTCAGCGCGTGCAGTGCCAACAGTAAAATTCTGAGGCGGTGGTGTTACGGCTTGGTCGTGTTTTTCATGGAGGGGCCTTGCACCCCTTGTTGTTTTGCGTGGCCCTATCACAGCACAGGCCTTCATTGATGTTTTAAACACCTTCTTACTGCCCATTGTTGAAGAGTAATTTGGGGATGACTACTGCATCTTTAAACACGATCGAGCACCTTTTCATAATGCACGGCTTGTAGCGGAGTGGTTACACCACAATAATATCCCTGATTTGTACTGGCCTGCGCAGAGTCCTGACCTGAATGCTACAGAACACCTTTGGGATGTTTTGTAACGCCGACTTCGTGCCAGGCCTCACCCGACGGACATCGATACCTTTCCTCAGTGCAGCACTCCGTGAAGAACGGGCTGCCATTCCCCAAGAAACCTTCCAGCACCTGACGAATGTATGCCTGCGAAGGTGTAAGCTGTCATCAAGGCTAAGGGTGGGCCAACACCATACCGAATTCCAGCATTACCGAAGGAGGGAGCTACGAGCTTGTAAGTTATTTTCAGCTAGGTGTACTGATACTTTTGACCACATAGTATAACTGTGACAATCGAAACCGGAAAATAATATACATAAAATTATACAGCTTATGCCACAAATATGGTTTCCCCAAATTATTCAGCATCTGTAGACTATCACCTACGAAAAGCTGTTTGTCTTTCTGTTGCATTCACTGGATAAATTGACTAGAGAAGTGAGTGGATAAATTTTCTCCTTCGGATTTCGTAGGATTCAGATGGTTAGAAAGAAAAGTACGTCAATCACAGACACAGAAAGCCAGGTATAGAAAAAAAATATGTTGACAAGAAGTTATCTAGAGTACAAACGTAGCTAACAGAGTTCTGATTAGGAGTTATCCCATATCATTTTATGGTCAGCCTCTATTGTTTGGAAAACGGGTTATCACCCATATGACGTTAAAGCTGGCATAGTCCAGTTGCCCCAAGTATAAATTGGTGAAAAATTATAAATTTCTGGAAAATTAAAGAATCCAAAATTATGAAACTAGTTCATTTGTATCGTCTGAGATTTGTCATGAAGGAGGCCAGTGCAGGTACGGTCATCTCCTATTCCACAGGTGTCGCTTCAGTGTCCTTCATTTGTGTCAGGAATTGAGTGAAACTGTCAATGACTGCAGTAAGTCATTGACTGGGTTGTTTCGGAAAAGTTTTGGCAAGTGCTTGCAAAGCTCGATCTCCCACCACACGGATAGCAATGATCAGAAGTCTATACGTTAATCGACAGGCAGCTGATTTCCTCAGTGTGTCCAAAGGTGTCAGAAAAGGCTGTGTCCAATACTTCCAGTTGCGCTACATCCAAACATATTAGGAAAGCTCTTGATGGTTGGACTAAAGGCATCTTAGTTGGTGGAAGAACTATTGACAACCTCCGATTTGACAATAACATCATGCATTTAGCCATTATCCTCTATCATATGGATTAACCATTAATCTCAGCAAGTCAGAACTCATTATACCTGATCGAGGAGCACAAGTCCAACTCACAGGTTAATTACGGGAATTGTGAATCATGCGTTCTTTGGAGATAGCGGACAGTAGATGATTCCGCTTGTTGAAACACTACTGTTTTCCGTCCTCCTCTACAGACGCATTAAATGGACCCTCAAAGCGAGAGACAGGCAGAAAATGGATGCATTTTAGCTGTGATGCCGGCGAACAATACTGTGTATAAAATGGATGGAAAGAACAACTAATGTATACATTATTGCGAAGCTTAATATCTCCAGGCGCTTTTCTTCTCATGTCAGCCAAAATTCTCCCAGTCTTTCGCTGTATTGTGAAAAGAGTTGGAGAAAATGTGAGTGGCTGATAAGCATTATGAATAGCAGTGCTTGGCTCATGAGATCACGATGTTCTGAAAAGAGTATGACTTATGATGATGATGTATCACATTCTTACTATGCTGTGCTCCAAATGTCCTTCGCTGATGATTTCGTGTAAATGGAAGAGTTGTCACTGGTAAAGGGGTTATCCATATGGGACGTAGAGCTGCGATTTATACTGGTAGGTAGGTAGGAGCTATAGTAACTGATATCTGTGAATTAATTCCAAAAGGGCTATGAAACTTGAAGTTTTCATATATTATCATCCAGTAGTTTCCCAGTCATTAGTAATATATACTTATAATAATAGTTTTCACCTTGGTCGTAACGGTTAGAGCATGCAGTAACTACTAAAAATGAGTATGATCAACGGATATGAGCTCTACTACTAATCAAACTATATTATTACCGAAAATTAATGTTATTGTGTAACGATATACTAGTAGAGAACTTACAAGTCGATAAATAATTAATGAGAAAATTAATCTTTAGTGTATACATCCAGGTTCACCCACATTTTTAACATGTAACGAATTATCGAGAGAATGTATACTTAACTAGCTAGCTACAGTAGAAAAGAGAGAGAGAAAAAGCTCTACCGTGGTTAAGTATACGTTATTTTCATTCTCACTCGACGCTAATCCATGCAGTATCGAATATATTGGAACCAAAACCTCAACAGCCTAATTTAAACCCATTTGTCTCGTTTCGCTGGGGGATTGGAACAACGAAGAGATGCATGCAATACAGTTAAGAGTCGTGGAGTCAGACTAGGTCATTGTAGGCAAGGTGCTTGCAGTGTCTGAAGTTGGCATTAACAAGTCATCATCTTAGAGTGAATGCATCATTGATGGTAAATACGAGTAGTAATGCATAAAATCACGGAAGCTGTAACCATGAAGAGAAGTTCACAAGCTACGAAGTAGGGAGGAACGAGGACAGAAGAATTGAGGAGTGGAAGATTTCATGAAAGTTGCATTAGGGATTCCGTGGTCGTCCATTACAGCAATATGTTTCTTTTTCACCTTCCTAGCTTTGTTTAGTGTTAATAGCAGCGTCAGTAAGATGAGTCTTGGTTGTTTGTAAAAGATGGCTGGTTCAAATGGCTCTGAGCACTATGGGACTCAACTGCTGTGGTCATCAGTCCCCTAGAACTTAGAACTACTTAAACCTAACTAGCCTAAGGACATCACACACATCCATGCCCGAGGCAGGATTCGAACCTGCGACCGTAGCAGTCGCACGGTTCCGGAGTGCGCGCCTATAACCGCGAGACCACCGCATGTAAAAGATACACTTATATTTGTAGACTTTTCGTTTTTAATTTCACACCGTTCCTATATTTTAACCGGTGAGGGGGGTGGGGGTGGGGGGTGGGGGAAAGATACGCAGTATGCTTGCGTACGGTATAAACTCTGTTCCGCATAATTCTCTGTTTCAACTTTCTGGCCCTGCGTCGCAGATTGAGAGACAATTAGACCTTTCTCCAAACGACAGTGGAGCACCAGCTAACAACCACACTTAGACTCGTCAGGGCGCTGGATATGTTATCTTCCTTGCAACTATTCCTGTTTTTTGCCGCCGCGTATGACTTGCGTCTCTCCATCCTGTAGTTGGCCGTTATATTTCCTTGTGCAGGTGTCACACGGTCAGCACAACCTGAGATTGGAGTTGTGCATGCTATCTTCCAGAATATTTTATAAATTAAATTCTCTGTTATATTTTTTAAACAGTTTATAATATTCTCCCCTAACAGACAACTAGTCCCGTCACGAAAAAGAAAACAAGTATAACAGTAGTGGCTGTTACCACAGTAGCAATACACCAATAATCCTGGCCCGCCACAAATTTCCAGCTTCCCTCATTGAGTTCAATGTATGCCCATTCCTTGCCAATGTCTGTAATTCTTTATGTCTTAATTCATAATGGCTGCTGGATCAAAATGGTGTATGTGTAATAGGCGACGGAAATATTTATCGCGGTAGGTCACCACAAGAAAAGTTACACTGTCTGCGGAGCTATGAACATAGTTCATTGTGTTATTATCCAAAGAGTTACAGCAAAAAGATACAATTTTTTAAGTGGAACAATAGTTGTTTCTATCATGCATTGTAATCAGTAACACCAGCTGTGAATACATCAATTGAAACTACATTCCTGTCACTTTTAGTTTGGGAGCTACAACCCTTCAAAATTTCAGGGGCAGATACCACACTTGCTGTGCATAACGTAATGCGCTTTCTAAATGTGGTGCTGCCGGGTTGTAACGTCGCCGGTGTCACAGAGCGAGAAGCTTCCTCGATGCGCTGTTAGACTGCTGTGCCGGCCGGAGTGACCGAGCGGTTCTAGGCGCTTCAGTCTGGAACCGCGCGACCGCTACGGTCACAGGTTCGAATCCTGCATCGGGCATGGATGTGTGAGATTTCCTTGGGTTAGTTAGGTTTAAGTAGTTCTAAGTTATAGGGGACTGCTGACCTCAGGTGTTAAGTCCCATAGTGCTCAGAGCCATTTGGACCATTTTTGACTTTCGCCGCACACGGCCGTATACTCGATTGTTCGATCCACAGAAACAAACGGGGCTCAATATACCACAGTTACTGAATCTAATACCATATGACATTACACCATATAACATAAGCGAATGAAAATAAGCAAAGTAGACTAATTTTCGTGTCGAACGATCACTCACTTCAGATACCGTTAAATAGTAAAAATGGCAGCGTTAAGTCTTTGAACAAGAGCCTGAACGTGGGTTTTCCACAACAGTTTACTACCTATCTGAAAACCTAGAAATTTGAACTGTGCAGTTTCACTAATCATATGCCCATTCTGTGCAATTAAAACGTCAGGCTTTGTTGAATTGTGTGTTAGAAATTGTAAAAACTGAGTCTTACTGTGATTTAGCATTAGTTTATTTTATGGAAGCCATGAATTTAGGTCATTAGCTGCACTGTTTGAAACCGAGCCAATGTTGCACACAACATCCTTTACTACAAAGCTAGTGTCATGAGTAAACAGAAATATTTTACAGTTATTCGTAATACTAGAGGGCATATCATTAATATAAATAATGAACAGGAGTGGCCCCAACACTTATCCCTGGGGCACCCTCCACTTGACCGTACCCCACTCAGACACCACAATACAGCCATTCTCAACAATGTGAATAATGACCTTTTCCTGTCTATTGCTAAAATAAGAGGTGAAGCAGATGTGAGCTACTCCCCGTATTCCATAATGGTCCAACTTCTGGAACAATATTTTGCAAATAGCACAATCAAACGCCTTAGTTAAATCAAAAAAATAAGCCTAGCATTCTAAACCTTTTGTTTAACCCATCCAGTACCTACACAGAGAAAAGAGAATATAGCATTTTCAGTTGTTAAACGACTTTTAAAGCTGAACTGTACATTTGATAGCAAATCGTGTTACATAAAATAATCAATTATCCTTATACAGGGTGGCCCATTGATAGTGACCGGGCCAAATATCTCACGAAATAAACATGAAACGAAAAAACTCGTCTAGCTTGAAACCAGATGGCGCTATGGTTGGCCCGCTTTATGGCGCTGCCATAGTCCAAACGGATATCAACTGCGTTTTTAAATAGGAACCCCCATTTTTATTACATATTCGTGTAGTACATAAAGAAATATGAATGTTTTAGTTGGACCTTTATTTTCGCTTTGTGATAGATGGCGCTGTAATAGTCACAAACGTATAAGTACGTGGTATTACGTAACATTCCGCCAGTGCGGACGGTATTAGCTTCATGATACATTACCCGCGTTAAAATGGACCTTTTACCAATTGCGGAAAAGGTCGATATCGTGTTGATGTATGGCTATTGTGATGAAAATGCCCAACGGGCGTGTGCTATGTATGCTGCTCGGTATCCTGGACGACATCACCCAAGTGTCCGGACCGTTCGCCGGATATTTACGTTATTTAAGGAAACAGGAAATGTTCAGCCACATGTGAAACGTCTACCACGACCTGCAACAAATAATCATGCCCAAGTAGGTGTTTTAGCTGCTGTCGCTGCTAATCCGCACATCAGTAATAGAAAAACTGTGCGAGAATCGGTACTCTCAAAAACGTCGATGTTGAGAATGCTTAATCAACATCGATTGCACCCGTACCGTATTTCTATGCACCAGGAATTGCATGGCGACGACTTTGAACGTCGTGTACAGTTCTGCCACAGGGCACAAGAGAAATTACGGGACGATGACAGATTTTTTGCAGGTGTTATATTTAGCGGCGAAGCGTCATTCACCAACTGCGGTAACGTAAATCGGCATAATATGCACTATTGGGCAAAGGAAAATTCACGATGGTTGCGACAAGTGGAACATCAGCGACCTTTGCGGGTTAATGTATGGTGCGGCATTATGGGAGGAAGCATAATTGGCTCCCATTTCATCGATGGCAATCTAAATGGTGCAATGTATGCTGATTTCCTACGTAATGTTCTACCGATGTTACTACAAGATGTTTCACTGCATGACACAATGGCGATGTACTTCCAACATGATGGATGTCCGGCCCATAGCTCGCGTACGTTTGAAGCGGTATTGAATAGCATATTTCATGACAGGTGGATTGGTCGTCCAGGCACCATACCATAGCCCTCAAGTTCACCGGATCTGACGTCCCTGATTTTTTTCTGTGGGGAAAGTTCAAAGATATTTGCTATAGTGATCCACCGACAACGCCTGACTACATGCGTCAGCGCATTGTCAATGCATGTACGAACATTACGGAAGGCGAACTACTCGCTGTTGAGAGGAATGTCGTTACACGTATTGCCAAAAGCATTGAGATTGACGGACATCATTATGAGCATTTATTGCATTAGTGTCGTATTTACAGGTAGTCACTCCGTAACAGCTTGCGTTTTCAGAAATTATAAATTTACAAAGGTACATGTATCACATTGGAACAATCGAAATAATATGTTCAAACGTACCTACGTTCTGTATTTTAATTTAAAAAACCTACCTGTTACCTACAGTTCGACTAAAATTGTGAGCCATATGTTTGTGACTATTACAGCACCATCTATCACAAAGCGAAAATAGTGGTCCAACTAAACCATTCATATTTCTTTACGTAGTACACGAATATGTAATAAAAAATGGGGGTTCCTATTTAAAAAAACGCAGTTGTTATCCGTTTGACCTATGGCAGCGCCATCTGGCGTGCCAACCATAGCGCCATCTGGTTGCCCCTTCAAGCTAGACGAGTTTCGTTCTTTGTAGTTTTTTCGTTTGACGCTTAATTCGTGAGATATTTGGCCCTCTCATGATCAATGGACCACCCTGTGTACACAGCCTTTTTCAATAACTTTAGAAAACACTGATGGCATAGAAATAAGTCTAAAATTAGCTATATTGTCCCTTTCTCCCTTCTATTAACGTGGCTTTATTACTGAGTGCTTTAATAGTTCAGGAAACCGACCATTCCTAAATAAAACACTACAAATATGG
This sequence comes from Schistocerca piceifrons, assembly GCF_021461385.2. Lineage (NCBI taxonomy): Eukaryota > Metazoa > Arthropoda > Insecta > Orthoptera > Acrididae > Schistocerca > Schistocerca piceifrons. Next base: position 44,716,533 of record NC_060143.1, read on the forward strand.
CTAAATACAGGGCTAACATGTGGAGCACAGTACTTTAATATTCTGCAAGGCACTCCATCATAGCCATGAGAGTCCTTGGTCTTCAGTGATTTAACTCAATCTCCCCCTTGTCTGTGTCACAGAGGAGTATTGAGACACCAATCTTGGAAAGGTATTTGCCAAGAAGGTTATATGATTGCCTGTAGAAACTAAATTTTTATTTTATTCACCAGCAATGGTCAGAAAATGATTATTAAATACTGTACATATATTTGATTTATCAGTAATTGAAATATTTGTACTAAGAACGGACTTTATATCGTCGACGATGTGCTGCTGTCCAGACACTTCCTTCACAACTGACCACATGGTTTTAATTTCATCCTGTGAATTATCTATTCTATTCTCATAACATTTTTAAGCACGTTACGATACTGTAAGATGGAGCTTGATTGTGACTATTTTTAACATTTTGATGTAAGTCCCACTTTGTTCTACGTGATATCCTTATCCCACTAGTCAGACACCTGGACTTGCTATTACTGCTAGTACCGCGTTTAGAACGTTGTAATGGAAAGAAACTCTCAAAGAGCATGAGAAACGTGTTAGGGAAAACATTATATTTCTCATCTATGTTATCGGCTCTATAAACATCCTGCAACTCTTGTTCCTTGACAAGGTTTAGAAAACTCTCTATTGTTGTTGGATTAACTTTCCTACATAGTTTGCAACTATATTTGTTTGAGTACAAAAGCCTTTTAATGTTAATATTTGTGCATCATGGTCTGAAATGCCATTCACCCTTTTACTAACAGAATGCAGATCTAGGCTGAAGTAGGGATAGGAAAAACCAATCAGTTAAAACCGATACAGATAATTCAGTTCTGAATAACCCGTGTTTTTCAGTATTTTTTGGTCTGTTATAACAGGTGCCATTTTATTTTTATTAATAACCGAGTTAAAAGACCAAAATATCAGTTAGCCATAGCGGTAGTGCTAAAATTTTCCGTTTTTAAGGAAACCTTTTTTAAAAAGAAATAATTTTAATTTGTAGAATTTGTATTGGTTCAAAATGCTGCGAAATTATAGAAAATGGGAAGACCAATCCGTGCTATTTTAATAAAAATGCTGACAGAAGCGAGCAATAAACATGTGGCATTAGAATTAGTACAGGATTGCTGAGACTGTAATGTCACTGTTGCCATGTGTCGTGGCTTAAGGTACTAGTGTATTTGTACCGTGCAGGACAGCGGCAAATGCCGCACGGACTAAGATGTCTTTTATTTTCCTATTTAATTTAATTTTTTGTTTATATGTGTGTTGAAACTAAGAGAATCAACATTTTTCAATCATTGTTCGATTTCTACGCCTTTAGCGTAAATAAAAGGAAGAAAAATATCAAAAGTCGGCTATTTTATAAACCGGTTTTTCGAGCGATTTTAACACTCAGGTTAAACCGGCATGGAAGAAAAGTGATATAAGCTAAAACCGGCTGTTTCAGCGAAAACCGCCATCCCCAGGTTGAACATGTCAGTCACAAGACAATCTGAGAAACATCTAAATCGTAATTAATCCTTTACACTGACCCTTCGAGTCTATTAGCTAGTAACTGCTGTGGCAGACGACGGTTTTACGCAGGTAACTTTGATTTTTTTTTTTTTGTGAGTCATCAGTCTTCAGACAGGTTTGATACGTACCGCCCTGAATTCATCTCCCGTGCCAACCTCTTCATCTCAGAGTCGCACTTGTAACTTACGACCTCAATTGTCTGCAGAATGTACAGTTGTTCTCTCCAGCTTTTACTCTCTACAGCTGCCTCCAGCACCAAGAAAGTTATTCGGTGATGTTTTAACACATGCCCTACCATCCTGCTCCTTCTTCCTGGCAGTGTTTTAGATACATTCCTTTCCTCGCCGGTTCTATGGAGAACCCAGTCATTCGTTACCATATCAGTCCACCTAACTTTGATACCGTACCCATATTTAAATAAGAATGATATTTGAGTAAAGCGCTTTATAAATTATCTTGATAATTACATATTAGTGAAACTTTAACTGTCCTGTAAAAACATGTTGAGTATTTTAGAAACTGAAAGGAAGTCTACTGCTCCATAATGCCATTAAATGATGTTATAGAAATCAACTACTTTTCAGTTTAGCAATATAGAATACTCGGGAATCTCACAGCAGTGGGAATAGGATCCCGCCTAGGTAAATCACCAAGGATAAAATGTTGGGACTTCATGAAAAAGTTTAAACAAAACAACGTTACTGTTTGGATAAGTCTGCCTCGATAGCTGAGTGGTCAGCGCGACGGAATCCAATGCTAAGGAGACCGGGTTCGATTCCCGGCTAGGTTGGAGATTTTTTCCGCTCAGGGACAGGGTGTTGTGTTGTCTTCATCATCATCGCCTCCTCCCCATGGACACGCAAGTCGCTGAAGGGGCGTCAACTCAAGAGACTTGCGCCAGGCGACAGGTCTACCCGAAGGGAGGCACTAGCCTCGTGACACTTCATTTCGTTTGGATAAGAAACCAAGTAAACGGTCCATGCAGTTTTACACTACTCTACTGGTTCATCCAGATGTGGTCGCTGTGACGATTTCCTTTGGCTGCTCAAAACGGTGGTGAAAATATCCGTGGATGTTGTTGTATCACAAGCTCTGAAAATTTTGTTCTTAGGGTCAGATTTTTCGTAGTACATGATTAATGAGACAAATTTTTTTCCACATCCGAGACAATATTAAAAAATCTTCCTTCTTTTCTTGCCTCTTTTAGGACGGAAGATGCGAATACTTTGCATGCTAGCCACCAACTAACTCTTGCCACAAAAGAGCCTTGCACTTCAACTGCCAAGTACACCATTTTATTCCCGCCGAGCGGGATTCATTGTAAGGGGATTACGCTAGAACTTTTACACAATTACAAACTAAAGTACACTACGCATGAAGCAGTATTACAGGTAAAATTTTAACATTTCCATCCTTTTGTAAAAAATTACTTCTAAAATTTCAACCATAGAATAATTACAACTCCTCAAAAGGACATAAATAACTAATAAGACATTTATATAGATGTTACATCAAAGAAGATGGCTATACAGGTGTTACATTAAGTAAATACAAAGAAATTGAATGAGATAAATAAAGATAATGTCGATATTGGTATTACAGGTTCGTGTGCCTATCCCTGAAGCGGAATGGGGGTAGTGACTGAGTTAAACTATTTGAGACCCACACTGAACCTAAGTTTCTGCTTCGTCGGTCATCTGACCAGTCTTTGGAGAGGCCGTACACTCAAAAATTGCCTTCTGTTCGGCCGATCGCGCCACCTCGGTATGTGACATTGGCTTCGCAGCATAAAATAGAATTCTCTACTCGCCAAAAACCGCTTACAAAACTGTACAGCCCTACTTTACCCAATTGAGTATAGATATTCATCTTGCACTGGTCGAGCAGGTTATTAATGACAATTTTGAATAACTTTGACTACGTTTGACTCAAACTGAAATTTATTATTTTTAAGGCGGTCGTCCTTTTGTTTCCAAACTGCAAAGCAGATATGGGTTTCGATTGTATTCTGCAATACACACACAGATATTTATCTTGGCTTTCTTCCTTAGTTATCTTTCAGGTAACGCGGTTCTGTCCAACAAAACAACAGTGGTTTTGTTAGAAGAATGGCTGAGAACTAATATTAACATCCCGTACGCCAATTCCTCCGAAATAAATATTGAACTAAGAGAAAAGGTTGTCCGCTCGGAAAGAGTAAAATTTAAGTTAATTCTTCCGAAAAATACTTTACGTTTATTACGATATATACCTGTAATCAAAACATGATGGATGAATGCTGTATAGCTCGTAAGAAGTCATCTGGCCACCATGGTTTCAAGAAACTTTGAAAGTCGTTCAAACGAATTTACCATTCGTAGGCAAATGTCAACCAGACCCATTAGTACAAATGAAGTAATCGTTTTTTGAGCTAGAAAACACTTACTGAAGTTTTGGTACTGTCACACAATATCGTAATGTTATGATATTTTTTTGAAATCATAAATTAGACATAAAACATTACTTATAAAGTGACAAGTAAATCAGGAATAAGAAATGTCTTTAGATAAATGAACATTAGACTTTACTGAGAGTATAAAATGTTGTATCCTTAAAACTGAACCAAGTTAAACACTTGCTTCTAAATAAATGTCGTTCCCTTTTAAACTTATAAGAAAATTTATAACAATAACGTACTTGCCCAGAAAGTTGCTGTGCCGTCGAAAACAGCGGTGGAATTTATTCTATTCCTCCACGTCTCTGACCATGTGAGTTAACAAGGCTCACCAGGTTTCCGGTAGAAATCGTCCGTACTGCAGCCATTCTACTGCAGATATTCTAACAATTATTAAGAGTGGAAAATCTTGCAATCAGCGACGCATAAATTTCACAGACGACTTCTCTATGTATACTTCATGGCCACACCACTTTCTACGTGGTTAGATGCACTTATAGGCACTTCTACAAATTTACATCTTCAGACATGTTTACTACTTCTACTTCCACTGTAAACGCTACCCTGTCTGCGACTCTTTCCATTCCATCCGCCGCGCGGCGCTGTAGTGTCGTCCAAAACAGTCAGGGAAGGAAAACCTATTGTGGATCCCCTCGTTTCGTGATTAAATGTTCAAAAATTGAATTAAAATATACTTTCCCTAGGAAAATTACTGTCATTTCCAGTAGTATTTACATTCTATGCTATCGTTTACAATAACTATTTAATACATATTAACGCACCTTCATGTAGGTTGTTCCAGCGATTCACAACATTGCCAAAATGTTAATATCTATACTTCGTTACACAAATATTTGTCATCAAATTTTATGTTATTTACGGTTTTTATATATTCAATACAGATGTTACGTCAACTCAACGGAATCAATAATTTACTGGCGAGATTCCTATCTCTGTGTTCTCGTTCAGCTTTTACGCTTTGCAGCTCCATCTAGTACCATGAAACGTATTCGCAGATGTCTTAGCACATTTTCCTTTCCCCCCTTCTTGTGCGTCTTCGCCGGCCGCGGTGGCCGTGCGGTTCTAGGCGCTTCAGTCCGGAACCGCGGGACTGCTACGGTCGCAGGTTCGAATCCTGCTTCGGGCATGGATGTGTGTGATGTCCTTAGGTTAGTTAGGTTTAAGTAGTTCTAAGTTCTAGGGGACTTGTGACCTAAGATGTGGAGTCCAATAGTGCTCAGAGCCATTTGCACCATTTTTTTTTGTGCGTCTTCCTCACCGAATCTGGGACGAAACTGTTCATTCCTTGTCAGCTCACCTAATTTTCAATATTCCTCTAAAGCCTCATCCTTCTATAGTACCATATTTTAAACGCTTACATCCTTATTTACCAAAGAAAACTCACCAAACAGCCGCATGTTTTCAGAAGATGTCATTTTATTTACACGACCAATTTCGACATCTTATCAAACTTCTGTTTGCAGAACTTAAAGAATGCCTTCGATGACTTCACTTTCATAGTGATGAAGCGGTGCAAGCAGAGTTGAGTTTGTGGCTCTGTCAACAAAGTGAAACATTCTACAGTGACAGTATCAACGAACTGGTCTGTCACTGGGAGTAATATGTTCGTCATCAGGGTGACTACATTGAGGAATAAATGCCAGTAGATGGAAGATTTTAAGAACGTTTGTTTTTGTTTTAAAACATTTAGGAGGTTTTACACAAAAAATTAAGAGGCATTATTTTCCGCGCACACTCGCACAATACCCGTATTCTCCTATAGATTGTACCCACTTTTCAGGAAACTTAGAACCACTTGTCGCTTTTTCTACAGCGACAGATTCCAATAAGTCTTGATTTTTCGTAATATGAATAGGGACCTAACGTGGGTATATAAGCTTCTATGGCCATATGTGAAAATGCTGAAATCCTTGTGGGTGTATTGAGACGACATTTTACAGAATATTGAAACAACCATCGCTTAGCCTCTATTACAGCGACCTCCATAGGTCATAAACTCCTTACACTCGTGGTGAGTACTTCAAAATATTGCGCCTCTAGCGGAGTCGTAAGACTATCGTATCGATGTTGATATTCTAAGAGCCTATTCCGTGTGGAAAGCAGCTACAACATTGTCAGAATGGTTATTTTAGTGTCGTGTTACTGTTACGGCAGTATACACAAAAGGAAAACTGCAAAAGTTACAACCTGTTAGACTACCGGATCGACGGTCGTAGGGAAGCCATTCCTGGCTGCTCCTCATCTTCTCCTTCTTCTTCTTCTGCTGATGCGAGTTCTGTCTCAGCCTAAGGCACTGTGCCTTACGTTTTATGAGCACATTAAAAATAAGATTGCTGTGAGTTAAGTGCTTATATTTACGTGTCTCTCTGAGAACACAGCCAATAGGTTTACTGAAGTACTGAATCCTTACGTCTGTCCGAGAGAATATCAAGAGCTACATAACTTGCGGAAAGTGTGACAACTCACTCAGCACTACAACTACCGATTTTTTCTGAAATTAATTTACACTCTAATTATCACAGCGACAACATCGTGACCCGCTTTCTTCTCTGTATATAAAAATCAATGTCCTGACGGGCTGACTGACTGACCAATCATCGCTCAGTCCGAACCGCTAAGGATAGAAACATGAAATTTGGAGCAGGCGTGGATAATATACTGTGGGTATCGTTTAAGAAGGGACGTTTCAAAATTCCAACTCCAAGAAAGTGAAATAGAGGATGAAGATTTTTTTTTATGTCGCTGTTAAGGTAGTTTTGAAGCTAGACCGACGGCCGTTGTGGATTAGCGGTTCTAGGCGCTTCAGTCTGGAACCGCACGACCGCTACTGTTCCAGTTTCGAATCCTGCCTCGGGCATGGATGTGTGTGATGTCTTTAGGTTAGTTAGGTTTAAGTAGTTCTAAGTTCAAGGGGACTGATGACCTCATGTGTTAAGTCCCATAGTGCTCAGAGCCATTTTTTTGAAGCTAGACCTACGAAAATTGGTAGTTGGTTTCTCGGTAGAAATAAAGAAATACATGTATCATCATTTTTGGAAAATTTATCCTATGGGGGTGAAATAGCGGATAAAGCTTTTTTTGGAAATACGTCATTATCTTTAAAGTTGCATCTGGTATTTGACTTCTCGGTTAAAATACGTGTATCCGTGTTTTTGGAAACTGGGTGAAATAGGGAATGAGTTTTTTTGAAAATACTTTATTAGGGAAGTATTTTTAGAGCTAAATGTACGAAAATTTAGATTTGCTTTCTCGGTAAGAGATAAAAAATAAGTGTTTTACTGTTTATGGAAATTCAACCCATGTTGAAGGATAAATGGGGGACGGAAATTCTGATGGAAATAATTCATTGTGCAAGCGTTTTTGAAGCTAAATCTATGAATATTTGTATTTGGCTTTCGTGTTAGGAAAAAAAAAAAACATACAAGTCATTTCTGGAAATTGAACCGATAAGGGAGTGCAATAGGAAATTAAATTTTTTAAGAAAATATTTCGTTACATCAAAAAAACCTTAAAGCTAAATTTATGAAAATTGGTATTTCATTTCTCGGGTAGATACAAAACAAATATTTGTTAGGAGACGAAAGTTGCTATGGAAATATCTCCAGAAGAGCACAAAAGGCATGATTAACAAAACCTTTACTCTCCAGCAGCTACCATCATCACTTACTGGTCAGAAGTACTTTGGGAAATGGCCATGCTTATATGGAATTAACTAGCGCGGAAAGATTAGAAGGTGTTGCAATTTTTGAACAACACAGAAATTCGATTAAATAACAACAGTAACAATAAAACTTCGCACGCCATACAGTCTACGCGAGTGAAGCAGCGGGCGCTGAATTAGCAAATAGTTAAAAGAAGAAGACATGGGAAACCATCACTACAGGCTTCGCGTTACAGTGTGTGCCACAGATAAAAAAGGGTCTATTTCGTTGTCTACTGCCTCACTCATAAAATTTACGGAATCTGAGATCCCCGAAAGTTATGCGGAGGTGGAGGATTCACTGTTAAAATCTCTCTGAAATGTGTAACACTTTTCAGTTAATGGTGAGGTAGACATACCTGTTCTACGACACGACAATTTGTATGAAGACGGAAATTTCCTGTTTATTCCTTACGTTTCTCCGTTGCAGTCATGCAGGGATACTGCGACGTGAACAAGCGGGGAATGTAAAATATTTATACGTAACAGGGAATATGATTTGGCTACTATTATAGTCATTTAACAAATACATCTATTTTATTCTCTTTTCCTTAATCCATCATTAATTTTAAATAAGCCACAATAATTTCACTGTGTGTATTCATAGTACATATGTCAGTGTTAAAAACTAATCACGAAAGTCTGGTAATTAGTGCATTCACACAAATCGATTCCAAACAGACATCTGTGTCTGTACGCTGAGCAAGTATAATTTGGAAGGAACGCTACGGCTTTACTCTTCTACCTCCTGGTTAGCTGTTTACGATGTTGTTCTGTTTGACGGCTAGCTGCCTCACTCTTATTTAAAACTCTTCATGCTAACCTACAACTGTATCTATTCTATACGTGAGAGGAGCATTCTAAGGCAGATCCTATGTGTTATCGGCAGATCCACTACACGACACTAGATCTTCCACAGAGCATTCGTTAGTGGAAGATTAACTAATGTCCTTTACTTTCCAAAACAGTTACCCTATCTTATTTGGCAGATACCTTTATTAACATTTTACTGTACTGCCACAGACAGTAACGAATTTTCTGCAGAAGAGGCAGGGCTATGTATTTTCAGCACAGCCTATGACAGTTTGGAATTGACGTGGTGCCGGAGGGAAATATGTGATTTTTCACAGTGAGGGATTTCATGATCAAATTATTTCAATATGTGATTTGATTGTAAACTACCTAAGAGGAGCGCTTCGAGTGCCCAGCACGTATCAGTATCAGTATTGACAGGTTAGTGCTTGAGTAGTATCGTGAATGTGTCTCCTGGGAACGTGATGTTCATATTGCCTGCCGGAAATTTTATCCACCTTCGGAAGAGAGTGAGTAATAAGACATTATGTCAGTTACGTAAACACTGGAGTGATTAAATTTCTCGACTTGGGAGTACAGATAGCAGCTGAAATTCATAGAAAATTGTGTGAAACCATATGAACCTACGGCAATAAAAGAAGAAAAAGTGAAGCAACCCCGTTCGAAGTTAATGTACGGGCGTTCAAGCAGTGACGAACAACAGAGATGTGACCGGACTAGTATCCAACATGCAAAACGAAAAGAAAATCACCGTTGCACGACAAGCAGATCTTATCAAGAATTTTCAGAAGCTTATAGGACAACGATGTTGAAATCATGATTGAAACTCTAAGCTACTGGAAGCGAAAATGTCCACAGCTGCGCGCCCTACTGAAACAATCCAAAAATCGCACAAAACATTTTCTATCATTTCCTGAATGGTACTGATCCCAAATTAACTATATAATCTTTTGCGACATCTTAGGATCTAGTTTGTGTTTAAGCGTTTTGGGGAAAGTGAGGAAGTAAAGAAGTTATATAAAACTGACTAGAAATCTAAACAGAATAATTTAATGCAGAAGATTCGAAGGAGGTTGTTTTCTGACATAGATTGTGCTTGAAACGACTTCGTGTTTATGAAGAAACGTAATTCATTAAATTTCTAAAATCAACAACAAATTTAACAATTTATCGTTTTAATTTGGGTAGCTATCTGACTACGATACAAATTATTTGACAACTCTTCGGAAAAAAGAAAAGATTCTGCCAGTATGAAGAAGCCACACGAAAAGAAAATTTCTGACAGAACACGGGAACTTGACGCAAAACGAGAGTTGAAGCCAAGGTGGTAAGTTTACGACAGAATAACATAAATTAAACAAAACTACTTGCGAATTGTTTGAGGGATTTGAATAGACACGACGAAAATTTGTCACAAGAAACAATAATACTATAAAGAAAACAACTTGGAAACTTATCTCGTGTGGACGTCATATTTAATTATTTAGCCCGGTGATACAGTTAACTAATAACGGACAGACTAATGCAGAAATTTTTTTTTTGATTGTATAGTTTAAGAGATGTATCAGAAGCATACATGGACAGTAGGGGGAACGGAATTCATCAGATAATAGCAACTGCGAAGAGTAAATAAATTTAAAGTATGAAGAAAGGAAAGGGTCCGGAAGTCATATTTAAAGCAAAAGGAACTGGTAAAATAATTTACAGAATGCATGCGGAGGAAGACAGTTTCTCGTACTGCAACAATCCACTTTGGCAGAAAGGAGACAAAGCGTAAAAAAGGCGTCGACCTAGTGGCCTCCTGTTTCTAATATGTTGTTGTTGTTGTTGTGGTCTTCAGTCCTGAGACTGGTTTGATGCAACTCTCCATGCTACTCTATCCTGTGCGAGCTTCTTCATCTCCCAGTACCTACTGCAACCTACATCCTTCTGAATCTGCTTAGTGTACTCATCTCTTGGTCTCCCTCTACGATTTTTACCCTCCCCGCTGCTCTCCAGAACTAAATTGGTGATCCCTTGATAACTCAGAACATGTCCTACCGACTGATCCCTTCTTCTAGTCAAGTTGTGCTACAAACTCCTCTTCTTCCCAATTCTATTCAAACCTCCACATTAGTTATGTGATCTACCCATCTAATCTTCAGCATTCTTCTGTAGCACCACATTTCGAAAGATTCTATTCTCTTCTTGCCTAAACTATTCATCGTCTATGTTTCACCTAATATACGAGACAGTAATAATAATTCTACTTAACTGTGCAGAAAAATTCTGGATTTTAGTCACGTAAATGGGCAAGACAGTGTAAGAAATGGTTATAGCTTAATGAACCATTTGTTTTGTACGAAATTACACGATGAAGGTGAATTGCCTTAAATTAACAGATTTTGATAATGCGTTTGATGCATTTTCAACAAAAATTGTGTGCTTGACGAACGAGGCACTTCTTCAACCTACTTTAGTATTCTCTAGCATATGCCACAGTGCCCATGACACTTTATAGAGAAATGCAGTACTGGCAGACGAGCCAGACAATAAAATTCCATACCGCCAAAGCCACGAAAGTAGGGTTCAAATAAATAAAAATTTAACTCAAGAAATGCTTGTCACTATAACCAACTTGTACTAGGGCCCGTTCAAAAGGTAATGCAGCACGCTTTTGCCGGCCGGAGTGGCCGAGCCGTTCTAGGCGCTTCAGTCTGGAACCGCGCGACCGCTACGTTCGGAGGTTCGAATCCTGCCTCGGGCATGGATGTGTTTGATGTACTTAGGTTAGTTAGGTTTAAGTAGTTCTAAGTTATAGGGGACTGATGACCTCAGATGTAAAGTCCCATAGTACTCAGTACCATTCGAACCACTTTGAAGCCTGTGAAAGCAGGTTGGTTTTATTCAGGATTCCAATACACAATATAATTTAGCACTCTTTTGGCTACAAAACACTGGTTTTCAACATATTTGTTCAGTGCAATGACCTTCGCCACCTTCCTGGGAGGCGTGTATACCTGCATGGTACCACACTACTGGTAGATGTCGGAGTCCATATCTTGCTGCGTCAGTAACGTCCCCATTATGCACGTAATGCATCCTGTGGAGTGCGTTCTTCATTGTATCAGACAGATGGGAACCGCACCAAGTGCCTACCCGCTGCAGATCTTCCTGCATTTCGCTGCAATTTTCTAATGCTGCAACTTCTCAGTATACTACAGCATCATCCGCGAAAAGCCGCATGGAACTTCCGACACTATCTACTAGGTCATTTACATATATTGTGAAAAGCAATGGTCCCATAACACTCCCCTGTGGCACGGCAGAGGTTACTTTAACGTCTGTAGACGTCTCTCCATTGATAACAACATGCTGTTTTCTGTTTGCTAAAAACTCTTCAATCCAGCCACACAGCTGGTCTGATACTCCGTAGGCTCTTACTTTGTTTATCAGGCGACAGTGCGGAACTGTATCGAACGCCTTCCGGAAGTCAAGAAAAATAGCATCTACCTGGGAGCCTGTATCTAATATTTTCTGGGTCTCATGAACAAATAAAGCGAGTTGGGTCTCACACGATCGCTGTTTCCGGAATCCATGTTGATTCCTACATAGTAGATTCTGGGTTTCCATAAACGACATGATACTCGAGAAAAAATCATGTTCTAATATTCTACAACAGATCGACGTCAGAGATATAGGTCTATGGTTTTGCGCATCTGCTCGACGATCCTTCTTGAAGACTGGGACTACCTGTGCTCTTTTCCAATCATTTGGAACCTTCCGTTCTTCTAGAGACTTGCGGTACACGGCTGTTAGAAGGGGGGCAAGTTCTTTCGCGTACTCTGTGTAGAATCGAATTGGTATCCCGTCAGGTCCAGTGGACTTTTCTCTGTTGAGTGATTCCAGTTGCTTTTCTATTCCTTGGACACTTATTTCGATGTCACCCATTTTTTCGTTTGTGCGAGGATTTAGAGAAGGAACTGCAGTGCGGTCTTCCTCTGTGAAACAGCTTTGGAAAAAGGTGTATAGTATTTCAGCTTTACGCGTGTCATCCTCTGTTTCAATGCCATCATCATCCCGGAGTGTCTGGATATGCTGTTTCGAGCCACTTACTGATTTAACGTAAGACCAGAACTTCCTAGGATTTTCTGTCAAGTCGGTACATAGAATTTTACTTTCGAATTCACTGAACGCTTCACGCATAGCCCTCCTTACGCTAACTTTGACATCGTTTAGCTTCTGTTTGTCTGAGAGGTTTTGGCTGCGTTTAAACTTGGAGTGACGCTCTCTTTGCTTTCGCAGTAGTTTCCTAACTTTGTTGTTGTACCACGGTGGGTTTTTCCCGTCCCTCACAGTTTTACTCGGCACGTACCTGTCTGAAACGCATTTTACGATTGCCTTGAACTTTTTCCATAAACACTCAACATTGTCAGTGTCGGAACAGAAATTTTCGTTTTGATCTGTTAGGTAGTCTGAAATCTGCCTTCTATTACTCTTGCTAAACAGATAAACCTTCCTCCATTTTTTTATATTCCTATTAACTTCCATTTTCAGGGATGCTGCAACGGCCTTATGATCACTGATTCCCTGTTCTGTACATACAGAGTCGAAAAGTTCGGGTCTGTTTGTTATCAGTAGGTCCAAGATGTTATCTCCACGAGTCGGTTCTCTGTTTAATTGCTCGAGGTAATTTTCGGATAGTGCACTCAGTATAATGTCACTCGATGCTCTGTCCCTACCACCAGTCCTAAACATCTGAGTGTCCCAGTCTATATCTGGTAAATTGAAATCTCCACCTAAGACTACAACATGCTGAGAAAATTTATGTGAAATGTATTCCAAATTTTCTCTTAGTTGTTCTGCCACTAATGCTGCTGAGTCGGGAGGTCGGTAAAAGGAGCCAATTATTAACCTAGCTCGGTTGTTGAGTGTAACCTCCACCGATAATAATTCACAGGAACTATGTTTTGTGGCGGTGTTCGTAGCGACAAACAATTCGCTGTAGAAACGGCTTAAGAAGTCACCGCCACACTTTTAATAGCGGGCCGACCGGTCCGCTGGAACAGTGAACAGAAAGATGAAAACCCAAACACTCTGATTAAATAAAAGTCGGTACTTATCTTTATTCACGAAGGTACAGTAACACAGTAGTGAACTCGGTGTCTACAGAAATCTGTCTAGTTCGAGTCGGAGCGGCTAGGTCAGCGTCGGCTGACGACAAACAACAACTCTGCTGCGATGAACACACAACTGACTAGCAAGTACACAATTCGGTGGCGAGTATACAACTGAGCGGCGAATACAGAACTGTCCTAGCGCTCGCGACTCCAGCGCTTAAGAACCCAGAAGCCAGCGGTGGCGCGCGCAGACTTGCGGCGATTTCCTGTCTCGTTGGCGCTGCTTATGCGGACGGCGTCCGGACTTTGATGTTGCCAACCTTTTGGCAGCGGACTCGGGTGGCATTACTGGCTAGGAAATAACACTATCCACTTCTACTTCACTACAGGATAAACTACTACTAACAGCGACGAACACTCCACCACCGGTTGCATGCAATCTATCCTTTCTAAACACCGTCTGTACCTGTGTAAAAATTTCGGCAGAATTTATCTCTGGCTTCAGCCAGCTTTCTGTACCTATAACGATTTCAACTTCGGTGCTTTCTATCAGCGCTTGAAGTTCCGGTACTTTACCAACGCAGCTTCGACAGTTTACAATTACAATCGGTATTGCTGCTTGGTCCCCGCATGTCCTGACTTTGCCCCGCACCCGTTGAGGCTGTTGCCCTTTCTGTACTTGGCCAAGGCCATCTAACCTAAAAAAAACCGCCCAGCCCACGCCACACAACCCCTGCTACCCGTGTAGCAGCTTGTTGCGTGTAGTGGATTCCTGACCTATCCAGCGGAACCCAATTCCCCGATTTCTTATTGAAAGCCTCTCATATAATCTCAGCTTAATTGATAATGTTGTATCACAAGAAAGGTAGGAAGATTAGGCTGTTAGACGTCCCGTTGATGACAAGCTCAGAATAGATGGAACGCAGTCTTTGATAGGACAAAGAATGGGACGGAAATCAGGTGTGGCCTTTAAAGGAACCCATTTTGCACTAGCCGGTCGTGGTGGTCTAGCGGTTCTAGGCGCTCAGTCCGGAGCCGCGCGACTGGTACGGTCGCAGTTTCGAATCCTGCGTTGGGCATGGTTGTGTGTGTTGTCAGTTAGGTTTAAGTAGTTCTAAGTCTTGGGGACTGATGACCAGAGATGTTAAGTCCCATAGTGCTCAGAGCCATTTGAACCTTTTGCACTAGGCTCCAGCTAGCTGGGATTTGTTTCCTCTAAAATTCCTGAACTGACTTTAGGTCTACAGTGTTGTCTTTAATGAAATTTCCTCTGAACCTAGGTCAGAAATTTGACTCTTGACATCGTCGTTCATATGGTACGTGGAACTACATGGGGATCTTCAGTGTCCACCATGCGTTCTTCAGCATCAGGTTTGGCGTACTCAACTACTGAAATTCCTGCACTTTTTCTGGATGAAAGACCATCGTACAGAGCTTGTCGACAATGCCATCTGGTGCTATCACGCATTATCAAGCCTAGTGCACTGGCTTTCGCTGTAAACAGGTATTATGCTACCTGATTTGCTCAGATCAACTGCTCTTTCGAGGGAATTTTTTAGGAATCCTGTCTACACAGGCGTAAGGATCTTAAAAGACTACATTCACGACATTTACTTTTGCATGATGCTTCTGCCAGAGGTTTCAAACCTCTCTATAAGTGGCAAGGTGGTTGGAAGCAGTAACGTATGCGAACCAACAGAACATCTTATGAAGTGCTAAACTCCCAAGTGGATCACACCTACCATCCAAGACTTAGAGTGCCGTGAATCGAATGGCAATGGGCCAGGGCAGATGCAAAGATGCACACCTTAAGTGGAACATCTGCTCAATCCAGATTTTGACTACTGCCGAGCTCCACGCTATATTATACAGCAAAAAGTCTAGAAAACATGTGCCCTAAAATACATAACTTAAGAGCTATGAGCACAACTTTACCTTCGATACTGTGAGACATGTCTCTTCTACTGCAAACTCTTTACTCTCCATATTTTGAGAAGTGGTAGTACGCCCGCATCTCGTGGTCGTGCGGTAGCGTTCTCGCTTCCCACGCCCGGGTTCCCGGGTTCGATTCCCGGCGGGGTCAGGGATTTTCTCTGCCTCGTGATGGCTGGGTGTTGTGTGCTGTCTTTAGGTTAGTTAGGTTTAAGTAGTTCTAAGTTCTAGGGGACTGATGACCATAGATGTTAAGTCCCATAGTGCTCAGAGCCATTTGAAGTGGTAGTACGGACGAAATAGAAAAATAGTCCAGTGGACGTAAGCTGTTAAGTGATACCTTAACAGCTATGAGCACTTGTTCATCTTCACTGGTGTGAAACACATCTCCTCTGCTGGGAAAGTGCTCGTAGCTCTAACGTATGCATTTCAGAGGCCAAGTTCACTAGAAAATTTTTTCTTGTTTTGGTCCGTACTACCATCTCCTAAAATATGGAAAGCAAAGAGCTTGATGTAGAAGAGATTTGGTTTACAATATCGAAGATGGAATGCTCATAACTCACATGGTACGCGTTTTAGAGCCCATGTTTACTGCACTTTTTTGCTTCGAACTATTGTTTCTATGATATTCCTGAATACAGACCGTTCCTCTTGGCGTACCCTGTGCATCGCATAGCGATTGATGCGGTCAAGCATATCACCATAACGAAGAACATTTCCTGCTGGTAACAACAGAGGCAGTGCACTCGATTGAAGAACTCGATATTCAATTATGAAACATATGTAACCTTGTTCTAGTTCATAGGCTCCCACTAGTATATATGTTTGTATCTGTTGACAATTGTATTAGTCCTACGAAAAATAATCTCGATATATAAAAACAATGTCCCGACTGACTGCTTCAATCAGTCACTGATTCATCATCGCCCAGCCCAAATCACTAACGATAGAAGCTTTAAATTTCCAGAGGGTGTTGATCTTATACTGTATAGGTCGTTGAAGACGGAAATTTTCAGGATTCCACCCATAAGGGGGTGAAATAGGGAATGCAAGGGATTTTGAAAATATGTAGCTATTAAGGCAATTTTGAAGCTAAACCTACGAAAACTGGTGTTCGGTTCCTCGGCCAGAAATAAAGAAACAAGTGTTTCAGCATTCTTGGAAACTGAACGCCTGTGGGAGTGAAATAGTAGGCAAAAGGTGTTTTTAGAAAGAACTCATTATTAAAGAATTACTGAAGCATGTTTAAAGCTACGTCTATGAAAATTGGTATTTCACTTCTAACTAGGAGAAGAAAGGATACTTGTTCCACTGTTTGTGGAAATTTGGCCTCCTAAGGAAGTGAATCAGGGGATGAAAAATTTTGTGAAATTATTAAATTATGAAAGCATTTTCAAAGCTAAATCTATGAAAATTTGTTTTGGCTTCTCTGGTTGAAATAAAAAAAAAATGTTTGATACTATGATGAATTAGGGGATGAAAATTTCTAAGAAGTATTTCGTAACAATAAAAATTTTTCAAGCTAAATATATTAAAATTGGTATCTCACTTCTCGGTTAGGTGTAAGGAAATATGTTACAGGATGAAAGTTTTTATGGAAATGCCACCGCAAGAATGCAAAAGACATGATTAAAAACTCCTTGGACTCCAGCTGCCAGGACAGCTTTTTGGTATGAAGTACTGCGGCGGCGCGGTTCCTTCCGTCCCTTTACGACGGGCCTGCACCTACCTGTGAACATTCTCAGCAGATCATCAGTATGAAAGCCGAGTGAAACCTACTGTACTTCGATTTAAACCAGGCTGCAATTGAAGTCACTAATCTACGTTTCAGGAGAAAGTTTTCATATGAAATAAAAAGTTGGAAATTTTGTCCTCAATTAATGTATTCTGAAACTTAGGTGAACAAGTATCACTGCCAAGCCCGTGCTAGTCATAAGTCACTCACAATCCCTTTCACTCACGTTAGCAAGTTTATGATGTTGCATTTCCAGAAAACGTAATAGCTGCAAAAATACTGATTGTTTTAGATCAATAATGCTCGCCAAATATTAAGTCTGTTGGTACCAAATGCAGTCACAGTTTTTAGCCACCGACCTGCTCAATACGCCTCGCGGAATATATGTCTTATCTCGTCACAAAATTCACTTAAAAATTCCGAAATTTCAACACACACATCGGAATAATTATGCCGTCACTTTCCAACACTTTTGATGTATGAAACACTGCTAGATCCGACAACTTATCATTTCCATCGGAACTGCTACTGCACACGTTCGATCTGTTTCATGGCTAGGCTTCCACTCTTTCTCTAGAATACTGTCTTCTTTTCCAGCAGAGAAAGGCGCGCGAAGAATATTGCTTTACCATTGGTCAATTTACACAACAGTCAATAGCAAAACAACACTTTCCCGCGTCAGTCCGCCCTTTCCATCAATAACCAATCGCAAAATAGTAAACCTATCGACTGCACTTATTACCGACGTAGTTATCTAATATGCTGAAGTTTTTCTTATGCATAAAGTTATTTACTATTGGTATTAATACCTGAATTAACTTTCCCTTTACCATAAACTTACTTTACAAATCTATTCTACAAAAATTCCCTTTGTCCATATCCATACTTTTTCGAAACGTTCCCACACTTAATCCTATTACGTAACTCGTTAAACTATTATCTTCATATTAACATTAATCCACACTCACGTATCATTCATACTGCTAAAACAATTTTATAACATTTTACATACACAAAAAGACACAACACTTTATGAAAATACTAGAACAGTTTATGAAAAACATTCTATTACTTAAGTGCACTTTAGTGGGCACAATAGAAACTAAAATCAGTCCTCCTATCAAATACCGTCCTCTATCGGCTGATACATAAACTACGTGAGCGTCCAGTCTCGCGTCACCATCTGTCAATTTCCAGCTCTGACACACATTTCCCACTTAACCGCCTCCAAGGTATGATCGTTATACGGCGCTACGCCTCAGTACGTTCTGAAAAGACGATGCTTCTATGGTCTTAATTAGTGTGAGAAGGTTCAAAATGGTTCAAATGGGTCTGAGCACTATGGGACTTAACATCTGTGGTCATCAGTCCCCTAGAACTTAGAACTAATTAAACCTAACTAACCTAAGGACATCACACACATCCATGCCCGAGGCAGGATTCGAACCTGCGACCGTAGCAGTCACGCGGTTCCGGACTGCGCGCCTGGAACCGCTAGACCACCGCGGCCGGCAGTGTGTGAGAATGTGTTGCAGTTCGTAGACATCATAAATATTTGATTGAAGAAAAAATGTCTGTGCAGACAATACATGCTACGGGAGCGAAGCAGCGGGCGCTTAGGTTTAGCTAGTATTCTTGTATCTAGGGAAAGACAAATGGTCGCGGCTGGATTTTTTTCGATGTGGTAAGCCTCTATGAGCACCCTTCGTATGTTACGTCCTTCATTTATCTCGTACGTACGATTTAACAGCTTCCCCGCAGCTGTCTTTAGATATCAGGCCAGAAGAGAGCGCTTTTCTCTGGATTATACGACTGGCCAGAACAGAAATGACCCTTCCGCATTGCTTCCATTTCTAGCCCTTTCCGGCGCGCCGTTTCTTTCGCCGCGGACCACTGCCTCTAGAGACGGGATGCTGGCGCGGGGGCGGGCGTGGGGCGCTGCTATCGACCCGCGGGCCACCGTTGTCTGGAGGGCGGCTGCGGCTGTCCACTTGTTTACGTTCCGCGGCAAAAGTTTGCGGCGCGGCTCTAAGTGGGCCCGCCTTATCTCGCTCGCCAGCAGCCGCCGGCCCAGCGCCGCCTTTATCGCCAGGGCGCGCTCGGCTCTCACTGGCCTCGCTGCAAACGCCCGGTCCGTTCTCTTGCACCGGTTTACAATTTGTAGCGCGGTCACTCGCAGCAATCGTTCGATCCGAGGTACGGTGCCACAACAATTCAGGTCTCACACCAGTCAGTTGACACAAAGTACGAGGGCAGTTCAACAAGTATTACAACACATTTCTTTTCTGAAACAGGGGTTGTTTTATTCAGCATTGAAATACACCAGGTTATTCCCCAATCTTTCAGCTACATAACACTATTTTTCAACGTAATCTCCATTCAATGCTACGGCCTTACGCCACCTTGAAATGAGGGCCTGTATGCCTGCACGGTACCATTCCACTGGTGGATGTCGGAGCCAACGTCGTACTGCATCAATAACTTCTTCATCATCCGCGTAGTGCCTCCCACGGATTGCGTCCTTCATTGCGCCAAACATATGGAAATCCGACGGTGTGAGATCGGGGCTGTAGGGTGTATGCGGAAGAACAGTCCACTGAAGTTTTGTGAGCTCCTCTCGGGTGCGAAGACTTGTGTGAGGTCTTGCGTTGTCATGAAGAAGGAGAAGTACGTTCAGATTTTTGTGCCTACGAACACGCTGAAGTCGTTTCTTCAATTTCTGAAGAGTAGCACAATACACTTCAGAGTTGATCGTTTGACCGTGGGGAAGGACATCGAACAGAATAACCCCTTCAGCGTCCCAGAAGACTGTAACCATGACTTTACCGGCTGAGGGTATGGCTTTAAACTTTTTCTTGGTAGGGGAGTGGGTGTGGCGCCACTCCATTGATTGCCGTTTTGTTTCAGGTTCGAAGTGATGAACCCATGTTTCATCGCCTGTAACAATCTTTGACAAGAAATTGTCACCCTCAGCCACATGACGAGCAAGCAATTCCGCACAGATGGTTCTCCTTTGCTCTTTATGGTGTTCGGTTGGACAACGAGGGACCCAGCGGGAACAAACCTTTGAATATCCCAACTGGTGAACAATTGTGACAGCACTACCAACAGAGATGTCAAGCTGAGCACTGAGTTGTTTGATGGTGATCCGTCGATCATCTCGAACGAGTGTGTTCGCACGCTCCGCCATTGCAGGAGTCACAGCTGTGCACGGCCGGCCCGCACGCGGGAGATCAGACAGTCTTGCTTGACCTTGCGGCGATGATGACACACGCTTTGCCCAACGACTCACCGTGCTTTTGTCCACTGCCAGATCACCGTAGACATTCTGCAAGCGCCTATGAATATCTGAGATGCCCTGGTTTTCCGCCAAAAGAAACTCGATCACTGCCCGTTGTTTGCAACGCACATCCGTTACAGACGCCATTTTAACAGCTCCGTACAGCGCTGCCACCTGTCGGAAGTCAATGAAACTATACGAGACGAAGCGGAAATGCTTGAAAATATTCCACAAGAAATTTCCGGTTTTTTCAACCAAAATTGGCCGAGAAAAAAATGTGTTGCATTACTTATTGAACTGCCCTCGTACTACGGCAGCGTAAGCCTTCTTCCTCGAATTGCGTTTAAAGGCATGCCGAAACAAACTTAAAAACCCGATAATTTAGCAGAGGGTGAGTGGAGCGATCGAGTTGAGCATGAAATTTTCCAGTGTCATGAGAAGTCCAGGATCCGTGCAACTCAACGGCTTCATTGAAAACGGAGATAGGTTCCGCAAATACGGGTAATAAAGTATCCAGTATCCTGATTGCAGACATTATCTCTGAGTGCACCATGATCAGTTTTATAGTAATGAATAAAATAGACATCTCTTGGGTCATTTAGGTTGTGGTATCGATAGCTACGATGCCACAAGGTAGGTGTGCTCTGCTAGGATGGCACTACGACTACGACACCGGCCGACGCTGTGCAGCTCTACGAGCGCCGCTCCTAATGCAGCCCATTTGATGCCGAGCAGATGACCAACCGACATTGTTTCTATTTCATAGTGGGCGAGCCACTACTTTGTAAGTTGATGTACAGCTTCGCACATACTTTCTCATCACAGCCAAAGTACATAGTAAAACCACTTTCAATCAAGTGTTCTACCTCACCTGCTGCTCCTAGCTTCCTACATTCGGCCTACTCTTCAAGTTTCAGGAGCAGACCCACGCGCCGCCTATCCAGGCGGGATGCAAAATAGGTATCATTGAAGTTTATCGTAAATAGAAATGAGAAGGAGCTATCTGTGTTCAGTGTACAGACTTCTTTTATAACCAAGATCGCGTTGTAAACTATTTTTTATTCATCGATTTCGTCAGAAAGGAGTGTGATCTTCATATCTTTAAAAAACGTTTTGGTTTTATATCATGTTCCATTGAGCTTTCATTACTCATGCCTTGTTAACGTTTTAGTGGAGTTCATATTGCACATTCCACATATGTTTGTAACAGACCTGTTTGTAATTCTTTTTTGGACAAACCTGTGTGGAATGTCCAATATAAGTTCCACAATGTTAACGTAGCACGAGTAATGAACGCACAATGGACATGATATACAACGAAAAAAGTTTTGGCAGTTCTAAAGATGACAGTTTTACCTGTCGAAACCGCTCAATAGAAAACAGTTTAGAACACGATTGTGGCTCTAAGAAATTCTTTTAAAGCAGATTTGGTTCAATTACTTGTTTCGACCGTGCCACAGGCCAGCTTCATATTTCTATTTAATAATAACTAATCGGGGTTCATTATTGGGGCAATGTTTCATTTATGAATTCTGTTTTAAAGTGCAGTTTTAAATTATGACGGACACACTTCTGATTTTCACTTCGACGCGTTTCAGTGGTGCGTTAACATAAGGCTATCTTGTCTTACACAAAGAGGCATGCACCACAGGGTTCCACTACCAGTGGTCCTGTCGGAGGTGGTATCTCCTTGCGTTCCTCTGAGTTTTGAACAGACTTACCCAGCCTACTATAGAGGGAACTACTGTCTAACGTGGGTTCCGGACCACGGCATAGCTCGGCATTTTTCACATCAACAAACACTGTCAGAGGGGAAATAAGTAATAAATGAGAGATAAAAATCCTTGGATCGATCAGGGATCGAATCCGAGACTTCTAGATTTATAGTTTATCACTGAGGTCTCTAGATTATCTGGCGAAGGAAAGAGGAGATCTACATCTACATCTACATTTATACTCCGCAAGCCATCCAACGGTGTGTGGCGGAGGGCACTTTACGTGCCACTGTCATTACCTCCCTTTCCTGTTCCAGTCGCGTATGGTTCGCGGGAAGAACGACTGTCTGAAAGCCTCCTTACACGCTCGAATCTCTCTAATTTTACATTCGTGATATCCTCGGGAGGTATAAGTAGGGGGAAGCAATATATTCGATACCTCATCCAGAAACGCACCCTCTCTAAACCTGGCAAGCAAGCTACACCGCGATGCAGAGCGCCTCTCTTGCAGAGTCTGCCACTTTGTTAAACATCTCCGTAACGCTATCACGGTTACCAAATAACCCTGTGACGAAACGCGCCGCTCTTCTTTGGATCTTCTCTATCTCCTCCGTCAACCCGATCTGGTACAGATCCCACACTGATGAGCAATACTCAAGTATAGGTCGAACGAATGTTTTGTAAGCCACCTCCTTTGTTGATGGACTACATTTTCTAAGGACACTCCCAATGAATCTCAACCTGGTACCCGCCTTACCAACAATTAATTTTATATGATCATTCCACTTCAAATCGTTCCGCACGCATACTCCCAGATATTTTACAGAAGTAACTGCTACCAGTGATTGTTCCGCTATCATATAATCATATAATCTGGCCAGAGTAACACTACCTTTACGCGTGACAAAGAGACTGAGAGAATAAGAGCGCACACTGCAGTAGTCTGAAGCCTAGTACACTCTGAGACACAAAGCTGCGACTCACGGCGCAAGGTTATTTCTGGACGGCATCTCATATTAGTTCTTCGCATTGCACCTTGAATACGGTGCTTGCAGGACGGTATTTCCCAGAAATTTTCAATTCCCCCCAAACTGGGATTCTCGGACTAAGCGTTGTGGAACATTGCCAGTGTGGACGTGAGTCAGAAGCGACAAGTGAGTATCGCACTGCGCCACTATGCAATGTACAGCCAGACAATCTACAGCAAACCACATAAATGGCTTAACGTTCGCAGGTGCAGTGCCCCAGTGACTGTTCATATTCGCACTGCACAAGTGCATTCTCAATAAGTATGGAGTGTAACAACAAAGAAACTGAACAACTTATATCTCTTTGTAGAGAGCAGCAGGAATTGTGGGATTTTAAGCACAATAAATATCACTTAAAAACAAAACTAAATGATGACTGGCAGAAGGTCGCCAGTGACATCGCAATCGTAACCGATGAAGCGAAGAACAGCATGCAGACTTCGATGACAGTAGCTGATATATTTTGGATATTTTGAATAGCTACGAGAAATTCATAAAGAAATCTGCCGTTGTCAAAAAGTTTACTTGATATTGCAGTTGTGCGGTATGTGTCCATTATTCATGGTTCACACACAGCCGATGTCTTTGAACGACAGTCGATAAAAAAAATTCAAACTGTTCAGCCTTGTCAACAAATGGTTCAATGAAGAGATTATTTCCACTGTACACTGCCCTACTTTTTAACACTGGCGTTAATCATTAACAAAATCTCTTTTTCACATGGTACAGCACGATAATTATGGCACTTTCAATCGTAACTTGCTCCAGCTGTGAGACGGCGGCGCCCCAACTCGAACCACTAACAATGCACAGCGCGGCGCAGCTCCGCCAAAGCTGAGTTTACCCTCACATTACTTTGATGTACTGACAACATGTGTAACGTGTTCAGTGGGGAGTGCTGTGTGCACGCGCGTTAACGTATTCAGATTATTTTTAGGACACTTTGAAACTATATGTAAGTCGGGTAAACGAATCTCCACTGACGAGAAATACGTATTGGTTTCTTATGAACCTAAAAAAAAAATCATTTCGATATGTTAGCTACTTGTAGAGATATATCACCTAAAGTGCAACAACCGAAAAGTATCAGGATAACCGTTGGTGGATGCATGTGGAACTTAAAGTAAGAAACACATATGGGTACAACCTTCTAGGTGAATAAAAGTGGAGGGTGGAATGGGAATTAGAAATTACTTGCGGATGACTACAAAAAATTTCTAAAGGCTTGTCGAAATGGTTGGAGAACGCATTTCGAAAAAATAACATTTTCAGACTTGCAGTTTCTGCCTCCCTCGGATCGGCAGTCGCACTTTGCACTCATAATTCACTGCATATTCTTCGGAAAATATGAAGTGAGTTACTTAACTGCGAAGAATCGTAATAGAAATTACCAATAATGAAATCATAGACACTTCAACAACTCGTAGCGACATGAGACTAAGATATAAAGGAATGAAATATTTTTACGGAGTTGTTTCTCCGCATTAGTTTGACAACGAACGCATAACGAAAAAAACATACGAATCCAATATCTGTCTTTTTTAGTTTTTTATGTACCCAAAAAAGTAAGTTTCCAAAAGACAACTTCTTCGCCGTGTAATGCAGATTTTGTTCTTTAGAGCAGTGCTGTCAGCTTTTTTTATACATGCCTAGATCCTAGAGCAGGCATTTTCAGGTGGCACCTTGGCGAACACAAGCGTTGTGATGAAATGAGGGAGTCTAGGAGGGGGGGGGGAGGGGGGAGGAGGGGAGGGGGCCAGATACCGGTATGTAGCTTTCTTTCGAAGCATGACCGTATGTTAAATCTATTCTGACCTTGATCACACATTCGGAAGGACGACGGTTCAATCCCGCGTCCGGCCATCTTGATTTAGGTTTTCCGTGATTTCCCTATATCACTTCAGGCAAATGCCGGGATGGTTCCTTCGAAAGGGCACGGCCGATTTCCTTCCCCATCCTTTCCTAACCCGAGCTTGTGCTCCGTCTCTAATGACCTCGTTGTCGATGGGACGTTAAACACTGATCTCCTCCTCCTCCTTGATCACAAGCGAAACTATTCACCACACTATGATCATAATGCACACTTTTTATGTTAATTAAAATATTGTAACAAAATACTTCATACATTTCTATAAGGATTTTTCTCGCCTTATATTTTCTCGGCTCACAAGCTTGAAATAATGATTATGCCCACATCTAAAATCATACACCTGTGTTTCCAATGTTTATTTTGTTGGGAAGAAATCGGCTTGTGGCTCATACTGAATCCACTTCTCTCCTTACTGTGAAGTAATATTAGGACTGTAGCCGTGTACGTCATTTACACTGATCGTTTTGGGATTACTGCTCATTGGCTACAGAACTACAGATAAAAAGGAAACTTACACACCTACTTACATATTATCGACTCAGATACTTATTTACAGCAGTAAACGAAAGTCAGTGCTGTTAATTAGAAATTTCTTACCCATCAGTTAGCGCTTGGGTAAGAAAAACTTCACTCACCACTTTCTCTTTCTCGTGTAAGTCCGAAATACGTTGAGAAGGCAGTGAAATAGGTGGCACTCACTTCGTGTCCGTCGACTTGGCTGACGAGATAACAACTAACCAACGAAAGAAGAACAATAAGCTAGCCAGTAACTCGATGGAGTGGATAATGAACTGCCATTAACAATACAAGCAAGCTGCCAGCTGCAGCTAGTTGTCATCGGCTACTGCGGGCGAAATTCCAATAATGTCTGTCGTTAATACATTCGCTGTGGCCTCCGCCACGTACCGTCATGCGTTCATGCTCATTTTTAAAGCTTTTAGAATTAGCAACCCATATTAGTCATTGGTATAATGAGGTACTGAAATCGATTTTTGAAGCAATTTAGTTGCATTATTGAACCATAATCTAACCCTTCGTGTTTTTACCCCCCAGAAAATTTGGTTTTATCCCTCCGGAGGGTAATTACCCCCGGTTGGAAACCACTGCCGTAGAGGAATTTAACTTTTGTATGCTCTGAATTCCGATGCTGAATAAAGATATGCAATGTACGCCTGCGTATTCTGTAAACGTGTTAGTTTTGTAATGCAGAAAGTTATTAATATATCTCGTGCAGAAGTGCCAGTTTTTTTTCCCAAATCACGTGTTTTTTCTCAGCGACCTGCTTATACAAACGTACGGTATGGAATCAGGCGACAATAATTCCCTGCCCTTTTTAACTGGTCCGCCATTCGCAACTATCTTGCACATTCCACTTTACTAGGAATACTATTACATATATGATTTTTCAGCATTTCTGATTAAGTACTCGGACTGGAGGTAAATGCAACTGCGCACATGCTGCAGATAAAATGTCAGCAAATGTTCAGAGGAAACCTCTCTTCTGTGTTCATAGGTCAGAATTTTTGCATTTAAGTAAGATTCAAAGTAGTTTCAGATTATGTAAACAGACCACCAAAGTCAAACGCTGTCAGGCTGTACTAGCACTTGGATGTGTGTCCATCCGAGTCTGCCGAGCCCTGTTGACGAACAGGGTGCAGTCAGCCCTCGTGAGTACAATTGAGGAGCTACTTAATTTAGAAGTAGCAGCTCCGGACACGAAAACTTACAACGGCCGTGAGAGGAGCATATCCGCATCCAGCGACGGCCATGGGCTGGGAACGACAAGGCGGTCGGTAAGTACGGTTGGGCCTTGGAGGCCTGTTCGGATGGAGTTTGATTGGTTCAAATGGCTCTGAGCACTATGGGACTTAAAATCTGCATCAGTCGGCTAGAACGTAGAAGTAATTAAACCTAACTAACATAAGGACATCACATACATCCATGCCCATGCCCGAGGCAGGATTCGAACGAGCCACCGTAGCGCCTAGAACCGAACGGCCACTACAGCCGGCGAGTTTGGCTGCAGCATCAACTTAGTTTCCTAGGTACTTTGAAGTGAATAGTAAGCTAATTTCCTTCCTCTGTCTCAGGCAAATTCCACGTACATCTGACATCCAAAATATACGTGGGCTCAGAAATAGGACGAATCCATCACAATCAAAGGTTCATTACGTAATGGCACAACAAAGCTGGAAAATATCAGGAACAAAACAGCTATGTATTAGAATGAACGTTTCCCTCAAAACTTTTTCATGGACAGAACGGGGCAAATTAATTTTGACAAGCTCGAAATTACCCTTTCTATCGATATTTCAACGACAAGAACACCATTTTCGCGTAATATGTTAATGATTGAGTACATGCTGTCAACTGTAGAAACAGTGAAGTCATGATGAAAAGGATTTTGTGATATAGCGTTAACCTGAATTACAGCACTGAAAAATTAGATCTTGTCAAAATTTTATCCTGATTTCAAAAACAGGCGATGTGAAGCTGTTAGTTTCACCAGTGAAGCGGCATGGGGTGGATTGCGAAGTGGGTTTGAGCTGAACCCAGTGAAAAATTACAAAAAAAATCCCACCAAATAACATTAATTTAACAATTTCTCATATCCAGTGTGCAAATTCCCACAATCAGTAAGAACAGTTAAAAAATCAAGAAAAATGCACCGTTAATAAATAAGATGCTCACTCATTTAAAGACGTGAAAACATTACTTCTGCAATAAACTCACTTAAGACGTACTTATAGTTAAATATATTTACTTTAAAATTACACTGAATGACTACTGTCTGTATGCACGAGGTTACTTCAGAGTAGTTTTTAATTGATACTTGAAAGGAGTCTGTAGTTGAAATGCTACAACCGTTTACCGAAAATTTCTTACTAATCAAGATCTTTTTGTATTTTGGATGAAGTCTTTTTGGTTATGTCAAATAAACAGTATTGAAGACTCCCATCAAGACAGTAAACGCAGTAAGACATATCGAGACAACCTTAAGACCAGAGAGTACAAGAGGCAACAAAATGAAAGGCAATCTTAAAGCATTAGTCCAGTAAGTGAAATTAAGACAATTACAAATTTTCATTGAAAGAAAGCAAGAGTCTGTGTCCGACTGAAAACAGCAAATGTCCAAATTATTATTTTGACAACGGTTTGTAAATTGACTATCGTTCCGTTAACCGTCTTTTAGACAGAATATTTTCTAGTTACGACCCACTGGCCGAGTTAATACACACCCTCAGCTGACATTAAATATAATATACTCAAAAATATTATAGATACCGCCTTATATTCTACGGCAGCTTTACTGAAACACGGGACGGTAGGTGTGATCAATTGGCAAAGACCAGACTTTAAGGTTCTATAAATATTTAATAAATAATATATGAAATTTGAACTGACCAGAATTTATAATACAGCAAGCAGTTCAAGAGACTTGACAGTTTTGGTGATGTACCTCAAACATGATAATTATAACTATTTCTTTTTCACTAGAGCAAGCTTATTAAATTTGCTTCACTTTCACACACGCCAACAATGCCAAGACCAAAGAATAATTATGCAGCAATTTGATCATACCTGCTAATACGAGCCGTATTTGTTGAGGTAGAGGGATGAAACAAATCGCTCTTGCAGAGCTGCAGCAGAATACCAAAGAGACTGACTCTGCTTGCAGGTATTCTACCAATAATAATAATAATAATAACAATAATAATAAGCAATACAATGTCGGCCTTATCACCAGTACAGAACGTCTGTGGAATGAGACAGAACAGCCGTAGAGCAGTGGTGACTTAAAGGGCAAACTCTACAAAACCTCAAGCTCCTACAATCAGATTATTTAAGGTGAACCAAGAAATTGCTCAGTAGTTATTCTGCAGTGAAGTCGTTCTAGTATTTTTTGGAGCCCAGCACCATAGTCCAGAAAAGAGAGCACAGGGCAGGTCGGACTGCTGACAACATCCACGGTCACTTCCGTCATGGCCACAGGCCCACTGCCGATATCAACAAGCCGCGGAAGCAAAGCTGCCCACGTCGCTCTCGTGTTTTCTCGTCCAGCCCACTCTTCACTCTACTGCCTATGCTGTTTCTTAAAAACCCGTTCGCAAGCGGGCACCGCCTGCTAGCAACCCGGAAGTTCGTTCTGACTTAAGCGGTGAATGAGCGCAAGCGAAGAAGCATCGACACTATAGAGTATAGAGGGCAGGTCGCAAGAATTGCTGCCGCACGGCACAACCAGATCCCAAAGTGTAGTACTCTTTGATCCCAAGTTTCATTCTTCATAACTCGAATCCGTCCTGTTTGTATCTTGCGGAGAGTATTGTGGAAGGTAGCAGAGTGTGAGGAAGAATCGTGTTGTAAGTAAAGTCAGTCATAGGTTACGTACCAGTGACAAGACTCTGCCATTTTCCTACGAATGCAATTGCCTCTTAAAAATACGAACCAAATATGCTGGAATACAACCTCGAATAGCTAGGGCTCACATCAGGAAAAGCAGATGATGAATATTTGCTATGAAGGGCAGAGATTTGCCTGGCTCAGAGAAAAAAGTCTCATAAAAATGCTAAAGACGTTGAGCAGTGACAGCTCAGTGTCTATTACTCGTACGTACCGTTAAGCTAATTTCAAGTTTTTGCGATAAATTTCGGAATAATAAACGGTTGTTAGGAATGCGAAAATGAGATTGCACGCAAAAGAAACCTGCAATAGTCGCGCGGGATTAGCCGAGCGGTCTTAGGCGCTGCAGTCATGGACTGTGCGGCTGGTCCCGCCGGAGGTTCGAGTCCTCCCTCGGGCATGGGTGCGTGTGTTTGTCATTAGGATAATTTAGGGTAAATAGTGTGTAAGCTTAGGGACTGGTGACCTTAGCAGTTAAGTCCCATAAGATTTCACACACATTTGAACACTTTTTTTTTTTTGAAACGTACAATAACATTTTGAAGTGTGCACGTATCTGTGCTCGACATATGGATGGTGATTGATTCGACTAGAATTCCGGTTCTGTATCGCCACCACTCAAGCACAATTCTTCTGCTTGAAAAGAAAGGTCTCTCAAAAACGTTGACTCGTGATCTAGAATTGATTTTACGCACTTATCACATCTGCACAATCAGCGTGCACAATGTAACCACATCCAGTACCGTCATCATGCATTGAGGTACATATGAGTACACGAATCGTGATTCTTACAGGAAACTTTGTTTCTCTCCAGGAACATGTTGCTTAAAATATCCCAGGGACAGACGAACAATAGCTGTCAAAAGGTAAAATCAAATTAATCCTGTACCCGAGAAATTATCACAGGGCAACAGATACAGGAATCCTGCATTGCCGTTTACAACGTAGCAAGTAATGCCTTGTTATCAAAGGCCAACTGAAGCTCCTATGTCAGATTCCACCTGTGACAGTGACTCAGCCAGCCACTAGAACGCTACGAATATTTATACACGGTATGACCAGAAGTTTAGAGGTAGCGTCCCTGATCGGTAATCAAAACGTCCTTGGTCCCGCGTTCGACTCCCGCAACCGCTTAATTTTGATTAATAATCAGCATTGGCGCCCGTAGACTCCCGGCATGAGAAGTCACCGTCATTGTGCCAACGGCCTTGTCAAAGAGGGCGGAGGAGCGAACAGAGGTTCAGGGCACTCTCTTGTCCTAGGAGTGGGAAAGAGCCCCTAAACGCGGAAGATTCAGTAGCGATCAACAGCATGAGGGTGCAGAAGGCATTATAGACACGTAACGTGTATTCACAGGGCATATGGCCTGTAATTGAGGTGTCATGATGATCTCCCACTGGCAAAGTATTCCAGACCTGTACCCCATTCGGATTCCTGGGTGTGGATCCCCAAGGGGGAAGGTAGCGATGAGAAAGAGATCGAATAATTAACGGAAGGATAGCGTTCTACGAGTCGGGGCGTGAAATGTCAGAAGCTTGAGATGGTAGGGAAGCTAGAAAATCTGAAAAGGCGAATGCGAAGGCTCGATCTAAATATAGTAGGTGTCAGTGAAGAGAAATGGAAAGAAGACAAGGGTTGCTGGTTAGGAGAGTATAGTGTAATATCAACGACAGCAGAAACTGGTATAACCGGAGCAAAACTCGTTATGAGTAGAAAGGTTGCGCAGTTCAGTGAAAGACATTATATTTCTAAAATGGTTCAAATGGCTCTAAGCACTATGGGACTTAACATCTGAGGTCATCAGTCCCTTAGACTTAGAACTACTTAAAACTAACTAACCTAAGGACATCACACTCATCCAGGCCCGAGGCAGGATTTGAACCTGCGACCGTAGCAGCAGCGCGGTTCCGGACTGAAACGCCTTGAACCGCTCGGCCACAGCGGCCGGTTTATATTTGTCAGAATCGACAGCAAACGGATACCGACAACGCAAGCCATAGATGAAGGGATCGAGAAAGTATATGAAGATACTCAAGGGGTAATGCAGTACGTAAAGAGAGATCTAATAGTCATGGGGGACTGAAATGCAGTTGTAGAGGAAGGAGCAGAAAAAAAGGTTAAAGGAGAATATGTGCTTGGGGCAAGGAATGAGAGAGGACAAAGACTAATTGAGTTCTGTAACAGATTTCAGCCAGTAACAGTGAATACTCTGTTCAAGAATCACAAGAGGAGGAGGTATATTAGGAAAAGGCCGGGTAATACGGGAAAATTTCAGTTAGACTACATCATGGTGAGACAAGAGATTCCGAAATCAGATACTGGATTGTAAGGCGTACCCAGGAGCAGGTACAGACTCAGATCACAATTTAGTGGTGATGAAGAGTAGGCTGAAGTTTGACATTAGTCTGGAAGAATCAATACGAAAAGTGGGATACAGAGGTACTAAGGAAGTTCTCTAAGGCTATAGATACAGCGATAAGGAATAGCTTAGTAGGCAGCACAGTTGAAGAGGAATGGATGTCTCTATAAAAAGGGCCATCACAGATGTTGGAAAAAAACCATAGAAACAAAGAAGATAACTGCGAATAAACCATGGATAACAGAAGAAATACTTCAGTTGATCGATGAAAGGAAGTAGTACAAAAATGTTCTGGAAAACTCAGGAATATAGAAATACAAGTTGCTAAGGAATGAAACAAACAGGAAGTTCAGGGAAGCTAAGACGAAATGGATGCTTGAAAAATGTGAAGAAATCGAAAAAGAAATGATTGTCGGAAGGACAGACTCAGCATACAGGAAATTCGAAACAACTTTCGGTGACATTGAAAGCTAGGGTGGTAACATTAAGATTGCAACATGAATTCTACTGTTAAATGCAGAGGAGAGAGCGGACAGGTGGATAGAATAGTTTGAAAGCCTGTATGCGGGGGAAGATTTGTGTGTGAGATAGAAGAGGAAACAGAAGTCGATTTAGAAGAGATAGGTAATCCAGTATTAGAATCAGAATTTGAAAGAGCTTGGAGGACTTAAGATCAAATAAGGGAGGAGGGATAGATAAAATTCCATCAGAATATCTAAAATCAATGGTGGAAGTCACAACAAAGAGACTGTTCACTTTGGTATGTAGGATGTATGAGTCTGGCGACATACCATCTGATTTTCGGAAAAATATCTTCCACACAATTCCAAAGACTGCAAAAGCTGACAAGTGCGAGAATTGTCGCACAACCACCTTAACATTTCATGTATTCAAGAGGCTGACAAGAATAATATAGAGGATGATTATAATTAAACTTTCAAAACGCTATAGAAATAACAACACTACATAAATCACGACGACGAGTACTTAAGACACTACCCACCCCATGCGCATCTCTGACACAAGTCAGAGCCATTATCTCGCTGGGTGAGTACTGTGAAGCGGGAGTTTTGAAAGTGATCCTTTCCTCAAACCTATTTCACGTCCAAACCGTACATTTTCGGTCACGGGTTCATTATGGAAATCTTATCTGATGAGGCCTTCTCTACAACCCGCAGGAGCCAGCAACAGGAACTACGAAACGTCCTGTATATACTGTGCGTCCCTCCTAAGAATCGCTGGCGCATTCTCTCTCGTGTTTTGGCAGGTATTTACAATTTCGTTTATGGAACGCGTAGCTGGAGTCACGCCAAACTGACAACGCTCATCAGGTCTTTCATGCGACGCCAGCTGCCGACGAAAAGCGTCGTTATGTTTCTCGTTACAAACAAAATGTTGTTTATAGCGGAGTTTTAAGTGCCAATACGATGGGGCGGTCTCATATTAGTCTAGTACAATATTGGTTATCTCGGTATGTATTAGCAGGGACAGTAAAGCATGAAGAATAACCAGTAGTCCAGCACAGACAGCTCGCCCTGGTCCGTGCTGACTGCTACCGCCATGAAGTAGCGCTGCTCAGCCGCTGCTGGAGTATTGCATATTCTTCGTGGTTTACTGTTCCTGTTAGTAAACATCGACAAAAAAATATCGTGCTAGACTAACTTTGGACCGCTCTCTCGTACAGGCACGGAAAACTCTTCGTATAAAAATTACACTCCTGGAAATGGAAAAAAGAACACATTGACACCGGTGTGTCAGACCCACCATACTTGCTCCGGACACTGCGAGTGGGCTGTACAAGCAATGATCACATGCACGGCCCAGCGGACACACCAGGAACCGCGGTGTTGGCCGTCGAATGGCGCTAGCTGCGCAGTCTTTGTGCACCGCCGCCGTCAGTGTCAGCCAGTTTGCCGTGGCATACGGAGCTCCATCGCAGTCTTTAACACTGGTAGCATGCCGCGACAACGTGGACGTGAACCGTATGTGCAGTTGACGGACTTTGAGCGAGGGCGTATAGTGGGCATGCGGGAGACCGGGTGGACGTACCGCCGAAATGCTCAACACGTGAGGCGTGAGGTCTCCACAGTACATCGATGTTGTCGCCAGTGGTCGGCGGAAGGTGCACGTGCCCGTCGACCTGGGACCGGACCGCAGCGACGCACGGATGCACGCCAAGACCGTAGGATCCTACGCAGTGCCGTAGGGGACCGCACCGCCACTTCCCAGCAAATTAGGGACACTGTTGCTCCTGGGGTATCGGCGAGGACCATTCGCAACCGTCTCCATGAAGCTGGGCTACGGTCCCGCACACCGTTAGGCCGTCTTCCGCTCACGCCCCAACATCGTGCAGCCCGCCTCCAGTGGTGTCGCGACAGGCGTGAATGGAGGGACGAATGGAGACGTGTCGTCTTCAGCGATGAGAGTCGCTTCTGCCTTGGTGCCAATGATGGTCGTATGCGTGTTTGGCGCCGTGCAGGTGAGCGCCACAATCAGGACTGCATACGACTGAGGCACACAGGGCCAACACCCGGCATCATGGTGTGGGGAGCGATCTCCTACACTGGCCGTACACCACTGGTGATCGTCGAGGGGACACTGAATAGTGCACGGTACATCCAAACCGTCATCGAACCCATCGTTCTACCATTCCTAGACCGGCAAGGGAACTTGCTGTTCCAACAGGACAATGCACGTCCGCATGTATCCCGTGCCACCCAACGTGCTCTAGAAGGTGTAAGTCAACTACCCTGGCAAGCAAGATGTCCGGATCTGTCCCCCATTGAGCATGTTTGGGACTGGATGAAGCGTCGTCTCACGCGGTCTGCACGTCCAGCACGAACGCTGGTCCAACTGAGGCGCCAGGTGGAAATGGCATGGCAAGCCGTTCCACAGGACTACATCCAGCATCTCTACGATCGTCTCCATGGGAGAATAGCAGCCTGCATTGCTGCGAAAGGTGGATATACACTGTACTAGTGCCGACATTGTGCATGCTCTGTTGCCTGTGTCTATGTGCCTGTGGTTCTGTCAGTGTGATCATGTGATGTATCTGACCCCAGGAACGTGTCAATAAAGTTTCCCCTTCCTGGGACAATGAATTCACGGTGTTCTTATTTCAATTTCCATGAGTGTATTTTATTTTTAATGGGAAACAAACAGACACGGTTTCCGTCGGTACTGGGCGTCGCATGGAAGACATGATGAGCAGTATTTGTTTGAGATGACTCCGGCTGCACCCCGCAAAAACTAAAACACAACTATCTGCCGAAACACCAGAGAAAATACGCCTGATGGCTCTTGGCAGTGTATTTAGACTGAGGTGACATAAGTCAAAGTATGCCTTCTAATGTCGCATAGGACCTCCTTTTGCTCGGCGTAGTGCAGCAACTCGACGTGGCGTGGACTGAACAAATCGTTGGAGGACCCCTGCAGAGATACTGAGTCTTGATGACCATACAGCCACCCACAACTCCGAAAGTCTTTCATATGCAGGATTTTGTGCACTAACGACCTCCCGATTACGGCCCATAAACGTTCGTTGGGATTAAAGTCGGGAGATCTGGGTGGCCAAACCATTCGCTCGATTTGTCCAGAATGTTCTTCAAACTAATCGCCAGCAGTTTTGGCCTGGTGACATGACACATTACTATCCATAAAAACTGGGAACATGAATGACTGAAAATGGTCTCCAAGTAGGCGAACATAGCCATTTCCACTGGATGATCGTTTCAGATGGATCGAAAGACCCAGTCCATTCCATGTAAAACCAGCGCACATCATTATGGGGCCACCACTAGCTTGCAGTGTCTTGTTGACAACTTGGATCCATAGCTTCGTGGGGTTTGCGCCACACTCGAACCCTACCACCAGCTCTTCAGAACTGAAACTGGGACTCTCCTGATCAGGCCTCGGTATTCCAGTAGTCTTGGGTCGAACCGATATAGTCACGAGTCCAGAAGATGCGCTGCAGACTATGTCGTGCTATTAGCAAAGGTGCTCGCGTTGGTCGTCTGTTACTACAGCCCATTAACGACAAATTTATCCGCTCTGCCGTACGTCCCATATTGATTTCTGCTATTATTTGAAGCAGTGTTGCTTGTCTGTTAGCATTAACAACTCTACGCCAACGCCGCTGCTCTCGGTCGTTAAGTGAAGTCCGTCGGCCACTGCGTTGTCCTTGGCGAGGGGCAATACCTGAAATTTGGTGTTCTCAGCAAGCTCTTGACACTGTTTATCTCAGGATATTGAATTCCCTAACGATTTTCGAAATGGAATGTCCCATACGTCTAGGTCCAACTACCATTTCACTTTAAAAGTCTTTTAATCCCCGTAGTGCGGCCATAATCACGTCGGACACCTTTTCACGTGAATCACCAGAGTACAAGTGACAGCCCCGCCAATGCACTGCCCTTTTATATCTTGCGTTCGCTATAGTACCGCCTTCTGCATTTGTGTATATCGCCATCCCACGACTTTCGTCACGTCAGTGTGAGGTACCAGTGATCAAAATATCTGCACTTATTCCCCGAACGCCATGTATATACGCACGTCATCGTAAATACCTTTAAATTTCGTAGAAGCAATAGACGGACTTATTGTACAGTACCATTAGTGTCAGGCTCTTTCAATAATAATATAAACAAAAAAAGTCCAGGCTGACAGGGAAATTGGACATAAAAGATAGAAGAGTACATGACACACGAGTAATAAAATGTGTACGTTTCCAGTCCCTCGGGGCTACTGTAATGCCACTTCCTCGGACGAGAAATAAAAATCAAAATTAGCTCCCAATACCCCAAAGATTTCCCCCCAAGTCCCAAATTCCCAGAAAAGTGAATAAGCGAACGAAGTTACAATTTATCACTATTATTAGGACAATAACAAGTAATTAAACCAGGAATCTAAAACTTGACAATTTAGCAATCTACGAAAGAAAGATTAAATTTCAGTAAAATTAAAATCAAAATCATAATAAATCGGAAAATAAACATTCGCAAAGTAGAATCAACGATCCCAAAGAATACTCCGTGTGAGTACTTTTTGGGAATCATGAGTAATGACTAAGTATAATTCAATGCATTGTCACTACGTTACGAGAGTTAGCCGAAACAGGTCATACTTTTGAATGCTCGTACATGTAGGCGCGCTTAGATTGTTTTTGTGATTTGATAATTGCGATCTATTATGACGCAGTAATACGACCTCCTGACTTCAAATATCACATCATTAGAATTCGAACTGAGGACTTTTACCTACTAGAATGAAGTGAACTTTTAACTATGAAATTGAACTCAACGTTATTTAGACAGTGATTTAGGCCACGAGCACTAATAGACAATTTTCACTCCTAATTGCCAGTGGTTTATAGAACTTGAGTGATAGGTCTGAAACATCTAATTTAAATCCCCCAAACACCCGGGAAAGTTTTCTTCTCAAGGCTCGTTTAGGAAGTGACTGATATTGTGCAATAAAACACCCTCTCGTGCCAAGTCGTGCATTTGTGATTTAAAATTCTGACAAATTATTGACATGAAACTCCCGAGTAATAATTACGCGCAGCAATAATATTTGACTGTAGCGCTCGGCGCTTGTGTAGAATCTTTGACTCAAATAACAAGCCCACTGTCACGATTTCTTAGATACTTGAAATTACGATCGGCTTGTAGGGAATTTGTTGTGGATGTGACTGTAATGTTTTTATCATTAATATTTCATCATTGATCAGTTAAACGTCTATTACGAACGATTAATTAAGATTGTTGGTGAAGTAAATATCTCACGCACGTCGACATTTCGGTTCAGCACTGATATTTTGTGCATCGTCGTCTTCGTAACTTGATAACGATCTCAACACTCTACCGATTGTCGCCAAGTTTTAGCCGAGGTCAAGTACAAATCAAACCAAATCATCAAGAAGAGGCGTTATACTAGTCACTGAAAAGTGTTACCCATAGCATTCTTAGTTCGTTTGGTCCAGTTTCAAGCGGCCTTCCACGCATTAGTCGAGTCTTCATGGTGAGTTCCAATGAGTTTTCATTGTCTTTTCCTTTTTCGTAATGATGTCATTTTTTTGCAGTTTCTTTTAGTTTGTGTCATTTAAGTGACCGATAAATACGATAGTAAGATAAGAATTTTATTGGTAGTGTCTACTCCAAATAAACCACCCAGAGCAGGGTTGCACCCGTTAACTTGCGGAGCTGCGTTTGTGTGGCGAGTGAGAGCTACAAAAGCGGAACTGGAAGGCCGACAGCTGCCGATTGCGTGTTTGCGGCACGTGGTCTCTAGCTCCAGCCTGGAGCGGCTGGATGCTGGCCGCGCGCCTGGGTGTTGGTGCGTGCTGAGTGCTATCGACCCCCGCGGCTGCCCAAAGCCGGCCGCGGCTCGCATGCCAAGTGGACAGCCACAACTCTCGCACCGTAGTCCTCGTGTGCCCTCACTTCTTCTGCAGCTTTTCTACTGCTTGTAAGGCACATAAAAATAACTGATGGCTGACAAACTGCGTCAGTAAAGTTACAACACAATCAAGACGGCCTGCAACCGACGTCAAACTCGCATGAAGTATATCGTGATTGCATGTCCAAATGATCAGCATTTCAGCACAGCCACGCAGGTTGATAGGAATAACGTCATCTACATTATTCATACACTGACGGAAAAAAAAGTCGTAACACCGTGGAGTTTAGCGACAGGAACGAAAGTTAGTAGGCGTGTTTCTACATCTGAAAGACGCTGTCTGTTCAGATTTCGTGTCAGTCACATAAGAGTGGCGCTTGTAGTACCACTATGAGGATGCCATTCAGGTTTACTCTAAATGTACGCTGTAACGGTCTTCAGCGTTGGTTATCTTTCACACTGGACGTTGTGAGCTGACGTTAGTTAAGAATGACTTTAAGGTGACAAAGACGTTGCTATCAACACTTCATTGAGTTTTAACGAGCTCGTGTAATAGTGCTACGAGGAGCTGGATATTTCTTCTGCGATTCTGAGGAAAGTGTTGTGACTTGGCAAGACAGCCAAGCCACTAGGAGGTGAAGCCGAAAGGCACGCGTTTAAGCTCACGCAGGCTGGCGTGAGGTCTGGAACAGTTACAGGATTTGAGTTTAGCAAATAAAGTACGTAGCAGTTGGAAAACTTAACTTTAATCCATAATTGGTGAACATCGGTCTGACGGTACATGCATCACAAGATAAATAGCAATTGATAATGGCGCCTTGCTAGGTCGTAGCAAATAACGTAGCTGAAGGCTATGCTAACTATCGTCTCGGCAAATGAGAGCGTAATTTGTCAGTGAACCATCGCTAGCAAAGTCGGCTGTACAACTGGGGCGAGTGCTAGGAAGTCTCTCAGGACCTGCCGTGTGGCGGCGCTCGGTCTGCAATCACTGACAGTGGTGACACGCGGGTCCAAAGTATACTAACGGACCGCGGCCGATTTAAAGGCTACCACCTAGCAAGTGTGGTGTCTGGCGGTGACACCACACAAAGACTTCGCAGGAATGCAGCCACTGTACATAATTGCTGGGAGCGGTGGTCAAGGGACTGTACGGTCGCAAGAAGACCACGCTCCGGACGGCCACGTGGCACAACCCAGAGGGAAGACCATCCTGATCGGCGAATGACTGGAGCATCGTGCTGCATCTTCAACAGCAATCTGAGTCGCAGTTGGCACCACTGTGACACATCGAACTGTTACAGTTCTGTTACTTCAAGGACAGCTCCGAGCCATACGCCCTGTAGCGCGCATTCCATTTACCCCAAACCACCGCCTTTTGTGACTGTGGACGTGTCAATCTAGAGCTCCTTGGAGAGTGTTTTGGAGGTCTGTTGTGTTTTCTGATGAAAGCTGGATATTCTCCGATGGTTCAAATGGCTCTGAGCACTATGGGACTTAACTTCTGAGGTCATCAGTCCACTAGAACTTAGAACTACTTAAACCTAACTAATCTAAGGACAGCATTCACATCCATGCCCGACGTAGGATTCGAACCTGCGACCGTAGCGGTCGCGCGGCTCCAGACTGTAGCACCTAGAACCGGTCGGCCACCCTGGCCGGCTATCTTTCGATTCCAGTGATGATATTGTGCCCGTGCGCTGATTACAAGGGGACTATTTGAGGGCCTGAAACCAAGCTGTCTGCGTGCTGGACATACAGGACCCACTCCTTTGGCTATGGTCTGGAGTACGATTTCGTATGACATCAGCAGCCCCCTTGTCGTTATGCCACGCACTATCACTGTAAAATTGTAAATCAGTCTGGTGATTCGACCTGTTGTGCTGCCATTCATGAACAGCATTCCAGGGGATGCTTTCCAACAGGATAACGCTCTCCCATATACCGCTGTTGTGTCCCAACATGATCTACAGAGTGTCGACATGTAGTCTCTGCCTGTTCCATCACCTCCTCTGTCTCCAATGGAGCCCATATGTGACAATATCGAACGACAACTCCTGCGTCGTCCACAGACAGAATTAACCGTCACTCTACTGATAGACCAAGTGCAACTATCATGGAACTCCATCAAACAGACTGGCATCCGGTACCTTTATAACAGAATATATGCACGTTTGCATGCTTGGAGACAACATTCTGGCAGTTAGTTCGGTTATTAATGCAGCAACATTTCACATTTTCGATAGATTATCTCACACTTAACCTTTGATCTTGCAATATTAATCACTTAAATATTTTCCCCTACAGAAATTTATTCCCGAAATATCATCACTCTACGTTAATTTTTTTTTGTGTTACGTCTTTTTTCCGTCAGTGTATAACGAGAGATTGCGTATAAGAAAGGACTGAACATAAGAATTACGTTGATATGACGTTTGAATGTTGGATGTAAGAACAACCTTTTAACAATGCCTGTAGAACTGAGATAAGGGCAAGCTCGTGGCCTGTCGAGGCTGCGATTTATTGTTTCGCTATAATTCTTTTCACACTGGTCGCGATCTCGCAGCTGTCAAATGAATATGCAATCGATATGTTCACGCCACACATGATCTCAGCAGCCCTGCCAGACAGGCGGCCGGAGGGATCCAATTTATTTAATTTTTAATTTCATTAAATGTAAATTCTATATGAAAATTCTGCTCAGTATTGTCAAGAAAGAGATCTAAAGTTTCGATTACCAGGTCTATGGGGCTGATGGTTGCATGAACGATCGCTAGGGTTCCAACGCCGGCAGACAGCAGGTTCGCGTCAGTTGAATCAGAAAGGCAACACACGGAAAGTGCTTCATCACATCACAGCTACATCATATTATATGGTGTTCGTGATAAGTCCCGCGCAATTAGAGGCACGATAAGAACACACAGCCTGGATAAACAACGCAGAACAAGTTTATTAACGATTAGACAATCAAAAAGCTCCTTCTTGCGACCACTTGTGGCACTCGCTCTGCCACGTGTCGGTACAGCAGGTACGAGGGTTCTGGTTGTCATTTGCAGGTGCGGCCCATGTGTCGTCACCGTGTAGGCCACACGCATCATGCTGGTGTCAGAGAGGTTGCTGGCAGAGAGTGCATAGATCCCATACACAGCATCCCTGCCTCCCTGATGGGCGAGAGTATGTGTCATATCTCGAAGTCCCAAGAAGTGCTCACCTCTGTGTCAGCAGCTCGTGGAATCAGGCTGTTGTTCATGACCACGGGAGTGGAGGCCAGGGTTGAAGGAGGGCTGACTTCGCTGCAATCTCGAGCGGTATGACCTATTCAGAAGGTGGCTGGACGGTGTTGTCGACGCTTGTAGGAGGTGTTGGGTGGAGAGGTGTCTAACTCTGGAACCAGAGTCTGTAAAAGCCTGCTGATGTGCACTAGAGAGTTGCACTACATTGGTATGTTTTCAGCATATAGAGCTGTCTTGAAATTGCGCATATAACTTGATATGATCCAACAGATTTGTGACCGCAGCTGGCACCCTTAGAGAAAGCGAGCGCACAGACTTCATCCTACATGAAGAATCGGCCGTGGGTGATCGCTGAGAAGGGGCATGTGGTCTGGTTTGATGAAGGATTGAGATTTGTGAACAGTGTGACACGCCATGAGTTTCTCAGCCAATCTAGGTCTGTCATGTGGGGTAGGAGGCTATAAAAAGCATTAGTACCTCTTCTGGAGCAGCCGCAAATTGAAGGTATGGACGAACCTCTCTGCCAGCCTCTCAGATGTTAGACAGAAGGGTGCTCCTTGCACGGAAGTTGATGCCATCGTTGCTACAGAAAGCGGAAATTTCAGATGATGTGAACTGTGGGTCATTATTAGTTACTAAGGCTCCATGGGGACCCTCGACGGAAATAAAATACGAGCCAGTGCTTGACTCGTGCAAATGGAGGATATCAATGACATGTGTGGTGCATATGGGAAATCAATGCCTGTATAATATAATTAACCAGCAATGTCCCCACATGCGGCCATGAAATCTAAATGAAGGTGCAGCCAAGGTGACGATGTACCTATCCAGGGGAAAAATCGCTGTGCAGGTGCTACCTGTTCAATCTGACTGGTGTTGCATTCTGCCACTATGTTGGCAATGTAGGTGTCCATGCCACACCAACATACATGTTGTCACACATGTTTCTTAGCCAGCCACTTGAGCAGAAAAGTCCTGCAACGTCCCTCATAGTGGAATCACAATTTGTGTCACTGGAGTCCTCATGTAGTAGAACGACGCCTTCAAGAGTGAACAATTCATTGGGAAGATACCAAAGATACCAAAAGGTCTGTACTTCTGGGTGCTCCAGTTGTTTGTGATTTGCCAGCCACCTGTGGTCCTCTAGACAGCGCAGTTCCTGTATGACCAGGTCCTCAGCAGGTGATGTCTGTTACATGTAAGGGGAAAGTGTACATTGTGTCTTCCGATTTAGTATCGACGTAGAAACAGAATTCTGGTGCCAAGTCGAGTTCTGGGTCTTGTCTCAGAAATATCTGGGAAAGGATATCAGTTTTTGCATATTCAGCCACAAACGTGCACTTGATTTTGTAGGACTATCAAGACAAAAAGAACATTCACCACTGGAGACGATGTACCCTCCCAGTTTGACTATTTGAGACAGCTTTCAAAATGGCAAAAGAGATATATGGTGATTTAAGAGAGTAGACTTTCTGCCATGAGTGAAAGTGTGGAACACCTTCAGGGCAAGAACGTAACTGAGGCTTCCTTCTCCATCTGACAGTACTTGTGTTGCTCCTGCGTTAACGTTTTGGACATGAACGTGACAGGGAATTCGATACTGTCGACTCCATGTGACAGGACTGCGCCCAAGCTGTAGTCTTGATGCACCAGCTGCCACAGTGACTTGAATGGTGTCCGAAGGAGAGTTTGTTTAAGCTCCCAGAAGGGTTCGTCACATGTGGCAGTCGAACGTCGTTTGACATTCTTGCGCTATAACGGAGCATTCCACTATGGCTGCTTCAGAGGGACAAAATTCCTATAGTAACTGAGTTGTCTCAACACAGACGTATTATTTAGTGTCCTTAGCCAGCATGTAAGGCATCTGTGTGCGTCGCTAAGTCTTGAGAATTTTTATCCGTAACAGTAATATTGGACACATCCTGCGTTAGATTTTCTAGATACCATTTACCTGTAACAACAGTTTTGGGAATATTGTGTTAGATTTCATTCGTCATTGTATCATTGAAAAATATAGCGGGAAAGATCAAATGCGGTGTTGATTACTGAAATGAGTTTTGAAGCCTCATCTGTTGAAGATATGCATCAATGTTTGTGAAGATTTTGTCGCTGGCAAGGCATGTCATGGTATCTTCGACTTCTCAGATAGGGTAGACATCACACTGATGCCGCGGCACATCTTGGTCTACTGAGCTTATGGCAGCTGAAAATCTTGCGGCGGCGGCACTTGATATGCGAAATATTCTAGGAGTCACGAGTTCTAGC
Organism: Schistocerca piceifrons; assembly: GCF_021461385.2. Taxonomy (NCBI): domain Eukaryota; kingdom Metazoa; phylum Arthropoda; class Insecta; order Orthoptera; family Acrididae; genus Schistocerca; species Schistocerca piceifrons. The sequence goes on from NC_060143.1 coordinate 44,760,359, forward strand.
GTTCATACGGGAGGGTGTGGGATTGACGTATGGGTTGAGATTCTGCCGTAAGTGGTGTATTTCAAGGCCTTCATGTGCCACAAAGAATGTGTGCTGCTGAGTATCACCCGTGACGCCTTGTATCAGAAAATGTTGCTCATCCTGGCCACGTAGCTTGCCCATGACTCGAGTTTTTTGTTGAACAGCTGTAAGAGCAGGTATACCATCTGGAATTATTTCACAAAGGAATCGATGGGTGGCAAGCGGTTGGATAGTTAAAGCGGCGTCATGCCAATGGCAGCCATTTCCTTGGCCGTCACTTTCATGGTATACTGCATATCCCGGAGCAGCATCTGGCAGAGTGTTAATGAGTTACACATGGTGGAAAGGGAACTCAAAGCGGCGCATTCGTGGTGTAGGTGTCACATGAAAGGAAACATTGTCTACCTGGGGTGAGCAATGTCAGCTGTCTAGATATCTACAGGGCTATTACAAATGATTGAAGCGATTTCATAAATTCACTGTAGCTCCATTCATTGACATATGGTCACGACAAACCACAGATACGTAGAAAAACTCATAAAGTTTTGTTCGGCTGAAGCCGCACTTCAGGTTTCTGTCGCCAGAGCGCTCGAGAGCGCAGTGAGACAAAATGGCGACAGGAGCCGAGAAAGCGTATGTCGTGCTTGAAATGCACTCACATCAGTCAGTCAGAACAGTGCAACGACACTTCAGGACGAAGTTCAACAAAGATCCACCAACTGCTAACTCCATTCGGCGATATTATGCGCAGTTTAAAGCTTCTGGATGCCTCTGTAAGGGGAAATCAACTCGTCGGCCTGCAGTGAGCGAAGAAACGGTTGAACGCGTGCGGGCAAGTTTCACGCGTAGCCCGCGGAAGTCGGCGAATAAAGCAAGCAGGGAGCTAAACGTACCACAGGATGGTGCTCCACCGCACTTCCATCATGATGTTCGGCATTTCTAAAACAGGAGATTGGAAAACCGATGGATCGGTCGTGGTGGAGATCATGATCAGCAATTCATGTCATGGCCTCCACGCTCTCCCGACTTAACCCCATGCAATTTCTTTCTGTGGGGTTATGTGAAAGATTCAGTGTTTAAACCTCCTCTACCAAGAAACGTACCAGAACTGCGAGCTCGCATCAACGATGCTTTCGAACTCATTGATGGGGACATGCTGCGCCGAGTGTGGGAGGAACTTGATTATCGGCTTGATGTCTGCCGAATCACTAAAGGGGCACATATCGAACATTTGAGAATGCCTAAAAAAGCTTTTTGAGTTTTTGCATGTGTGTGCAAAGCATTGTGAAAATATCTCAAATAATAAAGTTATTGTAGAGCTGTGAAATCGCTTCAATCATTTGTAATAACCCTGTATATAATATGAGGTGTTATTTTTTTGAACATGTTCAAAAGAATAGATACTATTTTGATCCGGTAGACACTATGAACTTGAACACAAAGGAATTATAGGCACTGGCTGAGAATGGGCATTGATGTGAACCAATGGGGAATGTGGAAAATTTGTACCCGACCAGAATTCAAACCCTGATCTCCCGCATACCAGACAGATGCTCTGACAACTAAGCCATTTGAACACAGTGGTCATGGCAAAGCTACAGATTACCCTAGCACGCCTCCTGTCAGACCCAAATTCTAAACTTTTCTACACACACTACTAATACAGGGTCTACATAAAGTCTGGGAACACTTTCAGTTATTTATTGCACAAGAACTAAACATTGTACAGATGTCATACATATGGCATTTTGAAGAGAAACTCTAAAAGATTTTTTACAAACATTCGATATGCGAACCATAAGTGACCCGGCAGAAGTCAATACGGTAATCGAATTCTTGCCATACCCGTCCCAGCATGGCATCGTCGACTGTGGCACTCGCTTCCCGCGTTCTCTCCCGCAGTTCTGCTACATCACGTAGTAGAGGAAGTACATACACCAGATCTTTAATGTATCCCCACAGAAAAAAGTCACACGGAGTGAGATCTGGTGAACGGGGAGGCTATTTCATGGAACAGCTGTCCGTCCCCTTCTGTAGCACAGCCGATCCATCGATGCGGCATCTCCTTGTTCAGGTACGCACGAACTTCAAAATGAAAATGAGGTGGAGCCCCATCCTGCTGAAAGATGAACGGAGAGTCTGATTACATTTGAGGCATCAGCCATTGCTGCAACACGTCCAAGCAGGAATATGTAGTGACAGTGGTCTTGGCGAAGATGAATGGCCCGATCAGTTTTCGACACCACAAAGCACAAAAAACGTTTTCCTTTGCCGAATCACGCTCAAATTCAGTGCATACGTGTGGACGCTTTGTACCCTAGATTCAAAAATTATGCCTGTTCACTTTCCCATTAGTGTGAAAAGTGGCTTCGTCGCTAAAAATTAAGCGATCCTCATTCATTTGTTGCAACTGCGAACAAGACTCAAAACGTTTGTCTTTGTCGTCGTCATTGAGCGTCTACACTAGCTCCAATTTAAATGGTTTCATCGACAGCTTCTGTCGCAGGACTTTCCACACTGTCATTGGAGTCATTTGAAGTCCACGGAATGCCCGAGTCGCCGATTTCGTTGGACTCCTTATGAATGTCTCTCGTACGCGCTCCACAGTTACTTCACTCACTCTGGGACGTCCACTTCTCTTTGGCGGGCACAAGCAACCTGTCGTAATGAATTTGTTGTGCCAGTGCTAAATGGCCTTCCTTGTTGGTGGCTTCTTACCTTACTTGATTCTAAACATCCACTGAACAGCTGTAACACACTTGTTTTTGTCGAACTCCAACACACAGAAATCTCTCTCCGCACCTGAACTCGCCATGTTTGCGACTAGCGCTATCGGAAAATTACCAAACTACGCTGTGGCGGTATACAGGATTTCTCTTCAAAATGACGTGTGATGTTTGTACAATGTTTGGTTCTTGTGCAATAAATAATTGTAAGTGTTCCCGGTCTTTACGTACACCCTGCATAGAGTTAATTATATACAGGGTTATTACAAATGATTGAAGCTATTTCACAGCTCTACAATAACTTTATTATTTGAGATATTTTCACAATGCTTTGCGCACACATACAAAAACTCAAAAAGTTTTTTTGGGCATTTACAAATGTTCGATATGTGCCCCTTTAGTGATTCGGCAGACATCAAGCCGATAATCAAGTTCCTCCCACACTCGGCGCAGCATGTCCCCATCAATGAGTTCGAAAGCATCGTTGATGCGAGCTCGCAGTTCTGGCACATTTCTTGGTAGAGGAGGTTTAAACACTGAATCTTTCACATAACCCCACAGAAAGGAATCGCATAGGGTTAAGTCGGGAGAGCGTGGAGACCATGACATGAATTGCTGATCACGATCTCCACCACGACCGATCCATCGGTTTTCCAGTCTCCTGTTTAAGAAATGCCGAACATCATGATGGAAGTGCGGTGGAGCACCATCCTGTTGAAAGAAGAAGTCGGCGCTGTCGGTCTCCAGTTGTGGCATGAGCCAATTTTCCAGTATGTCCAGATACACGTGTCCTGTAACGTTTTTTTCGCAGAAGAAAAAGGGGCCGTAAACTTTAAACCGGGAGATTGCACAAAACACGTTAACTTTTGGTGAATTGCGAATTTGCTGCACAAATGCGTGAGGATTCTCTACCGCCCAGATTCGCACATTGTGTCTGTTCACTTCACCATTAAGAAAAAAATGTTGCTTCAACACTGAAAACAAGTTTCGCACTGAACGCATCCTCTTCCATGAGCTGTTGCAACCGCGCCGAAAATTCAAAGCGTTTGACTTTGTCATCGGGTGTCAGGGCTTGTAGCAATTGTAAACGGTAAGGCTTCTGCTTTAGCCTTTTCCGTAAGATTTTCCAAACCGACGGCTGTGGTACGTTTAGCTCCCTGTTTGCTTTATTCGTCGACTTCCGCGGGCTGCGCGTGAAACTTGCCCGCACGCGTTCAACCGTTTCTTCGCTCACTGCAAGCCGACCCGTTGCCCGTTGATTTCCCCTTACAGAGGCATCCAGAGGCTTTAAACTGCGCATACCATCGCCGAATGGAGTTAGCAGTTGGTGGATCTTTGATGAACTTCGTCCTGAAGTGTCGTTGCACTGTTGTGACTTACTGATGTGAGTGCATTTCAAGCACGACATACGCTTTCTCGGCTCCTGTCGCCATTTTATCTCACTGCGCTCTCGAGCGCTCTGGCGGCAGAAACCTGAAGTGCGGCTTCAGCCGAACAAAACTTTATGAGTTTTTCTACGTATCTGTAGTGTGTCGTGACCATATGTCAATGAATGGAGCTACAGTGAATTTATGAAATCGCTTCAATCATTTGTAATAGCCCTGTACATATGTAGTGTCCGTCCTTTCGGATATCGCACTAGGCGTGACTTACGGCAATCGTCGGAATGCCGCGAGTAATGAGGATAATGGCCACGGGCACTACGTTAGTAGTGAGCGGATAAGCTGAGAATTTGTGTATGACAGGAGGCGCAAATTCGCTGCCACGGTAGCTCAGTGTGTTCAGTCACAGCACTGGCTGCCCTCTTTAATAATAGAAAAAAAAAGTAAAAAATAAAAAAGTTTCAACAATGATCTTGAAGGGGTGTCATGTGACGTCCACCAAGACCAAATGCCCAGAACAGTGGCGCCGCTTAAATGTTACTAATAAACGGTATTGATGTTAACGTTATACCTCTGCGAGGAATTTTTTGAGAGTTTGTGACCGTGAGATAACCGTATGGAAACAGAACAATCAAACTGGTATTCGATTCCAAAACACTCCAGCAGAGTAACACCAACAGTAAACAAGTGGGTCATGGAACAAACGTTGTCCCAGCACAAAAGCAAGTTGTAGCATTGCATATCACTATCGGTCGCCAGCCAAATTAGGAATTGTTGAGTCGAGCAGTATAAGGCAGGAGGCAGTGCTAAGGCTAACCTAACCTTCTTGACACGCACACAGTAAACTCTTTCTTTATATCCGTTCAATCTCCAACACAGTAACCTAACCTTGCAGAAAAATGTGGTACTAACTTGGAAGTCAAACAAACAAATGGCCAATGAAATAGCAAAAAGTAACATATCTCTCTCAACAACACTTACCTTAAATGAAGTAGATGTAACAGTTTATGGAACCAATCACCAACAAACTTGAAACTACTAGCAGTACTAAACAAGGAAAAGCATGAAATGATTCTGATTTAAATCAGGTGCTGTGTTAACGATCGTACTCTGTAACATCATTGCTTGGTATAGGTTGTCCATGCATGTAAATTAACCAAATTGCATTAGAAGACCTAACAGAGTATATAGTTCCTTCTTAGTCTCGGTTTGAAGCAATTAAACAGAATGCAAATCTAACTATACTGGCTCTGAAGGAGCCTATGCATTTATTCATTACCCAACTAGATCTTTTAACTTTCATGGTTTGAAGAACCATGCTCATTAACAAAACTACACCAGTATGTATGAGAAATGGTAAGTATTCTTATCAATAATTATTAAGTAAAGCACAAAAAACTATAGTTCTTTAAGTAACAAATCTGGTTTTATAAGCAATTTTTAACCTACTCAAACATATTTGCCTGTAGAAATACCAACACATCATTAAATTTAACTTCAAACACTCTCTCATAAAATGAACATTGATAAACTTTGTGATTCTGGTCAAAGTGCATAAATGCAACAGTTAATGATCTTTTTATTTATTTTTTAACTTTACATTTATCAGACAGATTTACAAGTAAGGCAAATTATTTAAGAAAATTACTGCAAATTGATTTAAAATTGCACTGGAAGTGGGGTGTTTCTCAAACTATGAGACTGAAATTTAAACACTATAACTCCGAACATTAGAAAGCAATCACACCTATCTTTAAAGCTGCCAAGTAAGTCTTTCCATAAAAAATAAGGACACTCGGAATTAAATTCACTAGGATGGGATTCCTGTCCAGGTTTGTGACTTGGGTTAATCATGGGTGTAAGATAGTTTTTAACAACACCACGATTATTGTTGAAATCAACCAAAGTTCACAAATACCTGCTCCATTTACAGAGTGTCAAATATAAACTATTTAGTGGAAGACTGGTGGTACTGGTGGTGTAATTTGCAGTGTCTGTTAACATGGTTGCGATGCAGTCATGGCAGTACTATTGGTCTTGCCCTGTTACAGATCTTCTTGGCATCGGGATTATATCTTTAAAAAGCCAAAAACCATGCCATGATAACATTATCACCAAATACAGAAACCGAGGCCCATAAATACTGCCCTTAAGTTGTTCTGGCCTCAAAACTGCAAGAACATGAGCCACAATGATCAAATACTGCTAGCGAGATGTTAACCACAGCAGTGCTCAGCTGAGACACCTTACCCGTCACAACGGACGAGTTGCCACTTGCGCGGCAACCACGCCTTTTCCACTCCGCCAGGCTACTTCCGTAGTTGCGGGGCTTCCACACATCTTTCACATTCAACCCTACGTTCCGTAACTATGGATCAAGTTATTTACAGTACATTACATAACAATCATTCTAATATTAATTTTTATTTTAATAATTAACAGCTTCAGTTGCACCGTTTACCTAGAATATACCTAGGTTTCAGTTGGGATAACCCAGCCTTCTTCAGAATAACAGTAACTACCGTTTGTCCATAGTGCACATCGTCAAGCTATGGACAAACGGTAGTTACTGTTATTTTGAAGAAATTTGGGTTATCCCGACTGAAACTTAGGAATATTCTAGGTAAACGGTACAACTGAGGCTGTTAATAATTAAAATTGATATTTACACAGTTGCTGAAAGGGCCTCGAAATGTTGAAGAAATCATTCTAACAGTTATTTAAATTCACAAGCATAATGTAAAAAACATCGTTCAAAAGTTAACATAACTGAAACATGCGTACATAGTCAAAGAAGTTTTGCCGGCCGGTGTGGCCGTGCGGTTCTAGACGCTTCAGTCTGGATCTACGTGACGGCTACGGTCACAGGTTCGAATCCTGCCTCGTGCATGGATGTGTGTGATGTCCTTAGGTTAGTTAGGTTTAAGTAGTTCTAAGTTCTAGGGGACTGATGACCACAGATGTTAAGTCCCATAGTGCTCAGAGCCATTTTTCAAAAACGTTTCATGACAGATACCGCATTCTACATTAGCAACACTACAAATTAACATATAAATATCGATACATACACAAAATAGGTCGAAAATAGGTGTAACGAGGACAGAGGAATGGGCATAGCCTTAAGGCTTTCTCTTGTTCTTGGGGATGAGAAACAGTCCCTAAAATCGGAAGAATCAGCAATGATCAAAGGCATGAGGATGCAGAAGGCAATGGAAACCACTGCATTAAACACGCATGACGTGTATGCACAGGACATGTAAGTTGAATTGAAAAAGGGTCATGATGATCTTCCTTGGCAAAAGATACCGGAATAGTCCCCCTTCGGACCTCTGGGAGGGGACTGCTAACGGAAAGGTGACCATGAGAAAAAGATTGAATGATCAGCGAAAGGATACCGTTCTACGAGTCGGGGCGTGCAATGTCAGAAGGTTGAATGTGGCAGGGAAGCTAGAAACTCCGAAAAGGGAAATGCAAAGACTTATTTTAAATATAGTACAGTTCAGTGAAGTGAAATGGAAAGAACAACGATTTCTGGCCAGATAAGTATAGGTAATTATCAAAAGCAGCAGAAAATAGCATAACTGGAGTAATATTCGTTATGAATAGGAAGGTAGGGCAGAGAGTGTTTTAGTGTGAACGGTTGAGTAATAGGGTTACTCTTATCAGAATCGACAGCAAAGAAACATCGTCAACGATAGATCAGGTATACATGCCGACGTCGCAAGAAGAACATGAAGAGATAAAAAAAAGTATATGAGGATACTGAAAGGGTAATGCAACACGCGAAGGGGTATGAAAATGTAATAGTCATGGGGGACTGGAATGCAATTGTAGGGGAAGGAGTAGAAGAAAAGGCTGCGGAATTCAGACTTGGGACAAGGAATGAGAGGGAAAGGCTAATTGAGTTCTACAACAGATTTCAGCCAGAAACAGCGAATACCATGTTCAAGAATCACAACAAGACGTGGTATACTTGGAAAAGGCCGGGTGATACACCGAAGATTTCAGTTACATTACATCATGGTCAGGCACAGATTCCGAAATCAGAAACTGGATTTTAAGTCGAACCCATGAGCAGATATAGACTCAGATCACAGGAGTAGGCTGAAGTTTGAGAATAATCAAGTAGAATCAATGTGCAAAGAAGTGGGATACGGAAGTACTAAGGAATGATGAAATACACTTGAAGTTCTCTAAGGCTGTAGATACAGCAATAGAGAATAGTCTAATAAGCAGTACAGTTGGAGAGGAATGGACATCTTTAAAATGGCAATCACAGAAAAAAAAATGGCTCTGAGAATTATGGGACTTAACATCTGACGTCATCAGTCTCCTAGAACTTAGAACTACTTAAACCTAAGTAACCTAAGGACATCACACACATCCATGCCCGAGGCAGGATTCGAACCTGCGACCGTAGCAGTCGCGCGTTTCCGGACTGAAGCGCCTAGAACCGCTCGGCCACCGCGGCCGGCCGGCAATCACAGAAGCTAGAAATAAAAAAAAAACATAGGTAGAAATAAGGTAACTGCAAAGAAACCATGGGATGTTGTTGTTGTTGTGGTCTTCAGTCCTGAGACTGGTTTGATGCAGCTCTCCATGCTACTCTAGCCCGTGCAAGCCTCTTCATCTCCCAGCATTTACTGCAACCTACATCCTTCTGAATCTGCTTAGTGTATTCATCTTGGTCTCCCTCTACGATTTTTACCCTCCACGCTGCCCTTCAATACTAAACTGGTGATCCCTTGATGCCCCAGAACATGTCCTACCAACCGATCCCTTCTCCTAGTCAAGTTGTGCCACAAACTTCTCTTCTCCCCAATCCTATTCAATACTTCCTCATTAGTTAAGTGATCTACCCATCTAATCTTCAGCATTCTTCTGTAGCACCACATTTCAAAAGCTTCTATTCTCTTCTTGTCCAAACTACTTATCGTCCATGTTTCACTTCCATACATGGCTACACTCCATACAAATACTTTCAAAAATGACTTCCAGACACTTAAATCTATACTCGATGTTAACAAATTTCTCTTCTTCAGAAACGCTTTCCTTGCCGTTGCCAGTCTACATTGCATATCTTCTCTACTTCGACCATCATCAGCTATTTTGCTCCTTTACTACTTTAAGTGTCTCATTTCCTAATCTAATTCCCTCAGTATCACCCGACGTAATTCGACTACATTCCATTATCTTCGTTTTGCTTTTGTTGATGTTCATCTTATATCCTCCTTTCAAGACACTGTCCATTCCGTTCAACTGCTCTTCCAAGTCCTTTGCTGTCTCTGACAGAATTACAATGTCATCGGCGAACCTCGAAGTTTTTATTTCTTCTCCGTAGACTTTAATACCTACTCGGAATTTTTCTTTTGTTCCCTTCACTACTTGCTCAATATACAAATTGAATAACATCGGGGAGAGACTACAACCCTGCCTCACTCCCTTCCCAACAACTGCTTCCCTTTCATGTCCCTCGACTCTTATAACTGCTATCTGGTTTCTGTACAAATTGTAAATAGCCTTTCGCTCCCTGTATTTTCCCCTGCCACCTTCAGAATTTGAAAGAGAGTATTCCACTCAACATTGTCAAAAGCTTTCTCTAAGTCTACAAATGCTAGAAACGAAGGTTTGCCCTTCCTTAATCTAGCTTCTAAGATAAGTCGTAGGGTCAGTATTGCCTCACGCGTTCCAACATTTCTACGGAATGCAAACTGATCTTCCCCGAGGTTGGCTTCTACCAGTTTCTCCATTCGTCTGTAAAGAATTCATGTTAGTATTTTGCAGCTGTGACTTATTAAACTGATAGTTCGGTAATTTTCACATCTGTCAACACCTGCTTTCTTTCGGATTGGAATTATTATATTCTTCTTGAAGTCTGAGGGTATTTCGCCTGGTTCATACATCTTGCTCACCAGATGGTAGAGTTTTGTCAGGACTGGCACTCCCAAGGCCGTCAGTAGTTCTAATGGAATATTGTCTACTCCGGGGACCTTGTTTCGACTCAGGTCTTTCAGTGCTCTGTCAAACTCTTCACGCAGTATCGCATCTCCCATTTCATCTTCATCTACATCGTCTTCCATTTCCATAATATTGTCATCAAGTATATCGCCCTTGTATAGACCCTCTATATACTCCTTCCACCTTTCTGCTTTCCCTTCTTTGCTTAGAGCTGGGTTTCCATCTGAGCTCTTGATGTTCATGCAAGTGGTTCTCTTATCTCCAAAGGTCTCTTTAATTTTCCTGTAGGCAGTATCCATCTTACCCCTAGTGATACTCGCTTTTACACCCTTACATTTGTCCTCTAGCCATCCCTGCTTAGCAATTTTGCACTTCCTGTCGATCTCATTTTTGAGACGTTTGTGTTTAGTTTTGCCTGCTTCATTTACTGAATTTTTATATTTTCTCCTTTCATGAATTAAATTCATGTATGTTCTGTTACCCAAGGATTTCTACTAGCCCTCGTCTTTTTACCTACTTGATCCTCTACTGCCTTCACTACTTCATCCCTCAGAGCTACCCATTCTTCTTGTACTGTATTTCTTTCCCCCATTCCTGTCGATTGTTCTCTTATGCTGTCCCTGAAACTCTGTACAACCTCTGGTTTAGTCAGTTTATCCATGTCCCATCTCCTTAAATTCCCACCTTTTTGCAGTTTCTTCAAAGAAATGCTTCAGTTGATCGATGAAGGAAGGAAGTACAAAAATGTTCAGGGAAATTCAACAATACAAGTCACTGAGGAATGGAATAAATGGGAAGCGCAGGAAAGGTAAAACGAAATGGTTGTATGAAAATGTGCAGAAATCGAAAAAGAAATGATTGTCAGAAGGATAGACTCAGCGTACAGGAAAGTCAAATTAACCTTCGATGAAATTAAAAGCAAGGACCGAGCGGTTCTAGGCGCTTCAGTCCGGAACCACGCGGCTGGTATGGTGCAGATTCGAATCCTGCCTCGGGCATGGATGTGTGTGATGTACTTAGGTTAGATAGGTTTACTTAGTTCTAAGTCTAGAGGACAGATGACCTCAGATGTTAAGGCCCATAGTGCTTGGAGCCATTTGATTTTAAAAGCAAGGATGGTAACATTAAGAGTGCAACAGCAATTCCACTGTTAAATGCAGAGGAGAGAGCAGATAGGTGGAAAGAATACGTTGAAGGCCTCTATGAGGGGCAATATTTGTCTGATGAAGAAGAAACGGAAGCCTATTCAGAAGAGGTAAGGTAATTTAAGAGAGCTTTGGGGGACATAAGATTAAATAACCCAGAAGGGATCGTTAACATTCCATCAGAATTTCTAAAATCATTATTGAAAGTGGCAACAAAACTATTTATATTGGTGTGTAGAATGTCATCCACATAATTCCGAAGACTGCAAAAGCTGACAAGTGCGAGAATTATCACTCAAACATCTTAACAGCTCACGCGTCTGAATTGCTGACAAAAATGATATACAGGAGAATGGAAAAGAAAATTGAGGATGTGCTAGATCACAGTTTGGCTTTACAGAGAATAAACGCGCCAGAGAGGCAATTCCGACGTTGCGGTTGATAATGAAATCAAGACTAAAGGAAAATAAAGACGCGTTTATTGGATTTGTCGATCTAGGAAAAGCGGTTAAAAATCTAAAATGACGTAAGACGTTCGAAATTCTGAGAAAAATATGGGTAAGCTATAGGGAGAGACAGGTAACATACAATGTGTACAAGAGCCAAGAGCGAATAATAAGAGTGGACGACCAAGAACCAAATGCTCGGATTAAAAAGGTTGTAAGATAGGGATGTAGTCTTCGCCCCTATTGTTCAATCTGTACATCGAAGAAGCAATGACGGAAATAAAAGAAAGCTTCAGGAGTGGAATTAAAATTCAAGGTGAAATGATACCAATGATTAAATTTGCAGAAGGCATTACTATCCTGAGTGAAAGTGAAGAAGAATTATATAATATACTGAATGGAATGAACAATCTAACGAGTACAAAATATGGACTGAGAGTAAATCGAAGAAAGACTAAAGTAATGGGAAGTAGCAGAAATGAGAACAGCGAGAAACTTAGCAACGGGATTGATGGTCACGAAGTAGATGAAGTTAAGGAATTATGCTACCTAGGCAGCAAAATAACTAATGACAGACGGAGCAAGGATGGCATGAAAAGCAGACTAGCCCTGGCAAAAATGGACAGGATGATAGGACATCTGCTAAGACATCTTGGAATGACTTCCATGGTACTAGAGGGAGCTGTAGAGGGGAAATACTGTAGAGGAAGACAGAGATTGGAATAGATACAACAAATAATTTAGGACGCAAGTTACAAGTGCTATTCAGAGGTGAAGGGGTTGGCACAAGTGAGTAATTCGCGGCGGGCCGCAGCAGTCATTTGACGACCCCCCCCCCCCCCCCCGCCCCCCACCCCCGGCCCCTCAAGAAAAAATGAAAATAAAAGAGCAGCTCTGTAGAGGAAGACAGAGACTGGAAGTTATACAACAAATACGCTGCCTGAAAAAGATTATTACAGCTGGAAAGACGACGGCATATGCCTCCTGGAGGATAGCAGGTGTACTGGTAATGGTTTCAAAATCGTAGCGTAGTGGCATAGTTACCAGAGCACAACCTGTGTCTACCCTTTAACAGGGGTAGTTCATAGCCAGGATGTTCAAGACGCGTGAAGCAAGCAGGCAACCACACCATGAAGCCCTATAGCCAGATGAGTGTGTCTGAAAGAGGTCAAGCTGTGGCCTTCAGAGTGGCGAGATACACCTTTCGGAGAAGTGTCACGCAAGTTGGACGTGCTGCCTCAGTTGTGCAACGACGCTGGTACCAGTAGTCACCCGGACATTCTTACACCTGTAAATAAGGTTATGAACGCCACGTAGCACAGATACCCGCCATAATAGTCATATTGTAGGAGCATCAGGGGCAGATCATAATGCTGCCATTGCACAGATAGGAGAGCTTATGAGACCAAACGTGTCAACACAAAATGTTGAAAACTGGCTATTAGCAATGGGATCACCAGCATGCTTATCTATAAACCGTCTTCCCCTCACGAGACAGCATCGATATGCATGGCTCGACCGGTGCCGTCAGAGGATGACTTTGAATGGGGCGCCGTGGTCTTCGGCGATGACAGATGATTCTGTCTGCACGCAAGTGATGGGCGTTTGTGCATACGATGTACACCTGGTGAGCACTGTCTCGTAGAGTGCATCCGTCCGAGACATAAAGGCCTTTCAGTCTGTGGCGGGATAAGCTACAACACTCGTTCACCTTTTCTGTTTCTGCAGAGGATGCTGACCGGTTGGTTGTTGTTGGTATGTTTAAGGGGGACTAAACAGCGAAGGTCATCAGTCCCTGCTGACCGGCATTCGGCACGTGCAGAATGTTGTTAAACCCCTTCTTGTAACAGGAAGTCTGTTGCCAGACAGAGGGTGACTTCTTATGCAGAAAGTTTTCGGCCGTCAATGCTGATTATTATTTAATATTTAAGTGGGGCCATTGTCCTGGGCATTTGGTCTGGGTGGATGTCACATGAAACCCCTTCACGTTCATTATTGAATACTTTACTCACGTATTTTACTTGTTCTTTTTTACTATTATTAGAGAGGGCAGCCAGCCCCGTGACTTTGACATATTTCGCGCTCTGGCTCGTAATATGTTACCCTTTCGTTGATCATTTAATCTTTTCTTATGATCACCTATCACCTGCTCCTTGGCAGCCCCTCCCGGAGGTCCAAATGGGACACCAATCTGACTCAAATGGCTCTATGGGACTTAACTTCTGAGGTCATCAGTCCCCTAGAACTTAGAACTACTTAAACCTAACTAAACTAAGAACATCTCACACATCCATGCCCGAGGCAGGATTCGAACCTGCGACCGTAGCAGTCGCGCGGTTCCAGACAGTAGCGCCTAGAACCACTAGGCCACACCGGCCGGCGGACACTAATCTGCTACTAATGCAGACATCATGACACTTTTTCACATGTAGTCTACATGTCCTGTGGATATGATGGGACGTGAAGTGACATGTGAGACACGTCAACCAACTGACAGAGTCACCGCCTCCAATGCCTCCCGTTGAGACTAAACCATGTATTAACATGAGGGCTTCCGCATCGGTCAATACCTGGTACTCCGAAACCGTTTGTGCTGTTTATATGTAAATGTAATCATGTACTACGAGGGGCGTTTGAAAAGTCCGTGCAATGTCCGAGAGATGGCGTCACTGGCGCGTATCGAGGTCATGTTTAGTTAGTAGCATCTTTGGAAAGAACGCACACCAAGTTTCAGCCATATTGGTACATTTCTTTGTGTTTGGCATTCGTTTGAATGAAGGAAGTCGAGAGATTGTCAAAAAATGGATGAAAAAGAATTTCGTGTGTTGATTAAACATTATTTTATGAAAGGAAGAACGCCTTAGGAGACTAAAGAGAAGCTTTATAAACATTAAGATGACTCTGCACCTTCGATTAGAACAGTTTTGCAAGTGGTTTCAAAATTTTCGTATTGGCCATATGGGCACAAGTGATGCTGAACGTTCTAGAGGCCCTGTGGAGGTTACGACTCCAGAAATCATTGATAAAATCCATGATATGGTGATGGCTGACAGAAGAGTTAAGGTGTGTGAGATTGCTAGTGCTGTTGGCATCTCTAATGAACGGGTACATAATATTTTGCATAAACATTTGGACGTGAGAAAGCTAACCGCAATATGGGTTCCGCGATTGCTCACGCTTGACAAAAAACGGAATCATGTGAAGTGTTGCAAGGATGGTTTGTAGCTGTTCAGGGAGAATCCGCAGGACTCTAAGCGTCATTTCGTCACTGTGGATGAAACATAGATACATTGTTATACTCCTGAGATCGAACAACAATCTAAACAATGGGTTACCAAGGGAGAATCTGCACCAAAAAAGGCGAAGACCATTCCTTCGATGCCAGCCGGAGTGGCCGAGCGGTTCTAGGCGCTACAGTCTGGAACCGCGAGACCGCTACGGTCACAGGTTCGAATCCTGCCTCGAGCATGGATGTGTGTAATGTCCTTAGGTTAGTTCGGTTTAAATAGTTCTAAGTTCTAGGGGACTGATGACCTCAGAAGTTAAGTCCCATAGCGCTCAGAGCCATTTGAACCATTCCTTCGGCCGGAAAGGTTATGGCGACTGTCTTTTGGGATTCACAAGGCATAATCCTCATCGACTATCTGGAAAAGGGTAAAACTATTACAGGTGCATATTATTCATCGTTATTGGACAGTTTGAAAACCGAGCTGCAACAAAAGGTCCTTTTCCATCACGACAGTATCCAATCACACACCTCAGCAGTTGTGGTAGCAAAATTAATGGAAATAGGATTCGAACTCGTTTCACATCCCCCAAATTCTCCGGACTTGGATCCCTCGGACTACCATTTGTTCCCCAATTTGAAGAAATGGCTGGCGGGACAAAGATTTTATTCAAACGAGGAGGTGATTGCAGCAACTAATAGCTATTTTGCAGACTTCGACAATTCCTATTATTCGGCGGAAGAGATCAAAAAAATTAGAACAGCATTGGACGAAGTGTATAAGTCTAAAAGGAGACTGCTTTTCTCCAAACACGTAAGTAGTTTTTATTTTTGCACGGACTTTTCAAACGCCCCTTGTGCATATGCACTGTTGTTGAGGTTGTTGTTGTTGTGGACTTCCGTCCTGAGACTGGTTTGATGCAGCTCTCCATGCTACTCTAACCTGTGCAAGCTGCTTTATCTCCCAGTACGTACTGCAGCCTACATCCTTCTGAATCTGCTTAGTGTATTCATCTTGGTCTCCCTCTACGATTTTTATCCTCCACGCTACCCTCCAATACTAAATCGGTGATCCCTTGATGCCTCAGAATATGTCCTACCAACCGATCCCTTCTTCTAGTCAAGTTGTGCCACAAACTCCTCTTCTCCCCAATTCTGTTCAGAACCTCCTCATTAGTTATGTGATCTACCCATCTAATCTTCAGCATTCTTTTGTAGCAGCACATCTGGAACGCTTCTATTCTCTTCTTATCCAAACTATTTATTGTCCATGTTTCACTTCCATACATGGCTACACTCCATAGAAATACTTTCAGAAACGACTTCCTGACACTTAAATCTATAGTCGATGTTAACAAATTTCTCTTCTTCATTAACGCTTTCCTTTCCATTGCCAGTCTACATTGTCTATCCTCTCTACTTCGAACATCATCAATTATTTTGCTCCCTAAATAGCAAAATTCCTTTACGACCTTAAGTGTCTTATTTCCTAATCTAATTCCCTCAGAATCACCCGAGTTAACTCGACTACATTCCATTATCCTCGTTTTGCTTTTGTTGACGTTCATCTTATCCTCCTTTCAAGACACTGTCCATTCCGTTCAACTGCTCTTCCAAGTCCTTTGCTGTCTTTGACGGAATTACAATGTCACCAGTGAACCTCAAAGTTTTTATTTCTTCTCCATGGATTTTAATACCTACTCCGAATTTTTCTTTTGTTTCCTTTACTGCCTGCTCAATATACAGATTGAATAACATTGGGGAGAGGCTACAACCTTGTCTCACTCCCTTCTCAACCACTGCTTCCCTTTCATGCCCCTCGACTCTTATAACTGCCATCTGGTTTCTGTACAAATTGTAAATAGCCTTTCGCTCCCTGTATTTTACCCCTGCCACCTTTAGAATCTGAAAGAGAGTATTTCAGTCAACATTGTCAAAAGCGTTCTCTAAGTCTACAAATGCTAGAAGCCTAAGTTTGCCCTTCCTTAATCTAGCTTCTAAGATAAGCCGTAGGGTCAGTACTGCTTCACGTGTTCCAGTATTTCTACTGATCTTCCTCGAGGTCGGCTTCTACCAGTTTTTCCATTCGTCTATAAAGAATTCGCGTTAGTATTTTGGAGCCGTAACTTATTAAACTGATAGTTAGGTAAATTTCACATCTTTCAACACCTGCTTTCTTTGGGACTGGAACTATTATATTCTTCTTGAAGTCTGAGGGTATTTCGCCCGGCTCGTACATACACTAACGCAACAATAAACCTTGAGTGAAATACGTACATCTAAACGGTGTACTACTTTTTTGTGGCAGTTTACATAGAACCTTTTCAGCACTGTGTGCAAAAAGGAAGTCGTTTATTAGAAGATGGATTAACTCGTATTTGTACGTTCTTAGTAGCCAGTTGCCAGTGATACAAGTCTTATTGACCACCGTGTATCCAATGATCCACATACATTTAATACAGAACTGATAAACCGGTGCGCGGATTACACCGTACGGCCAGTGGTTTGCAAGTACAGCGACCTTTCGAAGCGGAGCGCCCGGGCTGGTTTGCCGCAGCGCTGGTGAGCGGCTGTTTGCCGAGTTCATGATTAACGCAGCGCGCTGCCTGCGTAATGGTTTCGCGTCAGCGAGCCGCGATCTCGGCGGTCTGCGCCGTCAGATGAACAAGCGCTGCGAATGGCCGCCAAATCCGTGAATAGGCGGCCGCAAATCTGCGGGTGGACCATCGCTCACAGAACACAAATAATGGGCGAAATTGCCGTGGCGGACAGGAATAACAACGTCTAGGGCAAGCGTCGCTGGCTCGATACCAGCCACAACTTAAATTCTGAATCAAAATTGTCAGCAATGGCGGCCGAAGACTTCTGGCGTGACACTCTGGTCTTGGCCTTTTCAAAGAGGGCAGTAAATCAGACAGTGTTCCAGCACAGCCTCTTGTTCTTTGATTTGTAAAATGACTCTAAAAGGCAGAAAAATTGGCACTAATCAACGTAAACTACAGACCTATGTCTCTGACGTCGATCTGTTGTAGAATTTTAGAATATGTTTTTTGCTCGAGTATCATGTCGTTTCTGGAAACCCAGAATCTACTATGTAGGAATCAACATGGATTCCGGAAACAGCGATCGTGTGAGACCCAACTCGCTTTATTTGTTCATGAGACCCAGAAAATGTTAGATACAGGCTCCCGGGTAATTGCTATTTTCCTTGACTTCTGGAAGGCGTTCGATACAGTTCCGCACTGTCGCCTGATAAACAAAGTAAGAGCCTACGGAATATCAGACCAGCTATGTGGCTGGATTGAAGAGTTTTTAGCAAACAGAACACAGCATGTTGTTCTCAATGGAGAGACGTCTGCAGACGTTAAAGTAACCTCTGGCGTGCCACAGGGGAGTGTTATGGGACCATTGCTTTTCACAATATATATAAATGACCTAGTAGATAGTGTCGGAAGTCCCATGCGGCTTTTCGCGGATGATGCTGTAGTATACAGAGAAGTTGCAGCATTAAAAAATTGTAGCGAAATGCAGGAAGATCTGCAGCGGATAGGCACTTGGTGCAGAGAGTGGCAACTGACCCTTAACATAGACAAATATAATGTATTGCGATACATAGAAAGAAGGATCCTTTATTGTATGATTATATGATAGCGGAACAAACACTGGTAGCAGTTACTTCTGTAAAATATCTGGGAGTATGCGTGCGGAACGATTTGAAGTGGAATGATCATATAAAATTAATTGTTGGTAAGGTGGGTACCAGGTTGAGATTCATTGGGAGAGTCCTTAGAAAATGTAGTCCATCAACAAAGGAGGTGGCTTACAAAACACTCGTTCGACCTATACTTGAGTATCGCTCATCAGTGTGGGATCCGTACCAGATCGGGTTGACGGAGGAGATAGAGAAGATCCAAAGAAGACCGGGGCGTTTCGTCACAGGGTTATTTGGCAACCGTGATAGCGTTACGGAGATGTTTAACAAACTCAAGTGGCAGACTCTGCAAGAGAGGCGCTCTGCATCGCGGTGTAGCTTGGTCGCCAGGTTTCGAGAGGGTGCGTTTCTGAATGAGGTATCGAATATATTGCTTCCCCCTACTTATACCTCCCGAGGAGATCACGAATGTAAAATTAGAGAGATTAGAGCGCACACGGAGGCTTTCCGGCAGTCGTTCTTCCCGCGAACCATACGCGACTGGAACAGGAAAGGGAGGTAATGACAATGGCACGTAAAGTGCCCTCCGCCACACACCGTTGGGTAGCTTGCGGAGTATAAATGTAGATGTAGATGTAGAACGACGACGCTAATGTGACCAGCTGTCAGAATCCTGAATAACGACTCTTTTACAGCGCAGACCGCTTTAAGACGTGCAGGAAGAGTGTCACGTAGGTTCTGGAAGGTACAGTTGAGGATGTGAAGCTATGCTGGACTCCAGTGTGGTTGCCAGTCACCCTTCATTTTTCGGGTTTGGATCGTTGGCGTGAACAGCCTGACCGATGTAGTACCATAGATTCTCGATTGGTTTTAAATCTGGGGTATTTGGTGGCCAGAGGGGTACGGTAAACTTATCCTGATGCTCTTCAGATTACACGTGTTAACTATGACCTATGTGACACGTAGCATTGTCCTGCTGGTAGATGCCATCGTGCCGAGGAGCAACAAACTGCATGTGTGGGTGTACAAGGTCCCCAAGGATAGATTCGTATCTGTGGTCACCACTGTGCCTTTCAGAATGACAAGATCACACGTAGCATGCCCCAAACCATAACTTTTGCAGGGAGTTTCCTTCAGACTTTTCATGCCGTTCACGGCAATGACCATCTGCCCGATGGAGCATAAAACGCAACTAATCTAGAAAGTCTAGCTGTTGCCAACCGGTGGACGACCAAATTCCAGCCTTCGTCACCAATGAACAGCAATCAGCGTGGTTATATGAACCAAGGGCCTGTTGCAGAGGCTCACACGCAGCAACATTTGCTGAACGATCGTTAAGGCGACAGTGGTGGTAGCACATGGTTTCGTCTGGGTGGTGACTTGCTTGACAGTTGCATGTCTATTCGCCCGTACATACCTCTGCAGCCGCTTGTCATCCGCGCCCCGTTGTGCCGGTTTCGGATGGCGCCACTTCGCCGTACACTGTATACTTTAACTAGGATGGTAGGGGAACAGTTTGTAGACTTATCCCTTTCGGAAATGCTTCCACCCTTGTCAGGAAAACCATTCATCATGCCCTTGTCGACGTCCGACCAATCGGTCCGATTGCTCATTACAACTACTGCACTGTTTTCGGTGTTCCCCCGACACGTTTCATATACCCTCCACTGCTGGTGCTGTTAATGACATCTCTGAATGGTTACTGCACGTAGGCGTAGAATATGGGAGGTGGTTACAATAATGTGATTGGGCCGTGTATACCCACAATACATGTAGACTGCAAGTGAAAAATTGTGGTGACGTCTGTGTTAGTAGCAGATTAGTGTCCCATTTGGACCTCCGGGAGGGGCTGCCAAGGAGGAGGTGATCATAAGATAAGATTAAATAACCAATGAAAGGGTAACATATTACGAGTCAGAAAGCGGAGTGTTAGACGTCTGAAAGTGGTAGAGAAGCTAAAAAACTTGAAAAGGGAATGCAAATAATCGATGTAGGTAGAGTAAGGATCACTGAAAAAGTATGGAAAAAGAGAAGGATATCTGGTCAGACGAATACAGGATAATTTCAATACCATCGGAAAATGATATAATGGGAGTAGAATTCAGAGTGAAGAGCATGGCAGGCTAAAGAGTGTGCTGCTCTCATCAAAATCAACAGGAAACCAACGTCAGCAACAATATTCCAGATATACACACCAACATCACATGAAGAGAGAGCTAGTACACTGGTAAGACAAAACGTTACGACCATCAATTTAATACCTTGTTTGTCCGTCTTTCGAACTAATCGCATCACGGATTCGACAGTTCGTTGATAGGTTTGTGGGGGTATGTGGGATCTGATGTCCAAGCACAGGTCATGTAATTCGCAAAAATAACCAGATGGGTTCCATAAGATTTACATCCGCCGAATTTCGACGCCGAGACGTCAACGTGAGTTCACCATAACGTACTGTATCACGTTTTTGGCTCAGAGACTCGGGTTATTGTGCTGCTGAAACATGACATGGCCGTCTGAGAAGACATCAAGCATGAAGGGATACAGCTGTCAGCGTGTCTTCGATTAATACAAGTCCCATGCAATCGAAGGAGGCAATCTCCCATAGCATTATACCGCTCCCACCAGCCTGCCTCAGTAATGTGTTGCACGTTTCGAGCCGCCGTTCATCTCAGTGACGGAGCTTGTGGAGACGATCCTCGACCTAGTGTAGCAAAAATGTGATCTACCCGAAGAGCCGAATCCCGATGGTACAGTGCGCACTGCAATCGTAACTGACGATGTCGCTGGGTCAACGTGTGAACACTGGGATGTGGTCGACTGCGGAGCACCATGTCCAACAATGTAAGAAGAAATGTGTGCTCCGAAATACTTGTACGTGCACCAGCATTCTGGTCTTTCGGCAGTGATGCCACACTTCGCCATGTGTGCTAATTTACGGAGTAGACAATCCTCCATAGCCCACGTTCTGTGAAGAGTCGTGGCCGTCCAATCATTTAGTGTCTAGTGGTAGTTTCACTGTCCTTCTACCTCCTTCCTTCTATGCACGTGAACATTCGACCGACCTCGCCATTTTCGAAATACTCGTTTACAGGCTGTGCGTAAAAGAAATCTACGATTTTCCATTGTCACTTATCTCAATGGATTTCCTCATTTACATCCCACATCTTCGCTAGGGCGATTCCCCGTCCGTATTCGCTCCGCTTACATACTTTGTTACTAAGTCACGTGTCCACAACGCCACCAGGTGACATCCAACGTCGCGGTATGCAGTGGTCCTAATGTTTTCGCTGTTCAGTGCACGTGAGGGCATTGAATGGGCAGTTCAGTGTATGAATTGAGGTTGTACGGGAAGGAAATGAAAGAGATTTTGTGGGACAATAGGGGACCGGGTGAGAGAGGAGAAAAACTGAGTTCTGAACTAAATTTCAGTGCGTAATAGCCAAATAATGTTAAAAGATCACAACAGTAGGACGTATAAATGAAAAGAAGGGAAGGAAGATTACAATTTAACGTCATGGACTTCATGTAATTATTGGAACAATCTTCTTAACAACATGTTTACTTCGACATTCAATAAATCAATTCTCACCAAGACACCACTTTGAATTTGAAGTAGATATCTCGGTTATTAGATACGGAGCACAAGCTCGGAATGTTTCAAGAAAGAGAAGGGAATCGGCCATGCCCTGTCAGAGGAACCATATCGGCGTTTGCCTGGAGAGGTTTAGGGAAATCAGTATGGCCGGACGTTGATATGTAAAAGGCTGGGAACACTGAAGACTGAAGATAATTGTTGCATTACATCATGGTCAGAGATATATTCCGAAATTACGAACTGGATTATAGGGCGTATACGCAGAGTTTATATGGACTCAGATCACAAATTAGGAATGATAAAAAGTCTAATAGAACTGTAAGAAAGAGCCCAGATGGAAATAAGTGGGTTACTGAGGTACTGAGAAATGATGTGTTTTTGAAATTCCCTAACGCGCCAGACACCGCGATGATGAGTACCAGAACACCACGTAGGCAGTTCAGTTGGAAAAAGAATGAAAATCATAGAAGATGGGTAGACAAACACTGGTGCAAGGAAGGTGAAGATTCTTCGGTTAACAGAAGAAATGCTTTAACTGATCGATGAGAGGAGTGAGTTCAAACCTATTTAGGTAACGTAAAGAAATTCAGGGAAGCTAAGGTGAATCGCTTCAGGAAAAATATGAAGAAATCAAAAAAGATTCAGCGTAAAGGAAACTAAAAAGAAAAAATACTTTGATGAAATCAAAAACTAGGGCAACAGCGTTAAGAGTGCCAGGGGAATTCAAATGTTATGCGCAGAGGAAAAGTTGATGAAAAGATTGATATTGGAAGAATCCAGAAGAAAGCTGGGGATCTGTTACGTGACGAACGGTTTGCTTTTAAGAAAGATAAAAACGCCAGAGAGACAGGGCCTACGTTGCGGTTGATAATGGAAACAATACGTAAGGAAAATCAAGACACGTTCATAGTATTGTAGGCCCAGAAACTTTCGACAGTGTAGAATTTTGCACAATATTCAAAATTCTGCGAAGGAAATAAGAGTACACAATAAGGGAAGACGGATAATGTACAAAAACGTACAAGGACCAAAAGCGAACAATGAAAGTGGAATACTAAGAAAAAGGAACTAAGAACTCATTAAAATGAAGGAAGGCAAACACTCTTTCGCCACCCATACATCGAAGAAGCAACAATGGAAATAAAGGTGCAAGCGTGATATGCTTTCACGGTGGTGATGATATTGCTATCCTCAGTAAAAGTAAGGAAAAATTACTGGAACTGTTGAAAAGAATAAACTGTCTAATGAGCACACACTATGGAAGAAAGATGAAAGTAATGAGGAGTAGCAGAAATGTGATTAGCGATAAAACTGGTGACTCGGAAATAGGCAAAGTTAGGGAATTCTATTACTTTGAAAGCAAAATAACCTCTGGTAAACGAAGCAAAGAAGACAAAAAAAAAATAGCTCAGGAAAAGAGGACATTCCTGTCAACGAGAGGTTTGCCAGTATCGATTACAGGCAACAAAATTCTGAGAATCAACGTTTGGAACACAGTATTGTACGGTAGTGACTCATGGACTGTGGGAAAATCGGTACAGAAGAGAATCGAAGCGTTTGAGGTGTGGTACTATAGGAGCATGTTGAAAATTAACTATCTGGTAAAAAATGATGAGGTCCTCCGTAGAATCTACGTGTAAACGATGGTGTAAACAACACTGACAGAAACAACGGACAGGATCATAGAATATGTGTTAGAACATCAGGGAATAACTTCTACTGCAGTAGAGGTACTCGTTGGGAACTGCATCAAACAACCAGACCGTAGAGTGATGCCCCAAAAAACAGAAAAAATAACTGTCCCGTTAATTAAGGTTTTCCGCCACGTGTATCTCCATAAAAGTTTCTCAAAATGAATCAGAAGTAGCCTAAATTGTTAATTTATCGTATTCCGTTGTGTGCCTGGTGGATATACGATGTTCAGCATGGCAGACATCATGGGTTTCAAATAGAAACTGCAGCGCTAACATATTTCGTAGCGTTCTTCCACAATACTAATGGTCTGACTCACATAAGCCATGAAAGAGACGTTTTATACACTCAAGCCTTCTGAAATGATAAATAATACTTCACCAACCTCAGAATGTCTCAAATCATCGATGGTGGATGAAAAACCATTAGCTTAAAATTTCAGGAGGATCTTGCCTATGCCGAACGAGATGTCAATAAATCAAAGCAAATCTGTGAATTTTTCCGGCATAGTCCCTTCTTTTCCGATTTCTGATTTGTGAGGTGCATCTCTGAAGCCAATGGTGGATGGTGACATGTAATACGTCTCTCCTTTTGACTGTATTTTGAATGTTTGGTTATTGGTTACATATTTTATCAGACTCGTAATAAGTTACTTAATTAAAGGTGATTTTAGATCAGTTTATTCGGTATTACACCGTCTTAAATTACTTCTAATCCACCTTGATTTTTAGGTTATCGCCATTCTTTATGTACTGAGTTACCCGTTCGACGCCCTCTGTTTATTTCGTCATCTTCTACTTGTGACGTCGGAATGTATAAGTCTACCCGAATTATCGTCGATGTCTTGGTTTGCTGTCGACTATGATGAAAATAATCCTAGCCCTGATTTCTCTTCGCATTTCACTTCAGTCATCAGCCATCTGCCTAGACTGAGATTTTATAGCTCCCCTACCACGTACTGATATTCCACGTTCTGGCACACAGAATGTTACTCTTTCCTTGGTTATTCGATCTTGTTTTCATCGTCACCTGCTCTTTACTTTACGTTGTCGTTAACGGAATGGAGGACTAATCCCGAATCTTTTACCAGTGGAGAGACCATGATATTCTGTCACTTATAAACCACACGTCTTCAAGTGTCTCCAGTGCTGTGCTTTCCATTGCATCCAGCATCCGCATGCCATTGATCATTGCTAATCCTTTTGCCTTCTAGGAGCAGTTTCCCACCACTAGGCCAATAGATGCACCAGCAAGATTGTGCAGTATTTCGCTTTCTCTGAGAAGACCGGTTGGCAGAAGAATGGTGACTCAAAACACCTACGTCTTCAGCTGCTATTGTTGATGGTTTTTATAAAAAATGTCAACAGTAATTCAGACCTAAACCTAGACCCGAAACGTTTTGATTCCTAGTCAAAGACGATAGCCCTACCATCAGTTTCACAATTTGCTCTCAGCAAACACAGTTGAATATGCTATGAGCCATGGTGTGTGGTAACACACTGGACGTCTTTATTTAGTATTTCTGTCCTCAAAAAAGAACCTTTTTCCCACGTGGACGTTCTAGCAGTTACGATCATGACAAGCGCAAAACGCATTCAACACACTAATAAAGTTTTCGATGAGTAGTCGGAAGGTGTCTGGTAGGTTCCCACACGAAATAACGACGATGATAGTTCAGCATCACTTGCTGAACTACCGATACATCATGGGCTATTTAGATCCGCGCGACCGCTACGGTCTAGTGGGTAAAGCAATAATTCCCGTACATAAACAAAGCTTAACAAATAGCATACTGAGTGAATTATGAGTTTCTACTGATACGCTAGATTTTGTAGAAACAGTGGGCTGTGGACGTGAAGTGACTTGATCTGCAAATTTATTTTGGTGGTCAACACAGGCTGGCCGGATTGGCCGAGCGGTTCTAAGCGCTACAGTCTGGAACTGCGTGACCACTCCGGTCGCAGGTTCGAATCCTGCCTCGGGCATGGATGTGTGTGATGTCCTTAGGTTAGTTAGGTTTAAGTAGTTCTAAGTTCTAGGGGACTGATGACGTCAGAAGTTAAGCCCCATAGTGCTCCGAGCCATTTGAACCATTTTTTGGTCAATACAGTTTTATTATCAAACACCACTGAGCACTAGCTCGAATTACCTGACACACAAGAAATCCTAAGCATAATAATAAAATAATAATGTATCCATACAAGAAAAATGTCAGGTAAAGTATTTGTACATTCAGTGGATTAACTGTTATTCTGATGGTGCTTGGTGGAATGTAAG
This sequence comes from Schistocerca piceifrons, assembly GCF_021461385.2. Taxonomy (NCBI): domain Eukaryota; kingdom Metazoa; phylum Arthropoda; class Insecta; order Orthoptera; family Acrididae; genus Schistocerca; species Schistocerca piceifrons. The sequence goes on from NC_060143.1 coordinate 44,786,479, forward strand.
AGGGATTCTGTCTGTCACCGTTTCCTCTACCAGCAGATAATAAAGATTTATCATGTTAATCTTCTGTTCCCTGGACCGTAAAGACTTCAGACTACGTCACCTGCAGCGCGGATGTCTTCTGTCTACATAAACGAGTTGATTAATGAAGGAAACCAGGGAAGAACTACAGACCAACAAGGCAGAGAATCTTAACTAAATAAGCATGTTCTTGATATAAACACATAAATTCGAAGCATTCTTCTCACAAAGAATGTAATTAATCCAGCATGTAATTCGTCGAGTCCCTAGAGAGGGTGATAGTCGGGAAAAAAAACAGAGCAATCTTACAAGGGAACCGCGAAATAACAGCGCTCTAACATCGGTGAAACCGTTCTGCTGGTTGCTTGTAATGTAAGTCCAACATTTGCATCTTAATCATGGACGAAGATACCACGAGCATTCTACCGTGGAACATCTTGACTAAAGCTGACAACTTACGCATATTTGGTTCCAGAATGATAGGAGCCAATACAGGCAATGCAAAATAGGGGAAATTACCCTATTAGTGCTAGTCACGAAGGGGGTACCGAGGTAGATCATTGCTACTGCTTTAGGCCGGGGGGGGGGGGGTGGGAGGGGGGGCGGCAATTAGGACTCCTGACTCTCAGGCTGGTGACTCTGTGGTAGCAGCAAATCTCCGAGCGTGGTCGACGTGAGTGTTGCTATGCGCCAGCATTGCCGTGAGTTGAATTTGAAAGTATCGGTCCCAGAAGATCTGGCGATTTTCGCCGTCTTCCGTGTTTTCTCAGTGAAATGACTGATGATCATGGAAACTGCTCTGCCCCCACCATTCAATAGTCCTCTACTCATGCAAGCTATGGGCGGTTTCAGCTGACAGCGGAAAATTGAGTTTAATGCATAAAGTAGTGGATTTATTTTATTGAATTTTTAATTAACGGGTATAAAGGCTCTTGCCTACTACAGCCGAAATCGTTATTCTAAAGCAACACGAATCTGTTGTTGGGAGAGGAACTGTAGTTTCATTCAACTCTTTTTCTTCGTAAGGGGAATGCAGTGAACATCTGCTGACACTACTCTGCGCGCTCCATGCGTCTCTGAAAAGTCTCCTGGTTACAGAAGTCACAAAAAGGGAAAAAATGGAAGCAAAATTTTCCATATCTTGAAACCAGCATTTCTCTACAAATGCACTGGAATACGTGAATTAAGGCACACAGCATTTCAATGCTGGGTGCCACATTCTCGGAATTCAGCGCCAAATCGAGGAAGTAGAAAGTTGTCAGATGTAAGAGTTTCAGTTGGAGAGTCCTGCGTGACAGATCCACACAGCACGAGGCGCAGTCGCTGTCCGTGCACTCCAGCTATGGACTCCTCAGACACCAAACCAACAGCGACCGGTCTGTCCTGCGTGCAATCGGCGCCGCTATCTCCGAGTTGTCCCCCGTTTAAGCCGTCAGCCGCCAAGCGCCTTCCTTCGCCGTTGCCCGAAAGGTACCGCTTGTTCCTCTCCTCTCGGCAAGACAGTACACTGTGTCCCAAATCGCTCGCTGGTCGGCACTGGCGGCCTCCTAAGAGGGCCTGCACACATTCAATATTTATTGAAAATACAGGTCAGGCATTATAAAACTTTCGCTACTTGAGCCAGTGTAGACGGAAAACTATTTGACGTTTGGGTACCAAATTTTATAGGAATGATATTCCTATATCCTATATCGACAAGTGTCGATACGCATGTATATCGACGTAAGAAATGTATCGGATACTCATTGTAAATATACTGGCGGTTTCAGAGCTGTATGTTTAACTACTGATTTATAATTAGATGTTCTGTACATCAACAAACAAGTAGGTTGCGTATGTCCTATAGAGAAGGAATTGAAAGGAAAACATTGCACGTTCACGCTTGGGGATGACAACTTCGATAACAATGGTAACTGCATTCAAGTGGCACAATGGAAGGTATCACATATCGGACTTGTCTGGAACACTCCACGCCGACATCCCTGCAAACGCCAAAGAACTAGCAGTTGTAGTGGGAGGTGATTTTAAACGTTGCACTTTCTGCTGGTAGTTGTGAACGCCGATTACGTCAGCATTTCCTCTTACACTTCTCCTCCCGCTGCAGAGACCAATCCTGTCATTTAGGCTTTTGTTCATCGTTTTCAGCAAACTGTTTTTGAAGAATGCCGATGTGAAGAAATAGCACACTAGCTGCGTTAAAAATTGTTTTTTAACGCAACTTGTATACTACTTCTTCACCTCGGAAATCTTGTTATTCCACATCGAAGGTCTTTTTATTTCATTCATAATGCCATCCCCCCAGTGCGGTTGGGTTTCTTCGTACTGCCACCTATACATGCTTCACACAGTTACAGAGAAAGACTGGACATGATTAAAGCTCAAAAAGTGGTACGACTCCTTCACACAATGAAGGCAAAATTATGTTCTACTACAATTTCAAAAGAATAATTTGAAATATTTACCGAAAACTGCGAAAAAAATATAAAATAAAAATCTCGGCACCAGATATGCTCATTTCGATATCGATGTACCGATATATCAGAAAAGGAAATATTGCCGATATACATCGATATTTTTGGAAATAATATTGATATGATGATATTTCATCAACAGCCCATCGTTGCGCTGCAGGATTGACGCTTTTAATAATGTTAGTGTCGTGAATTGCCATTAGGTGCCGGTACTGGTACGGTGACGAAGCGCCGAAACAATTGTCAGTGTACATTTCATTTGTAGACAGTCAACGTGGGTCTGGGGTCATGGGCATGGAAGGACTTTACCTGTAAATCTGTTTTCTCGAAACAAAAGCAATACTGCTGGTGCTCTTCGCGAGTATCGGCGCATTGAAGGAATACGGTGAGGTATTTCCTCACCAGGGTTGATTTCGGGAGCTAGAATTATTTGGCTATTTGGTAATTGTTCTTGGGAGAGGACGACGGATAATTCCAACACAAATCTTTGAAGAAATCACAATTAAAAAAAACTGTTTTCAGTGGCTGAGAATGTCGGACGCAATGTGCGATATTCAGACATTGCAGGAACTGTATCATGACAGCTGAACATTCCAAGGTACACTGATCAGAAATTCTTGCGAACAAGTGCGAAATATTATGTCTAGTGTGTTTCCAGGCTGACGTAGATGCACTTTGAGTAAAGTTTGTAATATGGAACGTAAACATGGTACGCTATTGACAAATGGTACCCCTCTCATGAGGAAATTAAAATGTGTTTCTTTCATTGGCTTGTTCGTCATTTCTCATGGCCTGCAACAAAAACTGTAGAAAATGGTTGAAACTGCTTATGGTGCTTATGGCGGTCTCTATTGCGCATTCTTTAAAGTGAATCTAAAATTAGTCACTAGAATGAAGCAGCGGTCAAACAACATTACATGTCCTCAGTGCTCTACACTCTAAGTTCAACTCCCTCCCTTATCGGAAACCGATTCTTGTGGAACTTGTAAACTATTATTGGAATAAATTTATATATTTTGCATCAATTAATTAGACCATGGAGGTGAAATCAGAGTGATTCAAGTTGACACAGAGGCTTACCAGCAATCGTTCTTACCGAAAATCATTCGCGACCGCAACAGGGAATGGGGGAGGTGATACTGGAAAACGAAGTACGCTCCGCCACAGACCTTGAGGTAGCTTGCGGAGTAAAAAGATGTAATTTAAACTGACTGATTGGGAAAGAATATCCGAGGAACGGAGGTGGAGGGACAAGGAGTAATGCAACGTCTTCGCTAATAATGAGTGAGGACGTTCGAACCTACAGTTCAGGTCTGGCAGTGGATCATGTTCAGTACCTACACTTACATTAGCGGTCGCCATTTTCAACAGGTGCGGTGAGCATAATTTACTGGTTCAGGCCCTAAGGAATATTTATCCGCTGCAGTGTAGATCTAAATGAACGTAGAATGTAACTGATGTACCTTCAGACTCATTTCAGCGGACGTACCAGGGGGAAAAACAAATCTCCGTCGAATCGTATCCACAGCCATGTTCGCTTGCAACGCCCTCAGCGAAGCCGTGACACAGCTTCTGAGATCCGGCTACAAGACCTCTAACTTCCGACACAGCTGTCGATGGTGTGGGAATTTATGGCGTCTATTATAAATCATTGACGCCTTATAACTGTGTTCTGGGATCTCTTTGTAGACGTTGTTGTTCGCACGGACTTGCCCCTGTCCTTATCAGAAAGACAAACGATGCTTTAGAATGGGAAAAGTGGGGAGGGGAGGGGGGGGGGAGCAGCAGGCAGGGATGAAAAATGTGATTTTCGGACTCAATATATCTGGCAGTGTTGTCAGAAGTGCTTACCTCCAAACTAACATTCCGGCGAAATAGTCCTTCTTTCTCGAGCTAGTGCTTAGAAGATATTTTTGAATTTACAGACCAATATAATTAGAGTAAAACTGTATAGAATGGAAAGGACCATTTTCCATACCGGAAATTTTCAGATTTCCTTTTGAGCTGCTTCAGTGATACGAGCCAACTGCGTTATTCCCTTAAACCGTGTACGAACAGAATCAGAGTAATTTCTCCTGTCACCTGCTAACTGCATCAGGGTAAATGAATTCAAGAGATTTGCAAAGAACTAGTCCGTTCAACATGAGGGGAATACGAGGACGATTTTCGGTTCACATCATGCTTCGGAACAAAAAGTGAATTACAAAAGTCTTAAGAAGATTTACAATCCACTTACTGTAAAGCAGCAGATACCGCTATCGTAAATGAGCCATGGGTCTTGCAGTGGTTGTGTATACTGAGTGCCTCAAAAACATAAGCGTAAGAGCGTTGGAGGTATCTGTGGAGACGTGAAGCTATTGTATGGATCCTGAAAAATGGTAAAAGTGTTTTCAGTAGCTGCAGGAATTACAACTGGATGATTAACTGAACTAGCCAACTTATAATTGTTATGTTGGTACTGCAAACTGGTGAAAGCAAGGAGAAATTACATCCATTAAATATCCCAGGAAACTGTAGTGTTTAATGACAGCATCCTTTCTGTATATGTTACGGAGGTGAAATAATTCCGTATTCCGATTCCCCATCAGAGACACTCGTAGGGAAGAATGAGGAAAAACAACATTGATATTCAAAGGGATGGAGCGTGGAACATTGTATTACTTAATCGGCTAGGCAAGGTAGGGAATGTGAAAAGGGATGTGGACACGTTGAAGTTGGATATACGAGGATCACTCCAAAAGAAATGCACACTATTTTTGTAAAAATATAGTTTTCATTCTGCATGTGTGAAAGTTTTACAGTGTGTAGATACATCCTTCCCGCTTGTTTTCAAACTTAGTTGAACCTGTTTCCGTGAGTGGCGCCGTCATAGCATGTTTTCAAGATGGCTGCTACACTTGACGAACCGTACGTCAGAAGCAACGTGCTGTCATAGAATTCCTGTGCTGTGAAAACGAGACAGTGGGAAACATCCACAAGAGGTTGAAAAAGGTGTATGGAGATTCTGCTGTCGATCGCGGTACAGTTAGTCGGTGTGCAAGCAGATTAAGTGATGAAAGCCGGCACGGCAATATTGAGGATTTTCCTCACAGCGGCAGGCCTCGTAATGCACACACTCCAGACAATGTGCAAAGAGTTAACGAATTGGTGACTGCTGACAGACGCGTCACAGTGAACGAATTGTCACGCTACGTTGGGATAGGGGAAGGAAGTGTTCGCAGAATACTGAATCTGTTGGCGTTAATAAAGGTTTATGCCAGTTGGGTTCCCAGGATGTTGGCAGTGGTCACAAAGAAACAAGAAAAACGGTATGCAGCGAACTTTTGGAACAGTACGAGAATGGTTGAGATGAATTTCTTGGAAGAATTGTGACAGGTGATGAAACATGGCTCCATCATTTTTCACCAGAAACGAAGAGGCAATCAATGAAGTGGCATTATGCAAATTAACCCAAGAAAAAAAAATTAAAAACCACACCTTCTGCTGGAAAAGTTATGGCTACAGTGTTTTTCGATTCCGAAGGACTCTTGCTTGTGGACATCATGCCAAGTGGAACCACTATAAATTCTGATGCGACACTGAAGAAACTTCAAGCTGTGCACGAGAATGCACGGCCACATGTCAGTCAAAAAACCATGGAAGCGATCACAAAACTCGGATGGACAACACTGAAACACCAGCCTTACAGTTCTGACCTGGCTCCATGTGACTATCATCTCATTGGGAAATTGAAAGACTCTCTTCGTGGAACAAGGTTTGAAGATGATGACTCCCTTGTGCACGCTGCCAAACAGAGGCTCCAACAGGTTGGTCCAGAATTTTACTGTGCAGTTATACAGGCGCTGGTTCCAAGATGGCGTAAGGCAGTTGAGAGGGATGAAATTATGTGAGAAATGAAAATATTGTTCCTAAAGGATGTATCTACACACTGTAAAACTTTCAGACATGTAGAATAAAAGATGAATTAAAAAAATAGTGTGCATTTCTTTTTGAGTGACCCTTGTAGTTGTGGTTAGTGAAGTACGATGACTAGAAGAACAGTATTTCTAATCAGGTGAGTACAGCGTTATCAACACAATCAGGGTAATGGAGGAATAGATGTCACAGGGAGTAACAGAGGAGGAATACGGGTAAGCAGTTATGAACAGCAAATAGGCAAGACAGGTTCACTTCAAGGAGTTTATGTTCCTAATGACTCCGCACGTGAAGAAATAGAATAAAGGTATAGTTAAGGGAGACTAAAATTTGATTGTGTTTAGGGGCTGGAATGGGATAGTAGGAAAGGGAAGAGAAGGAAAAATAGATGGAGGACATGTGCTGAAGGAAGGAAGAGAATGGAGAAGCAGCGTGGTGGAATCAGTTTTCGATCATTGCTAACATTTGGTTTAAGAATTATGAAAGAGGCTGTATACCTGGGAGGTACCCATATAACTCAAAGGAACCAGAAGGTGTCGAGAGTTGCGAAGGGTGAGTTAGACCGAAAGACAGAAAAGGAATAAAACAGAAGGCGGGTTAGGTAGATCTTAAAGATGAAATAGTGAAGACAGCAGATATTGCAACGATCAAAAGTACAAGGCCCTGAAGAAATCTCTGACCAACAGAAGATATATGGAATTTAAATGAAAAACAATATAAAAATGCAGCAGACAGAAGAGAACACAGATTTCTAAAAATGACCTTGACGGAATGTGTAAAACGGCAAAAGAGAAATGGCTAGAGGAGAAATGCAAACATGTAGAAATACAAATGACTATGCGAAAGAGAAATGCTGTCTATTAAAGAGAAAGAAAAAACCGAGTCACATATATGATTATTAAAAGTTCAGATGGGAAACCAGTACTAAGAAATTTACGGAAACCTGAGAGGTGGAAGGTCTATACAGGTCTGTTCAATTGGAAAGTGATATTATAGAAAGTGATGAATGAAGATGTGAGAGACAAGATATTGCGCGAAGTTTTTGACGCAGTACTAAAAGACCTAAGAAAAAATAAAACCCCTGAAGTAGGATACATTCGCTCAGAATTACTGAGATCCTAGGGAGAACCGAAAGTGACAAAAATATTCTGCGTGGTATGCAAAGTGCACGAAACAAACGCGATTCCTTAAGCTTCAAGAAGATAGTGATAATTTCAGTTTCAAAGAAATTGAGTGGTGAATGTATCAGAACCACGTGTTTAATATGTCATGGTTTCAAAATAATGACAAGAATTTTTAAGGGAAGAACGGAGAGGTGGTAGAAACCGACCTCGAGGGACATCAGTTTCGGGACCAGAGAAATGTGGGATCATGCGAGATGATACTGAGTGTATGATTTATCATAGCAGATTGATTGAAGAAAGCCAAACCTACCTTTATAGCATTTGTGGATTTGGAGAAAGCTTTCAGCAACATTGAGTGCAATGCTCTCTTTGAAATTCTAAACGTAGGAGGGATGAAATACAAGGAGTGAAACTTTCTATGCTCGTTGTACGCAACCAGACTGCAGTTGTAAGATAGGGAGGACATGAAAGGAAAGCAGTAGTTCAGAAGAAGGAAAGACACAGATTAATAGCCAAACCCCAATGTTATTCAGTCTATACAACGAGTTGGAATTAAAGGAAGCTGAAGAGAAATTTGGGAAGGGAATTTAAGTTCAGGAAGATGAAAAAACTCTTTGATGTGTATGAGTGTCAGTCTGAATCTCTCAAAGATGGCTAAGGAGCCACTTGAACGAACTCGATAGTGTCTGGAAAATGGGTTGTATGATGAATATAACCAAAAGTAAAACTAGGGCAAGGAAATAACGAAGCCATTTCTTCACTGTGCGAATCATCTCTTCATCATCTTCGCAATGACGTCCACGAATGCCATCCTTTAATGGCCTAAACAAATAAAAATCTGAGGGAGCTATGTTAGATCTGTAGGTTTAACGGTTGTATATTTGCTTATTACTCAAAAATTAATTAAGAAATAAGTATTTCGGCTATGTGGGATGTGTAACACTACAAAGTTTGTGCAGCCTCTTGAATGCCTTAGTATCCTTCATCGGGACAGAGTTTGAATAGCAAATTTTGACAGTACTTCTACATTACCTCAATTTTAACAGTCGCCGTAATCTGATAGAGACTTGTGCTAGACGGGGCAGCTCTCTTCTTCTCCGTGCTACTGATGCTGCAAGACTACATAGTTCTCTGAAAGTTCAATATTTATACAGCTTCGCTATAGGCAGACGTAACTACGGGATAGGTGCAGTAGAAAACGTCGATAATTCTTGAATGCTGGCGTCAGACTGGGGGAAAGTTACTGATAAAATTAAAACAGTTCTTATGAAGAGACCTATTCTGAAGGAAATAGACTGTGGGCAGGCTCGAAGCAGCACTAGTTCATCAAGGGAGACGACTGTCTATGTGTGTATTTGTGAACACATTTAAATAAAGTTCGTTGTGAAAGGCAACAGCTCAGATTTTCACAAATTTTTATTTATTTAATCTTCTTGTAGCCTTCACTAACATTTAATTACATTTAAGCAAACTTTTGTACGTCTTTGTGCTTAAATAAACTATAAATATAAAAAAGACGGCTCTTCAACAACAGGAAAATTTCTGCGTATCCCTCGATGCCTATCCTCACCATCGGCTGAAGCCAAACATTACAATCTCCGCTACACATCTTCTACTCGTCCCAGCAACGTCTCAGAATACTCCACATTGCAAAGAACTTCTTTCTCGCAGTTGACGATATTTCTCTGAGTGTTAACGCTAATATCGTGATCGATTGTTCATGCACTCAGCGCTAAATCCGTTTATTTACAGTTCTTACAATAAATATTTAACAAAATTGACACAACAATATTTCATGACAGTTGCACTTCTCATTATCAACATACAGATTTTCTGTTCATGAAGTAATTTCTTCTCTGTGCGAATCACCTCTTCATCATCTTCACAATGACGTCCCCAAAAAAGAAAAAAAAATGATCTTATGGCATTGCTGGCAGGGTGGCCTCATCCGGTTACATTCGGCCGCCGAGTGCGAGTCTTACTGCAGTCGACGCCGCATTGGGTGACTCGCGTGCCGGTATTGAGGATGAAATTCTGATGAAGACAACACAACACTCAGTCCACGAGCGGAGAAAATCTCCGAACCCACCGAGAATCGAACCCAGGCCCGGGAGGCAAGCACGTTACCATTCAGCTAAGCAGGCGAACAGCATCCTCAGTGTAATACCATGAATGGCCCCTTTGAAGGTCTACACCAATGGAAGTCTGAGGGAGCTATGTCAGGGATCTAGGGTGGATAGGGTAACACTGTCTAACCCTGTTTAGTGATGTTCAGAAGTCCTCAAACTTCGGTTCGGCCGACTGTTATAATGTTGAATCAATGACCTAGGCTGTTATAATGCTGAAGTCACTGGAAGTGCTTCCTGAGTTTGGTTAGTGTGTTTACATATGCTTCAGAATTTATGGCACCGCCCTCTGGCGTCACACCAATGAGTATGGCGCCCTCTCAGTCCCAAAACACAGTAATCATGACCTTGCTAGTGGCAGCAGTTGGTTGGAATTTTTTTTTTCGTGGAGAGTGAGGATGACTCCATTTGATAAACTGTTATTTTGTTTTGGGCTCAAAACGGTAAACCCAGCTTTAATCAATTGTCAAAATCCAGGACAAGAAGGTATTTCCCTCGGCTTCAAAACGTTGCAGCAACTCAGAAGATTTTTTTTTTTTTTTGAAAGATTTGTGTTCCACCATCGAAGAACCCATCGTTTACATACTTTTCAGCACTCAAGACCACGTACGATTGCATCCACAACTCCATTGCTGACAGACAGCTTCAACGCCAATTGCCGAGTCGTTATGTCGTTATGCGTCGGTCCTCACAAATGAGCACGTCTAAAAACTACATTTTGTCAGGTTTGAAAACCGTGGACGGTCTCCCCGATCGCTGAAAAAAAAAAAAAAAAAAAAAAAAACACGGAGCTCAGCCGAACCGATTCCGATGGCCACATTCTCTATGCCCAGTGACTTCAGATGTCCCATAAAATGCACACAAACGTTTGCTAATGTTTCCAGCAATTTTTTTTCCTCCGCGGTGAGGAATTCAATTTCGACACGTTGCTTGTAACGTACATTACTTACAGAAACAATTTAGAAACATTGCAGCAGCTACGCTCTCTGTCGGAGGAAACGGAAAATTTACGATCGCTCTGGAAACTTTAATAATGCATAACTCAAGTATCGCATCTGTACCACTGTTGCTGGCTGAGAAAAAAAGAAAAATGCAATACACTACTTTTAGGGTGACCCTCCTATTTTGCTGATAATTTTTCAGAACGTTATAAGGTCTGCAGAACAATGCAAGAACAGTTCACTCAATACAGCATCCAGAAACGTCAAAATGAGCTTTACACATCAAATGCGGTCGCAGAATGCTAAAGGGACAATACGTGAAACTGAGCTAGATATTCAGAAACAAAATATAGAAAGGATATATGCAAACACTTTGCTACTCCCCTCCTTCTCTCTGCCACTGGTTCTCAGACACAGAAAATTAATATCAAAGTATTTTTCTGTACTAATAATCAGCCACGTCCGATTTGTTGAGTTTTGCAAAATCGAAGCAAAAATAATTTTGGCAGTATGACTTTACAGAACCTCAGCAGCCAGTGCATGGCACTGTAAGCATTTCCTAAGAGAGTAGTATTTACAGCACAGTAAACCGTTTATCCATTTAGTTACTGAACCCCCCTCCCCTCCACACACACACACACACACACACACACACACACACAGGGAGAGAGAGAGAGAAACTACATACATTAGAGAATTCTACAGCGCTCACAGGAGACACGAAGTCAACTATTTGTGTAGAGCAGTTACTCGCTTGCAGTAACATAACAAAACAGCAAAACAGTGACACTATCATGAACAACATTTCAGTATTGTATTTCTGGTCATAGGCAAGTCATAAAATTTAAAGTTCTAAATCGTTAAAATTTTCGTATACTGTATGTTACACTAATCCATTAGTGATACAACTATTTAAGAGGACAAAGCTGTTCAAGTCTGTTCATAAAGTCATATGAGGAGTGGGAATGGAAAATGTGGTGCTGTTTTTTCTTTACTGAAGGAGCGTTTTCAGTGCATTTCTATCCTCGTTACTGTGCTGCGCGTTGATCCTAGTGCCAAACAATGGAGAAAACCTTCCAAACATATAAGTGGCTGGTTTTTGTGCCAAGCTGCACTTAAATCACTAAGGAACACAGATTCGGTCTAGACGACTCGGAGCCAACGAGATATACAGGTCCTGTGGCGTAAGTCACAGCATGTGACACTACAGGTCTAACGAATTGCAGCGACTATCTCCGGCCGAAATCAAGTTACAATTTCACACCAGTTTAATACTTTGTAGCTGCGCGTTTATATACAATAAAGCTCCCGATGACACAAGAAAAATTTAAGGGCAATAGAGAGAAACCATTTCATTCATATATACTGATATCCCAGCTAGACCCGGAATTAGCCAAGCAGTCGTGACATAAGAGCGTCGGACAAGGAAAATAGAATTGCAGGGCCTGTATTTCTTGTGGGCCCCGAAGACGACTTGTGTGAGGTAACAAGTTGGTTGCAGAGGTCAGCCCCGGTATGCAGACAAACATATCTGTTAATTTGTTTATGACTCCGATTTGTACAAAATCTACTAAAAAGTTGTTTATCTTTCATGCAATCGAAATGAAACTGGTTCTTCAAGAACATGTAGTAATTACTCTCTGTATTAAACAGCAACCAATTTCTAGTGTTTTACTGGAAAATCTAGGAACTGAAATAGAAGGAAAAGAAAACACCAGATGCGTTACGGTAATGCTTAATCCCAGATGTTGACATATGTTATGTTTATACGAATCTATCCTCTTTCTTTTCGTTTGGGTGTACAGAAGTGACAGGGACGTGTGTGTGTGTGTGTGTGTGTGTGTGTGTGTGTGTGTGTGTGTGTGTATGTGTGTGAGAGATAGAGAGAGAGAGAGAGAAAGAGAGACAGAGAGAGGAGGGCGAAAATTGCGGATTACAATAAAGACATATTTCAGGACCAAAGAAGTGATGGTCACTTGAATACGAAGAACTGCACTGACCGCTTAGTACCTCAACAAGGTTGGGCACTCGCCCAGATATCATATCGTAAGGTGCACTCCCTAAGAAAGGATAGTACATTGAGAGAGTACAAGTTACTCACTCACCTACTTTTCGCATACAGAAAATTATTAAAGATTTTATTACAACGTGACACTCCTCGAGCTAGACTCTAGAAAGTTAATGGCCTGAGAAGATATTGATCGAGCCTTGCAGGGCGCTAAAAGCATGAGGTATTTTTATGATTCTTAGCCTCTAGAAACAGCATGTTGGGAGTTGAAAGCAATTGGCGGCAAGCCCAAATGGTTCAAATGGCTCTGAGCACTATGGGACTCAACTGCTGTGGTCATAAGTCCCCTAGAACTTAGAACTACTTAAACCTAACTAACCTAAGGACATCACACACATCCATGCCCGAGGCAGGATTCGAACCTGCGACCGTAGCGGTCGTGCGGTTCCAGACTGTAGCGCCTTTAACCGCTCGGCCACTCCGGCCGGCCGGCGGCAAGCTCATGCCTTGGTAAATCTTGCTGGACAAGTACAGCCTTACAGGACAGAGGGGCAGCCCATGGTCGAGACAGGTCTCCAGCAGAACAATACCAAGCTACCTACCGTGGCGCCAGAAGGCCTGCGCTGGGGCGACACTCTGAAGGAACGCATCAACACAGTGGAGTCGTAAAGCAGGCACTGTGTGCAGAACCATGCGTAATAAAAATTCACTTGTTTTCATGTTCGCCACTGGTGCAAATAGGCCAGTGAACCACATCCATTGGCTGCATTGGTTGTATAAGAAACTCTGGCGTCTGAGAAACGTTTGGAGAATATTTATTACACCTCATAGCTAGGACTAACAAGCTCCAAGTCACAGGCGATTTAGATAAAGATCTTCGAGATTGTATCTTTTCACTTGTTGCTGTGGGAGCAGATATGACTTTGGAAAAAAACATATTCCCCCTCTGCAAAAACTTAAAAAATCCAGTAATTTGTGATTCTTTTTTTTTTCAGAGATGCAGGTCTCAACTCTTGCCCTGGTTTGACATGAGTTTTTATTGTCGAGTGGGAGGGGAGCTTTATCTCCTCTAGAGCTCCGTAATTGGCTCAAGGCGGTTCGTTCTGCGATTTGCGGGAAAACGGAATTTTTTTCTGTAGTCTTGAGTGGGGGAATTTGATCTGGAGAGGAACGTCTGGTTGATGCTCTGCCATGTGCGGTTGGTACTTGGGACCTGTCCTGAGAGTGACTTCACTTGCCAGTAGTTTAGACTGGGGAGCCTGTGGGGAAGTTCTTACTGTACCGACAGTGTGAATTCAAACGTCTCGGACCACTCGTTTGCTGAGGACATACTTATTCGTTTTTGGTTTACCTGTTCTGAAGTTTGGTGTCTTTGTGCACTCTGTTGTATAAGTGAGCCAAATTGGTCCTTGGTACGACCAGTGAACGGGTGTGTCACACACTGAAACCTACCGTGATTTCAGGGCTCTGGTAAAGAATAAATTTTGATCCTCTGACTGACTGCTAGACTGTGAGATTTTTGCATTTCTTTCGTGGCCGCGATCGACTCACAGGTGCCGCCTCCACGGTTCCCCACCGCGGCACACATCTCGCCAGCTGCAAGTTACATCGCCATACGAAGCAATCAGGTTAATGTACTCCTGCTCCGGTATTGTCAGGGCGTACAGATCTCAATCGCCTCTTGCTTTCAGCTACACCTATGTAGAGAAACTTCAGTAGATTTGGTGAATAAAAGTCTGCTCAGCGTCAGATCTACTTAGATTGCGTTATCCACTTTTTTAGGGCCGGAGTACTTGACTCACACCACTAGTTAAACTGTCTCTGCCACCCAGGATCCTTGTCCAGAGTAGTCTTAAATCTACATCTACATCTACATCTACATTGATACTCCGCAAGCCACCCAACGGTGTGTGGCGGAGGGCACTTTACGTGCCACTGTCATTACCTCCCTTTCCTGTTCCAGTCGCGTATGGTTCGCGGGAAGAACGACTGTCTGAAAGCCTCCGTGCGCGCTCTAATCTCTCTAATTTTACATTCGTGATCTCCTCGGGAAGTATAAGTAGGGGGAAGCAATATATTCGATACCTCATCCAGAAACGCACCCTCTCGAAACCTGGCGAGCAAGCTACACCGCGATGCAGAGCGCCTCTCTTGCAGAGTCTGCCACTTGAGTTTATTAAACATCTCCGTAACGCTATCACGGTTACCAAATAACCCAGTGACGAAACGCGCCGCTCTTCTTTGGATCTTCTCTATCTCCTCCGTCAACCCGACCTGGTACGGATCCCACACTGATGAGCAATACTCAAGTATAGGTCGAACGAGTGTTTTGTAAGCCACCTCCTTTGTTGATGGACTACATTTCCCAAGCACTCTCCCAATGAATCTCAACCTGGTACCCGCCTTACCAACAATTAGTTTTATATGATCATTCCACTTCAAATCGTTCCGTACGCATACTCCCAGATATTTTACAGAAGTAACTGCTACCAGTGTTTGTTCCGCTATCATATAATCATACAATAAAGGATCCTTCTTTCTATGTATTCGCAATACATTACATTTGTCTATGTTAAGGGTCAGTTGCCACTCCCTGCACCAAGTGCCTATCCGCTGCAGATCTTCCTGTATTTCGCTACAATTTTCTAATGCAGTAACTTCTCTGTATACTACAGCATCATCCGCGAAAAGCCGCATGGAACTTCCGACACTATCTACTAAGTCATTTATATATATTGTGAAAAGCAATGGTCCCATAACACTCCCCTGCGGCACGCCAGAGGTTACTTTAACGTCTGTAGACGTCTCTCCATTGATAACAACATGCTGTGTTCTGTTTGCTAAAAACTCTTCAATCCAGCCACACAGCTGGTCTGATATTCCGTAGGCTCTTACATTGTTTATCAGGCGACAGTGCGGAACTGTATCGAACGCCTTCCGGAAGTCAAGAAAAATAGCATCTACCTGGGAGCCTGTATCTAATATTTTCTGGGTCTCATGAACAAATAAGGCGAGTTGGGTCTCACACGATCGCTGTTTCCGGAATCCATGTTGATTCCTACATAGTAGATTCTGGGTTTCCAGAAATGACATGATACGCGAGCAAAAAACATGTTCTAAAATTCTACAAGAGATCGACGTAAGAGATATAGGTCTATAGTTTTGTGCATCTGCTCGACGACCCTTCTTGAAGACTGGGACTATCTGTGCTCTTTTCCAATCATTTGGAACCCTCCGTTCCTCTAGAGACTTGCGGTACACGGCTGTTAGAAGGGGGGCAAGTTCTTTTGCGTACTCTGTGTAGAATCGAATTGGTATCCCGTCAGGTCCAGTGGACTTTCCTCTATTGAGTGATTCCAGTTGCTTTTCTATTCCTTGGACACTTATTTCTATGTCAGCCATTTTTTCGTTTGTGCGAGGATTTAGAGAAGGAACTGCAGTGCGGTCTTCCTCTGTGAAACAGCTTTGGAAAAAGGTGTTTAGTATTTCAGCTTTACGCGTATCATCCTCTGTTTCAATGCCATCATCATCCCGTAGTGTCTGGATATGCTGTTTCGAGCCACTTACTGATTTAACGTAAGACCAGAACTTCCTAGGATTTTCTGTCAAGTCGGTACATAGAATTTTACTTTCGAATTCAATGAACGCTTCACGCATAGCCCTCCTTACGCTAACTTTGACATCGTTTAGCTTCAGTTTGTCTGAGAGGTTTTGGCTGCGTTTAAACTTGGAGTGGAGCTCTCTTTGCTTTCGCAGTAGTTTCCTAACTTTGTTGTTGTACCACGGTGGGTTTTTCCCGTCCCTCACAGTTTTACTCGGCACGTACCTGTCTAAAACGCATTTTACGATTGCCTTGAACTTTTTCCATAAACACTCAACATTGTCAGTGTCGGAACAGAAATTTTCGTTTTGATCTGTTAGGTAGTCTGAAATCTGCCTTCTATTACTCTTGCTAAACAGATAAACCTTCCTCCCTTTTTTTATATTCCTATTAACTTCCATATTCAGGGATGCTGCAACGGCCTTATGATCACTGATTCCCTGTTCTGTACATACAGATTCGAAAAGTTCGGGTCTGTTTGTTATCAGTAGGTCCAAGATGTTATCTCCACGAGTCGGTTCTCTGTTTAATTGCTCGAGGTAATTTTCGCATAGTGCACTCAGTATAATGTCACTCGATGCTCTGTCCCTACCACCCGTCCTAAACATCTGAGTGTCCCAGTCTATATCTGGTAAATTGAAATCTCCACCTAAGACTATAACATGCTGAGAAAATTTATGTGAAATGTATTCCAAATTTTCTCTCAGTTGTTCTGCCACTAATGCTGCTGAGTCGGGAGGTCGGTAAAAGGAGCCAATTATTAACCTAGTTCGGTTGTTTAGTGTAACCTCCACCCATAATAATTCACAGGAACTATCCACTTCTACTTCACTACAGGATAAACTATTACTAACAGCGATGAACACGCCACCACCGGTTGCATGCAATCTATCCTTTCTAAACACCGTGTGTACCTTTGTAAAAATTTCGGCAGAATTTATCTCTGGCTTAAGCCAGCTTTCTGTACCTATAACGATTTCAGCTTCGGTGCTTTCTATCAGCGCTTGAAGTTCCGGTACTTTACCAACGCAGCTTCGACAGTTGACAATTACAATACCGATTGCTGCTTGGTCCCCGCATGTCCTGACTTTGCCCCGCACCCGTTGAGGCTGTTGCCCTTTCTGTACTTGCCCAAGGCCATCTAACCTAAAAAACCGCCCAGCCCACGCCACACAACCCCTGCTACCCGTGTAGCCGCTTGTTGCGTGTAGTGGACTCCTGACCTATCCAGCGGAACCCGAAACCCCACCACCCTATGGCGCAAGTCGAGGAATCTGCAGCCCACACGGTCGCAGAACCGTCTCAGCCTCTGATTCAGACCCTCCACTCGGCTCTGTACCAAAGGTCCGCAGTCAGTCCTGTCGACGATGCTGCAGATGGTGAGCTCTGCTTTCATCCCGCTAGCGAGACTGGCAGTCTTCACCAAATCAGATAGCCGCCGGAAGCCAGAGAGGATTTCCTCCGATCCATAGCGACACACATCATTGGTGCCGACGTGAGCGACCACCTGCAGATGGGTGCACCCTGCACCCTTCATGGCATCCGGAAGGACCCTTTCCACATCTGGAATGACTCCCCCCGGTATGCACACGGAGTGCACATTGGTTTTCTTCCCCTCTCTTGCTGCCATTTCCCTAAGGGGCCCCATTACGCGCCTGACGTTGGAGCTCCCAACTACCAGTAAGCCCACCCTCTGCGACTGCCCGGATCTTGCAGACTGAGGGGCAACCTCTGGAACAGGACAAGCAGCCATGTCAGGCCGAAGATCAGTATCAGCCTGAGACAGAGCCTGAAACCGGTTCGTCAGACAAACTGGAGAGGCTTTCCGTTCAGCCCTCCGGAATGTCTTTCGCCCCCTGCCACACCTTGAAACGACCTCCCACTCTACCACAGGTGAGGGATCAGCCTCAATGCGGGCAGTATCCCGGGCAACCACAGTCGTAGTCCGATCAGGGGATGCGTGGGACGAGCTGGCCGTCCCCGACAAACCCCCATCCCGACCCCCACAGTGATGCCCATTGGCAACAGCCTCAAGCTGTGTGACCGAAGCCAACACTGCCTGAAGCTGGGAGCGAAGGGATGCCAACTCAGCCTGCATCCGAACACAGCAGTTGCAGTCCCTATCCATGCTAAATCACCTGTTGTTTGTTTACGGTATTCAATCAATAGCTTGTTTAGCGTTATTTATGTCTGTTTCAGGAAAATTAATGTTTTTAGAACACTACAATTATGCCAGCAATCTCAGTCATTCAAACAGTCCCACTAGGGCTCCCTTGCAATATGGATTGTGAAAAAGTCTTCCCTAAACGATGTAGAATCTCCTTTATGACAATTATTAGACTGGGGAATTTTTCTTTTACTTGTTGGTATTCCGGTTGCTACGGGTTTATTTATCGATTGTCCTTTTTTATCTGTAGTTCACTATTGATATTCGAGTTTATATATTTTCGTTTCGTTGTTTTGTTATTTTGGAGAGAGTGAGTGGAGCTGTGGACGCTGTTTCAGTTCAATAGAGGGGTGGCGGCAGCGGAGGTGGCCAGAAACATGTGGGCCTTGTATGGGAATAATGCCACTGGACAGAGCACGGCAAGGGAAAGGTTTTCTAGTTTCAGGTCGGATCTTTTTGACATTAGTGACTCTCGACGTTCAGAAAAAACTTTGGGGTTTCACGGTCATTTAAACGGCAATGTACTCGAGAACTGGCAAATGTGATGAACTGCGATCATTCCAGCATCGTGTGACAATTGTGTGCAATAACAAAGGTTAAAATAATAGGGTGTGTGGGTACCGCATGCTCTAAACCAAAAGCAGGAAACACAACGGGTGGTCACATTTATATCTCTGCTTACTCTTCAAGTGGCTCGTGAACAACACCGACCATTCCTGTCCTGTATAGCTGCCGGTGACAAGAAACGGTGTCTTTGTGCTAACGTAAGGAAAGGAAAGGAATGGTTGTGCCCAAACAAAGAACCATCTCCTCCTACAAAGAACTGCGCGCAGCCATAAAAGATAACGTAACGCGTCTGCTGCACCAGCTACGATGTGCTGTACGACGAATTGCTTCCGCGAGGTGTACCCTGACCGCTGAAATTCATTGCCAACAACTGTACGTCTTGCAGATGCAATCCAAGAAAAACAACCAGTAAGACTCCGTGAAGTGGTGCTACTCCACGATAACTACCACTCGCATTCTGCCATACTGACAAAAAACGCTGAAGAGTTGTTGGGTTGCGAATTCATTCCTAACCCACTCTATTCACCTGATCTAGTGCCCTCAGATTTTCAACTTTCCCACTCTCCAACGAACAATTTTTTTTAAAATTCTTTATTTCCATAACAATAATAATCATACAAAATGACCCACGACCTTAATGATTAGTGAGTCGTAATTTTCTTAGTGTTATAGTAGCAGCTTCTACATTTTACTTTACTACAGACAGTACTACACTCCCGGAAATTGAAATAAGAACACCGTGAATTCATTGTCCCAGGAAGGGGAAACTTTATTGACACATTCCTGGGGTCAGATACATCACATGATCACACTGACAGAACCACAGGCACATAGACACAGGCAACAGAGCATGCACAATGTCGGCACTAGTACAGTGTATATCCACCTTTCGCAGCAATGCAGGCTGCTATTCTCCCATGGAGACGATCGTAGAGATGCTGGATGTAGTCCTGTGGAACGGCTTGCCATGCCATTTCCACCTGGCGCCTCAGTTGGACTAGCGTTCGTGCTGGACGTGCAGACCGCGTGAGACGACGCTTCATCCAGTCCCAAACATGCTCAATGGGGGACAGATCCGGAGATCTTGCTGGCCAGGGTAGTTGACTTACACCTTCTAGAGCACGTTGGGTGGCACGGGATACATGCGGACGTGCATTGTCCTGTTGGAACAGCAAGTTCCCTTGCCGGTCTAGGAATGGTAGAACGATGGGTTCGATGACGGTTTGGATGTACCGTGCACTATTCAGTGTCCCCTCGACGATCACCAGTGGTGTACGGCCAGTGTAGGAGATCGCTCCCCACACCATGATGCCGGGTGTTGGCCCTGTGTGCCTCGGTCGTATGCAGTCCTGATTGTGGCGCTCACCTGCACGGCGCCAAACACGCATACGACCATCATTGGCACCAAGGCAGAAGTGACTCTCATCGCTGAAGACGACACGTCTCCATTCGTCCCTCCATTCACGCCTGTCGCGACACCACTGGAGGCGGGCTGCACGATGTTGGGGCGTGAGCGGAAGACGGCCTAACGGTGTGCGGGACCGTAGCCCAGCTTCATGGAGACGGTTGCGAATGGTCCTCGCCGATACCTCAGGAGCAACAGTGTCCCTAATTTGCTGGGAAGTGGCGGTGCGGTCCCCTACGGCACTGCGTAGGATCCTACGGTCTTGGCGTGCATCCGTGCGTCGCTGCGGTCCGGTCCCAGGTCGACAGGCACGTGCACCTTCCGCCGACCACTGGCGACAACATCGATGTACTGTGGAGACGTCACGCCCCACGTGTTGAGCAATTCGTCGGTACGTCCACCCAGCCTCCCGCATGCCCACTATACGCCCTCGCTCAAAGTCCGTCAACTGCACATACGGTTCACGTCCACGCTGTCGCGGCATGCTACCAGTGTTAAAGACTGCGATGGAGCTCCGTATGCCACGGCAAACTGGCTGACACTGACGGCGGCGGTGCACAAATGCTGCGCAGCTAGCGCCATTCGACGGCCAACACCGCGGTTCCTGGTGTATCCGCTGTGCCGTGCGTGTGATCATTGCTTGTACAGCCCTCTCGCAGTGTCCGGAGCAAGTATGGTGGGTCTGACACAACGGTGTCAATGTGTTCTTTTTTCCATTTCCAGGAGTGTATATTTACTACTGGGCAGACTACTTCTAATTTTACTAGTGTTAGTAATTTCTAATTTCTACGAACGGTTAGTATTGACTGCCTGCAGCCTTACAGTTGTGCCAGTGTTAATATAAACCTACTTGGGTGCCTGGCTCATAGAGTTAATCCCTGTGAGCATGCCCCTGGCACAGGGCAGGCAGGAAGTTAATTATCGCTGCAGGTTCCTAACTTACTATCCTATTCTATTTAACTAAATCTACTACGTATTCTACGTCATAGTTGGTACGTTGTCTCAGTTCGTGATGAGAATCACCCCAGTCCCCCTAGTCCTGCACGTGGCGGATTCCAACTCTAAAGTCGACCTGTCCACAAGCAGGCGGTACGGGATTGGAGCAGTGGTCACAATCGGTGATTTCTAGCTATCTAGTCACGAAGGTCTCTCAGAAAAGTTGTTAACACTTTTTGTGATACCTCGTTGGCTAGCGTGTTCAGTCTCTGAAAGATCTCCTCTTGTCTTAGTAGGTCACAGCTGTTTGTACTTGGTAGTTGTTGTCTTAGTGCGTCTGCTACATCATCGAAAAGGGGGCACTCGTAAACCACATGGTCAGGAGTACACTCCGATGCACCACAGTCACACGCGGGCGTCGCCCTTTTCCCAAACCGACATAGATAAGTCGAATAGGGGCCATGACCAGTGAGAAAGTGGGACAATCCCCGAGTTGGCTCGAAGTATCTCATTTTCGTTTTTTCCTTTACATCTGGTAGGAACTGAAAGATTCTTCTACCAGCTTCATCTGACTCCCATAACTCCTGCCATAGATCTTCACCCCTTCCCTATATCTCCCCCTTTTTCCTAACTGGTGTTCCCATAATTTCCTCTAATTTTGTGATATTAATTTTCTTGGCCCCGTACCATGCGGCCTGTTCCCTTTATATCCAGGGGACAGAGCCCCATTATGATTAACAGGGCTCCTCCCGGAGATGTTCTGTATGCTCCCAAGGACCTTAGTATCATGTTCCTTTGTACTCTTCTCACTGTCACGGCGGGCACCACCCTCGTGAGCCTGTGAGCGCAGACTCCCGCGCCGTAACCCGATATTGACGTCAGTATACTATTATGACAAAGCTTAATTAGATGAGGCGGAAGGTGAAATCTCTTATGTCCGATGGAAGTCAGGTTATTTAATAGTTGTAGTGCTTTCTGGGTTCCGGTTTCAATGGGCCTTGCGAAGTTCCACCTTTCATCGATGATGATTCCCAACTAGCACGTTTCTCGTCTCCGAAGAACTGGCGTACCGTCAATTTCCACGGTCGGATTTCTGATTAGCTGTCCTTCGAGTAATAGATAAGTCGACTTGGTGTTGCAGCACCATAGTTGTAGTTCGTCTATTGCTCTCTCTATCTTCGGTTCTATGTCCTCGCGACTTCGGCCGCCAACCAGCAGGAGGAGGTCATCAGCGTAGGCTATCACCTCTAGCACCTCTTCGCTCCGTTGCAGGCTGTCCAGATGAGGCTCCATGTGGATGTCCCAGAAAAGGGGACCCAACACGGAGCCCTGGGGGCATCCCTTGGTGATAGTTTTCCCGACTTTCCCGCTAGGGGATGACAGCCATACCTCCCGATCCTCACAATAGCTCCTCAGACAGCCATATAGTAACCATGGGCACTCTTTCTCCCAAAGGCAGGAGAAGAGCGAAGGCCACCACAGGTCGTCAAAGGCGCCACTGATATCCATCATGATGCCAACAACATACTTACACGGGGCTGAGCCGCAGACCTCGGCCGCCAAGGCGATTGCATCAGATGCCAACCGCCCAGGCCTGAAACCGAATTGCCTGTTGCTCATCCCATGCAGCATGCGGTATGCAGTCAGTCTGTCAGCCAATAATTTTTTCGAGAAGTTTGGCAAAGCCATCCAGCAGACAGATGGGCCTGTAGGATTTGGCCTCAGCAGGGTCCTTCTCAGGGCCTTTCTTAATGATCACCACATTTGCGGTTTTCCATATTTTTAGGAATCTGCCCTGCCTGAGGCATTCGTTGAAGACATGTGTGAGCGGCGCAACTAGCTGTGGGGCTAAGAACTCCACCACCTCCGCCACAATGCCGTCTGGTCCGGGGGCTTTTCCTTTCTTTAGGGACTTGATGAGAGCGGCAACCTCCTCCTCAGAAAAGGGGAGAACTGCTTCGTCATTTTCATACCTAACAAGGTCTTCATTCCGTAATTGTCGCTGTTCTGCAGTGTCATCATTCCTATCATCGTCAGGCAACAGGGACCGGAGGAGGACCTCGGCAGTTTCCTGCCAGGATTCCGTCATCCCGTCCCCGTGCCTGATCGTTGATAACAACGTTGGGAAGCGGATCTTCTCCCTCACCAATCTACACTCCAGGAAATGGAAAAAAGAACACGTTGACATCGGTGTGTCAGACCCACCATACTTGCTCCGGACACTGCGAGAGGGCTGTACAAGCAATGATCACATGCACGGCACAGCGGACACACCAGGAACCGCGGTGTTGGCCGTCGAATGGCGCTAGCTGCGCAGCATTTGTGCACCGCCGCCGTCAGTGTCAGCCAGTTTGCCGTGGCATACGGAGCTCCATCGCAGTCTTTAACACTGGTAGCATGCCGCGACAGCGTGGACGTGAACCGTATGTGCAGTTGACGGACTTTGAGCGAGGGCGTATAGTGGGCATGCGGGAGGCCGGGTGGACGTACCGCCGAATTGCTCAACACGTGGGGCGTGAGGTCTCCACAGTACATCGATGTTGTCGCCAGTGGTCGGCGGAAGGTGCACGTGCCCGTCGACCTGGGACCGGACCGCAGCGACGCACGGATGCACGCCAAGACCGTAGGATCCTACGCAGTGCCGTAGGGGACCGCACCGCCACTTCCCAGCAAATTAGGGACACTGTTGCTCCTGGGGTATCGGCGAGGACCATTCGCAACCGTCTCCACGAAGCTGGGCTACGGTCCCGCACACCGTTAGGCCGTCTTCCGCTCACGCCCCAACATCGTGCAGCCCGCCTCCAGTGGTGTCGCGACAGGCGTGAATGGAGGGACGAATGGAGACGTGTCGTCTTCAGCGATGAGAGTCGCTTCTGCCTTGGTGCCAATGATGGTCGTATGCGTGTTTGGCGCCGTGCAGGTGAGCGCCACAATCAGGACTGCATACGACCGAGGCACACAGGGCCAACACCCGGCATCATGGTGTGGGGAGCGATCTCCTACACTGGCCGTACACCACTGGTGATCGTCGAGGGAACACTGAATAGTGCATGGTACATCCAAACCGTCATCGAACCCATCGTTCTACCATTCCTAGACCGGCAAGGGAACTTGCTGTTCCAACAGGACAATGCACGTCCGCATGTATCCCGTGCCACCCAACGTGCTCTAGAAGGTGTAAGTCAACTACCCTGGCCAGCAAGATCTCCGGATCTGTCCCCCATTGAGCATGTTTGGGACTGGATGAAGCGTCGTCTCACGCGGTCTGCACGTCCAGCACGAACGGTGGTCCAACTGAGGCGCCAGGTGGAAATGGCATGGCAAGCCGTTCCACAGGACTACATCCAGCATCTCTACGATCGTCTCCATGGGAGAATAGCAGCCTGCATTGCTGCGAAAGGTGGATATACACTGTACTAGTGCCGACATTGTGCATGCTCTGTTGCCTGTGTCTATGTGCCTGTGGTTCTGTCAGTGTGATCATGTGATGTATCTGACCCCAGGAATGTGTCAATAAAGTTTCCCCTTCCTGGGACAATGAATTCACGGTGTTCTTATTTCAATTTCCAGGAGTGTATATGGCACACCCCAAGGGTCGAGGGCCAGCTGGTTGGTTACAAAAGTTTCCCAACTTTTTATTCTGGTCTTCTGTAGTTCTTTTTGGAAGTTATCTTTTGCCTCCCGGTATAACTGCAGCCATCTTTGCTTATGATGATTTTGCGTCCCTGGAACGCCGTGGCCACACTCACTAGATGGTCTATGTGCTGCTCGATTCTGTCTCCGTACTGGAAGTACATATTAATGATAATTACAATTCCAGCAGGATATTGTATCTCCACGACGTTGTAGTGACTATTGGAGTACTGTGACAGAGGTGTTACGCCTAGTGCGGTGTTTGTTACCAGGATGGCCGCTCTGGAGGTATACCCACTGCTAACGGTTTGTCATGTTGCGGCAGTGAACGCAACTTTTCCAGCCAGAGAGTACAGCTCCTGTAAACAGAGTATGTCCAGTCTCTTTTACGCCACTTCCTTACCGAGCTGCTGCATTACTAGTCGACTGTTATGAGTATTGAGTTGTCCTATTGTTATTTTGGTCGTCATGGAAAGTAGGTGTGTATGTGGTCATGTGGCCAGGTTTTGTTCCAGTCGTATGCTAGTCCGTTTGCCATCACTGATTGATGGTAGATTTCATCCAGGTCATATTTTTCTCCTCGTCTTTCAAAAACCTTTTTGAGTAGGTCGCGCAGTGCTCCGAAGTCAGTGGGGAGGTTCACTAACTTTAATTGTATTCTGTCCACAGCCTCCATCACCGAGAAGGTTACCCTCCGTCCGTTCTCATGTCCTACTCGGACCACATGTCGTAAGGCAGTGGTCAGGGTAGTCGGCTGCTCCAGCCTAGCCAGTTGCATGTTATACTCGAGATTCGGGTACACCCTCACCGGATCTACGGGTGGCAACCTGACCACCGGGCTGCCTTGTGTGACGGAATTAGCGGTGGAGCTTGCTATCTTATTTTCTTGAAGTGGTTGATTTGCAGCTTTATCTGCCGCTACCACAGGATGCTCTTGCCGTTTTGGGTCTTTAGTCGGCAGCGTGTCCCAGCATTGGGAGGAGGCTGCTCTGACCACTAATGGGAGCTGAGTTTGAATGCCAATGTCCCTAGTGGGGAACTCTGTTTGTACTGCTTGCTCTCATAGCATCCCTCCTCCTTTTGCTCGGGGATTTATGCTTTGGCATCCTGCTTGGTATGCCGTTTTCAACCATAATCAGTTCTTGATATTAGTCTTTGTTCGAGCATCCTGTAGGTAGGGCAGTTCCGTCCTGTGACTCCACAAGACTTTTGCCACGACTCTTACAGGGAATGCAGACGCCTGTGGCCTTACAATCTTTTCGGGTGTGACTACTATCACCACACTTGGAGCAGGCCGACCCCCTGGTGAAGAGCCTCAGAATGTGGTCCAAGTCGCCGCAATTGTGACAACGAGGTACCACAATGTAGTCTTTTGTATTTATTGCGTGGAATCCCACGTATAGTCTGCCCATAGCTGTAATTAGCTTCCACATTGTTGCGGAGACCTCGGCAACATGATGTACGACATCACGGTCCCGAGGACCCGTCTTAAATCTCAATTTGAAGCCGTTTTTAAAATCATTTTCATTCATGCTATCAAAATTTTGTTTCCTAATTGCTTCACTTAGTTCATTGTTTGTCATTACTGTGGGAACATCGTACAGTATGACTAAGGGTTTCCTCTTTTTTGGTGGTTCACACTTGACTACTGCGTTTAGTTTCGGGTTCTCAAGCAGCTTGTTTTTGTCCTCCTCAGATGCAACTTCTACAATCACCGAGTTTCGACTTGGCTTGACTCGCTTTATCTTTATTTTGTCTTGTACAGGGTCAATCGTGGTGGTTAGGAGTTCCTGGATTCTTTCAACGCTTGTATCTTGTCCAAGCAAGGTCCTGAGAAATACCGCCGTTTCTTGTTTCTTGGTCACCCTGTCTATGGTCTCTTTCGTGTTGCTCTGTTTAGTGGGTGCTTGTGCAGCCACTGCCGCCCAGGTCTTGCTCGGTTGTTGTTGTTGTCTCAATCGGGTGTTCTCTTTCTCTAGCTCCTCTGCGCGGCCTTCCAGTTTTGCGTGGGAAATTGCCCATGCAGCCAATTCATTCTGTGGTGTCACCGCCAGACACCACACTTGCTAGGTGGTAGTTTTAAATCGGCCGCGGTCCGTTAGTACATGTCGGACCCGCGTGTCGCCACTGTGTGATCGCAGACCGAACGCCACCACAAGGCAGGTCTCGAGATACCGACTAGCACTCGCCGCAGTTGTACGGACGACTTTGCTAGCGACTACACTGACGAAGCCTCGCTCATTTGCCGAGCAGATAGTTAGAATAGCCTTCAGCTAAGTCCATGGCTACGACCTAGCAAGGCGCCATTAGTAACACTGCATGTATCTAAAGAGTCTGACTTGTATGGCCACAAAATCTAGATGTACCAAAAGGATGGATTAAAGTTAAGTAGTCCAGAAGCTACGTACTTTTCTTTATAGCATTCATTACGTATCCTGTTACAGACCTATATCTTGCCCGCTTAGCGCTTTCGGCTACTTCCGTGGCGTGGCTGTCTTTCTACACCACAACACATTCTTTATTTGCTCCAGGAGCAGCGTAATTTTAGCATGCCACTTCATCACTGAGTAATCCTCCTCACCCTGTCCCACTTCGCCCTGTGGAGAGGGATCAGGCGCAAAAGAATCTCTCGAAATCGCACTCGTATCACTCGTTTCTGGTGTCGCCATTTTGTACGAGTGATAAAAAGGAGGTGGGAGCCCGTCTCTTGCCCCGGACCGGCTCCTCTGGCATGGGGGGGGGGGGGGGGGGGGGACCTGCAGCTCGCCCACCGACCTCGCCCCTAAGTCAAGGGCACTTCCGAGTTGCCGGGTTCAGCGCACTGTCGCCAGGGCACTGGTCCCCCTCGGTGACTCCGTCATCGACGATTTCACGCGACGCTCCTCGGCAACTGCACCCCGCACTCCGGAGAGGCGGATGCACCCCTCGCCCTTCGCCGCCTACTTGCCCGAGTTTCCACCTCTCGGCCCACTCCTACTCAGGTGGCGGGCCGGTCCCCCAGACGATCGGCGGCCTGGACCCATCTAACCTGGCCCAGGCGATGTCACCACCTCCTGGGTTTGGCAGAACACGCCCCGGTTACCCAGGGGCGCGGCGAAGCACCCTTGCCGACTCGCGCCGCGATCTCACGCCGACAAACGAGATCGCCTGCATGCAGAGCAGCTGCTGGTCTGTGTCCTGCGAACAGAAAGGGACTGATGTTCGGTCCCACGACACAGCTCCCCCTGTGCCACGCACCCTTCGCTTTCGCATCGGCTTGGGTCGCAGCTCTCCCTTTTGTCGCAAGGCAAAATAACGAGCTTAACATCTGGCACCACGGGAAGGCGGAAAGAGCCACTTGGGAAGGAGAGGCTATAAGAGACGCATCACTTCCCCTGTGAGGACTGCCCGATTAGAAGCGATACGCCCCAGTGCGAACCTCTGTGCCTTACGGCGCGCCGGCAACGGGCAGGGCCGCGCCCTTAAGCGACTGACCTCACGCCAGACATTTAAGGAATTTCCTTTGCGGATGAAAATATGCTCCAGACATGGCTGTACGAGCTCTTCGCCTCTAAACCACGTGATTTCTACAGTCGCGGAATCGGAAAGTTACCACAGCAATGGTAAATAATGAAGGATACTAAAATGTAAACTTTCACGGCCGGAAATATCATGTCCATTATAATTATCCGGGCTGTTATGCCGTGGTCGGTTGACGAATTCTGAGGTGATTCCCAACGTTTCGTCTCCGACTGCGGGAGACATCTTCAAGGGGGTCCGTAGCTTGATGGAAGGTCCAACACACACACTGGCTCGCTACTGACTGCCGCTAAATTCCGTGTCCCCGCGCCCCCGCGCCGCGGCGTGACGTCACGTGTGTTGAAAACGTCAGTGCAATTGGCCGCTGTCCGTCGCCCTCGACCGCCGTTGCCATCACCCAGTAGTGGACGAGTGGTACACATCTTCTTTAACCCCGGCATCCATATACCGTTTAATTTGACGCCCTCCTCCTTTCGGTTGAAATTATTTGGGTGTTTAGCGATTTCGATTGCCTCCCTGTAGAGCCTTTCGTAATATTCGCTCGTGACCGCTAGTACTTGCGTCTCCTCGAAACGAATATTGTGGTCCGTTTCTCCTCTTCTACAGAGGACAGAGCTAGAAATATTTGTGAACCTGAGTTGCTCGACGCTGAGATGGAACATCTCCACAATGCACTAACGAAGAACGGATATTCGTCCGCCGAAATAAAACGTGCGTTGAGGCAGCCACGCAGAAATCATACTGACGTACAGGCTACTGCAAAATCTAAGGTTTTCCTGCCGTTTGTTAAAAATGTAACGGAAAGAATAGGGAGGATCTTGACGAAGCGGAATATTACCGTAATTTACAAGCCCACCAAGAAGATACAGGAATACCTTAGGCCTGCCAAGGACGCACGAAAACCATTGGAAAAATCTGGAGTGTATAGGATCCCATGCAGCTGTGGTGATGTTTATGTGGGTACCACCAAAAGAACTGTTTCTAAACGTTTGGAAGAGCACAAGGGAAATTGTAGAAGAGGAGAAACGGAACGATCAGCTGTTGCGGAGCATTCTTTCCAGCCAGGGAACCACAATATTCGTTTCGAGGAGACGCAAGTACTAGCGGCCACGAGCGGATACTACGAAAGGCTCTACAAGGAGGCAATCGAAATCGCTAAACACCCAAATAATTTCAACCGAAAGGAGGAAGGCGTCAAATTAAACGGTATATGGATGCCGGTGTTAAAGAAGATGTGTACCACTCGTTCACTACTGGGTGATGACAACGGCGATCGACGGCGACGGACAGCGGCCAATTGCACTGACGTTTTCAAAACACGTGACGTCACGCCGCGGCGCGGGGGCGCGCGGACACGGAATTTAGCGGCAGTCAGTAGCGAGCCAGTGTGTGTGTTGGACCTTCCATCAAGCTACGGACCCCCTTGAAGATGTCTCCCGCAGTCGGAGACGAAACGTTGGGAATCACCTCAGAATTCATCAACCGACCACGGCATAACAGCCCGGATAATTATAATGGACAAAATAATGAAGGAGAATATATTATTTATGACTTATGTCTCCGTATGTGTATCTGTTGTGGTTATTACGTTTATGGAAAAACGCTACGAACTTACTCACCCACCTAATTATTACAGACATAGTGCTATCAACCTCACTATTCAAAGGAGCTGTACTAATTGTTGCTGCTGGAAGCGTAGTTCTAATTTAATGTCGTTTCACTTTTCAAAACGTGGTTAGTATCTTTGAAGAAATCACAGTATTTAGAACTGGATTTGTCTGACTTGAATATGAAACCGACCGCTTTCTCATGCGCAAGTTCATGTTATGCGGAACTATCGTGTCAGGCTGATGGAACGCTCCAGCTTGACGCATCTAAGAGTCAGATTACAGTAGCGGGACAGTGCATAAAATATAAGTTTAAAACATACTAAATACACTTGGCTGTATGTGGTGTGACCGACAGACGAAATGGAGGGCAAAGAAAGTTATCTTGAACGGCGATTCAATAGTTAGCTGCAGTAACGGTTCTGCTCTTGTTTCTACAGTAGGGAAGACAGGAGACATGGTGTCGTAAACACTTACTTAAAATTTCATTTATGTTATCAAGTGTTCTGTGTGCCCACTGACTTCTGAAATACACATTTGCAGTACTTATGCCAGAAATCTTGACAGACTGAAGAGATTACTTCGATGTCATTGCACATGCTACAACTATGACATTTTTACAATTCTCTTAGGTTGTCAGAACTTGTGAATAGATTTCAGCTTTACGTTTGCCCTGCAGAAAAAAATCCAGTGGTACAAAATCAGGTAAATGTGCAGACAGGTGATAACGCCTTCTCGTCCTATTCGGCTGTGCGAGTTATTTCATATGATGATGATGAGCCAGAACATTATGACCACCTATTTTATAATGAACAGTAGAGACGATGGATGGCTTTTATTTTATTTGATGTCACATACATAACCTTTTCATGTTGGGTGCCGTAAATTAGTGTATGTTACTTGAAGATGATCAGATGATCGTACCGAAAAATAATTGTTTCCCCAAGAGCCCATAACAGAATTTAAAAACGACTGTTCTCAGGTCTCTGTATTGACATGGCCACTGTAATAATGATCCTGTGTCAGGGATGCTGGAACCAAGCCATGTGCACATTATATGGACAGTCATGCAGACAGTCTACATCCCATTTTAAGGTTTCGCCTGAGGGACTTGCCATGTTTCATTAGTACAATGCGCCATATTACAGCTTTCAGGTTCCATGCAGGTCGCACGATAAACACTATAGCGAATTCACTAGTATAAACTTGCCCTCCCGGGTATGACGATCTTAACCTAATGAAGCACTTACAGCATATTCTCGATGAACACTAGATGAATCCCACACCGTCCACACAAGAAGAATTGTGGGTAGCATTGCAATATGTGGGATCAACATCTCTTTAGAATGAGTCCAACATCACATAGAATTCACGCATGCATTACTACCTAATAGCCGGTATGTCCACCTTTGGCGCGTATAACAGTGGCGATCCTAGTGGTATGAAGACAATGAGAGTGAGTTGGCACCATATCTCCACACACACACACACACACACACACACACACACACACACACACATCACCTAATTCCCCTAAATTCCGGGGAGGGAGGCGATGATCTCTGACGCCACGTACAATCACATCTCAGATCTGTTCGATCGGTTTTAGATCTGGGCAGTTGGGGGACCACTACACCAACTGGAACTAACCACTGTCTCCATCGAGCCACTCTATTCACACTCCTGGCCTTGTGACATGGCGCATTGCCTTGCTGAAAAATGATACTTCCGTCGGGAAATATGATCGTCAGTCACTGGTGTACGTGTATGCAAATGGTGTACTACACTCATTTGCTGTCATGGTGCCCTTCAAGAGTTCCATTGGACCCATGGACGTCCAGTGAATGTTCCTCAGAGCATAATGGATCAGCCGCCTTTATCTCTGTTCTACAGTTGAGGTGTCAAGTTGCTGTTGCCCTGGAAGATAACGGATCGCGCCCTCCCATCGGTATGATGAAGAAGGAATCGGGATCCATCAGGCCATGCAACGCTCTGCCAATGTGCCAACGTCAGTACCGATAGTCATGTGTGAATTTCAGTCGTAGTTTGACAATGTCGTAGTGTTAACATTTGCACATGGATGGGCCATCTGCTGCGGAGGCCCATCGTCAGGAGTATTCTGTGCACTGTAAGTTGGACATACTTGTACTCTTCCCCAGCATTCATGTATGATGTTAGTTCCGCCACAATTCACCTACTCCCTTTTGTCAATCCGCCCAGCCTATGACGTCTGACATCTCTAACGAGGGATGGGCACCCAACCCCATGACGTCTGGACATAGTTGCAATTTGGCTTCACCTCGTGTTGATGACACTCACCACAGCGCTGCTCGAGCACCCGACGACTAGTACAGTTTCCGAAATACTCATGCCGAGCCTCTGGGCCATCAAAATCTGGCCTCCTTGAAACTCAGATAGATCGCGGGCCTTCCCCATTCTACACACGAACAGCACGCTCACTGGTGCTACATGCACCGTGTATGTGTCTATCAGCCATTCCTCGCCAGGTGACACTGCTACCGCTGGACGGGTTTATATCGATAGCAAGTTGGTGGTCCCATTGTTCTGGCTGGTCACATGCTTCTTCCTTCAGGACTGACAAACGATCTTGTTGAATACATTAGAGTCAGTGGCCATTGTAACGATTTAATAATCTCTAGACACAGGCTTTTGACTTGTGGATCATGTATCTCAAAGTATACATACCATTAAGCAGTATTCGACAGGACAAGTTTGTAGTCCATGCATCGTACTTTGGCAACTGACAGATTAAAATTTACATTTACTTCCACTTTTTCAAATATGTAATTGTTTCCACGTAAAATATATTTTAGTCATAATGATTAGCTTTGCGTACATACACATACACATGTGTAATTAATCTCCATAAATGAAAATTTAGCCGGTTTCATTCTTACAGTCAGGCTTAACAAAATTTCACAGTTAGTTCATCAATGCCTTACCACAAAAAATGGCTCTGAGCACTATGGGACTTAACATGTGTGGTCATCAGTCCCCTAGAACTTAGAACTACTTAAACCTAACTAACCTAATGACATCACACACATCCATGCCCGAGGCAGGATTCGAACCTGCGATCGTAGCAGTCGCGCGGTTCCGGACTGAGCGCCTAGAACCGCTAGACCACCGCGGCCGGCGCCTTACCACACATCACAGCTTAGGGACGGGGACAAGATCAGTACAAACCAATTAACGGTGCACTCAGAAACGAAGGTTGGTGTCCCCTCACAGCATTTTGCTACCGAAAAAACAATTATAATGGTTTTGGCCGTTCTGTAGGTTAATGTGTGAAACAATGGAGTACTTGTTTGCAGTTAAAATCTCTTGTAGTGACTGCGTGTTCATTTGGGTGAGTGTGATCAGAAATTAAGAAATAGAGGATGGGTGGGCTTCTCCTGCATCAGAATAAAAGAGAATACTCAGATCAATTATGGAAAAATGAAGCTACATCCTAATAAAGTTTTCAATAGATGTGGTCATTGATTATTAAATGCAGGGTAATTTCAAATGGCAGTCTCATGACAGGGATACAGCATGTGGAAGTGGCAGTGAGAATTCGAGCAGATGCAGTCGATTTAACCAAATTATATTGGATTAGGGTGGCAGTCAACAGGGATCTTCAGCATCTATCTATGTATCTATCGCTTGAGCCTTGTCCCACAGTTACACAGGTTCAGCCATTGGTAATGGGGTTTGGCATGTTAATGTTTAAGGGGTGGCCGGATGCCCTTCCTGCCACCAACCTATACCCCTGGGACGGAATTAGTGTACCCCAACTGTCTGCGTTGAGTGTATTCCACGAAATAGTGCGAAAGTTCAGATGGTTCAAATGGCTCTGAGCACTGTGGGACTAAGGTCATCAGTCCCCTAGAACTTACAACTATTTAAACCTAACTAACCTAAGGACATCACACACCCATGCCAAGGCAGGATTCGAACCTGCGACCATAGCGGTCGCAAGGTTCCAGACTGTATCGCCTAGAACCACTCAGCCACCCCGGCCGGCTGTGCGAAAGTGTTCAGATGTCTGAGCCGTGTAACTGAGGCGGAACATGGGAACCAACCCGGTATTTGCCTAGTGGGATGTGGAAAACCGCCTAAAAACCACATCCAGGCTGGCCGGCACATCGGCCCTCGTCGTTAATCCGCCGGGCGGATTCGATCCAGGACCAGCGCGCCTGCGAGAGTCCAGGAAGCAATGCGTTAGCGCTCTTGGCTACCCTGGCCGGTCAACAGGGATCTTCAGTGTCCCAGAGAAAATGTTGCCACACGTGTTACCTGCCTTAAATGACTACCACAAGTGTTAAACGGTCGTCATGTCTCCTTCACAGAGCCATACGGAACCGTCGACGGTCTGCTATATACGTGAGACCCCCCGTCGAATTTAATGTGGGGTGTCAGCAACACATTTCTATTGGGGCTGTTAGGAGACATATCCACAGCAATGCCTTACCACAGCAGACGGCGTGACACTGATTGCGACTCGAAGCGGGCTTCAGGTATATTGAGCTGATGAGCGTGTGAAAGTGTGGCTTATGCCCTGTGAAGCTATGGGTTCTACGTATCAACAAGATTGTATCGATGTAGAAGTAGTTCAACATATTTTGTGAAAATATTGCGCCCTCCCCTCCCCCCCCCCCCCTACACCAGTCATTAAGTAACTGAAACAAGTAATATTTCAAAACCGTCAAGAGCTATTGGCAAAATAATTACTTGTTTAGTACTAGTTTCGATAAACTTATCTTAAAGAAAAGTAAAATCTGGTTATGACAGTAATTGAATATTGAAAAACTGAGTAACTTTTAATGTTAACTCATAGTGTATTTTATAATTAATGGTAAAGACAATGGATGGCTTTTATTTTATTTGATGTCACATAGAGGCAAACATGTCACATAGAGCGGAAAATTCCCACCTACTTTCCAAAAAAAATGGTTCAAATGGCTCTGAGCACTATGCGACTTAACTTCAGTCGCCTAGAACTTAGAACTAATTAAACCTAACTAACCTAAGGACATCACACATATCCATGCCCAAGGCAGGATTCGAACCTGCGACCGTAGCGGTCGCTCGGCTCCAGACTGTAGCGCCCAGAACCGCACGGCCACTCCGGCCAGCCCTACTTTCCAAGCGGATAACACACCATCAAGCAAAAAGTCGGGAAGGGTAGGCGGGCGACTGCCAGATGACCTGTGCGAGCATATAATTCAAGTTCCCAACAAAATTCAAACTTCCACCAGGGGGTCGTAGAAGGGGCACTTTCCCGCCAAAAGCCGCCATCTTGGATAACTGTACTCGCGTCATCAGCTGATGTCAAGGCCGCCTTCTTGGATGACGTCATCGTCGCTATCTTGGATACATCTGGCAACAATGCACTCTGCACCAGCAGCCGCACTACCTACTACTTTCATCAGTACAATGTGCCATATTACATCGTTCAGGTTCCATGCAGGTCACTTCATGAACACTACAGCGATTCACGACCTTCAACTTACCCTCCTGGATATCACGATCTGAACCTAATAAAGCACTTAGGGCACATTCTTAATGATCACTAGACGAAGCCAACACTGTCTACACAAGAAGAATTGTGGGTATCATTGCAAGATGTGGGACCAACATTTCTTTAGAATTAGTCCAACACTATATAGAATCCATGCATCTGCTACATCTGTTTTGAGAGGCTATAGAAGAACAACTCTTTATCAGCGTCAAATTCAGTGCTTATGATTGGCCGCATAAGTACACCAATGGACATTAAAATTGCTCCACCATGAAGGACAGAAAAGAACTAAGTCTGACTTATCGTGCGTAAACAGTACAGTGGGATGAACCTTTTCTTTCGTAGTAGACTTCTGACTGGTTTGATGTGGCCCATCACGAATTCTACACCTGTGCCAAAGTTTTCATTGCAGATTAGCTCTTGCTGCCTACATCCTCAATTATTTTCTGGATGTATTCGAATTTCTATCCTCCTATACAGTCCCCCCCCCCCCCCCCCTTAGCTTCCTCTAGTATCACAGAAGCTATTCCCTATTATCCTGTACCTTCTTCTTGTCAGTGTTCTCCATATATTCCTTTCATTGCCGATTCAGAGAAGAATCTCCCCATTCCTTACATTATCAATCCACCTAATGTTCAACATTCCTCTGTAGCACCACTTCTCAAATGCTTCTATTCTTCCTCTTCCTGTTTCCTCATAGTTCATATTTCACTACCATACAATACTATGCTCCAAACGAACATTCTC
The DNA here is from genome assembly GCF_021461385.2 of Schistocerca piceifrons. NCBI lineage: Eukaryota > Metazoa > Arthropoda > Insecta > Orthoptera > Acrididae > Schistocerca > Schistocerca piceifrons. The sequence continues at coordinate 44,822,788 of NC_060143.1, forward strand.
AGCAATTTTTTTCTCACATTAAAGTCTATGTTTGGTACTAGTAGACTTCTGTTGGTCAGGAATACGTTTTTTGCTAGGGCTAGTCTACTGTTAATGTCCTCCTTGCTCCGTCCATTATAGATTATTTTACTACTTAGGCAACAGAATGCCTTAACTTCGTCTTCTTTGTGAGCCCCAATTCTTATGTTAAGTATCGCGCTGATCTCACTTCTACTACCTGCCATTACATTCACCTTTCGTCGATTTACTAGCAGTCCATAATCTGTACCCAATAGACTGTTCATTCCATTCAACAGATCAAGTATTACTGTTGACTTCACTAGGATAGCAATGTCATCAGCGAGTCGTATCATTGATATCCTTTACCTTGAATTTTAATTCCACTCCTGAAACTTTCTTTTATTGGCATCGTTGCTTCTTCGATGTACAGATTGAATAGTAGGGGCGAAAGACTATATCTCTGTCTTACACCAATTTTAATCCGAGCACTTCGCTCTTGATTTTCCAGTCTTAATGTTCCCTACTGGTTCTTGTACATATTGTGTATTACCCATCTTTCTCCATAGCTTACTCCTATTCTTCTCAAAATGTCGAACATCTTCAACGTGTTTACACTGTCGAATCGTTTATCCAGATCAACAAATCCTATGAAAATTTAGTGAGTTTTCTTCAGTCTTCCTTCCATTATGAAGCCCAACGTCAGAACTGCCTCTCTGGTGCATTTATCTTACCTAAAGCCAAAATGATTACCATCCATCAGATTCCTAAATTTCTTTTCCATTCATATGTATATTACTCTTGTCAGCAACTTGATGCATGACCTGCTTATGCTATAATTCTCGCACATCTCAACTCTTCGTGTGGATGCTGTATTTCCAAAAATTTGATGGCATATTGACAGTCTCATACATCCTACACCCCAAAGTGAATAGTCGTTTTGTTGCCACTTCCCCCAATCATTTTAAAAATTACAGTGGAATGTTCTACATTATTTCAGCTTACGTCTACCACACTCTTTTCAAATTCTGATTCTAATACTGGATCCCCAATTTTTCGCTTTCGAATCCGGATATTTCTTTTATCTCGTTATCAGACAAATTCACATCCTCATGGAGTCCTTCAATGTACTCTTTCCACATATCCACTCTTTCCTCTGAATTTAACAGTGGTATTCCCATTGAACTTTTAATGTAATCTCCTTTACTTTTAATTTCCCTGGGAAGCAGGAAGAACACACACACAAATCTGAAAGTCATTTGGGTGTATACAGGTTGTGAAATTTACTACGCTGTGCTGCCATCTCTGGCAAAAAACTTTCATACAGTTGGCCATCGTGTCGAAACGAATTGAGGTGAAAGTTACAGGTATGTACGTCAGGCCACGCCGCTTCATCTCTATGACAGAGTTCATCAAATATATTGGAATGCAGGTTGTGGCCTGTTAGTCTCTCGGTAACCCTTGATCAGAAGTGTTCTAGTGTGAGAAAAAAAATGGTTCAAATGGCTCTGAGCACTATGGGACTTAACATCTATGGTCATCAGTCCCCTAGAACTTAGAACTACTTAAACCTAACTAAGCTAAAGACATCACACGACACCCAGTCATCACGAGGCAGAGGAAATCCCCGACCCCGCCGGGAATCGAAGCCGGGAACCCGGGCGTGGGAAGCGAGAACGCTACCGCACGACCACGAGCCGCTGACTTAGTGTGAGAGATATCGAGAACTTGCTGGAGAGAGTAGCAGTCGAACAACCTCTAAACAGAGTTAGATCAGGAAAGCAGGTGAAATTACAGTCTTGGGTTATCTCGTCGAAAAGAGACCTTAAGGCTCAGTCACATTGTGTAACACGTCAGAACTGTAGTAGCTTCTATCAAAATTTCACGTCGTGAGAACAAGAGATGGTTCTATTGTATGCCTAACGGCGCTCCTTACAACGACATAAGGTGTCGAGTCAGTGTGACAGTGCCGAATGAAACCGTCATTCTTACGAAATATGAGTGCCAATATCATAAAGATAAACGATATCATTTTTCCTTCGGACATGCATGTATGTCACTATGTGATACATAGACAACGATATACGGAAGTTTGGGTCTGGCCGTGATTCGTGTACAGATAGACGAAACTATTAAGGCGCGTGCTCGCGCAAACCGGAAAATGCAGGTTCGAGTCCCAAACGGGCACAAATTTTAATTATTGTCATTCCAAAATACAGCCGATGGTGGGGCCTATTCGAAATTGGGAGTACATTTCCTAATGTTCATTCTCGTTCGACACTCTGCGTGCAGATACGTTCCAGAGTAGTGTTATGTCCAAATCTGTGCATCTTTTGAAAAGACGAGTTAGTGCCACTGGTATGTCAGTTGATATCTACATCTACATCTACATTTATACTCCGCAAGCCACCCAACGGTGTGTGGCGGAGGGCACTTTACGTGCCACTGTCATTTCCTTCCTTTCCTGATACAGTCGCGTTGGTTCGTGGGAAGAACGACTGCCGGAAAGCCTCCGTGCGCGCTCTAATCTCTCTAATTTTACATTCGTGATCTCCTCGGTAGGTATAAGTAGGGGGAAGCAATATATTCGATACCTCATCGAGAAACGCACCCTCTCGAAACCTGGCGAGCAAGCTACACCGCGATGCAGAGCGCCTCTCTTGCACAGTCTGCCACTTGAGTTTGTTAAACATCTCCGTAACGCTATCACGGTTACCAAATGACCCTGTGACGAAACGCGCCGCTCTTCTTTGGACCTTCTCTATCTCCTCCGTCGACCCGATCTGGTACGGATCCCACACTGATGAGCAGTACTCAAGTATAGGTCGAACGAGTGTTTTGTAAGCCACCTCCCTTGTTGATGGACTACATTTTCTAAGGACTCTCCCAATGAATCTCAACCTGGTACCCGCCTTACCAACAATTAATTTTATGTGATCATTCCACTTCAAATCGTTCCGCACGCATACTCCCAGATATTTTACAGAAGTAACTGCTACCAGTGTTTGTTCCGCTATCATATCATCATACACTAAAGGATCCTTCTTTCTATGTATTCGCAATGCATTACATTTGTCTATGTTAAGGGTCAGTTGCCACTCCCTGCACCAAGTGCCTATCCGCTGCAAATCTTCCTGCATTTCGCTGCAATTTTCTAATGCTGCAACTACACCATCATCCGCGAAAAGCCGCATGGAACTTCCGACACTATCTACTAGGTCATGTATATATATTGTGAAAAGCGATGGTCCCATAACACTCCCCTGTGGCACGCCAGAGGTTACTTTAACGTCTGCAGACGTCTCTCCATTGAGAACAACATGCTGTGTTCGGTTTGCTAAAAACTGTTCAATCCAGCCACACAGCTGGTCTGATATTCCGTAGGCTCTTACTTTGTTTATCAGGCGACAGTGCGGAACTGTATGGAACGCCTTCCGGCAGTCAAGAAAAATAGCATCTACCTGGGAGCCTGTATCTAATATTTTCTGGGTCTCATGAACAAATAAAGCGAGTTGGGTCTCACACGATCGCTGTTTCCGGAATCCATGTTGATTCGTACATAGTTGATTCTGGGTTTCCTAAAACGATATGATACTCGAGCAAAAAACATGTTCTAATATTCTACAACAGATCGACGTCAGAGACATAGGTCTATAGTTTTGCGCATCTGCTCGACGACCCTTCTTGAAGACTGGGACTACCTGTGCTCTTTTCCAATCATTTGGAACCTTCCGTTCCTCTAGAGACTTGCGGTACTCGGCTGTTGTTGTTCTGCGTACCACTCTATTGCGGTGGCGAGGGGACCCACAACAATGTTCCTCGTACTGACAGTGAGTGGTGCTGCAGATATCATCGTACCTTTTATGCGGATGCGAGCTGGGAACAACTCCACTTCCTGACCGAAGACGTAGGGTATACGGTCTCGCACAAAGAAGTGAAAAATATTCACTAGCGGGGAAAAAACTATCGCAACACAAATACGGAGTTGTACGGCGTGAACGAAAGATGGTAGGCGTGTTTCTGCATCTGAAAGATGATGTCTACTCAGATTTTGCGCCAGTCGCGTAAGTGAGGCGCTAGTAGCGTCACTATGAGGAAGCAAACCGGTCTGCTTTACGTACATGATGTAACGACCGTGAGAGCTTGTTATCTTTGAGATTGGACGTGGTGGGTCGACCTCAGTCAAGAGTGCCTTCAAGGTGACAAAGACGCCATTATCATCACTTCACTGAGTGTGAAGAGGTCGTGTAATAGGGCTACCAGAATCAATGTTTTCTTCAGCCATACTGCGGGAAAATTTGGCAGGAATGTAGTCACTGTACATGATTGCTGGCAGCGCTGGTGACGAGAATGTGCGGAGGCTTGAAGCCATGGGTAGGCGTTCCGCCAGGTAGATGGCAACCCGAAGTTAGTCGACCAGGGTGGCGATTGTATCGTTGGGACAGCTACCGCTCCCCCACATTTTCTCGGCTCAAGATCTCAGTGAAATTCCTCGGAAAAGTAACAGGCTCCAGGCGGTCATGAGATCACCGTGAGCCTGTGGTGCATCTTACTGCATCTCCAGCAGCAACTGGAGCAGCAGTTGGCACAACAGCTACACAACGAAGCGTTACAAATCGGTTACTTCATGGACAGTTCCGATCCAGGCGCCCTGTAACGTGGATTCCACTCCCCAAACCACTGCCGTTTGCAACTTCATTGGTGTGAAGAGAGAGCTTGTTGGAGGACAGGGTGGAGGTGTTTTCTGATGCAAGCTGGTTCTGGCTTGGTGGGAGTGATGGACTTGCGTTGGTTCCGTGGAGACCAGTTGAGGTTCGGCAAGCAACCTGTCTCTGTGCGCTAGACACATCGGATGTACACTTGGAGTTATGGTCTGGGGTTCAATTTCGTATGACAGCAGGAGCACAGTCGTAGTTATTCCACAAATCGTGACTGTAATCTGTACGTCAGTACCTGTTGTGCTGCCATTCGTGAACAGCATTCCAGGGGGTGTTTTCCAACAAATGGCTCCAACCACTATGGGACTTAACATCTGAGGTCATCATTCTCCTAGACTTAGAACTACTTAAACCTAACTAACCTAAGGACATCACACATGCCCGAGGCAGGATTCGAACCTGCGACCGTAGCAGCAGCGCGGTACCGAACTGAATCGCCTAGAACCGCTCGACCACAGCGGCCGGCTGTTTTCCAACAGGATAATGCTCTGCCACGTACTACTGTTGTAATCGGACATGCTCTACAGAGTGCCGACATGTTGCCTTGGCCTGTTTCATCACCAAATCTGTCTCCGATTGACCACATATGGGACATTATTGTACAATTCCAGCGTCACTCACAAACAGCGTTAAACATTCCTGTATTGATCGACCACATGCAACAGGCATGAAACTCAATCCCACAAACCGACGTGTGGCATCTGTACAACAGAATGCATGCACGTTTGCATGCTTGCATTCAACATTCTACTGATTACACCGGTTATTGATGTACCAACATTTTACATTCGCAATAGCTTATCTAGCACTAACATTAACTTGTGATCTTGTAATGTTAATCAAGTAAATATGCTTCCTAGATATTCCCGAAATTTCATTACTTTACATCAATTATTTTTTGATGTTGCGATTTCTTCCCGTCAGTGTATCTTTCCCCTCGGGTGCTATTTATGTGGGGCGAGATCCGACATGGCGTTCAATATAGCACTTCAGATCGTATCACTCCCATACTTGTATGACAGTCATGCGTCCCGATCAAGGAGATTAACAATATCGCGTGAGAATAAGTGACAGTGTTGATAGACAACAAAGCAGTTGCAGATGAATTCCGACAAGTTATGGTAGATGCTTCACCCTGTTACGTGTGGCGTACACGATCATCTCATAAAGAACCGACATTTCAATGCGATTCTTGAATGAGAAAGCTGCTGTGTTGTCTTTCCACACATACAGAATACAGACGCCGTAATTGCTAACTAAACTGTGTGGGTGCGCAGAAATGCCAATCATTTCCACATCCAGGCGTTTCACGCCAATTGAACAAGTTTTCTTGGAATTTTAATGGCCAGCGATAACTCAGGACAGCTGTGTGTATATTCACGCACAGAAGTAACTCGGAAACAATTTATTTCTTCTGTGACGTGCTGCATCGTCAGCTGTCACGCTTTGCGGAGGCGCGGCAGCAGTTGGTGTGGCACAGAATCGCTGCTACCGCTACGGGCGTTCTATGCCGCAGCGCCGAGACGGCGCCGTCCGACGCTAAGCCAGTATTTATAGCGCGATGGGTGCGGTGGCGCGCCAGCTAAGCCGTCGCCGACGCTAATCCCGCGTCCGCTTGTCGCGCTGCCATCGCAGACACCAGACACCTGAATTCCCCTCCCTCCTACCCCCCTTTCCCGCGCAGCGTCCTCTACCTCGCAGCACGGGCCAAATATATGGCTTTCGATTAGGTGCGCTTCCTCCCGGTAAATAACGAAAAAGTCTGGCTACACTCCCTCCGTTCTGCTCCAGAAGTCTCCCGCCGTTTGTCAAGCTCTTGTTTCCGTTCGAATCGGGTCGACTTTGTGGACCCACTGCATTTACCATACCAGAGTTTGTGTTGCACCGCACAGCTCGTTATGCATGTTTCTCATTCTGTGTGTCTCCACTTTTTCCTTTTGAATGAAACTATTCGAAGACACACAGGAAAGAACAACATATCTCATATTGCAGCGAACAGCATTAATATTTGGTTATGACTTTGTTGTGAAAAACCACACGAGCTGAAAAACATTTTTCCGTTTTTTACTCATTGTTCTGCCACTAGCTGCGTCATCATCTGCTTGAAATTTTAAAATGTTTCGTCATGAAATTTCCGTTAATTGTTGACATTGAGTTTGAAACTAGTAGCACAATAGTAATAGCAAAAAATATTTTGTAGCGTGTATGGTTTGTTACAGCAAAAGTTCTTTCATGAAATCGGTGAATCACGATTCTAAGAAGACTTGACGAGGCAGAAATCCAAATTTGCAAAACTTTGTAAATCTCTATTTTCTTTACCAATAATTCAAAAGAAAAAAATAATACTGTAGATGTAAGTGTCAGAACGTTTCAGACCAACATCAACATCATCATCATAAACTAAAGGCTATGCCTTGTCGATTTAGCAACGTCCCTCTCTCCATTGTCATCCTCTTCAATTCTTCATACGATTTTATCCCAATATCTTCTTTGATGTTATTAAAATACGTTTCTCTTGGCCTGCCTCTTGGTCTTTTCCCTACTACTTTTCCTTCAACTACATTCGTTAGGAACTGGTTGTGTCTCTTTATGTGCCCTATCATTTTTGATTTTCTTCTTTCTATATATTTTAGCAGCGTTCTGTTCTCATTCACTTCTCTTAAGACCTGTTCATTACTTTTTCTATCTACCCAGATTGTTTTCGTCATTCTTCCCCATATCCACATTTCCATTGCTTCCAGTCTCTCTTTCTCTGCCTTTCCCAGAGTCCACGCTTCACATCCGTATGTTACGGCATTCCAGACAAAAGGTTTGGCAAACTTTTTCCTACTTTCTAGACTTATATGATTGTCTGTTAGTAAATTTCTTTTATTTTGGAAAGCTTTCTTTGCCAAGGCTATTCTTCTCTTTACGTTTATTGTCGTCAGTGATCGTGCTCCCCAAATAGCAGAAGTTCCCAGCCAGCTCTAAAACATCATCTTCTAGTTTAATATTAACTTTACCATTTTATTTTGTCTTCCCTATTACATAGCTTTTGTTTTCTTCTTATTTATTTTTAGATTAAATTCTCTTAGGATTTTGGCAAATTTTAGCAACATAAACTCCATTTCCTTTACTGAGTCAGCAAGTACTACTATATCATCTGCAAAATAGATACAGTGTATTCGTTCCCCGTTAATTTTAAATCCTTTGGTTATTCTTTTCAATTTTGCAATGGTTTTTTTCAAAAAATAAGTTGAACAAATATGGTGATAACATCCTTGCCTTATTCCCCTCCTTATTTTTGCTTTCTTCTTCACAACATTCACTTCTATCTCCTGCCTTTTATACAGGTTCCAGATTAATCTTCTGTCCCACCAATCAAGATTAATTTCCTTTATTGTTCGGAATAACAATTTCCAATTAACCATGTCAAATGCTTTTTGTAAATCTATAAAGGTCAAGTAGGTTTTCCTATTAACTCCAATTCGTCTTTCTAATACCATCCTTAGAGCTAGTATTGCCTCCCTAGTATTTTAATAACATCTAAGAAGATATGGGGATAAAATCGTATGAAGAATTGAAGAGGATGGCAATGCAGAGAGGGACGTGGCTAAATGGACAAGGCATAGCCTTTAGTTTACGAGACGTGGAGCACCACCTACTGTAAAATGCACATACGGGGCATGCTGAAAAGTAATCTCCGAAATTTTTGTTCTGTTCTTCGTATCAGTTGAGATATCACATGTCATGGGTATTAGTCGGACGACTTTCCCACTTCGCACAAGCAGGTTGCAGCCCTCTACCGCTAGCGGATTCGGAACTGTAGCGGGGTAACATGGTACGTGAGAAACAATGTGCTATAATCGACTTTCGAATTCGAGAAGTACGTTCACACATGCAGAATCCTCTCCTTCAGCATGACAAGGCTAGACCACTCACGAGTGCTAAGAAATCTGAAGCAGTCTGACACCTTGGGTCACTGTCATCGATCATCCTTATACAATCACGACATGGCCTCTTCCCTTCCGATTTTCATTTGCTTCCAAAACTTACATAACACCATCGAGGACATCGATCTGATGGTAATGAAGTGCTGCAAGCAGAGATGAGGTTGTAGCTCCGTCAACAAACATTTTACAATGTCAGTATCAACACCCTATCCCTCGTTTGGGGAAATGTATTCGTCGCCAGGGCAAATGTGTTGAGAAATAAATATGTATAAATGAGGAATAAAGTCGGAGAATGTTAGTAAAGTAAATTTTATGTATATATCCTTAAGAGTTTTCACACATAAAAAAAATCGGAGGCACTACTTTTTAGCACGCGCTCGTAAGTATAGGACGTATTCCATCTCTCAAAGGGAGGCGATCTGAAACAGCAAAGTGTTGATCTATTTCACCCCCTGTAGACTCATAAGATTGGAACATCCAAACTAAATTTTTAAGAACTGACTGGCCCCTTTTAGGTATTACAGAGTCCCACAGTACAGATTTCATCTTCCTCACATGATCTGCAACATCCTTAATCGACTAAGCTTCAAAACGCAAAACCCATTTCATGAAGTAACGGCATTTTAATGGGGATGAAGAACTTGAAAAACATGAGCTGCTGATAAAAAATTGTTATTATACGAGCAGTTTCCGTCCAAAGACCATCATCAGATGCCATAAAATCCATACGCCAGCCTATAACACGATTTTGTTATAAATATTTTATGATTCCTGAAATAGCAAACCCTGGACCGAAACTGCTTGTATAACAGAAAATTTTATCAGCAGCTCTTTGCGGTGAATCATAACTTCCTCAAATATTTACGAGATGTGGAGCACCACCTTCTAAATGGAAATGAAAGAAATGTGAATGTCAAAATCTGAATGCCATCTCTTATAGTTAGCTTTGCAAAACCTGCGTTCAGTCAGCGCTGCATGGAAAGTTCTTTTAGGTCGTGACCAATTTATTTTTGCAGCTACGTACTACCAAAATCATTTTGGTGTGTCGTATTATTTATTTTTGAGCGGAGAGATGAATAAATAGCATCGAGGATCAAGTTGGTTATAAAAACGAAAAATAACGCGTAGACCTCCTCTTAACACTGGATACAATGATCCAAGGAAGGGAATATTTATGAAACAATTCCAGAAGGCCGTGCTCATTCAATTGACAGTGGTTATTAATAGCTAAGGATTTTACTTTCCAATACGATAATTGTCATCTCACACATCAGGAAATGAAAACAACTGGTTTGGATAAAATTCGTATGACGGAACATTTCTTTAGTGGCCTCTGCAATATTTGCACATGCATGCTGCTTCTAAGAAAACTGTGGAGCACCGATTCCTCATTCCATCTGTAGACCCTATATGAAATAAATTGTACACAGACCATGATCATAATCATAATCAAAACAACATGCACCGATGGATGGGTTACGTCTTACAGATGTGCTAGTATATCGTCTGTTGATCTACAATTTTCTCCCTTTGCTCATTTTATTCTCCTAGTCTCTTCTCAGGTACGGATTGGGATTGGCAGCAACAATAATGCTCGTCCTTAGTCCAGTATGATGTGAGAAATGACTTCAGTTCTACTATTTTAAACGAATAAAATAATGAATATGAAAACCAATAATCAATAATTTCTGCATATGACGCAGGTAGCGGTAATGTAGCTGAGATGTGAATGACGATGCTGCATATAGTTTGTAGGAATTGGGTACTATTGTGCCTGACGATCGAGTCCCAGTAAATGGAAAGGGGAGTGGCGAGAAGGGAGGAGGAGATGAGCTAAAGCGCTTTATTTGCATGGGGACACAGTTTGTTGACGAGCAAGAAGTGCGTGTGTGGCGCAGAGAATGAGAGTAGTAAAAGGCTGGCGGTCGTGGGGGAGTAAATTCTTGTCAAATTCAGTATTGTTTATTTATAATAGGCAGCAGCTAATCACAGTGCATCAGCTTAAAATCAGGAAATATGACCCCCTCCGCTGACACCGACTTACTGCTGCACCACCCGTGCCGGCGAGAGGGTTTTCGTGTTTCAGTGAAGAGGGGGACTACACCGCCGGTAAAATAGCTGCTGGCAGGTTCTCCAAGCCGGCCAGGCCTCACAACGTTCCATCTTTCCTTCCTGTCCTGAGATTTCCTTTCCTTATTTGTCAGGTGGGCGGAGCTCGAAGCCATAGGTAGGCGGTCCGCCTAGCAGATGGCAAACCGAAGTTAGTACACCAGGGTGTCGGTTGAATCGTTGGGACAGATCCCCCGTATTTTCTCGGCTCAAGATCTCAGTCAAATGCCTCGGAAAAATAACAGATAACGGGAGTGGACCATATCAGTGACACAAATGGCTAAGGAAAAGGTTATGTTTACAACAATGTGGAATGTGTAGGGGTTTGGCACAAAGAAAAGAGAAGTATTCTAGGAATCAGGCAAGTTGAATGTAGATGTGTGTGTTCTCAGTGAAACAGACGTCATTGAGAAGGGAAATGAAAATATTACAGATTACATTTACTTTCCCAGTGGCGTTAAAAAGGGGGAAAGGGAGAAGAGAGGAATTTCACTAGCTATCCTGTTGTATAGAAGACATGAAATGCTGAGAGGAAATTGATTAGATGATTATGACTGCGTAAACCTCAAAATATGGCCACAAAATTATCATTTTGGAAGCTAATGCGCCTGGAAATAGCGCTGACAATAAAGTGAAACATGAGTTTTATGAAAAATTAATAACTGTGCTAGAGAACAAAAAAAAAAGTTAAATGGAAGATTTTGACGGGAAAGTAGGAATGGCCACAGATAGTGGAGAAGAGCGAAGATATGATGATCACACAGTAAATGACAATCGTGATATATGTGAGATATAATTCTTGAACATTCTAAATAGTTTCTTTTCTCACAAGCAGATCCACAACTATGCGTGGAGGGTTCCTTCCACAGATATTTGTTCAAAACAGCCCATTTCTATTCAAAATAAAAATTTCAGGAAAAAGTAAACGATATTTGAGTCCACAGGGGTGTAGAATGTAGTTCAGACCACCTCTTGTTAGGTGTGAAAATGGTAGGAACATCTAAGGAGCAAGGAAAAATTGAAGAGATAAATATTCCCACGAGGACAGGAAATACTACGAAATGCAACTTAGACCGTTTGAAACAAGAATCTGCAATGGTTTTTTAATAAGTTGCAGTTAGCTTACAAACTGAGGCAGCTAGACGAAGGAACGGCGTGGCATATGTACGACGGAATTAAAAAGTGAACACATGAAGCAGCATTTGAAGCATTGGGGCAACGAAGCGAAGACGGAAAGCGGCTTGCACAATGGTGTAACAAAAGCATTGTAAAAAAGTAAACCTGAAAAAGATGAATAATAATTGGTCGAGAAAAAGGGACAGACAGGATACAGCTTTTTATGTTAGAATGAACAGATAAGTTAGGAAAAAAAATATTTGTAAAAGGAAAAATGAAATCTGGGAGAACAAATTGGAGTAAACCGATCGAAGATGCGTTCCACAGAAGCTGCGTGGAAAATGGTTTCAGGGCTGAGAAAAGAAGTAAAAAGAAGAGCAAACCTGCTGGTTATCAGTCTGATATAATGGGAGACACATTCCTAAGGGCTCTCAACAAAATAAAGAATAGAGTGCAAGAAAATGAAATGCGCGATGAGAGAAACGAGGTTTGTGAAGAGATAGATAAAATAACCACGAAAGAGACACAGAAGGCGACCACACAGATGAAAATGGGGACACGGAGATGTACTGATAGAGTTAGAGAGCTATAGCTCAAGTGTTTCACCTCGGACAGTTTGACACAAACGATGCTCGACACAATCACATAAGGCTTTGCCTATAATTGACCAAGTGCTCCTGGAAATCTCGACTAAAAATAACCAAATTACCCAAATACTGATAAATGCAACTGAATTTTAAGTCAGAAAAACCCATTATCTAAAATATCGGCGGTTGAGAATTCGAAGGGAACACCATACTCAAACAGACCGCAGTCAGTCGCAAAGGCGGTTACTGGTTTTGACTCTTCCACTAAAGGTATTTGGAAATAAGCTTGATTAAGAAAAAAAAGTTGTGAACATTATTTGATTCCAGGAAAAACAGGACTGCAAATCCGGTACTGGAATAGAATGCAGGACTATTATCTTATTAAGTGCACAGTAATCTTCTACAGACAGGATCCCACTCTTGGATTTCGGAACCAGAAGAAAGGGAACGAGTATGGGGACTTAGGTATTCTAATTACTCGTCTGCTCAGCATTTCATTCACAACTACCTTCAAACTGATTCATCTACTGAGGGGATAGGAGATATGGAAGTTGTCTAACCGGAACAATATCACTCCACTTAGTTCTAATTTATATTCCTCGCGCTCTACGACCCACAACCAATTAATGAGAACATCCTTAAATTCGTAACACAAATCTTCCAGCTTTTTCCGCTGTTCGGGGCTCAAAATCAAATTCAAATTTCTTTTCACGCCAATTAGGGACTAACTCACCATGGTGAAAGAAATCCGCAGTCCGACCTTAATTCCACGTAAAAATAATACTTAAAGTTTGCATCTGTTGTTTCAGCCAGCTAAGTAAGTTGGAAGTGGTTGGTTTGGCGACGTAACGACCGCACGGCATCAGCGCACTATCTTTTGTGTAGTTCTTTACAAAGTCCGATTATCACTGTTATGATTATGGGAATAATTCGTTGCATTGAAACCTAACACAATCACGGCCCTGTGTAACCACGCTTTACCACTCGCCAGCAACGACGTCTTTGCCCGATACACGCAATTACACAGGTAATAATTAATCTTCGGAGTATTTGACAGCAGAAGTTTAATTTCATCAATTAATTACAAACCGCGCGATCCTTTCCATGATTATATTGTTCTCTTGCTACCATCAATGTGATGAGTCCTCATTCATCAAATATTTTGCTTTGAATTCTAAACATTTATAAATTCCGCAAAGATGCGAGCATGACGTAGCATTTTACAGAGTAGCATATCTTCCTCACGCTCTCGGATTTACGTGAATTATGTGAAACTATCCTGCATTGTACGTTGTTCCTTGAAGATTGTAGACACTGTAGACTACCGTGCCCCCGATATAGCGGTATTTGCCACGTATCTTGCCAACGCCGTGCTCACAAAAACCGTCCCTGCGTCATTCGCTACACAGAAGTTAGGAAGTCGTGAGGAAAAAAGAAAAAAAAATACTGCCCTGACTCATTCGTACTCATGTGTCCACCAAACTTTGATTGTTCCAACAGCCGTTCTGAGTGCAACGTTGGTCCTAATCTGTGCTGTAGTCAATTTCGACTGGGCAATGTTTGCTTTATAAGTACGGCGCTTGAGAAGTGAATCAGTATGCTGTTGCCTTCTGGATTCAGGGTAAAGGGCAATGGCGTCTTCCTTAGACCACTGACGCGGGCGTGTCAACTCAAATTCAAAGAGTTGCGCAGTTGTACGGAAGAATTGTAGGTCCTCCCGCAGGGCAGACTTTACGACTCCACTGCAGTCCACGAACTGTGTCCTTCGATGCCGGTGGTACGTTTAAATTACTGCCGAACCGAATACGTAGCTCACAATAGACCCCCTTTCATAAAATAAAATGCATTTGCCATGTATTCAGCATTTTCATGCAAATCACGATGTTTCTATCCAATGTATAGTACAGTGCTTAACTGCCCTCCATAATGACCCATGGATGTATAGTGTTTTCACGTCACTTCATATGGGTGTTGACTTTTCATTGTAAGCTGGAGTATAAATATCGAACATGGATGTAGGTCTGACAGCACTTCATTGTGATAATGTTTCTTGAGAAACTGTACCAGTTAGTGCCGTCTGTTTGATTTATAGCTGTCTTTAGTGTTCCAGTACAGACTTTCAATTGAAGAGTATATTCCTATCAAAAATTATGTTCCAATTTTCCGATAGGTTTTGGCTTAACCTCTTTTTCAGTGTTCTGCCTTCACGTAAATGTAAAATCATTTCCATTACACATCAGATTCGGCAGTGCGGGTCTGCTGCATAATTCAACACACGAACACCATTCGCTGATTTAATACGCACGACAGTTTTTACTTTCGTGTTCGGACTTCGAATTCTGAGTTCGCTTGATTCTCTGACGTCAACGGCAACTATTGTTCTCTCCTAGGAAATAATGCTTACGTCATCCTAGTAAATACAGTGTAAATACCTGTCAGTGGCTAATCACATATAATTTGATTTTCCTGTGTTTTGTTTTTCGCAGGACTTCTTGTTTCTCTACAAAATAATGTGAAAAGATGGAGCAGTGAATGAATATACACCTAATGCTAATTTGAGTTTTGGAAAGGTGGACTGTGAACTAAGCTGACGGAGTTAACGTTATACTTACATACCTCCGCTGTTTATCGTCTCAAATGGTTCAAATGGCTCTGAGCACTATGGGACTTAACTTCTGAGGTCATCAGTCCCCTAGAACTTAGAACCACTTAAACCTAACTAACCTTAAGGACATCACACTCATTCATGCCCGAGGCAGGATTCGAACCTGCGACCGTAGCGGTCGCGCGGTTCCAGACTGTAGCGCCTAGAACCGCTCGGCCACTCCAGCCGGCGTTTATCGTCTCATTGCCTTTTCGTTCTGATTCCATTTTAGTTTCTCGACTGCTGCACTCGGCAAATGATATTTTTTTCATGAAATAAACCATAGGCTCGCAATCGACATTGAGTTACTCTCGAATCTAATGGAGATTTTTAGCGTTTATGGAGAACAGCATAGCTTCTGGTTCTACTTACCAAATCTGTACAGCTTCCTACACGAAACATCTCTAATAATTTTTAATGATCAAGAAACATAGTATTAATTTCTGTATAGTGACAGCAGCAAAACCTGCCTTCCTGTTGTGTACTTTATAAATTCCCTTTCCTCTCAGTATTGATTTGTAGCTTACACTCCTGGAAATGGAAAAAAGAACACATTGACACCAGTGTGTCAGACCCACCATACTTGCTCCGGACACTGCGAGAGGGCTGTACAAGCAATGATCACACGCACGGCACAGCGGACACACCAGGAACCGCGGTGTTGGCCGTCGAATGGCGCTAGCTGCGCAGCATTTGTGCACCGCCGCCGTCAGTGTCAGCCAGTTTGCCGCGGCATACGGAGCTCCATCGCAGTCTTTAACACTGGTAGCATGCCGCGACAGCGTGGACGTGAACCGTATGTGCAGTTGACGGACTTTGAGCGAGGGCGTATAGTGGGCATGCGGGAGGCCGGGTGGACGTACCGCAGAATTGCTCAACACGTGGGGCGTGAGGTCTCCACAGTACATCGATGTTGTCGCCAGTGGTCGGCGGAAGGTGCACGTGCCCGTCGACCTGGGACCGGACCGCAGCGACGCACGGATGCACGCCAAGACCGTAGGATCCTACGCAGTGCCGTAGGGGACCGCACCGCCACTTCCCAGCAAATTAGGGACACTGTTGCTCCTGGGGTATCGGCGAGGACCATTCGCAACCGTCTCCATGACGCTGGGCTACGGTCCCGCACACCGTTAGGCCGTCTTCCGCTCACGCCCCAACATCGTGCAGCCCGCCTCCAGTGGTGTCGCGACAGGCGTGAATGGAGGGACGAATGGAGACGTGTCGTCTTCAGCGATGAGAGTCGCTTCTGCCTTGGTGCCAATGATGGTCGTATGCGTGTTTGGCGCCGTGCAGGTGAGCGCCACAATCAGGACTGCATACGACCGAGGCACACAGGGCCAACACCCGGCATCATGGTGTGGGGAGCGATCTCCTACACTGGCCGTACACCACTGGTGATCGTCGAGGGGACACTGAATAGTGCATGGTACATCCAAACCGTCATCGAACCCATCGTTCTACCATTCCTAGACCGGCAAGGGAACTTGCTGTTCCAACAGGACAATGCACGTCCGCATGAATCCCGTGCCACCCAACGTGCTCTAGAAGGTGTAAGTCAACTACCCTGGCCAGCAAGATCTCCGGATCTGTCCCCCATTGAGCATGTTTGGGACTGGATGAAGCGTCGTCTCACGCGGTCTGCACGTCCAGCACGAACGCTGGTCCAACTGAGGCGCCAGGTGGAAATGGCATGGCAAGCCGTTCCACAGGACTACATCCAGCATCTCTACGATCATCTCCATGGGAGAATAGCAGCCTGCTTTGCTGCGAAAGGTGGATATACACTGTACTAGTGCCGACATTGTGCATGCTCTGTTGCCTGTGTCTATGTGCCTGTGGTTCTGTCAGTGTGATCATGTGATGTATCTGACCCCAGGAATGTGTCAATAAAGTTTCCCCTTCCTGGGACAATGAATTCACGGTGTCCTTATTTCAATTTCCAGGAGTGTATATGAAAATCCAAAGAGTTCCTTTTTGCAAACCAACAGTAAAATGATATTTTTTATCGGTTCAGTAACCTGCAGGGTATTGTTTCTCTTGTTAAGTATTTTCGAGAAAAACTGGCATTATTCGCTAGCATTTGGTTTTTAACTCAGGCAGCTGAGACCAGTTTTCGCAGCCAGTATATTTCACAGGATAATGACAAAGCTACTATCCTGATGGAAGGTTTTACAATGTTTTTGTCCAAATAAAGTATTTCGTTGCACTTCACATTAAAGTTTGTTTCTCATGCTCGTGGCGACTGTAAGACACATGTACGCCACGACGCCGTTTAGTGCTGTGCACTTGTTCAGGGCCTTCCATCTCCGTTCTACCCTCATCCGCTAGTTTCTTCTTTCCTCTGGGATCCAGAAACTCTGCTAATACTCGTACTTCAACGTAGTGTCTGAACTATTGTTTCTTTTTACAGATACGCGTTTCTTCGTGCCATTCATGTGGAACTTTATAATGGATGTGTCACAAGATTTTAAATCGTTTCTTTCAATGGTAAGGTTGATGATTGTTGACGTGGATTTGGAGATCTGCAGCACATTATGTCCAGTGTCAGTCAATATGTAAAATACCAGAAAATGTACAAAATTCACAATTTTACATTTACAGAAATTTAAATAAAGTTCTATAGCATTGCATCACTTTGAATCTTATCAAGATGTGACTCGACATTTGTCCATATTCTTTTTGGAGATAGTAGGACACGTGTAACTTTATAGTGGATGTGTCACAAGATTTTAAGTCGCTTTTCTCAATAGTAAGGTTGATGATTGATGACGTGGATTTGGAGCACATTACTTCCAGTGTTCAATCAGTATCTAAAATTAATATCAGCTCTTATCATGCTTCTATCAGAAAATGATAAAATGCATAGTTTTACATTTCCAGACATTTAAATGAAGTTCAAAACCATTGCATCGCTTTGAATCTTATCAAGATGTGATTCGACATTTCAACTTTTTTTTTTTTTTTTTTTTTTTTTTTTTTTGAGATAGAGTGGTGTATCAACTATAGAAAGTCTTCGGTTGCTAGTAATAGTGTATGTCATGTCATTAACTTCCACCGGCGACGCTCAATACAAGATTACAAGTTGCCATGTCCCAACAAGGAATTCCTGAATCCAGTTACAAATTTTGTTTGATTCTCCACATGAATGTACTTACGTTAATCATGAGCCACGGAGCCTCACTTAATGTTAGCTTTTTCAACTGTTTCACAATATCACTGACACAAATAGCTGTACAATTCATCCTACGTGTGGTGCGAGCATTTATCTGGGCAGTTCTTGTATACGTTATTCGTAAAGGAATACTTGGGAACGGAGTTCTGAATTCCTGCATGTTCCTCGTTACTCTGAATTTTTGGTCCTGTATCTTCCATGGGTGACTGGACACCACCCTTGATGACACCACTGACAATTACTGACAACCTTTGCATTTGACCAGAATTTCTTTGGATGTTGTCAGATGTTTCGATAACATTTTGGTACGATATTCAGTGAAGGCTTCAAGCACTGCCCTTTTCAGAGCCAAACATTTTCCATTCAGCATCTCTCTGTCTATATCGCTTTGCTTTTCCTATTATGCACTGACTGTCTCTGTAGTAGCTTCTTTACAGTGACTATATGCCACGGAGGCTTCCTCCTATCATGAACTTTTCTAGGATACATATCTATCAGTGCTTGGTCAATTGTTCTTTTAAACTTAAGCCACAGCTGCTCTACATCTCGTGCGCAGAGGCACTACTACTCTCTTTATTGAGCCTGCTGAACCAGGAAATTTTTCTAGTTGTTTTCGTTCTGCTTGAGTTACCTAATTTGTCACGAGTGTCTCGTAGTTACTGATACCAGTTTCAATATGAACATTTTCGAACTGATCAATCTTTCTTTTAACTTTTTTCACTTATAACTGGCATATATTTCCATTATGAGTTGGCCTCTGAACTGTTTGTTCTCGATAGTTTTCAGAGACAGCATTTAGTATTATTTCGCAGACTGTCTTGTAACGCCCACCACTTACAAAACTGTATTAATTATCTCAATGATCAATGTCCTCCAATAATGAGGGCATGATTGGAGAACATACACTGTTTGGACATCCCTATATATTGCGAAAAGAAAGAATATTAGGGATACATAGCTTAGCCACAGCCTGGGGGACGTTTCCAGAATGAATTTCCATTCTGTAACGGAATGTGCGCTGATACGGAACTTCCCGCAGAGGGAAAATTTCCGCAATATCCTTTCTTCTAGGAGTGCTAGCCTTGCACGTTTTGCAGGAGAGCTTCTCTAAGGTAGGAGACGAGGTGCTGGTGGAAGTAGACCTGCGAGGATAGATCCTGAGTTGTGTCTGGGTAGCTGGGTCGGTAGAGCACTTGTCGCCGAAAGGCAAAGTCCTAAATTCGAGTCTTCGTCCGGGACGCAGATTTAATCTGCCAGGAAGTTTTGACCACTAGCTGTCGCAAGAGACTGACTCGCCTGTGTAAAAGGAGGCGGGGACTATTGTGTTATCAGTAGAAAAGGAGTAACAGCAGAATGGTTCTATTACATCTCAGTAACTTCGAATGGTTACTCATTGCATGGCACATGAGTAACACATCCATCAGGTACATTTCTAGCCTTCTAAACCTGCCCAAGCCGACTTTTGATGATATGATTGTGAAGTGGAAGCGTAAAAGGACAACGACAGGCAAACCTGATGTACGAAATGTGAGGGACTTTCGAGCACCCTGGATGGTGGTTGACAAAAAACGAATGAATTGAGCTGAATCACTCGTGAGTTTCGAAGGTTACCAGCAGTCCTGTTACAGTGACTGCACCCAGCTAGTTGAAAATAACAGAATACAATGGGCGAGAAGCTTCTGATAGGCCAGAAATTTCTGTCATCCCTGCTAAGCGACGCTTGAGGTGATGTAAAGAGCGGCCCTCACTGGCCACATGTGATTTGGTGTGATGAATCACATGATTAAGGTGTGGTCTCGTTTAAGGAAACGTTAAATGCGGAAGGAAATGAACACATTTTACAACAATGTGTACTGCTACAGTAAAGGAACAGTTCGGAGACGATGGCTGTCTCTATCAGCATGATAGTCCATTCTCCAGGTAGTGGCATCTGTTAGGCAATGGTACCTGAACAAGAACTTGATGAAATGCACAGGACTGTTCCGTGCAACACCTCTGTGATGAGTTAGAACGTTGACTTCGCTTCAGATCCCAGCGCCAAACATCACTACCATCTCTGGTTTCGAATCTAAATGAAGAATGGACTGTCATTCCTCCACAGATATTCAGACACCTCACTGAAAGTGTCTGCGGCAGAGTTCAGTGGTCATAAAGGCGAAGGGTGGATCTGCTTCATACTGATACCCACTAATAGGTTTCTGGATCCTTCTGATAAGACAATGTATGGGCATTAACAAACTGAAATTTTCTCTAAAATTATAGATTACATCAGGAAATGAGTCATCCATCGTCTTTCTTAATTTACCTCAGACAGACGAGATCGTTAATGTCCTACGCTCGCATTCGGAAGGAGCTCTGTTATTCCCGTCCTGGCAGTTATATTTAATTACTAGAGTGTCACTCGCGGGCTGATATGTCACATATATTCATATATAGCATACATCTCCACCACTCCCCCACCTCTCTCTGACAATCTTCTCTTCCTCCCCCCCCCCCTTTGTCTGTCATTTCTTCGTCTCCTTTCCCTCTGTCCATCCTGTCCTCTCTCCTCTATCTGTATCCTCGCCCCAACACTCCGTCTCCTCCTTTCCCCTCTATCAGCTAATCTCCTCCTCCCTCATCTGTTCACTCCCCCTCCCTCCTCTTATCCATCTATTTCGTCATTCTCCTATGTCACCCCAATCTCACCCTGATGGAAGGTGGTTTTTACCCCCACAGTACTTCTTTACGGAGTGTGTACCAACTTTGATTGAAATCGATCCGGTGGAACATGCATAGGCAGACACACGTACATACACACACCCATCCACCCGCCACACACAGACCACACACCACACACACACACAGACACAGACACAGACACACACACACACAGACACACACACACACACACACACACACACACACACACACACACACACACACACACACACAACAAACTTCCATATTTCATATATGTATACAATGATACAGATTCCGATGTTGCTCTAAATCGACTGAGATGAATACCATGGTGACTCGTTTGCCGATTCTTGCCCTGTCCGAGCGTTTCCTCCGCACCTTAGCGTTTTTTCCTTCCTATCTCTTATCTGGTAAACGTAGCGATTTATATCAATAGGTTAAAAGAGGAAACTGGAATATCTACTATGTAAAAGCTGAGAAAGTTCATTTTTTGTCAGAAACCTAAGCTTATCTGATTTCACTGAGAATATTTGTAGTATTGTTCAAGGAATGCTAATGTACAGGGTGAATCACCTAAATCTTGCATCGCACACATTGCGGAAATGGAAAGTCCTACTGATGTGGGGTTTTCACAGAATGGACTGTTAGTCAGGGACTCGTATTGTTAGCCAATCAACAGATTGTAATAATACGTAGAAGGTGTATTTTTTGAACAAACATACATTTGGCTATTGACATCAACATACTAAAAGAAGGGTAAGTTAGAACGTCGGTGGTGTTTGTTGCAGGATTATAGTTCTAGTACTTCACGAGGTATCGTATTCTGAAAAGTGCCCACACCGACACTTGTACAATACCTTTGGTAGCACACACTAAAGAAAAACACAAAGTAGGTGCATACACTAGTTATATGGATTCTCACAGGTAACGAAACAACTGACCATCACATATTGTGTTCAGAATGAGCACCGGCAGTGGCAATACGCCCTTCCTTTCTGGTATGGAACGACTGCTGCCTGCGTGTTAGCATCTCAGCGGAGTTGTCCGAGTAGGCTGCAGTATTACGTCTTCGTATATCATCTGGTGTAGTTGGTATGTCCTTGTAGACGGCATCTGCCAGCTGTCCCCACAGGAAAGTCTTTTGTTTTTCTTGGGTCATCAGTCTTCTGACTGGCTTGATGCGGCCTGCCACAAATTTCTCTCATATGCCAACCTCTTGACCTCAGAGTAGCACGTGCAACCTATTCCCTCTATAATTTACTGGAAGTATTCCAGTATCTCTATTCCTCTACAATTTTTGCACTCTACAGCGCCCTCTAGTACCTTGGAAGTCATTCCACCATGTCTTTATAGATGCCCTATCATCCTGCCACTTCTCCTTATGAAGTGTTTTCCACATATTCCTTTCCTCTCCAATTCTGCGCAGAACCTCCTCATACCTTAACTTGTCAGTCCACCTAATTTTCAACATTGGCTTGTAGCTCCACATCTCAACTGCTTCGATTCCCTTCTGTTCCGGTTGTCCCACAGTCCATGTTTCAGTACCATACAATTCTGTGCTCCAGACGTACATTCTCAGAAATGTCTTCCTCAAATTAAGGCCTATGTTTCATACTAGTAGATTTCTCTTGGCCAGAAATGTCCTATTTGCCAGCGCTAGTCTCTTTTTGACGTCTTCATTGCTGCCCAGGTAGCAGAATTCTTTAAGTTCATCTACATCGTGACCGTCAATCCTGAAGCTAAGTTTCTCGCTGTTCTCATTTCTGCTACTTCTCACTGATTTCGTCTTTCTTCGATTTAGTCTCAATCCATATACTGTACTCATTAGACTGTACGTTCCATTCAGCAGACCCACATAGGGAGGAACGATCACCACGATAAAATAAGGGAAATAAGAGCTATAGGTGTTATTCTTTCCTCGCCCTATACGAGATTGGAATAACAGAGAATTGTGAAGGTGGTTCGATGAACCCTCTGCCAGGCACTTAAAAGTCATTTGCAGAGTATCCATGTAGATGTAGCAGATCATGTAATTCTTCTTCACTATCACTCAGGATAGCAATGTCATCAGCGAATCGTATCGTTGAAATTCTCTCACCTGGAATTTTAATTCCACACCTGAACCTCTACTTTATTTTCATCATTGCGTCTTCCATGTACACATTGAACTGTAGGGGTGAAATACTCCATCAATGTCTTACACCCTTTTTAATCCGAGCACTTCGTTCTTGGTCGTCCACTCTCGTTATTCCCTACAGCTTACCCCTATTTTTCTCAGAATTTCGAATATCTTGCGCCATTTGATGCTGCCGAGTACTTTTTCCAAGTCAACAAATCCTACGAACGTGTCTTGGCTTTTCTTTAGTCTTGCTTCCGTTATCAACCGCAACGTTAGAAATGCCTCTCTCGTGCCTTTACCTTTTCTAAAGCCAAACTGATCGTCTTAAAGACCATTGTCGATGTTCTTTTCCACTCTTCTGTGTATTATTCTTGGCTGTATGAGCTGTTAAGTCGATTGTGGCAAAATTCTCGCACTTGTTAGCTTTTGCAGTCTTCGGAATTCTGTGAATGATATTTTTCTGAAAGTGAAATGGTATGTCGCCAGACTCATACACTCTACGCACCCGTGTCAATGGTTTTGTTGTATCTTCCAGATTTGAGTAATTCTGATGGAATATTATCAGTCCCTTCTGCCTTATTTGATCTTAAGTCCTCCAAAGCAAAGCTCTTTTAAATTCTGATTCTAATACTGGAGCCCCTATCTCTTCTAAATCGAATCCTGTTTCTTCTTCTGTCACATCACACAAATATTCCTCTCTCACAGAGGCTTTTTCCACCTATCTGCTCTGTCCTCTGCATTTAATAGTGGAATTCCCGTTGCACTCTTAATGTTACCACCCTTGCTTTTAATGTCACCGAAGGTTGTTTTGAGTTTCCCATATGCTAAGTGTAATTTTCGTTTTTGATTTTTTCACATTTTTCATGCTGCGAATTCGTCTTAGCTTCCACGCACTTCCTATTTATTTCATTCCTTAGCGACTCGTATCTCTGTATTCCTGAGTTTTCCGTAACTATATCGTACTTCCTTCTTTCATCGCTCAACTGAAGTATTGCTTGTGTTACTCATAGTTTCTTCGCAATTATGTTCTTTGTATCTATGTTTTTCTTTCCAACTTCTGTGATTGCACTTTTCAGAAATGTCCATTCCGCTTCAGCTGTACTGCCTACAGAGCTTTTCCTTATTGCTGAACTTACACCGTATGAGTTCAAGTGTATCTATTAATCCTTAGTACTTCCGTATCCCACTTCTTTGCATATTGACCGTTCCTGACTAATCCGATAAAATTCAGCCTACTCTTCATCACTGCTACATTGTGATGTGAATCTATACCTGCTCCTGGGTACTCCTTACAATCCAGTACCTCATTTCGGAATCTCCGTCTGATCATGATGTAATCTAACTGAAATCTTTCCATATCACCCGGCCATTTCCAAGTATACCTCTCCTTTTGTGTTTCTTCAAAACTGTATTAACTATTACTATCTGAAATCTGTTACAGAACTGCCGGCCGCTGTGGCCGTTCGGTTCTAGGAGCTCTAGTCCGAAACCTCGCTGCTGCTACGGTCGCAGGTTCGAATCCTGCCTCGGGCATGGACGTGTGTGATGTCCTTAGGTTAGTTAGGTTGAAGTAGTTCTAAGTGCTAGCGGACTAATGACCTCAGATGTTAAGTCCCATAGTGCTTAGAGCCACTTTTTATTACAGAACTCAGTAAGTCTTTCTCCTGACTCGTTCCTTGTTCGAAGACCACTTTCCCCTGCAATCTTTCCTTTTACTCCTTCTCCTGCAACTGAGTTCCTGTCACCCATGACCATTAGATTTTCATCTCTCTTTATGTACTGTATTGCCTTTCAACATCCTCATGTCCTTTTTCTTTCTCTCTCCATCTTCAGCTTGCGATGTCGGCATGTATTCGTGAACTATAGTTGTCGGTGTTGGTTTGTTGTCGATTCTGATAAGAACAACTGTATCACTGAACTATTCAGAGTAACACACTAACCTTCCTGTTCATAACGAGCCCTACTTCCGTTATACCATTTTCTGCTGCTGTTGATATTACCCTATTCTCATCTGACCATGAATCCTTGTATTCTGTCCATTTACTTCACTGGTTCCTATTGTATCTAGTTGAGCCTTTGCCTTTCCCTTTTCAGATTTCGTAGTTCCCCACGACGTTCAAGCATCTAACATTCCACGTCACGACTCGTAGAACGTTACGCTTTCGTTGATTATTCAATCTTTTTCTCATGGTCATCTCCCTCTTGGCAGTCCTCTGAGATCCTGCATCGTATGCCAATGAAGAGATCATCATGACACTTTTTCGATTACTGGCCACATGTCTTGCGAATACGCATTACGTGTCTTTAATACAGTGGTTTCCATGGCCTAGGGCATCCTCATGACGTTGATCATTGCTGATTCTTCCGTCTTTAGGGGCAGTTTCCCACCCCAAGGACAAGATAGTGCCCTGAACTTCTGTCCGGTCCTCCGCCCTCTTGGGATGGATAGCCACCATCTTGGTACCAAGGATTCTCCAAGACCGCAGAGGAACGTCGTCTAGCATCCATGGAAATTGGTCTGATAGGAGGCTGCGATACTTGTGCGCGTTCAGTGTTCCTTCTGCGAAAAACGTGCCTATCAGCTATACTGAGTATCCCACACCACACGTTTAACGCCATGGTTGCTGACATTCCACGTGACGAAGCCAATGGCACAATAGTATGCGTTTCGACTTTGTACGTGGTCATGATCGGTAAATGTGGCTCCACCACTAAACAGTGTACATGACACATCTGGAGTATCCAGTCTTAATGGGCATGTACAAAAGTTAACACGACTGTCATAATCGTTTTCGTGCAGCTCCTGATGGAGAGAGGTGTAATAGGAATTGAACCTATGTCTACCGAGAGTGCATAAGACACTTGTCTGAATCATGCTACTTCCTCTTGCGATATCACGGGAGCTAACGTGCGGATCAACTGCAACAGCAGCAAGAACATTAATTTCCTTCTGTCGTCACTTCTTTCCTTCTTTTACGTTATCTGTGTGTTACACTACCACTTTCACGTAACTGGTTGAATATGTTGATAAATAACTGCCGAGATGGTTGAGGTCTATTGGAAAATTTTGCCGCATACACTGTACAAGAACTAACTGCATCCCTCCTACACCTTCCACAGACACTGAGCGTGTTGGCTTTGTCTGCTTTTGCAAATCCCATCGTCCACTCACGACGTACTGCTTGGATTGTCACACACCAACTGTCTAGCGAAACAAAATGTAATGCACTCAAGGAACACAAGCAAACAGAACGGCATCGAACCCAGCAACAACGAAGGTTGAATGCCACAAACAATTATCGATGTGAAAACTTTTCAAATACGATATCTCGTAACCGACTCGCCCTAGAATCCTGCAAGAATGCCATTAACATCTAATTACTCCACTTTTAAATTGGTGGTCTCAATACGCACTGTTTCATTAAAGAATGTGTATGTATGCACAAAAAGTACACTTTATAAGTATTATTACAATTCCTTTATCGCTAACAGTACGAGACCCTGACTACTACGACAGTACAGGTCGATTCTTCTTCTTCTTCTTCTTCCAAGCGGCTAAGCTTTCCCTCTGCAGTCACAGCTTCCTCCCTTACGCAGTCGACTTCATGACTAAGTATGAAAAACATTCCATCACACTGGTCATTTGTTTTAAACAAGACCTTCTCGGTCGTGCCCTTGTTTCCTTCTCTGTTATCTTGCCTTCGAAAATGTTTTGTAAAGCAACTGACTAAATCTTACTCGTTTTCCGTCAGTTCATCTAGTTTTTCTAACTCTTCTCCCTAAACACATTTTCGGAGCTTCGAAGCGAGCTTTGTTTTGCTTTGATAGCTTCCAGTTTTCACAACCATCTTTCTGGAAATACCAGAGAAAAGTACATACAAGTCTTCTCCTAAAGTGGTAAGTGATGTGTTTGTACAAAAGAAGATTCTACTTATTCTGGGAGGAAATGTTGGCTAGTGCTTTCTTCTCTTGATTTCCTTGAGACACGTATTATTTTCCTGGACAGTGCTACCGAGACAATAAACTCGGTCGTTTCTTCAAGTTACTCACTGCATATTTTTATGTCTGTTCTACTTTCTTGTCTATAATCATGATTTTTGTGTTCTTAGTATTTGTTTTCAGTTTTAGTTTTGTTATTTCGTGATTTAAGAGCTTGAGTATTTTATTTAGTTCTTTCTCTGAGTCTGCCACAATAGCAGTGTCACCGGCAAATCTGATACAATGAGTATGAATACCATTAATTTTGATTCCAATCGTCTTTACTTTCAATGTTATTTTCGCCTCCTCATTGAACATATTAAATAAGTATGGATATAGAGAGTATACCTGTAATACTTTTGATATGTATAACAATAGAGGTACTATTCCATAATTTGTGCAATCCTTAGCGTTTTCCCTGTAGAGTAATTGAATAGTTCAACTTCAAAGATGTCGAGCCCTTTTTGCTTGTCCCTCTTTCATTTTTGTTGCATACACGATGCTTATTCGGTGAGAGTGGGCAAGGTAGTGCTATGTAAAAACAGTGCGTAAATACATAAATCTATAACCAGTCGCTTTGTTGAATAGTTATTTATTATTAGATGAAGCGGTTTTCTAACCTTTTCAGGTTCATCTTCAGATGGTTTTCTGGAAGTTACATCACTATTTCTGGCATAATGCTGGGTGCTGGCTCTGTGGCCTGAACGGGTTCTAAAAGTTCATGGAATAATAAATAATTATTCAGTTTTATGAATTTACATTGCATTAACTGTCACGGGTTCTAAAATATCCATAATCGATAAACTTAATCTGTAATAACAGTGATTGTGCACCGAGGGTTTCGAAACTTGTTATCTGATTAGATGATGGAACATTGTTCATTTTTCTCTATTTTCTGTGAACTGTTTCGCTGCCACTTTGAGCATTCGAGGCACGCTACAGAAGGGTGTTGTAGCCATTCATGTCTTGAGGCGAATTCTTGGAAGGACGTGGCCCTGAGACAATGAACGGGGCTGCGTCCGACTGACGCATGGACAGGAGTCAATGCGAGTCAATTGCTGACCGCCTGCCGGGAGGGGCTAAGACCAAGCTGCCGCTATTGTCCTGTGGGATAGAAGGGACTGCTCCCCTTTCAGACTCGGATTCATGCGTCGGGCCGGTACAGCACTAATCAATTTTTGGTAGTGGAGGAGCTTTGTGGCAAATTTGAAGTTTCCTGGCGGAAACGGCCAGTCGCCTACCTCTGAGTCTGCGGGCTTTTTCTGCGTTGTTCTTCCTAGAACTGCGTATTCGGCACCGTGTGGAGTGTGACACACTGCTGGTCACGCAGCCACTCTGCTTTGCATATTCTGTTCGCGTGTTCTCATGTCTGTGCCATAGCGCACGCGTTAAATGCCAACTTGCGGAATGGAGAACATTCTGTGATGTCTGTTGGCGTAGGGGAGCTTCACCAACCTTCAGTGGGAAGTTAGCACACTCGGGGACAATTTTTCGCTGTGTCTTGATGTGAGTCGTTGCACGGTGGTTATGTTTATGTGTCTGGCAAAGGGACTACCGCCTGACTACTATTTGCAGTCAAGCGATTTGGCGGAATTGACCTTTTGTTAATTTTTCGAGTGAAACGTTGCAGGAGAGATGGGATTGCACTCTGGACCGCCGGACGATTAAAATGTGTTTTCCGTCACGGCCACCCAGACAAGTCGGATTTCCGATCTGAACTGATGGACGGAAAATTTTGTACTTTCTTATACGAGACCCGCGCGTGCAGTCCAACCGGAGTCCGTAGCTTGAGACAGAGGAGTGACGCCCTGATCACCAACCAGCTTGCAGAACTCTGCATCATCGACCGTGGGCTCCACAAGTGGCAGCATCTGGATCTGGTAATGTATTGGCAGCTACTTCATGTTAGAGCCTTCATCGAATTGTCCTCTCACCCTCAGTAGCTTATGCACCAGCAGCAAGTGCCACTTGCATGTACCACAGGAAGATTCTCCTGGGTTGCTCATTCACTGTTACGTAATATTACATTAAAGCACTTAGTTAATTTTTTGATTATTAATTTACGAGAAGGAGCCAACTCACGACACTCTGCTTGGGCCTATTCAGATTAATTTGCATTAATAAATCCATTGCGCTCACTTCAAACTAATGTTTCTTGGGGATGGTGTGTATCACGGGGCAGCACTGGTACAGCTTTTATAAAATCATGTTGTCAAATGCTCCCTCGCCACGGGTACCTTGCAGTCAGGGATTATGGTAGCCTCTTTATAAGAATTTCATACCACACTAATATAATTTATTTTTGTGTACTCACTACTGTTTTGTAGGACCTCTGCGCTTATTTTCTCTTCAGATGTTGATTTATTTGGTTTAACAACTTAAAATGAGACAAAATTCCCGTATCTGCAGCAAAATCAAAAGTCCATGCCAAAGAAAGACTTTGCCTGGCAGTTTAAACAGTCACACGTACTGAAACACTTTACTGTATACACCAAAACAAGTACTTACACAGAACAATGAAATCACGGCACAAAACATCAACACTTATCATTACAGATTTTAGAACTTAAATTTCATGAAAAATTTTCGTATTGGGTACCATTATGTACACAATGATACTAAAAAGTTGTTACAAAACTGAAATACTGGACGCCGAGCCAATTCAAAAATTACGGTATGGCAGCAGAACGCGCAAAAATATAAACCAACACTTTCTCTTAAATCTGACAGGAGTAAACTGTGAAGTTTTAACTTTACTGAAACGGCACTTGATCATTCAATTAGTCTTTAAACTAAAAGTCTACTTTTGTTACTGAATGAAACCTTTCAGTGAGAATTACTTCGTGTGATTTAAAAAACTTGTAGGGCAGCAGTTCTTCTTTCATGTATTACTCATTCTAATGAAGTATTTCAGTGATACTCGGAACGAATTCAGGACATAGGGATAGGATCCTATTCCAGGCATTAGTGCACTGGGAAAATTATAAAGATACAGTAAACCACAACTATAAAAAGCATCTTTACTGAAAATAATGTAGTCATTCAGTGACAGTGCAATACAAATCTATGATATATCAAAGTCGTTGGTTGTACGCACACTGTGCCGAACCTGACGCGTTATGTTTTTTTGTGGATGCAGCGAGTTGCTGTCCCTCTGACACACCCTGGTATAACTGAACACGTTTTGTTGTTACGAGCCTTTCCCGAACAATATGTACCCCGTTGCAATCCACAGTGTTTCAAGGCCGCGGATTCACTAACATGTGCTACATCCTCTGTTTTGTCTTCATAGCTAAAAGCAGAGAAGCACCGGAGCAGGTCGGGCACATATGTTTTGTTACCATTCCACAGTCTTTATGAAGAAATTCTGTTGCTAATTTTTCTATGTACTTTACCCTAACATCCCACCTCCTTTTTCCTGGATAAAAACAGCCAATTGGGACTTACTGATTTACATTAGTGTGTCTTTTTAAGCTTCGAAGATAATCTCATCTTCGTCAGTCTTCATCGAACGATTACCACGTCTTTTCAAAAGTAAACAATGACTTTAATTCACAGCGCAGTCGAAATTGATTTTTGGTTCATTTGTGTTTATTGAACTTTAAAAGTACGATGATCAGTGTGAATTATTAATTTTTGTAGTTAATAAGTCACTGGTCGGCATTTGACGTTATCAGTGAGGGGTTTATCAAAATGTTTGCAACACCGTCGGCTGACATTGTAACTTGACGCCTTAAACTGTTCAAGCACTGCTGACATAAACTTACAAGTTTACTTGGTGATTATCTGATGTGGACTGACTGCAGCATTTTTCCAACGCCTGTATAAAGACCCACAAATATTACAAAAATATTAAAATGTGAGGCTATTACGGTTTGTACATTAAGAAAAAGACAGAAAAACAAATATTACGGAAAACGTATTAGATAGGTTTAGTTTCCTGTAGTGCAGATAGAATGATTCTATTTTATGTGACGTAAGTTTATTAAATGCAAGTAAGAGCTAACTGGCCAAAAAATTCAAATAAAAACCTTGGTAAGTGCTTGGCTCTACAAACGGTCACCAAAGATTATCTGGAAAGCTAAATTTTATAATTTGATTACTTAACAAAGTAACGTATTACAAATAATTTTTTGGAAACTAAAATTTGGGATTGCAAAATAACGACATTGTATTTTGTAAATTAGAACATACAATGAATTGAAGATTACGGAGAACTAAAATTTGTAATATGAATAGCAAATGTTCGTTAAAAAATGGACAATGTGAAACATAAGGTACGTCCACTGAGAAACGAACAGTTGGCAGGATTGAAAAATAGTAGAAGGAGGCCAAGCCTTGAATACTGTTAACTGGTTCACATCAGTTTAAGTTACAGTTATTATTGTTGTTGTAGTTGTGGTCTTCATTCCAAAGACTGCTTTGGTGCAGCTCTCCGTTCTACTCTAACCTGTACAAACCTCTTCGTCTTCAAATAACTACTGCAACGGACATCTTTCTGAATTTACTTTCTGTGTTGATCTCTTGTTCTCTCTTCACAATTTTTACCCCACCATTCTTCCTTCCAGTACTAAACTGATGATCCGTTGATGTCTCAGAATGTGTCCTATTAACTACTCCCTTCGTTTATTTAAGTTTTGCTACAAATTTATTGTCTCTCCAATTCCGTTCAGTGCCACCACGTGATCTACCCATCCAATCTTCAGCACTCTTCTGTAGCAACAAGTTTCAAAAGCTTCTAATCTCTTCTTGTCTAAACTGTTTATTGTCCATGTTTCACTTAGATACATGGCTAAACTCCAGACAAATACCTTTAGAAAATACTAACACCGACGTCTGTATTCGATATTCGATATTTCTCTTCTTCAGAAACGCTTTTCATGCAGTTGCCAGTCTACATTTATATCCTCTCTACTTTGGCCATCAATCGTTACTTTGCTGCCCAAATAACGAAACTTATCCACCACTTTGTCTCGTTTCCTAATCTAATCACCTCAGCATCACCTGATTTAATTCTACTGCATTTCATTGTCCTTGACTTGCTTTTGTTGATGTTCATTTCTATCCTCCTTCCAAGTCACTGTCCGTTCAGCTCAACTGCTCTTGAAAGTCTCTAACAGACTTTCGACTTTGGAAAAAATCAAGGTTTTCTTTTCTTCTCCCTGAACTTAAATTGGTGCTCCAAATTTTCCTTTTTTTTCATTCCCTGCTTACTCAACATACAGATTGAGTAACATCGGCGGTAGGCTATAACTCCGTCTCACTACTTTATCAACCACCGCTTCTCTTTCACGCCCCTCGACTCTTACAACTGCCGTCTGGTTTTTACAGAAGATGAAAATAGTCTTTATATTCCTGTATTTTATCCATTCTACCTTCTGAAATTCACAGAAAGTGTTCCAGTCAACATTTTGAAAAGATTTCTCTAAATCTAGAAATGCTGTAAACATAGATTTGCCTTGCCTTAACATATCTTCGAAGATAAGTCGTAGGGTCAGTACCTCCTTGTGTGTTCCTTCATTTCTCCCAGTTCCAAACTGATCTTCTCCGAAATCTGCCTCTACCAGTTTCTCCACTTTGCTGTAAGGAATTCGTGTTAGTATTTTGCAACTATGACTTCTTAAACTGTGGTTATGCAGAAAAGGAGTAGGATGGATTAGGGTTAGAGAGCTAGATCAAACTAGTTATTTCTTGAGGTTCATTCAGGAGAACCAAATACAGTTCCTTCTCCTGTCTTCCTACTCTGAGTCTAGAAGCCCATTTTTCTGTGGGTCTGAAACCAAACTAAAAGATAGGATATAAAATTACGCATGTCAATTCAAGGAGAGCACATGCCAACTGTGGAGATAATTAAAGTACTACACTTGAAGTTTGTTGAGTTTTAAGCTAATCCTAATCGCTCTGCTTCAAAATACAGTTAATACGCAATGAAATTAAAAACATATTGGAACATAAGCTACTACACCTATAGAATGGGTGCAAAATTTTCAGACCACTATTTATGAAAGTAATAAGTAGGGACTGATTGATATCGCCTACAGGACAATTAAAGAGGTCTTTGGGAAAAAGAGAAGCAGCTATATGAACCTCAAGATCTCAGATGGAAAACGAGTCCTAAGCAAAGGGGGGAAAACTCAAAAATGGAAAGAGTATATGGAGGGTAAGTTCATGAGAGACGAGCTTGGAGGCAGTATTAGAGAAAGTGAAGTGAATGTAGATGAAGATGAGATGGGAGTTGTGATACTGGGAGAATTGGATTGAACTCTGAAAGATCTAAGTCAAAACACGGCCCCTGGAGTAGATGATATTTCGCCAGAACTAATGATAACCTTGAAGAAGCCAACCATGACAAAACTATTTCATCCAGTGTTCAAGATGTATGAGACAGGCAAAATACCCTCAGGCTTCGAGACCAATTCGAGGGAAAGCAGTCACTAACAGGTGTGAAGATTACTGAACTATCAATTTAATATGTCATGGTTGCAAAATACTAACACAGATTTTTTGCATAAGAATCGAATAACTGGTAGAAGCCGACCTCCAGGAAGATCAGTTTGGATTCTGGAAATGTATGAACAGTTGAGGCAATACTGACCCAACGACTTTAACTTAGAAGATATGTTAAGGAAAGACAAACCTATGTTTATACCATTAGTACACTTAAAGCTTTTCACACTGTTGACTGGAATACTCTCTTAGAAATTCTAAAGGTAGCAGGAGCAAACACAGACGCGAAAGGCTATTTACAATTTGTACAGAAACCTGACGGTATTGGTAATAGTCGAGGAGCATGAAAGGGAGGCTGTGAGACACAGTTGTAGCTTACCCTCGATGTTATTCAATATGTACATTGAAAAAGCAGTAAAGGATACCAAAGAAAAATTAGGCGTATGAATTAAAGTTCACGGAAAAGGAATAAAAACTTTGAGGTTTGCCGATGACTGTGTAATTCTATCATAACAGCGAAGACTTGGAAGAGCAGTTTAATGGAATGGGCAGTGTGTTGATAGGAGGACATATGATGAACACAACAAAAGCAAAACAACGAAACTGGAACGAAGTCGAATTAAACCGGGCGATGCAGAGAGAATTAAATTAGTGGAAACAGCGGTCGATTTCTGCTATTTCGGCAGCAAAACAGCTATGACTGCCGAAGTAAAGAGGGTACAAGCTGTAGCCTGGCAGTGGAAAGAAAAGCATTTCTAAAGAAGAGAAATTAGTTGACATCGAATATAGATTTACGTGTTAGGATGTCTTCTCTGTAGGTATTTGTCTGGTGTGACGTTAGTGTGGAAGTGAAAAATGGATGGTAAACAGTTTGGGCAAAAAGAGAACAGAATTTTTTGAGATGTAGTGTCACAGAAGAATGTTGAATATTGGATGGGTTGATCTCATAACTAATGAGAGGTACTGAATAGAATTGTGGAGACAAGAAATTCGTGCTAAAGCTTTAGCAAAAGAAGGGATCGGTTCACAGGACACATTCTCAGACCTCAAGGGATCATCAAGTACTAGCGGGAAGAGTGGAAGGGGGGTGGGTGGGTCGAAGATGAAAGGACTTGCAAGGGATGGAGTAAACTGGAGAACTGCATCAAAGCAGACTTCAGACTGAAGGCAATGGCAACAACAGAACTGCTTTATTGAGTTAGGTAGAAGAATAGTATGAAAGAGAAACGAAATTGTGTGGTAGCAGGAATAATTAGAGGCGACCGCTACCCCGTTCTTTGGTTTTCCTTTACCCGTTGCCATATGAAATAACTCCCTGCTCGTTGTCCTGTCTCCTATTCGCCAGAGATGACTCAGAGTCTCTTCTGGAGGCAACGCACAACCATTCCGTTTTTTAAAAAACGTTTTTACTAATTTTATTTTTCACAAGGTTCCTAGATTCTAACCACGCGAAAGCAAAATTTAAAGATGAGCGTAACAGTGGTGGGACGTGCTGAAGTCGGCAGAAAACGTAAGTTAGGAATTTTGAGAACTGGAGCGGAAAAAAGGAGGATGACGTTGGTGTGTGTGGGGCACTGGATACGAGAGTGGGGGGTGAGAGGGTTAGGGGTGGGGGGAAAGAGTGGTAAGGTGGCAGGAGGTGAGGGAGGGTGGCTGCTAAAGAGAGTAAAAAGAAACAGGCGGCGCTTCCTGCAGAAGAAAAGGAGCACGTCGCGCCGACCCGCCCCGCCGTGCAAATGAAGTCTGCCGTCACAAGACGAGAACCCTGCGAGCGCGGTGTCCGCGCTTCAGTCTCATTTTCCCTCACTTTTTGTTTTAGTTTTTGAGCGTCAACTCTGGCGCTGGAACTGCTTGCTTTTCATTTTTCCACGTTTCGCTTTGTGCCTGTACTGAGTCATTTTCCGTGCGCTCCCGTTTCGGCGCTTGAACTAACTGCCAGAAAAAAAAAGGGCGAAGGCGCACTAATAACTGTTTCCCTGGGTGTCTTTTACGCTAGTCGTCGAATCATAAACCAGATGCCGCCTCTCTCTTCACAGACGCGTCTTCGCCTTGAGAGCATCGGTGCTGACTTTCACTGCCCCTCTTTTGTAGGAAGCGGTATGTGCGTCCTCCTTGCTGAATGATTCACTTTTCTGGTCTGCTGGATGACAAAGGTATCGCACCGTTCACCAGTGTTTGTTTCCATTAAAAGGCTCACTGTGAGCGCTATGATTTTTATTCCTTACTACCATTACAAACGCAAGGAAATAGAAAGATGTGGGGTATGCCGCAACGCCTGTCAACGTTGGTTTGTGATTAATCGATACTAAACACATGATAATAAGCAAGTAACAATATTTCAGTATATGTAGGAACTGAATTTCGCAACAAAATTTCTTGGAACAGCAGTCTGGTGTAGCTTGCTTGAGGGAGAGTTGATTTTATATATGAAATGTGCGCAGAGCCGTCCACTTTTCTGCTTGAGAACTGCAGTAAACAGGGAAATGGGTAATGCCGAACAGTTCAAATGGTTCAAATGGCTCTGAGCACTATGGGACTCAACTGCTGAGGTCATTAGTCCCCTAGAACTTAGAACTAGTTAAACCTAACTAACCTAAGGACATCACAAACATCCATGCCCGAGGCAGGATTCGAACCTGCGACCGTAGCGGTCTTGCGGTTCCAGACTGCAGCGCCTTTAACCGCACGGCCACTTCGGCCGGCAATGTCGAACAGAGGCACACTGGAAAAAATTTCGATGGTTGTATTTAGAAGAATTATAACTCGAAGTATGAACATTGCATTTGTTCCATTTATACAGTGAAAAATATTCTGGAGTGGAAATGATTAATGTTAGATGTAGGTGAATGAAGGTGTTAAGTATTTATGCCCTTAATTTTGTAAAGATATAAAATACAGGGTGTGCCAAAAAGAATCATCCAATTTGGCACGTGTATCTTCCTGAAGCTAATAGACATATACAATCATTTCTTTTTTATGAACAAGGAACTCAAAAAGTCTTTTTTCATACCTTTTCGTAGGTGTTCAATATCGCCCTCCCCCCCCCCCCCCCCCTCACCCGTCCCACCGTGAGATGCACGGCATACGTCAGTACGGTATGCGGTGTTCAGATTATTCCCACGCTGCAGCGACTATGTCTTGAGTTACAACTTCCACAGCTGTTGCTATGCAATGTCTCAGTTCATTAACTGTTGTTGGTAACAGAGGCTCATGAACAGAGTCTTCTATAAAACTCCACAAGAAATAATCTCATACAATCAGGTCCGGTGACGTTGGGAACCAGTAATGTAATGCTGAATCATTTTGTCCTGTGTAACCGATCCATCGTCCAGTAACCCTATGACTTAAGAATTGCCGCACTTTCAGATGCCAGTGTAGTGGTGCTTTATCCTGTTGGTAAATTAAGTCTTTCGAATCACTCTCTAACTGTGGGGAAAAAAAGGTCCCAAGCATGTTCAGTTATGTGCTTCATGTAACAGTGTTCTCGGCAAAGAAAAGTGGACCATATACTTTTTCCCTTGAAATTGCACAAAACACATTACATTTTTGAGAGGCCCTCTCGTGTTGTACAACTTCATGTGGTTGTTCCGAGTCCATATCCTCATATTATGACGGTTCACCTTTACATTTAAATGGAATGTTGCTTCATCACTATACACTAAGCGTGTAAGAAAACCGTCATCTTCCATCTCGCCAAGAACGAAATTATAGAACTCCACACGCTGTTGTTTGTCACATTTACGAAGGGCTTCCTGTAGCTGAATTTTGTATGGTTTCATATGTGAACGTCGACGCAACACACGTCAGACGGACATCGGGGCCACGCTGAACTGTCGAACTGATTTCTGCGGGCTCCTTGTGGAACTATGGCAGATGCGTTCGACGTCTGTGTCAGACACTTTGGGACGGCCCGGCCACTTGCGTTTACACAAACGACCTGTTTCTCGGAATGGTTCATGCTTTCGTCTAATGCTCTGTGCTGCAGGATGATCCACATCATACATAATATGAAAGTCACGCTGAATAGTTATTACGACCCGCACTGCGCAAAATGTAGAACACAAAACGCTTTATGTTGTCCCGACACCTTTTTTAGTAGAACCAAAGCGGGCACACACTGCCACTACCTAGCGGGAACCATGTAAAACTCGAGATTTTACTCTTTCCATCAATACGCTGTTCAAACACACATCTCAGATAACATAATAGTTACGTTTTGTTTTTAAATCGTATGATTCTGTTTGACACACCCTGTACTCAAGGATCAGAAACAACGCATTGGGTGGAGAATTAATGCCATGAGTTTGCCATGATATTGATTTGCTTGGAAAGGAAAGTACCACCCGAAACCAGCGAAAGATCATCTTCAGAATTAAAGGAAAGCTACTGACCGAAGTAATTTTTTCAATCGGATTCGGAAATAACTGTGTGAACACGTCCGGATAACCGTCGTGTTAAGGCACTGTTTCCGGTCAGGTGATGTGCGCCGATCCGACATCGAATCCGCCCGTCCGAGGTTCTGTGTGCCAGACGGTCTTCACGTGGTTTTCAGGCAGTTTCCCACATCCCAGGAAGTGAACACCGGACTGGTACTCAATTTGGCAACACTTAAAAATTTTCACTCATTTTCACGTAAATAACAGTACACAAAGGCAGTCGGGGTCCACATATTCCGTCCAGGGGAAAGAGGGGGGGGGGGGGAGGGGGTAACGGGATGGCGACAGGCGACAGGCGACGGGAAGGGCGTTCGGTAGCCCTTAAATTAACCATGGCAAATCCGTTAATAACTATGCCGCCCTGAGCCGACACAAGAAAAAGAAGAAACAATAACTGCGTGACACGTACTGATCGTCACATCTATTTCTTACTGGAAAAGAGTAAATGTTGCAGCTGTTTATAGCAGTTTAATGATGTTGCCAAAGACTCATAACACCGAAGTATTTCAAGAGTAATATAAGTGCAATAGCCATAAATAAAACATAATCAGAAGTCATAAGTGCCACGTGTACACTTAATTTTTACCGTTAAAAGAACATTTGAAAAAAAAAAGAAAACTGAAGGGTGTTTGATAGTTGCAGCACGTTATCCATTGTCCCAGATAAAAATTAAAGTATAATGTGTGTTTGCGTCCGAATCAGCTATTTTGGGGCCTGCAGTTACAACTGCTTAAACAAATGAAAGTAACAGCGGGAACGTCGAAAAATACCAG
The DNA here is from genome assembly GCF_021461385.2 of Schistocerca piceifrons. Classification (NCBI taxonomy): domain Eukaryota; kingdom Metazoa; phylum Arthropoda; class Insecta; order Orthoptera; family Acrididae; genus Schistocerca; species Schistocerca piceifrons. The sequence continues at coordinate 44,861,498 of NC_060143.1, forward strand.
TCCGTCGTGTGCTTTGTCCTATGCTTTAAAGAAAGCATCAGGCATTGTTAACCATTTCGACCTAACGTTGAAGGATGAATGCTCACACAAACTTTCTGCTAACGTAAAAGTTAAGCTAAGAGGGAAGTACGGTGTGCTTTACACTAGGGCTTGTACTTCGAACTCTGAGAGTGAGGGTTTCCAGGCGGGGCAGGAAAAATTCTATACAAATTTTCGTACATTCGTCTTCAAACGGGTAGTGGCATAGCATCATTTGTTTAATTGAGAACGAAGCTATTGTTTTGTGGTCGACCGAAAGGAACTGATATCACAAAACTGCCCTATCTTTCTGATACCTCTGCATCGTATCTGGAGAAATATTTACTCAGGATTCTGTATGCTTGTATATGCCGCTTGAATAATTATGTCCTGTCACGGTAAATCAGGGTTTTGTTCATAGGTTTTGTGATGGACAGTAGCATCGTTGGAGCGTGTGACATATGCGTTGCTTTGGTAGGTAAAAACGACTACCTTTAATTTACAACTGTCGCTTGAGAATATAACGCGCCAACACGGTATGTTCTAAGATGTTGTTTATGTCTGACAACACTCGTTTGCTGCTGGGTTGTATTTTTGACAGTACCTAATGGCACAGAAGCTATAATGTATGTCATAGGAATACCACAGGACGAAAAAATATTTTGTATTGTTGACATTACTTGTAGTATTGCAATTTATTGATTGGTTTCCTTGCTTTATAGCAGTTAATAATGGGATAATGTACTCCTGAACATCTGATAAAGATATCGCACATTTGACAGCTGATGGCGAAACATGCTTCATAAGACAGCTCGATTGCTTCACAACAGATAAAGAACAACTGGAGTAGCAGCTCTGGAGCAGAAGACTGCAAAAGGTTCTCCGAAGCCAACGGCCAGAAAAAAAAGGAATGGATTTCTTGTTCGAACGAGGGGTGACTTCCAGATGGATAGTTGTAAGGAGCAGATGTGACGAACGGTTATCGTCGAAAAAGATAATCCTGTACCTTCAAAGTGATTTAGTTACATAAGTTTGCATGACGATTTGTCAATGTCGTACACATTTGCTGTCGTTCCAACGATATCTACGCCGCACATGACGCTGGAGTCTAACTACCACTGACGTCATTATTGCTGTAGCTACACGCAGCATGCAGGTAAAGTCTCCGTATGTAGCACAATCTTGGAGCAATTGCTCCTCTGACATTTCTCATGCTCGATGGAATTCTGTGCGTTTTTCTCAATTCAGCTTTCGCATTGAAGTTCATCAAAGAAGATTACACTGTAAGACAAAAAATAAAGAAGGAGGCATCATGAATGAATTACCCGGATGAGCTAGATATCGATAGGTGAAACGTACATATACAGATAAACAAATGAATACAGTTTCAGAAAAACTGGATGATTTATTCAAGAGACAGAGCTTCACAAATTGAGCAAGTCAAAAACGCTTTGTTCCATTCTGTAGCCCTTACACATGCAGTTACTAGTCTTGGCACAGGTCGATAGTGTTGTTGGATGTCCTCTTGGTGTAAAATTCTGTCCAACTGGCGCTTTACAGCGTCAAAATCCCGGGCTTGTTGGAAGGCTCTAACAAGGAGAGGTCCAGCGACGCGGAGAAGTGAGGTAGGATTTTGAGAATTGCAGTCCAATCTTTTTGTCGTTTGTTATCTGTGGCCTCCTGTGATTACAGTGCAGCACGTATATTACCTCACCTCCTAGCTTGATGCCGAAGCTTGCGTTCCTATGCTATACCCAGGGAAGGTCCCTATCTGAGAAATTACCATTCTCTCACAGAGGTTAATATTTACAGGTATGTAGGTGCGATACCTTCTATACACGTTTGCCATGTGTCAGGGATACCGCACGAAAGGAAAAATCCGGAATCGAAGTGAATGAAAATGCTATCATATTCAGATTCAAATGTCCGTATCCGTTCTTGGAAAAATAACAAATTAAAGAATTTCCATCTTTTTGCAGGTCCACCATTATTGTTTTCCTTCAATAGCTGAAGGTGTTTCACTACAGTTGCAGCACCCTCAGTGGATTTTTCCTTTTAATTGTTGCTTTTTTTTTTACATTATGTGTGCCGTGCTGTCAGCCATAGGGAAACCACAATGTAAAAAAATTGATCAATAAAATCAAAAAGTCCACTGAGATGGGGGGCGAAACATAATTGTGTACCTGCAGGAACGCGGATCCACTTTAATTCAGGATGAAAATACATTTACAGCACCGTTGTGACGAAAGAGAAGGCAGCTTGTTTTCATCCGCCACGAGTTCCTCTTCTGCGTCAACTTCTTCATCTCAGACTGGAAGTTATCTGCTAGATACGCTCCAATCTCTTGTCTTCCTCTAAAGCTTTTATCCTTTAAAACTCCATCTAGTACCATGTAAGTTATTTCCTGATGCATCAAAAGATGTTCTGTCATCCTGTCACTTCTTATTGTCAGTGTTCTCCATATATTCCTTTCCTCTCCGATTCTGCGCAGAACCTCCTCTCCCTTACCTTCTCCACCTACTTTTAAACATTTGCCCACAGCATCACATCTCAGATGCTTCCATTTTCGTCTGTTCCGGTACTCCATTGGTCCATGTTTCACTATCATACAATTCTGTGGACCAAACGTTCATTCTCAGAAATTTATTCCCGAATTTAAGGCTTATGTGTGATACGAGTAGGCCAGGTGTGTCCTTTTTGCTAATGCTAGTCTTCTTTTTACTCCTTCCTTGCTCCGTCCGTCATGGGATAATTTGCTGCCTAGGTAGCAGAATTCCTTAACTTCATCTGCTTCGTTACCATCAAGCCTGATGTTAAGTTTCTCGCTGTTCTCGGTTGTGCTACTTATCATTACTTTCGTCTTTCTTCAATTTACTCTCAGTCCATATTCTGTACGCATTAGACGGTTCATTCCATTCACCAGAACCTGTAATCATTCTTCACTTTCACTGAGGATAGCAATGTCATCAGTTTATCGCATCATTGATATCCTTTCACCTTGAATTTTATTTCCACCCTTGAATCTTTCTTCTATTTACATCTTTGCTTCTTCGATGTGTAGATTTTACAGTAGCGCCGAAAGACTACATTCTCGTCGCTCACCATTTTTAATCCGAGGTCTTAGTTCTTGGATAGGACAATGAGTGAGTTACTGTGAACAGTTCAGTCATAAGGTTGTTCTCATCAGAATCGACAGCGAACCAACACGAACAATTATTGTTTTCCTCAGAATTTCAAACATCGCAGGCCATTTTAATATTGTCGAACGCTTTTTCCAAGTCGGCAGATCCTATCAACGTGGCTTGATCTTTCTGTAATCTCGCTTCCTTTATCAACGGCAACGTCAGAACTGCCTCTCTGGTGCCTTTAACTTTCCTAACGCCAAACTGTTCGTCATCTAACACATCCTCCATTTTCTTTCCGATTCTTCCGTATATTAATCTTGTCAACTCTTAGATGTAGGAGCTGTTAAACTGATTGTGCGCTAATTCTCGCACTTGTCAGTTCTTGCAGTCTTCTTAATTGTGTGAATTACAATTTTCCGCCAGACTCATTAATATCAACATGCCACTTCCGCAATGATTCTAGGAATTCTGATGGAATGTTATCTAGCCGTTCGGCCTTATTTGATCATAAGTCTTCCAAAGCTCTTTTAAATTCTTATTCTAATGCTGAATCCGCTATCTCTTCTATATCGACTCGTTTTTCTTCTTCTATCCAATCAGACAAATTTTCCCCCTCGTAGAAGGGTTCAATGTAGTCTTTGTACCCATCCGCTCTCTCCTCTGCATTTAACAGTGGAATTCCCACCCTTGTTTTAATTTCACCGAAGTTTTTTTATTTTTATTTAGCTGTATGCTGAGTCAGTCCTTCTGAAAATTATTTCTTTTTTGATTTCTTCACTTTTTCCATGCAACCATTTAGCCTTGCACTTCCTACTTATTTCATTCCTAAGCGAACCGTATTTATGTATGCCTGAGTTTCCATGAACATTCATTCGGGAGGACGACGGTTCAATCCCGTCTCCGGCCATCCTGATTTAGGTTTTCCGTGATTTCCCTAAATCGTTTCAGGCAAATGCCGGGATGGTTCCTTTGAAAGGGCACGGCCGATTTCCTTCCCAATCCTTCCCTAACCCGAGCTTGCGCTCCGTCTCTAATGACCTCGTTGTCGACGGGACGTTAAACACTAACCACCACCACCACCACCACCCTGAACATTTTTGTATTTCTTTTTTTCATCCATCAACTGAAGTATTTCTTGTGCTACTCATGTTTTCTTCGCAGTAACCTTATTTGTACCAATGTTTTATTTTCCAACATCTGTGATTAGCCTTTTTAGAGATGTCCATTTCTTATCAACTGCACTGCCTACTGAGCCATTCGTTATCGCAGTATCTATAGCTTTAGACAACTACAATCGTATCTCGTCATTCCTTTGTACTTCCTGATTAGTATCCTAAACTTCGGCCTTCTTTTCATCAATACTAAATAATCATCTGAATCTGTATATGCTCCTGGGTACGGCTTACAATCCAGTAGCTGATTTCGGAATCTCTGCCTGACAATGATGTAATCTAACTGAAATCGTTCTGTATCTCCCGAACTTTTCCAAGCATTCTTCTTCCTCTTATGATTCTTGAACAGAGTATACGCTATTACTTGCTGGAATTTATTGCAGAAATCAATTAGTCCTTTTCCTCTTCCATTTCTTGTACCAAACCCTTTTCTTCCGTAACCCTTTCTTCTACACCTTACCGTAAAATTGCATTCCAATGCCTCAGAACTATTAGATTTTAATCTTCCTTTGCGTTCAATATCCTCATACATCTGCTCTGTGTCTTCATCTTCAGGTCGCGACTTCGCCATGTACGCCTGAGCAACCTTGGTCGGTGTTGGTTTGCTGTTGATTCTGATCGCAGCAACCCTGGAGCGACTAGTGAGCTGGGGTCGGTCGATCGTCTACAATGCAAACTGATCGGCAACGGTATTACCACGGTTACTAGATGTAACACACTTCCGACAACCGCACACACTCCGACGCTCGCGCCGCTGTAGGTAGATGCCTTCTGGCCACTGGAGAGGGCGGTCTTCAGGCGTTGGTCGCCCGCGACGTTGCCGACCGGCTAGTGTGTGGAGCGACCAACGAGCTGGGATTGCTACACCCCTGTCTCTGAACTGTTCACAGTAACTCTCTATCCTGCGTTTCTAATGGTAATGAATACTACTCACATTGTACCATTCTCTATACTCGTCTGACCAGAAATCATTGCCTTCTTTCTACTTCACCTCATTGATCCCTTTATATCTAGATTGAACATTTGAATTTCCCTTTTCAGATTTTTCCTACCACATTTTAACTTCTGTCATTCCACGGCCCGATAAGTAGGGTGTTATTCTTCCGTTGGTTACTCATTCTTTTCTTCATGGTCACCTCCCCTTTGGGAGTCCTCTCCCGAAGATCTGAATGAGGGACTAGTCAGGAATCTTTTACCAATGGGGAGATCATCATGCATTGGCGGAGCTGTCATTTGTACTCCTGATGTGATTATGGCCGCAAGACGGAATTAAAGGACTTTGAACGTAGAATGTAAGTTGGAGCTAGATGCATGGGACAGTCGATTCCGGAAACCGTTAGGGAATTATAGACAATATGTCCTGTGGCCACATGTTATGTATCTTTAGTGCAGTGGTTTCCGTTGGCTTCTCGTCTTCATGCCGTTGATCATTAGTTATTCTTCCACCTTTAAGGAGTGTTTCCCACCCGCAAGACAAGAGAGTGCCCTGAGCCTCTATCCGCATCCCCTACCTCTTTGACAAGGCCGTTGGCTGAATGAAGATGACTTCTTATACAGAAAGTCTTCGGCCGCCATTGATTGACGATTTTTATTCAAAATTTAGGAGGTAGGCACTCGGGACCGAGGCCTTTTTGATTAAGAATCGAAGATGTTACCCCAGAACGACGGAACAGACCTGGACCAGCGAAATGTGAACCACAGGCACAATGTGAGAACGTCACCGTCGGATAGCTATGCTGAAGGAGAAGAACGGAGCGACTACGCCGCAACGACTATCGTCACCTCAGTTGCGCCATCTAAGCCATAAAAATCTCTGCTAACCAAAATACATCTGCAACAATCTACAGGTACATTCTCCCATACCTTCCGTAGCAGATTACAGGTAGTTAATTCTAAATGAGTTACCTAACGTATCGGAAGGTGCTTAGAGAACTATTAGTTGGTTTACGGGAGTGGTATACTCATAGGTGATGAAAGTCATGGGATAGCGATATACACACATACAGATGGCGGCAGTATCGCGTAGACAAGCTATAAAAGGGCAGTGCATTGGTGGAGCTATCATTTGTACTCAGGTGATTGATGTGAAAGATTGCCGAATTAACACACTTCCAACGCAGAAAGGTAGTTGGAGCAAGATGCATGGGATGTTCTATTTCGGAGACCGTTAGGGAATTCAGTATTCCTTGATCCACAGTGTCAACTTAGTGCCGACAATACCGAATTTTAGGCATTACGTCACCATGGACAACATAATGCCCGAGAGCTTTCACTTAACGACCGAGAGCAGTGGCGTTTGCCTAGAGCTGTCAGCGGTAACAAAAAAACTCTAATGGCTCTAAGTACTAAGGGAATTAAAACCTGAGGTCATCAGTCCCCTAGACTTAGAACTACTTAAATCTAACTAACCTAAGAACATCACGCACATCCAATCCCGAGGAAGGATTCGAACCTGCGACCATAGCAGCAGCGCGGTTCCAGCCTGAAGCGCCTAGAACCGCTCGGCCATAGCGGCAGGCCCGGCGGTAACAGACAACTAACACTCTGTGTAATAACAGCAGGAATCGAGGTGAGATACACGTCGAATGTATCTGTCAGGAGAGTGCGACGAAATTTGGCGTAAATGGCCTGTGGCATCAGAAGATCGACATGAGTACCTTTGCAAGCAGCACGACAGCACCTGCAGCGCCTCTCTTGTACTCGTTACCGTATCAGTTGGACCCTAGACGCCAGTATTTCTACATTCTCAATTATTTGCTGGATGTATTCCAGTCTCTGTCTTCCTCTGCATCTGGGCACTAGAGGACTGGATAAAGTGTCCTGGTCAGGTGAGTCCCAATTTCAGTTGGTAAGAGCTGATGGTAGGGTTCAAATATGGCGCAGACTGCATGATACATAGTCCCAAGTTGTCAGTTGGCACTGTGCAAACTGGTGGTGTCTCTATAACGGTATGGTCTGTGTTTACTTGGAATGGACTAGGTCCTTTTGTCCAACTGAACAGACTATTCATCGAAAATAATTATGCTCGGCTACATGGAGACCATTTGCAGCCATCTTAGACTTTATGTTCCCAAACAACGATGTAATTTTTATGAATGCAATGGGCCTTGTCGTCGATCTACAGTTGCTCATCCCGGACTGTTCGCGCGAATGTTTTGGTTACCCAGATCACCCGAAATGGATTACGTCGAATATTTATAGGACACAATCGAGAGGTTAGTTCGTCCACAAAATCCTGCACGAGCAGCACTTTCGAAGTTATGGATATCTATACTCGTATAGAAGCAAAATGGCTCAATATTTTCGCAGGGGAGTCCATGCCACGTCAATTCGCAGCACCAGGCCAGGAAAAAACAGGCCTGAAATGATATTAGGAGGTGTCTTAGGACTTTTGTCACCTCAGTCCGCTACATATGACCATCAACTGTCAACTGTACGTTGCCGAAACGTAGTATTTCTACAGCATATTGAAGTTGTCTTCATGTGCAGAATATGTATTGATGGTGATACTGAGGGCTGGTAAAGCAGAGGACAAAGAATGTAAGACGGATGAACGAATAAGTGCACGAATGAGCAACTGAAACAACCAATTAATGAGAAAAAATTTGAGTAGTTAAACTGAGCTTCAAAGCTGCTTGTCACAATGAAAACTTTCAGAATTTTACTTTCTTACACGTATTCTAAACGGCAAGCGAACTGCAAAATATTTCTGTGCCAAGCAACATATTACCAAAGGTATTACAAACTTTGATGACTTACGAGGGAGTTCTGAAGTCAAACACTTTGGTGCTTAGGGCTAACCAATGGGAATGGAGCGCCACTGCATGCTTTCTCAGTCTGCATGCCACTTAGAAGACACAAAAGCAATGATCTCGAGTCTACTGTCGCATTCAGGTGGACGACGGTTCGAATACGCATTCGACCATCCAGATTTTGATATTCCATGATTTCCCTAAATTGCACCAGGAAAATGAAGGAATGGTTCTTCTGAAAGAGCAAGGCCGGTTTTCTTCACCATCCTTGCAACATTCCGAGCTTGTTCTCCGTATCTAATTACCTCAGTGTCGACGGACGTTAAAAACTAATTTTCCTTACTTTTCGATTCTAGTCTGGTGTGAATCTCTATCGCCGTTTCCGGGTCCTACGATTCTGCTATGGATGAGTAAAGTATTACACGAAATGCACTCGCCGTTGCAAAATACGAGCCACCATAGCTGTATAACGTAATGACGGCAGCGAAAATCTGTGCCGGACTGGGGCTGAACCCGGATTTCCCGCTTTACGCGAGCGGTCGCCTTAAGCGCTTTGGTTATCCGTGTAAGACCCACGGACAGACCCATACTTCCATACATTAATGTGTACTGAGTGGGTGATGCACGCTATTAATGAATAAATGTGCCAAGGTAGCCAAAGTACAATTGAACCTAAGTAGTCTTGTTATCAATTACAGTAACGATATCTTAGAGCATTACACCACTTTCGTTAACGATACCACAATTGCTAAACGTTGCCTGGCCTGTCCTAATAAGGTATTACTAATGTATCCGGGAAATGTTAGTGCTTGGACCAAGTCCGTGGTTGGTGCACTTGCGATGACTCGGCAGTTTGGACGCGATCGTGAGGCATCAGCATCCAACTAGTGGGAGAGGGGCGTGGACGGCGTAAAGCCTTGAGTGTATTGTGTGCGTAGAGAAAAGAACTGTGATTGAGGGACCGCGCAGTGGTCGGTTTTTAATACCAGAGAACGATGAACAGTTAACTCCCGATATCGACTGAGTGGAGAGTGGCCAGGCTGCTTTCTATAAATTCATCCAGCGGAAGAATACGAAGAAAGAGTGATGGTGGTATGTGAGTTACAGAAACGAGATAGTGCCGGCGATAGCTGGCCTGCGTACGACGAATGTATTGTCACCTGCTGCTGTGGCGGCTGCTGGAATGTGATCTCCGCGGTTGTGTTGCTGGTGTACTGGCAGGGTGGCAACCCGCAGTACACTGTCGTGTGGCTGATGGCTGAGCTGTAGGTGCAGCCGATTTACAGTACACGCTCTAGCTTAATCTGCATCGAGCTACAGCAGAAACCCTTACATGTCCTCTGCATTCAACAGGACAACCAGTCAACGTTAGCCACTATTACAGTCAGGATACACATTTCTGAAAACTGCAGTCAGCACAAAGCTTTCGACATTTCTTTGAATACGTTAAAGGTCTTTATGTGGAAATTCCGAGAGCATTGGCTGTATATTACATGACTTCAGTGAATCTGTATATTTCCGATTTATACTGAGCGAGGTGGCGCAATAGTTAGCACCCTGGACTCTCATTCGGGAGGACGACGGTTCAATCTCGTGTCAGGCCATTCTGACTTAGGTTTTCCGTAATTTCCCTGAATCACTTCAGGCAAGTGCCGGGATGGTTCCCTTCAAAGGGCACTGCCGATTTCCTTCCCCACCCTTCCCTAATCCTACGAGACTAATGACCTCACTGTTTGGCCTCTTCCACCAAATCAGTCCAATCCAATCCGATTTATAATTAGAAAAATTAGGCTAGCAGACTGAGCCACGCGTGCTCTTAGCACGTAACGTGCCTACAAGAAGATTTTATCTACAACTTCTTGAAATCAGGTTACGAATTTATTACAACTGAAAGTGATAGTAGAATCCATTTAAATATTCATTTATGCCCACTATTATTTCCGTTATGTAATGAAAGTTGTAAGTACCCGACAGTATGTTCCCTTCCCTTTTAAATCACAACCAGATAGCGTTATAAAAAATCTGTTGGGTCTAAACTTCATGTGAAAAAGGGAATTTACTCGGAACATGTTTCTGAAGAAATATTTGCATGTACTCAGACAAGACATGAGCAGTGGGTCAGTTTGCAAGTTAAACGGTAATGATGGGTAGTTGAGTAACAAACTTATAAAAGAGACGTAGAGATTATTAGCAGTAAATACAACTGACAAGCAGAATTGGAAATATAACGCCTTCTTTTCAGAGTCAGTTTGCTGCGACAACCAACTAGTAAGTCAGGGTTGGTAATGGACGTACTATCCTGTCTGGAGCTGGAACGCTACTCGTGAAAGGCTCTGACGGAGAAGAATGAAATACAGGGAGTTTTCAAGAGCCTCCGCCAGTCCTACAGTGAAAGCATTGGCTAGTGGAGGTAGTTAGTCAGTAGGTTCCACTTACAGTTAAGAAACTTTCATTAATGACGTCAAGTAGAACAGATGCAATATTCTGTCAGCGGGGATTGAGACCGTGCAGTCGTCAATGACAACCACAGAACAGGTTGTAACGAGAGAACCAGAAAATCAAGAAAGTTGTCTGCCAGACTGCAAGTGCTTTCTTCGATCCTGTGGCGTAGCCGATGCAGTGGAATTGTATAAATCGTTCTTCTGAAGGAATTTCATGTGTAGTTTCACTACTCCGCATAATGGGTTTTTGAGGTGTTAGTTAGTACAACTTAACTGACGGAAATGCAGAAAATAACCTATTTCGGTTGATATTTATTATTGAGTTAATTACATCTGAATACTACAGATCAACAATATAAAACGTTTAGAGAGCTGGAAGGCTGGTTTTGACCACACACTAGGGAAGAAACCGGCAGCAGCGGTCGAACGCCAACTGATGACAAGATCACCATGTGATGCGAAGCGGGGTGTTCGTAGACAAATTTTGCGTATTGAAGTGTGTGACAAGTTAGATTTCAAGCTCTGGTTCCAAAACCAAAACAATATTTTGTTGCTAACCTGAAGAATTGTAAAGAGGGTTATTATGAAACAGGTGTTGACATTAAGTCTGCAGAACACAGAGGAAACTACAGAGCTGTTCGCGTCTTCAGATGACTTGTAGTTTAAAACAATAGTCACGAACGACGGAGGCAGAAATAATAACGCTTCGGTACCACAGCATAATTGGAAAACTCGCAGAAGTTTTGAACGAAGTGAAAACTACAAATTTAGAAAAACGTTAGGCGGTAATAGAGGGCGTCATTCTGAACAGTCCTTAAGGTGACTAAAAATGTAGATACAACAAATAAGAAGGACGGAGGGCATAACGGTCGGAATTGGTAGGATGAGGTAACACAAATCGAAGTTCGTAATTTCGAGGCGGTGACACCGGAAACAAACAGACTAGCTAAAAGCTAGAAAGCTACCAGAATACATTGCATTGCTAAAGACTTGAAACAGATTACCTTCCACAAATCTAAGAGCCACCGAACAGTTTAATATCCTCATTTACTGTGCATAATACTGAGATGTGACGAGCAGAAGAACTATTAAGAACTTGGATTCAGAAAGCAGCTAACTTTACAAGAAGAGCTCTACACAAGCCGGCGGATAAGAAATAAATAGCAGCAAAGGCAATATGAAAAATGGAGATCACGGCGGAAGTCATGACTCTTGTGCATTCACTAAAAACTTACAGAAAAATACTAACGAGAAATCTCCAGAAATCTTGCCTTCTTACGAGATATATTGCAAATATCTGTCTGGTTTACTGTGTGGTACGTGAGAGGTATTAAGAGCTATAGGAGACCACATCTATAAGTAGATCCCGCAAACAGTTGAGAGTAAGGATATTTACAATATAAGAAATCCACTTTAGCTCATAAGATAAGAGCAAAATCTTCGACAAGCAAACGTGACCGAGTGGCAGAGATAGGAGTACAATAAGGGAACAGAGGAAATCATTTTGTATTTCAATTAGACTCTGTAGCTGCTAAGAACAAAAGTATGATAGTAAACACCTTAAGGAGGGTAAGGCAACGGCCTTGCCGCAATGGATACACCGGTTCCCGCGAGATCACCGAAGTTAATCGCTGTCGGGCGTGGCCGGCACTTGAATGGGTGGCCATCCAGCCGCCATGCGCTATTGGCATTTTACGGGGTGCACCTGGCCTCGAGATGCCGATTGAGAAGCTACTAGACCGAATAGTAGCGTCTCCAGTCAAAGAAAACTATCACAACGACCGGGAGAGCAGTGTGCTGACCACACGCCCCTTCTATCCGCATCCTCAACTGAGGGTGACACGGCGGCCGTATGGTCCCGATGGGCCACTTGTGGCCTGAAGACGGAGTGTCTTAAGGAGGGTAGGACGAGAAGTAATAATTTAGCAAGAATTTGATGTAAATCGTATATAACCTTTGCGAATATCTGACTTCTGATTAGGCTGATGGTTACTGACGACAGAGAAGCTACGGGAATACATCGTCAGCGCTCCACTTCTTCCCTCCCTCCCCCAACAGCTTCCACCCACCAACCAATGTGTGTAAGGCGAAAAATTGAGAGACTTATTTAAGAACACTCAAGTATGGCACATATGCCCTTCTGCATCCAGTGTTTGCTGCGAAGTCTAGTAGGCGGTCTTGTCAAACCGCCTAGAAAGATTTCGGTTGTCGAAGAATAACAAATTTCATTCAGAAAATGTGGTCCACAGAAAGACCCAGAATGAATCATGCCAGATGGAAGAAAACGTCGAATGGAATCGGCTAAAACAGTAAAGTCTACTAGTAAAATGTCGGAAGTGTGAGAAAAAGATGCCTCGAACCCTCACAGAGAAATATATAAAACTCCATCACTTAGTATGTGATGACAATGAAGGATGGCCGCATCCACACACATAAAACACATATACTCTCCACACATACACAATAATATTTTTTGGCTGAACCAACGTTCTTATCGAAGGAGGTTGTCCCAGAAATAAATGACTGTGGTCCCAATTCCCTGGTTCCGACCAAGGTTTTTGGGAAGTTTCCCTTGGAAGTAATATGTATGCCGAAACTGCCAATCTCCAACTTATTCCTGATTGGGATCTCTCACTTTCCTCATTATCAGCTTGAAACATATGTGCTCTGAACATATATACAATATTAATTTTTGGCTCGGCCAACGTTCTTATCGAAGAACGTTGTCCCAGAATTAAAATAATGTAGTCCCAATTCCCCGGTTTCGACCAAGGTTATCGGGAAGTTTCCCTTGGTTATCAGGCATATGCCGAAACTGGCAAGCTCCTTCCATTTATTTCTAATTGGGATCTTCCGTTTCTCCATTATCAGCTTGTGTGATATTTGGATGAAGAGAACAGAGACTCTCCAATGGACCCGCTCTTGAACAGCCCGCTTCACTCCTAGGAGTGGTATAAGGGAAGGATAACTCTACGGTAATACATTTAGATATGGTATTCCCGCAAATGTCAAATTTTTTCATGTGAGTTTAATGAAGGCAGGAAGGTAGGAATGAAGGCGGATGTAGTATGTTTGGGAATTGACATTTACATATATATATATGAGCACATACAGAAATTCAGATACATACACACACGCACACACACAGCATTAAATTTTGAGCTAGATTATTCTCCCGGTCTGACGCAGTCATTCGGGAGCTTTCCCTAGAGAAACAAATTAATATGAATCCATTTCCACAACGCGATAAAGATTTTCGGCAGAATAGTCTCCGTTGACGAGCGACGACCGGAAGTGATCATGTCCTCCCATGTATTTCGGAATTAGAACCCCTTTGCTCTACTCCCAACCTTCTATGATACATGGCTGAAAGAACCATGACCATACATTGGAACGGTTCTCAAATAGCCCTTTCTATTCTCTGGAGTAGAGAATGTAAAGTGTAATAAAGATAATGCCAGTAATTGCCATGAGGAAGATAGAAACCACTTGTCCGATATTGTAAGTGGTGAACTGTAAGAAAAAACTAAACTTTATTTTAAAAAATTGTGTAAACATTAAGGAAGTGTCAGAGACCAAAGAATTTGATTTCGATAAGCAAAATCTGTCACATTACCTTGTGTTTTGTTGTTCCTACATTATTATCAGCTAAGCCACTAAAGTAGTGGAACGAGATGAGCTGAGAGTATATTATTTTTAGTATCGGTACATGTGCATGGGAGGGAAGTAAATGGATAGCACATTGTTGTGAATCAGCTAGCAGGCGATAGGTCCTCTGTAATCGCCTGTACGACGAACTTTCCTTAAGGCTTGCACACTGACTAAAAGGGGAACCGCCAGATGCATTTACTACAATTTGTCCTCGACACCTCTCCTTCCGCTGTTCATGAGAGAGGCTCAAGGGTTTGATGGTAAAAGGCGCAATTGATCCGTAAACACATCAGCAAAAGGAAGTGATTATCTTTATGAGAAAATGTGGGTGACACAAAAGTCATAACAAAAGGGATGATTCTGAATGTCAGTAGCTAATAACTGAAAAATGACTTAAAGAAGTTAAAGGACAAAAGAACGGCCGCGAACTGATACAGAGACACCAGAAGTAAATAAAAAAGCAGAATGTTTTCTAAATTATGCATACTATCTTTCTCTTGACGTTGTTTATCGTTTTGTATCTTGGGTGTGGAATTGTCTTGAACTTGAGAAGAAGCAAAATCCGAAACAAAGATTGACGAAAGAGAAGAACGAGACTTTCATATAGTGAGGTTGATGAGAAACATATAAAAACTATACTCAGGAATATATAGAAAATAAAAGAATATATAGACTATATACGTAAAATGCAGAGTCTCGCGGTTGCAACATTGAATAAAGAGTTCTCCGGTTTCCAGCCACGTCAAATGATTGAAATTACACAAGCTTTCGGCTAAACACGCCTTGGCCATTGTCAAGTGGTATGGTTGTCAGTGAGCTGCTGATCCGCCCGCCCTTATGTTCACTTGCTGCTGGCTGTGACTTCACTGGTGCTCGCGGCATCACCATATATGGGCACGTTGTGCCTTGTGTTTCGAAGTTCCCTCTTCAGCTGTGTTGTCGTAGGGTTCCACACCGTTCTAAGCTGACGGCCACCGTCCTTATTTACTGTGTTATCGATGACTTTTACTTCAACGGCAGTCCCACAAGCCGTCAGTGAGAGCAACGACAGTGGTTTCACCAAACTTTATCCGGTGACCGTTTTCTAAAGCATGCTCTGCTAAAACGGTTTTGTCGGTGTAGCGTAGGAGATAAAATTTCTCAAGCTCTTTCCTGCGTTGTTCCACAGAGCACACTTACCGGGAAACCTCACGCGACTCAATATCGGGAATAATAGGAAAGACATCTAAACTTCTCAACCGCTCCTCTGTGGAATACAGTGTGGTCTAGAAGCACACAGACAGCCTGCTCCTTATGCTGTGCCGAAGATCCACAAGGGTATGAGGCCATTCCTGTTCATCGCATCCATTATCGGTACACCAACGTTTAAGCTGGCGAAGTACTTGGTCAATCTCCGCGCTCCACCTGGGGGACATCGCGAAGATCATATTGAAAACAGGCCGGGCTACCCATCGCAATCCCGTCCGTCCGATCGTAGATGTAAGAGTGTGCTTAAATAGCTCGACTACGTTGCTTACAAGGAACTGGGGTAGTAGATCCAAAGAATCTTCGTCAGGTAGATTCATAAACAGAGCACCACATCAAAAATGGCCATTATGTAACGCGACTTGTAAGCAACGTACTCGAGCTACTTAGGGAGACTCCTACGTTTGCGATCAGACGGACGGCGTTGCAATGGGTAGCCCGTTAGCTCCAGCTCTTACAAACTTTTCCGTCATTTGCACCAATGGATGTGATAAACTTGACCAATGCTTGGAGCACGCCAGCGGAATTAAAAGGAACATTCAGTTAACTATGGAGGTAAAAGAATGCAACACATTGCCCTTCCTCGACGTCCTATCAGCCTCAAATGAAGTATATGCCTTGGCACATATAAAAATCCTGCCTACGCCGATCTGTATTTGCACGCCATCGGCGAAGGAGAAAAGAGACCCACTTGCAATATCGTGAATATACCGCATACCATGCACATGCGGAAAAGTTTATGTCGGGATGACTGGACGATCCAATAACACCAGGATCAAAAGGCATAAGCGACATTGCAGGTTGGGGCAGGCGGAGAAATCGGCCGTGGCAGAGCACGCACTGAATGAGACCGACCACGTAATAAAATTCGCCGACACGGAAGTTCTGGCTGTAGAGAAGCACTATCACACGCGCTTGTTCAGAGAAGCTGTGGAAATACAAAAACACGCGAATAGTTTGAACAAGAAAGAGGAAAGCCTTAAGGTAAACGGATCCTGGCTTCCCGTACTGCAGTGAACGACCGTCGCAGGTAGCAAGAGGAGAACCGCACCGGAAATGACCGCGGAGAAGCCCTCGGACGTTGGCGCGACAGGTACATATAGTCTGCGCCCGCGAGCTCGGCTCCAGTTCACCACCGGCAATGGAGGGTGAAGCTTTGACAATGCCAGCCACTCGTGCTGGCGAAACGTCAGAAAAATCATTAGATGAACGTCGGCCGAAGAACCCGAGACAGAAGCCAATAGGCAGTTTGTCAACAAGTGGCCACGAAAGCCTCAACAATTTTGTAATGTATAATTAGTCTTATTATGTGTATATAGAAGTATATTCTCTTTCTATTTAAAGCTACCATGAATTAATTTTCTACATCAAATGTATTTTCTGTATAAAGTATGCATGAAACTAAAAATGTAATGTATTAAGTTATTTAAGGAATAATGCACTGAAGCAGCAATGAACTACATTCTTTTCCTACTAACAAATTTAGAAACATAAGCGTATTTCTCATGTAAAGATAAAATTCATGTATTCCACGAATCAAATGCTCAGTCGGTAGTTAATCTGTATAATGCCAAATGTATGTATCTAAGGTATGACATAGAGTATACCGCAAATACCAACAATGGGACAAACAAACAGCTGCTGAATATCGTGCAGTGTCCGGACTTGCAACACTTCCAGTAGTACACCAATACACACAAACACAGTAAGCACAAATAGGCACAAACAATTTCAGATGAGAATAGCTCGAGGTTCTACCGATACCTTCTCACCAGAAATACGAGGGCAGTTCAATAAGTAATGCAACACTTTTTTTTCTCGGGCAATTTTGGTTGAAAAAACCGGAAATTTCTTCTGGAATATTTTCAAACATTCCCACTTCATCTCGTATAGTTTCATTGACTTCCGACAGGTGGCAGCGCTGTACGGAGCTGTTAAAATGGCGTCTGTAATGGATGTGCGTTGCAAACAACGGGCAGTGATCGAGTTTCTTTTGGCGGAAAACAAGGGCATCTCAGATATTCATAGGCGCTTGCAGAATGTCTACGGTGATCTGGCAGTGGACAAAAGCACGGTGAGTCGTTGGGCAAAGCGTGTGTCATCATCGCCGCAAGGTCAAGCAAGACTGTCTGATCTCCCGCGTGCGGGCCGGCCGTGCACAGCTGTGACTCCTGCAATGGCGGAGCGTGCGAACACACTCGTTCGAGATGATCGACGGATCACCATCAAACAACTCAGTGCTCAGCTTGACATCTCTGTTGGTAGTGCTGTCACAATTGTTCACCAGTTGGGATATTCAAAGGTTTGTTCCGGCTGGGTCCCTCGTTGTCCAACCGAACACCATAAAGAGCAAAGGAGAACCATCTGTGCGGAATTGCTTGCTCGTCATGTGGCTGAGGGTGACAATTTCTTGTCAAAGATTGTTACAGGCGATGAAACATGGGTTCATCACTTCGAACCTGAAACAAAACGGCAATCAATGGAGTGGCGCCACACCCACTCCCCTACCAAGAAAAAGTTTAAAGCCATACCCTCAGCCGGTAAAGTCATGGATACAGTCTTCTGGGACGCTGAAGGGGTTATTCTGTTCGATGTCCTTCCCCATGGTCAAACGATCAACTGTGAAGTGTATTGTGCTACTCTTCAGACATTGAAGAAACGACTTCAGCGTGTTTGTAGGCACAAAAATCTGAACGAACTTCTCTTTCTTCGTGACAACGCAAGACCTCACACAAGTCTTCGCACCCGAGAGGAGCTCACAAAACTTCAGTGGACTGTTCTTCCTCATGCACCCTACAGCCCCGATCTCGCACCGTCGGATTTCCATATGTTTGGCCCAATGAAGGACGCAATCGGTGGGAGGCACTATGCGGATGATGAAGAAGTTATTCATGCAGTACGACGTTGGCTCCGACATCGACCAGTGGAATGGTACCGTGCAGGCATACAGGCCCTCATTTCAAGGTGGCGTAAGGCCGTAGCATTCAATGGAGATTACGTTGAAAAATAGTGTTGTGTAGCTAAAAGATTGGGGAATAACCTGGTGTATTTCAATGCTGAATAAAACAACCCCTGTTTCAGAAAAAAAAATGTGTTGCATTACTTATTGAACTGCCCTCGTAGGTAGAAATAGGCCATTACCAACCAACATGCTACATAAGCTTTATTGCACATCCAGATACAATATATAACTTCCCTCTATATATTGTAAATTATTTCCACCACAGTCACTGTATTACATTTTTATTTTTCTTTGACATTAGCATGTATAAATTATATTTTAATCAGCTAAATGGAAACAAATTGCGTAGAGCCATTTTAACAACTTTTAAGCACTCAATTCGCTGTAACCTTAGATAAATTTTTATGTATGTTCTTGATATTGCTTAAAACAAGCGTTAACAACTGTACACCAATAACATTCTAATACTGAGAAGTTTTTGCTGTTGGATTCAGAAGCATCCGACCCACCTTACATTTCAAGGTGGTGGGTTACTCTGTACTGTTAATGAAATAAAATAAATAAGTTTCTCCTCGAACAAAAGTTGTTATCTACGACGTGCTCTATAACCGCTAGACGTTTGATACAAAAACTTTGAAACACCCTGTATATTGTCTAAGATGTAACAACACAAATTTTATTATGAGTGAATTTAATATGTGGCACGGATTCTTCGTCTCCCAGATCTGTAACCCTAGTGTGTTGTGCTTGCATGACATTAGAGAATTCAGAATCGTCCATACAATATCTACTATGCATAGTAACGACCTATGGCTCTAAGCGGCCAGTGCAAAACAAGGTAAGTACCAAAAGAAGGAATTTGATGTACAAACATTTTTATCCGTTACTATCCAGCTTATGTCGCATACTTAGAAGGACAGTTAGTGGCGCATTTGGCGACACATGGCCTCGACTCGTGTCGCGGCGATTTTTCGCAGCGAAACGCGGGGCAACACGAGGTGGGAGTGAGGCTGTTAGTTCAAACCCGCCATGAACACAAAGGTGATATCAGTCATAGGCCTCGTGCAAAATCGACTGTACCTGTAAACTTGGCAAAGACAATTTTTTTTTTCTTTTCCATTAGCGAGGAACGTATGTAAAAGACCAATCGCGTTGGGAACATGCTAGGAACTAACTGCCGGAGAGTCTTTGAACCGAGTCGCCGAAAAAAGGCCAACTGTTCTCGTGTCGAAAAAAAAGGTCACTTGTAAACGGCTAGTAGTGGGATGGATATTATCTTATGATTACTGGAAGACGATGCAAACGATGTTAAACCTCATTCTACCACATTGTTGTTATTGTTGAGGTCTTCAGTCCTGAGACTGGTTTGATGCAGCTCTCCATGCTACTCTGTCCTATCCAAGCTTCTTCATCTCCCAGTACCTACTGCAGCCTACATCCTTCTGAATCTGCTTAGTGTATTCATCTCTTGGTCTCCCTCTACAATTTTTACCCTCCACGCGGCCCTCCAATACTAAATTGGTGATCCCTTCACGCCTCAGAACATGTTCTGCCAGCCGACCCGTTCCTCTAGTCAAGTTGTGCCACAGACTCCTCCTCTCCCCAATTCGATTCAATACCTCCTCAATAGTTATCTATCCATTTAATTTTCAGCATTCTTCTGTAGCACCACATTTAGAAAGCTTCTGTTCTCTGCTTGTTCAAACTATTTATCGTCCATGTTTCACTTCCATGCATGGCTGCACTCCATTCAAATACTTTCAGAAACGACTTTCTGACACATAAATCTATACTCAATGTTAACAAATTTCTCTTCTTCAGAAACGCTTTCTTTGCCATTGCCATTGCCATTGCCATTGCCAGTTATTTTGCTCCCCAACTAGCAAAACTCCTTTACTACACTAAGTGTCTCATTTTCTAATCTAATCCCTCAGCATCATCCGACTTAATTCTACTACATTCCATTATCCTCGTTTCACTTTTGTTGATGTTCATCTTACACTACTGGCCATTAAAATTGCTGCACCACGAAGATGACGTGCTACAGATTCGAAATTTAACCGACAGGAAGAAGATACTGTGATATGCAAATGATTAGCGTTTCAGAGCATTCACAAGGTTGGCGCCGGTGGTGACACCTACAACGTGCTGACATGAGGAAAGTTTCCAACCGATTTCTCATAAACAGACAGCAGTTGACCGGCGTTGCCTGGTGAAACGTTGTTGTGATGCCTCGTGTAAGGAGGAGAAATGCGTACCATCACGTTTCCAACTTTGATAAAGGTTGGATTGTAGCCTATCGCAATTGCGGTTTATCGTATCGCGACATTGCTGCCCGCGTTAGTCGACATCCAATGACTGTTAGCAGAATATGGATTCGGTGGCTTCAGGAGGACAATACGGATCACCGTGCTGGATCCCAACGGCCTCTTATCTCTACCAGTCGAGATGACAGGCATCTTATCCGCATGGCTGTAACGGATCGTGCAGCCACGTCTCGATCCCTGAGTCAACATACGGGGAAGTTTGCTAGACAACAACCATCTGCACGAACAGTTCGACGACGTTTGCAGCAGCATGGACTATCAGCTCGGAGACCATGGCTGCGGTTACCCTTGACGCTGCATCACAGACAGGAGCGCCTGCGATACTGTACTCAACGACGAACCTGAGTCCACGAATAGCAAAACGTAATTTTTTTCGGATAAATCCGGGTTCGGTTTACAGCATCATGATGGTCGCATCCGTGTTTGGCGACATCGGGGTGAACGCACATTGGAAGCGTGTATTCGTCATCGCCATACTGGCGTATCACCCGGCGTGATGGTATTGGGTGCCATTGGTTACACGTCTCGGTCACCTCTTGTTCTCACTGACGGCACTTTGAACAATGGGCGTTACATTTCAAATGTAATACGACCCGTGATTCTACCCTTCATTCGATCCCTGCGAAACCCTACATTTCAGTAGGATAATGCACGACTGCATGATGCAGGTCCTGTACAGGCCTTTCTGGATACAGAAAATGTTCGACTGCTGCCCTGGCCAGCACATGCTCCAGATCTCTCACCAATTGAAAACGTCTGGTCAATGGTGGCCGAGCAAGTAGATCGTCGCAATACGCCAGTCACTACTCTTGATGAAGCTGCATGGGCAGCTGTACCTGTAAACGCCATACAAGGTTTGTTTGACTCAATGCCAAGGAGTACCAAGGCCGTTTTTACGGCCAGAGGTGGTTGTTCTGGGTACTGATTTCTCAGGATCTATGCACCCAAATTGCGTGAAAATGTAATCACATGTCAGTTCTAGTGTAATATATTTGTACATTGAATACCCATTTATCATCTGCATTTCTTCTTGGTGTAGCAATTTTAACGACCAGTAGTGTATATCCTCCTTTCAAGACACTGTCCATTCTGTTCAACTGCTCTTCCAAGTCCATTGCTGTCTCTGACAGAATTACAATGTCATCGGCGAACCTCAAGGTTTCTATTTCTTCTCCATTTACTTTAATACCTACTCCGAATTTTTCTTTTGTTTCTTTACTGCTTGCTCAATATGCAGATTGAATAACCGTGTCTCATTCCCTTCCCAACCACTGCTTATATTTCAAGTCCCTCGACTCTTATAACTGCCGTCTGGTTTCTGTACAAATTGTAAATAGCCTTTCACTCCCCGTATTTTACCCCTGCCACCTTCAGAATTTGAAAGAGATTATTGTAGTCAACACTGTCAAAAGCTTTCTCTAAGTCTACAAATGCTAGAAACGTTGGTTTGCCTTTTCTTAATTTATCATCTAAGATAAGTTGTAGGGTAGTACTGCCTCATGTGTTCCAATATTTCTACGGAATCCAAACTGATCTATCGAGGTCTGCTTCTACCAGATTTTCCATTCGTCTGTAAAGAACTCGCGTTAGTATTTTGCAGCCGCGACTTATTAAACTGATAGTTCGGTAATTTTCACACCACATGGTCGAAAGAATTCAACAAAGAAACATCAGCTGCCTTTGTTAGCTGCGGCCAGACGATGCGTGCCGCTCTCGATTCCGCAATTTGGAGCAATTCCGCGAACGTTGTTGAAGTAGAAATAGTACTCTCATTTACGTTTGGTATGATTTCTCTTATTTTACGAAGACTAATGCCTGGACGCTTACTTTCAAACGGACTTAGCTAATTTAATTGGCAAGCTTCTCTGACGTAAGACCTGTCTCCACCTCTCGTGACTATGTCGTCTGTGGAATGTTAATTGTACTTCCTGTTTAAAAATCGGTAAACGTGGAATTTTTTTTTCTGCGCCCTGTACTGATTATTCTCCGCTACGTAGTGATGAACAGTCACCATGGTTGTACTGGCATTAACGGTAACAACGTAAGTTGCATCGAACTACCGTTAGCTGTCATATTATCAAAATAATCCCAGATTTAGTCGCCATGCCATTGCCTCTCCTCCGCCATTACAGCCAGATACGACATTCTATTGTACGGTGGGCGGCATCTAGTTACTGTATACAATCGCCGGATGGTAACAGTCCTGTCGCAGACACGTGGCGTTGTCCTGTTGCAACCCGCCTTCAACGCTTTGCGCTATAGAATAAAAACCGATATGCTGTACGACGAAAAGCGTAGCGCGTTGTGCTACTAAGGGCTTGCTCCGCTGAAAAAGGGGAACCGATGGAGTGCGTAAACTACTGGGTCTGTACGAATGTGCGTGAAAGATAGCGAACTGGAGGAAGACGGTAACTACCGACTTGACCCTGTAGCTGCAACAGAATTTTGGATTCAGTCACTCGGATGTGGCGGAGATCAAAACAGCCGACGCGTGTGCGACAACTGGGATTAATGATTCTTCTCGTACTGACACAGGGTGATGTTGTCTGGATGTTGAATGATGTTAATAGAAAGTGCACGTGTGAAAGCTGCAGTAAGTGAGAGGCCTTTTTAGATATTAATTCGAGAATATAGTTTTGCCATAGAAAACACAATCTGAGGAAACTCTGTCACAAAGTTAAGTCACTCTCATCACAAATATTGGCATAAATGGCGAGCTTTCATTCTGCTTCCATTCTTCTGACTAGTTTGTTGCGGCCCGCCACAAATTCCTCAGCTGTGCCAACTTCTTCATCTCAGAGCAGCACTTGCAGCCTATGTCCTCAATTATTTGCTTGATGTATTCCAACTCCTGTGTTCTTCTAAAGTTTTTAGCCTCTAAATCTCCCTCTAGTACCGTGGAAGCTTTTCCGTGCCGTCCTTCCAGATTTCCTGCCAACCTGTCCCTTCTTCTTGTCGACATTTTCCGTATCTTGCTTTCCTGGCCGATTCTCCAGAGAACATCCTCATTCCTTAAGTTATTAGTTCACCTAATTTTCAAAATTCTTCTGCAACACCACATCTCAAATGCTTCGTTCTTCTTCTTCTTCTTCTCTGGTTTCCCCCCAGGCCATGTTTCACTCCCCACAATGCTGTCTTCCAAGCGTACATTCTGAGAAATGTCTTCCTCAAATTAAGGTCTATGTTTGATATTAGTAGACTCAGCTTGGCGAGGAATGTCCTTTCTTCTAGTGCTGGTCTGCGTTTTATATCCCCTTTGCTACGTCCGTCATGAGTTATTTTGCTGCCTAGGTAGCAGAATTTCTTAACTTCGTCTACTTCGTAATCACCAAGTATGATATTAAGTATCTCGCTGTTGTCATTTCTGCTATTTGTCATTATTTCCATTTTTTCAATTAATTTTCAATATATATTTTATACCGATTAGGCTGTTCATTCCGTTCAACACAGCCTGTAGTTCTTCTTCACTTTCATCGAGGATAGCAATCTCATGAGCGAATCTTGTCATCGATATCATTTCACCCTGAATTTTAATTCCACTCTTGAACCTTTTTTAATTTCCGTAATCGCTTCTTCGATGTATAGATTGAACGGTGGGGGCGAAACACTACATGCGTGTGTAACACCACTTTTAATCTGAGCGCTTCGTTCTACATCTTCCAGTCTTACTGTTCCCTCTCGTTTCTTCTATGTATTGTACATCACCCGTCTTTCCCTACAGTTTACCCCATTTTTTCTCAGGATTTCGTACATCTTGCACCATTTTACATTGACGAATGAGTTTCCAGAACGTCAAATCCTATGAACATATCTTGATATTCTTTAGTCATGCTGTCATTATTAACAACAATGTCAGAATTCCCTCTTTGGCGCCTTACCTTTCCGAAAGCCAAACTGATCCTCATCATTTAAATTAACCTCAATTTTTTCCATTCTTCTGCATATTATTCTTGTTGGCAACCTATATGCATGAACTGTTAAGCTGACTGTGCGATAAATGTCACACTTGTCGGACCTTGCAATCTTATAAATTGTGTGGATGTCGTTTTCTGAAAGTCAGACGGTATATCACCAGACCTATGCATTCTGTACATCTATATAGATAGCCCTTTTGTACCACTTCCCACAACGATTTTGGAAATTCTGATGGAATGTTATCAATCCCGACTGCCGTATTCGATCTTGAGTCTTCCAAACCTCTTTTAAATTCCGGTTCTATACTGGATCCCCCATCTCTTCTGTGTCGACTTCTGTTTCTTCTTCTATCATGTCATCAGACAAGGCTTTCAGTATGCTCTCTCGATCTGTCCACTCTCTCCACTGTTTTAATTTCAGCGAAGGTTGTTGTGACTTCTCTATATGCTGAGTCAGTCCTTTCGACAATAACATCTTTTTCGGTATCTTCACATTTTTTCCTGCAGTCATAACTTACCTGAACTTCCTATTTATTTCATTTCTAAGTGACTTATGTTTCTGTATTCAGGAAATTCGCTTTGGATTATTTCAAATGGTATCAACTGCGATCAACTACACGAGAAACTATAGTTCACTAGAAAACAGGGAGCTGTGAATATTATTTAACAACCCGACGCCAGTACAGCAATAATTTAGCCTTTCACCTTGATTCAGGCGGCAGCAGAAAACGCCGCGCTGTGACAGTGGAGCGGCGCCCTGCGGCAGCTGTAACGCTCTGATGCATCCACGAAAATTTGCAAACTACGCGGACTGGCGTTCTGATTATTAGTATGCGGGAAACTTCCCTGTCAGAGCCCTGAAATCCCGGCAAATTTCAGTGTGAGGTGCGTCTTTTTGCTGGTCTGCCCAAACCAATTTGACTCACAGTTACGACGGTGCATGCAGGAATTGTCTAACAGCCGACTCACTATGAATAAGTTCACCCTCGTGACACACAAAATGTCTGAGATGATATGTAGTTCCACTGTTGGTACAGTTGGAAATTGTCACTGGCTTTAGTCGACCACAAGTTGCAGGTCACAGATCTCACACACCCAGGAAAGTTCTGAAGTTCTCCATCAGGGGAGGATCAGAAGACAAAGAAAGCAAAGAATCACAACCACTTTCCACCGCGCCTCGGTACAGGAGCCGAATTAGCAAAAACGAAACTGCCTCCACATTGAAACTTCCTGGCAGATTAAAACTGTGTGCCCGACCGAGACTCAAACTCGGGACCTTTGCCATTCGCGGGCAAGTGCTCTACCAACTGAGTTACCGAAGCACGACTCACGCCCGATACTCACAGCTTTACTTCTGCCAGTACCTCGTCTCCTACCTTCCAAACTTTACAGAAGCTCTCCTACGAAACTTGCAGAACTAGCACTCCTGAAAGAAAGGAGCACTTGCCCGCGAAAGGCAAAGGTCCCGAGTTCGAGTCTCGGTCGGGCACACAGTTTTAATCTGCCAGCAAGTTTCATATCAGCGCACACTCCGCTGCAGAGTGAAAATCTCATTCTGGAAACATCCCCCAGGCTGTGGCTAAGCCATGTCTCCGCTATATCCTTTCTTTCAGGAGCGCTAGTTCTGCAAGTTTCGCAGGAGAGCTTCTGTAAAGTTTGGAAGGTAGGAGACGAGGTACTGGCAGAAGTAAAGCTGTGAGTACCGGGCGTGAGTCGTGCTTCGGTAGCTCACTTGGTAGAGCACTTGCCCGCGAAAAGCAAAGTTCCCGAGTTCGAGTCTCGGTCGGGCACACAGTTTTAATCTGCCAGGAAGTTTCATATCAGCGCACACTCCGCTGCAGAGTGAAAATCTCATTCTGCCTCCACATTGTCCACACCAATTCAGCTACCCTCTACTCCTTGAATCACCCGTCTTGACTGTTCTGTTGGCTGGTAGCCAACCTAGGTGCAGTACCCGGGCTCCAACACTGGAGGAGCAAGCCTCTGCTTTGTGCCTCCTGAGAGGAGCCAGTCGACGATCAGAATCTCTCTTGTCTGAAAAAAGAAGATTTTACGCTAGGGAGGCGTCGTTCTCAAGGTAATCATGGCCATGATTGGCAAAAACGTCTACCTACACTGGACCACAGTTCCTCGTTTATGGAGAGATCTAATCTTTCCAGGCCAACCATTTACAATTTCTGAAAGAAGGCTGTTAAGTTTCCCAGACAGTTGTTCCCGTGAAATATATTTTCTGACGCTCGCTAAGAGACCCTAGTGACTTCCTGGCATCATCGGAGTTACAGTCTTGTCTCCACTAAACACTTGCATCAGCCGTTCTCCCGTATTGTCCCAGCTTATGACATGACAGTGCTCGGAGTTTTATGACCTTCTTACCATTCGCACAAAAGCTGAGATTACAGCAGTCTCTTAACCCTGCTGTTCTGTTCGGGTCTATATGACCCGAAACGAATATGAACGTTATTTTACATTATGTAAATACCAATATATATTTATGAAACTTTGTGACTTTGTCTGAAAATGGATGAGCAGCATGTGTTTTAAAAGGTTTTAAAAAAGTTTAAGAAGTTTGGGCTTCAACTGTAATAGTTGCATATGTAATGTTCGGGTCATAATGACCCGACACAAATATGTTTAGTGTAACTCGTATTTATTTCTAAAATCTGGAAATGGCGAAAATTATTTTTGTTGTGTTGTGTGGGAATAGTGACTGCATCATTCCAACTTACTCTCAACAATCACCTAAAGCTCCATGCGTTCACAACAATGGGCTTGTTTGTTGCTTTCCCCAGGAAATAATAATTGGCAGTTCTCAATAATTGGAATGCTTTGTTTCTGCCCAGTTTGACTTGTGACACCATGGCGATGAGACCATTGAATGATCGTGAGTTGGAAGAAATAGTAAATGCCTCACCAGATGAAGGATCACTTTCTGAGTTTGAAGATCACATCAGCAATGCATCTGAAAGCGAGTGTTCCGATGACAGTTACGACAGTCCACAGCCCATACAAAATAGTGTAGAGACTTTTCTTTCTAAAAATGGGAATATAGAATGGCAGTTGCATCCACCAGCACAACATGGTCGCCTACCAGCTTCGAACATCATCAAGAGTACCCCAGGAGTTACCAGGTATGCAGTCAGCAGAATATCTGATGTAAAATGTTCATTTGAAGCAGTATTTCACACAGCGCTTCAAAATGAAATAATAGAGATGACAAATATTGAAGGGCAGCGAGTTTATGGTGAACAGTGGACAGATATTGATGGTTCTGTTTTCCATGCATACTTAGGACTCTTACTCCTAGCGGGTGTATATCGATCTCATGGGGAGTCTACAAAAAGTTTGTGGGATAAAGATACTGGGCGAAACATATTTCGAGCAACCATGTCTCATGAAACATTCTGTAAGATATCACGTGTCCTGCGATTTGACAAGAAATCTACTAGAGAGGAAAGACGACGTACTGACAAACTTGCCGCAATTCGTAGTATTTGGGAGAAGTGGGTAGAGGTCCTTCCTAAACTGTATAATCCAGGAGAAAATGTTACTGTTGACGAGCAGTTAGTAGCATTTAGAGGTCGCTGTCCATTCAAGCAGTATATCCCAAGTAAACCGGCAAAATATGGGATCAAAATATGGACCATGTGTGACAGCAAAACTTCATACGTACTGAAAGCCCAAATTTATACAGGAAAGGTGAGTGGAGCGGCACCAGAAAGAAATCAGGGAATGAGGGTGGTATCTGATCTCACTTCTGAGTTACGTGGTCAGAATATCACGTGTGACAACTTTTTTACGTCGTACAATTTGGGGCAGCTGCTTCTGAAAAGGAAATTGACTATGTTGGGAACTATACGGAAAAATAAGCCGGAGCTTCCACACAAAATGACCAACAAGGAGGTACACAGCTCTTCATTTTACTTCACAAATGACACTACTGTGGTTAATTATATTCCTAAGAGACACAAGAATGTTGTACTTATGAGCACTCTCCACCATGATGCGGAAATCAGTGACAGGGCTGATAAGAAGCCAAAAATGATTTTGGACTATAATTCAACCAAAGGTGCTGTAGACACGCTTGATCAGTTATTAGGTACATATACATGCAAACGAAAAAGTAATAGGTGGCCAATGATAGTTTTCTACAATATTCTTGATGTTTCTGCTTATAATGCATACGTTTTGTGGATTTCGGTTGACCCTAATTGGAATGCAAGCAAATTGACTAGAAGGAGAATATTCTTGGAGGAACTTGGAAAGTCACTGATAAAAGAACATATTGCATCAAGAACGCATTTCCCAAGAACAGAAGATTCTTTGAGAATGGTCACAAGCATCCAAAACCCGAATGATGTGGGTGGTGTGTCAGAATCGGTAACAACAAGAAAATCTACAAAACGTGCACGCTGTAAGTTCTGTCCATCAAGTAATGACAATAAAACAAACATGGTGTGTGGAAAATGTAGTAAACATATTTGCAAGAAACATGTAACCTACTTGTGTCCACAGTGCAAGCAGTAAGAAAAGAACTGTAGTATTTTATAAGATGATTGTATTGAAAATTCTGTTGTTTCAAATTTATGTGAATACTTGTGCCTAAACTACAATCAGTAAGAAGAGAGGATTCTAAAGTTGTAGTGCTTTCTATGTTGGAATGTAATAAAAAAACTGTAGTGTGTTCTGTACTGTAGTGTGCTCTAAGATGAATATCTGTAATGACAACTGTCTGTTGTTAGAAAATGTCAATACTTACGTCTAAACTGTCAACAATAAGAATAGAAGTATGGAAAAACTGTAGTGCTTTCTAAGTTGAATGCCTGTAATGGAAACTGTCTGTTGTTTCAAATTTATGTGCATATTTAAATGAAAAATATCCCTCAATAAAGTTGTATGCATTGTTATTATTATTATTATTACCATTATTATTATTATTATTATTATTATTATTATTACTAACAAGGTACTGGAATAGAACAACAATGTCGATAGCTAAAACTGTACCAAAATTTATGTTTCTAAAGCATTTTGATATGTCGGGTCATATTGACCCGAACAGTATATATGTCAAGTAAAAGTGAACAGAACAGCAGGGTTAAATGGCTTCCTCCACCCACGTTGCATCAACTGGCCACTTTCATGATGGACTGTCGCCTAGCTCAGGTAAAACGTTTTGTGAACCGGCGCCCACCGGCTCCAACCCCAAGTGGAAACAGGGGAGTGCCATGGCCTGAAGTCTCTCTGCAATTACAATTCACAAAGCACTGCTTCCCAGAATCACTCGCACAGCCAGGTCGCTGGAATCAGCATTTATGGCCTGCTATCTATCTGTCTCCCCAGTCACCATCGCCTTCACTAAGACCCCTTGAGTACCAGTTCTCTACAGGCTACACAGACAGTTATATGAAAATTTTGCCCACAATTTCCTCATAGATGAAAGTCATAAACCACCCATATCAAATGTAATACTGAGGAACACCGAGACCATGATCTAAAATATGAATACTAATATGACTGACAGTGTTGTCAAAGTAAGCGAGTGGTATGCCACCTCTTAATCTGTCATAACATTATGTATATTCCCATTCAGGCAGGACATCTTTTTTGAGAGTCTAGGACGTGGTACTGGCGAATAAAGGCATGTCCAAAATAACAGGCACTGCAGAGACTACAGCCCTCAAGAAATATAGAAAATGTATTCGCAATTGCAAATATGAACCACCATGTGCCGTATATTGTGCCAGACTGGAATTCGAAACTGTATTTCCTGCTTTACAGAAGCACTCATATTAACTGCTTGGCCAGACCCAAACAGGCTGCGACACATGGACGACGACATGAAGGAGTTTGATCTCTGTTGATCCATTCTGGATACGGGACAACAACCAGTAAAATATTTACCAAGAAAAATCGCAAACTGTCATATTTTTGAGAATTTATTTTATTTAGACCACCTGCTTCAGCATTTTAATAGTGGCATATTCACGCTCCTATGCAGTCCATGTATAGACAATCAAATATATTGAAAAAGTTCAAAGAAGGGAAGCACTTTTGTATTATCGCGAAATATGGGAGAGAGTGACACTGAAATAATACAGAATTTGGCATGAACATCATTAAAACAAAGGCGTTTTTTGTTGCGACCAACCACCAACTTTCTCCTCCGGATGCGAAAATATTTTTGTTGACACCGAACTATATAAGGAGAAACGATCACCACGATAAAATAAGGGAGATCAGAGCTCGTACGGTAAGATATAGATGTTCGTTCTTTCTGCGCGCTATACGAGATAATAGAGAATTGTGGAGGTGGTTCGATGAACCCTCTGCCAGGCACTTAAACGTGATTTGCAGAGTATCCACGTAGCTGTAGAAGTAGATGTAGATGTAGATACTTGTATACTGGAGCCATCAATATCTGGATTCTGTGAATTCGGTTTTGGATTGTTTACTTTCAAGACACGTCAGTTGTCAGATCTTCGAAGTAAACACTCCAAAAACTAATTCACAGAATTCAGGTATTGACGGCTCAAGTATGCAAGTATCGATGTATCTGACTGCTCATACATGGAATGCATAGGAGCCTGAAGCTGGCGTAACTGAGATGCCAAAACTAGTTGTATAAATAAAATAACATCTCAAAACAAATGGCTGTTGGCTTTTTATCTTGGTAAATATAGAATTTTAGGTCAGGCCATGATTCATGGACTGATGGCTGAAGCAGTTACTGCGACCGCTAGCGTATAGTGGGGAAGCCGGTTTCAAGTCCCAAACTGGCACAAAGTTTCATTTTTCATCATTCTAATATACAGCTGACTGATGGTTCATATTCGCAATTGCCTATGCATTTCCTTTATTTAGATATTTAAGCTGCACTAGCTGGCAACACTGTACGTTGTGTCAAATTGTACAGAAACTGTTCTCTACTTCAAAACCTCCATAATCATAATTTATTTCACCTAAGGTATGCTAGTAATATTTGTTACCACTGAAATTATTTTCGTGGCAGAGATTTTGGCTGTCTGTTCATCTACTGAACGCATCGTATTTAGGAATTAGCCCTAAGTGATGCGGGACTCAGGATCTGCACGAAAGGAAACAAAGACGATGAACGCCTATCACCTCGCCGGTGATTGCTACAAGCTTGATACGGCACGAACTCAGGATTGTGGTAGGAAATCGACTGTTTCTTTCTGAAAGGAACCAACGCGACACTTGCCTTAAGCGATTTAGGGAAACATCAGAAAACCTAATTCGGGATTGACGGATGGAGAATTTAACCACAACGCTCCCGGATGTGAGACCATGGAAATACTATTACTCAATGTGCTTCCTATAATTCAGTGCGCTGAAGCATGAAGCATGAAAACGTTGTTGTTCTGCGGATCATGACGAAATGAATGAATGCAATGCAGTACGTAATAGATAGGAACGCAGACAGACCGACAGTTAAAATCGTGTAGAACGCCATCTTACCGAAAAAGATACCGAAGGTGTTCGAGTTTCTCTAAGACTGACCTACTTTTCCAAACAAAAATAGCGAGAAGTTGTTTGCTAAAACCAATGTCAAACATTCCGAGACAGAATGGAAAATGAGCTGCTCACGAAGTACGCGACATGATGGATATGGCAGTACATAATTTAAAATCATGAATTATACTCGTATTTCACAGTGAATTAAAAATAATTGCATACTTAATTCGACTGGTTTATGGCAAAAATTTATTTCAATAAAAAAAAACGAAACGGCAATACTAGCTTACACAAAACGCCACGAAGCAGTCCGGCAACAGATACTTCTGGCCTTCTGTCTACTGCAGTCTTATGTCATATACAAGTGATGCTCCTAAACGATACGAAGTAGTGGAAGTAAGAGTTTGTTAATAGATTCAAAAAAAATCCTGGTACTAAACTTCTTGATTTCGTACAGTTCTCACAGATTTGTGTGTTGTTAAAAGCCGTCCGGAGCGGCCGAGCGTTTCAAGGCGCTACAGTCTGGAACCGCGCGACCGCTACTGTCGCAGGTTCGAATCCCTCTCGAGCATGGATGTGTGTGATGTCCTTACTTTAGTTAGGTTTAAGTAGTTCTAAGTTCTAGGGGACTGATGACCACAGAAGTTAAGTCCCATAGTGCTCAGAGCCATTTGAGCCATTTTGTTTTTAAAAACTGAAAATCCGTGATGCTAATGCAAAAGCAAAAATATTGATGCGAAGACGTACGCAGTTCCGCAGTTTGGGCCATTCTGCACACCGAAGCCTTTAACAGAGAAACGATAAGAATGAGTCTGTCCATCCATTCTGTAATATTTCCACTGCTAGTCTTATCTGACCAAGATATCCCAAATTCGCTTTATTGACGCTCTCACTGAATCCACTCATCGACCTTTCCTGTTTAAGCAGCTCGGTGTTTTCAAAGTAGGCATGTGTGACTTCTCCTACGAGATACTGGATCAAAGATAGGGGAGGATCTAATACGTCGTAACTGAGTCTCGTTCCAGCTGTTGTCATCTTTATTAAATACGAAATAAAGCCTCCATAAAATGTACTGGTCCTTTTCTGAAATTTGAATCGAGAGCTTAGTCAGTATTTCAAAAAATGGCTCTGAGCGCTATGGGACTTAACATCTATGGTCATCAGTCCCCTAGAACTTAGAACTACTTACACCTAACTAACCTAAGGACGTCACACAACACCCAGTCATCACGAGGCAGAGAAAATCCCTGACCCCGCCGGGAATCGAACCCGGGAACCCGGGCGCGGGAAGTGAGAACGCTACCACACAACCACGAGCTGCGGAATGATCAGTATTTTCTTTCGAAGACCACTGTGTTACTTCTAAGCTGACCGGAACTAGTTTGTTTAACAATCACTAAGTGCGATGATTGTGAACGATGTGGTTAGTTCGTAACACAAAAATGATATGAGGTGTGCCTTGGACGTGCAAATATCTTCCTAGGTTCTAAGGAATTTACTTATCCAGTGTCACATCGTAAGTATATATATATATATATATATATATATATATATATATATATATATATATATATATGGAATTCGGATCCGCACCGTAGATTTGTCGTGAAAAGGAAGCGATAAAATCATAACAATTCGTATTAATACGAAAATTAACTAGCAACCTGTTTCACACAATGATTAGACAGGGTATTATTAAAAGGGGCATTCAAATGGAAGAGGTGCATAGGAGTAAGTAAACTGTTTACTATTTCAAAAGTAATCGTCAAAACTGTTGTTAATATGTTTCCAGGACAGAAAGAAGGTAGTCATCGCTCGTAGTGTCATCTGTCTTTTTTTCTTGCACTGCAGAACGATACATCCCAATCTGCTTCCGGGATAATTGGAATGTGTTGTTATAATTACGTTCAGTCTACGCGACTACATACAATATAGTGCTAATAGCTGCACTGTCAGTTGAAATCTAGATTTGCAGTGAAATAAGACAGCTGACATACGACCGACGCTGACCTCGTTGCTGTCTTGGATTCCTTCACGGTCTTGGGACTCAATAACTCCCATGGTATCCAACGTGGTCAATATATACTCCTGGAAATTGAAATAGGAACACCGTGAATTCATTGTCCCAGGAAAGGGAAACTTTATTGACACATTCCTGGGGTCAGATACATCACATGATCACACTGACAGAACCACAGGCACATAGACACAGGCAACAGAGCATGCACAATGTCGGCACTAGTACAGTGTATATCCACCTTTCGCAGCAATGCAGGCTGCTATTCTCCCATGGAGACGATCGTAGAGATGCTGGATGTAGTCCTGTGGAACGGCTTGCCATGCCATTTCCACCTGGCGCCTCAGTTGGACCAGCGTTCGTGCTGGACGTGCAGACCGCGTGAGACGACGCTTCATCCAGTCCCAAACATGCTCAATGGGGGACAGATCCGGAGATCTTGCTGGCCAAGGTAGTTGACTTACACCTTCTAGAGCACGTTGGGTGGCACGGGATACATGCGGACGTGCATTGTCCTGTTGGAACAGCAAGTTCCCTTGCCGGTCTAGGAATGGTAGAACGATGGGTTCGATGACGGTTTGGATGTACCGTGCACTATTCAGTGTCCCCTCGACGATCACCAGTGGTGTACGGCCAGTGTAGGAGATCGCTCCCCACACCATAATGCCGCGTGTTGGCCCTGTGTGCCTCGGTCGTATGCAGTCCTGATTGTGGCGCTCACCTGCACGGCGCCAAACACGCATACGACCATCATTGGCACCAAGGCAGAAGCGACTCTCATCGCTGAAGACGACACGTCTCCATTCGTCCCTCCATTCACGCCTGTCGCGACACCACTGGAGGCGGGCTGCACGATGTTGGGGCGTGAGCGGAAGACGGCCTAACGGTGTGCGGGACCGTAGCCCAGCTTCATGGAGACGGTTGCGAATGGTCCTCGTCGATACCCCAGGAGCAACAGTGTCCCTAATTTGCTGGGAAGTGGCGGTGCGGTCCCCTACGGCACTGCGTAGGATCCTACGGTCTTGGCGTGCATCCGTGCGTCGCTGCGGTCCGGTCCCAGGTCGACGGGCACGTGCACCTTCCGCCGACCACTGGCGACAACATCGATGTACTGTGGAGACCTCACGCCCCACGTGTTGAGCAATTCGGCGGTACGTCCACCCGGCCTCCCGCATGCCCACCATACGCCCTCGCTCAAAGTCCGTCAACTGCACATACGGTTCACGTCCACGCTGTCGCGGCATGCTACCAGTGTTAAAGACTGCGATGGAGCTCCGTATGCCACGGCAAACTGGCTGACACTGACGGCGGCGGTGCACAAATGCTGCGCAGCTAGCGCCATTCGACGGCCAACACCGCGGTTCCTGGTGTGTCCCCTGTGCCGTGCGTGTGATCATTGCTTGTACAGCCCTCTCGCAGTGTCCGGAGCAAGTATGGTGGGTCTCACACACCGGTGTCAATGTGTTCTTTTTTCCATTTCCAGGAGTGTATTTATCCCACTGTGAGACAAAACGGGCAATATCTTCATGGAAAAATGTTTGCTCTTGCCTACGAAATTATGATTGCACCCAGGCGCGCACACTTTGGGCCGAAGCAATCGAGGGATACGAATGTTTTTCTTCAGGCTTCCAGAAGTATGGAGATCGTATGGGAACAGATGGAGGCTGTCTCGAGGATATGTAAGGGCTTCCCAGCGAAATTTCTGCAGCCTAGTTGAAACATATGGACGCGCTAACATTGTGCCACCATGTTACGAGTACGGTGCTGAAGTTTACATGTGAAGCACTCACGCATCCTCCGTACAGTTCCGATCTCACCCCTTACGATTTCCATATTTTTGGAGCCCTGACGAAAGAGATTCGTTGCCGTCGATCTCTTCGAACGAACAGGTGCGCGCCTGGGAACAATTAAGGTTCCATAGAAAGCTGCAAACATTTTGTCATGATGGCACTGACCGTTTTCATTCGCAGTAAGATAAATACAGTTCCAGTCATGGCGAATACTTTTGAAATAATAAGTAGTTTACTTGCTTATTTTCCATCTGTTTCTGTTTCATTTGACTGCCTCTTATTCCTTGAAATGACAATAGTCATGGGATAGCTCCTAATATCGTGTCGGACTTGAATGTGCCCGGCATTGTGCAGCTGCCATGGACTCTCCTGCAGAAATACCGAGCCATGCTACCTCTATAGCCATCCATAATTGCGAAAGTGTTGTCGCTGCAGGATTTTGTGCACGAACTGACCCCCCGATTACGTCGTATGCGGTGGGATTCATGTCGTGCGATGTAGGTGGTCAAATGATTCGCTCGAACTGTCCAGATTGTTCTTCAAACCCATCGCGAATAATTGTCGGCCATTGATATTGCTCACCGTCATCCATAAAAATTCCGTCGTTGTTTTTTGGAACATGAAGTCCATAGATGGCCGCAACTGGCGACCAGGTTGCTAAACATAACCATTTACTGTCAATGATCGGTTGAGTGAACACTGTCCACATTATTGAGTCCATTGCTTCGTAGGGTCTGCGCCACACTAAAACCCTACCATCAGTTTACCAACTGAAATTTGGAATCATCTTACAAGGCAACGGTTTCCTAGTAGTGTAGGGGCCAACCGATACGGTCCGCCATACGTCGAATTCATTTCTGCGTTTATTTCGCGGAGTGTTCTTGTCTGTCAGCACTGACAACCCCAAGCAAATGCAGCTGCTCTCAGTCGTTAAGGAGCTCCGGAAAGGCTCAAAATCATGAAAAGTTCAATTTTTACTTTTTTGCGTTTTCTGAATCTACAGACTATTACCTTTTAATAGATATATAATTTATTCAATTCCGAAGACTACAACTATTTTTAATTTTTTTAAAAATGTGTTCTACATGGGCGTGACCCACTGTGGCTCTGTTAAACTTCTGTCAAATGGTGTTATTATTAACGTCCGTGTTCATCAGGTACATTTTAGTGATTTGAGATAAAGTATGTGCTGTGGCTAACCTGTGATGGTTCAATATATATCGCTGGTGTGATTGTCGATTGTTTCATGTTTATTTACTCTGTCGTTATCTCGAAAATATTCGTAATTAATTCTGTTTCTTGAGTCTCTGTTTTGTTGAAGTATAATAATGAGTAAAAGTAAAGTTATTAGAAATCCTCTGAAGGCTTTTAAGAAAAGGAGAAATGTTGGAAAGCCAGAGGTATGTGTTATTACTGTAAACAATAAAGACGATAACCAAGTGAGTGAACCTAACCTCTCAAGTACACCTGCCCATAGCAGTCAAAGTGGGAAAGAAAATACTTCACAGAAGAAGCTTGGTTCAATGTGTGAAAACTATGAATGTTTTATGGGCGAATCGGATCTGAATGAAATATTTGATATGTCGGTTCTCCAAGGAATTTTTTCAAACTGTGTAAGATGTATTCATTGTAGTGAAGTTGGTCTGGAACTCTCCATAATAAAGCACATAGGACTTGCTAGTGAAATACAACTGAAATGTTATAAGTGTTCATACATGACCACCTTTTGGAACAGTGTTGCAGTAACTGCAACTGAAGAAAATGGTAGCAAAATCTACGAACACAACAACGAGCGATGCTTGCTTTAGACAAGGAACGCCTTCGGGCTGCAGACAGGGCTGTAAAGAGTCTAGAAACACAAGCAAGAGTAAACAGGAGGAGGAACAAGAGGAAGCTGGAGGAGTTTGCAGAGGATGAAGATAATCCATCCTATGGACCTGGAATGCACTAAAAAGTTAATCCAATCTTTGTCGCTCGATTCCCAAAACTTTTATTTTCTCATAATAATTACATGTTTTCTAAGGATCTTCCAAACATATTTGTTTCAAACTTTCAGTAAATGTTACACAGTACCTTCTGCATAATTTAAAACAGCTTTTTTCCAAAAAACTGTATATTTTTGAATATATAAATAAAAAATTGCAAAAAAAATGTTGTGAATTTTCATTACAATTGAAAAAAAAATCATCTTTAATAACTGAACTAAAATTTTGTAAAATCCCTGTGTTAAGTTGTAGCCCATATTCCAATAAATAATCTGTAAAAAGTTCAACTTCCTACCTCAAATACTTTGTGAGGAAAGATGTAATTTATAAGCGTTATATTAACATTGCAAGTATAGGGCGTTCCGGAGCCCCTTAAGTGAAGGTTGTCAGCCGCTGCGTTGTCCGCAGTGAGAGGGAATGCCTCATATGCGGTATTCTTGGCACACTCTTGACGCTACGGGTCTCGGATTATTGAATTCCATGATGGTTTCCGGAACTGATTGTCCCATGCGTCTATCTCGACATATCATAGTGCGTTCAAAATCCATTAATTCCCGTTGTGAGGCCATAATGACGTCGGAAACCTTTTCACATGAATCACCTGAGTACAAGGGACAGCTGCGCCAATGCGATGTATTTTTGTGCGTTCTCTGTAGCACACTTCTATCACCTTATACGTTCAATCGCTATCCCATGACTTTCGTACCTCAGTGTATGATGGTTATGGAACAGATCAATGACAGGTTTGTCAGATGGTGGGTCGGTTGTCAACATGACAATGTATGCTGGACGATGCACCACATCTGGCGTTGTCACGTTGCCATCTATTTCTGTATTGTTGCTGTATTCTATATTGCCTTCCATCGATGCTTGAGCAAGATCTGTAGACTTTTGCACTGCTTCTGGCCGCCGTGTGCCCTATGGGCCACTTACATAATCGCCTTCACTTTCTTGTCGACGCCGCCGTAGTTCACGCATTCGCTCGTGACTGGAATTTTATGCTCTTTGGTCTCGTTTTGACGCCAGGTATCTTGGGGCATTTCCGAGTAATGTGAAACAACATCTTTCCTTATTTCACAATTTTCAATTTACTACCGAATTTCAATTACGTTCCGTCGGATACCAGTATTGTTGGGTCCTAGTAGAGCTCCGCAAGATTTTCACAATAACGCTTGAATCAGTGTCCTAGATAAACGCATTTCGACGCTACATTAATTTATAACTTTAGCCAAAGCTAATTCGTACCAGTCATGCGGATGCTCCTGCACTGTTACGAGGACAGCACAGTCAAAACAAACAGGACGCAAAAGACCCATACAGATATAATCCACCCGTTGGAGGTTTCACCACTACACTTTGTTAGTATCGTATTTATTAGTGGTTGAAATCTGACGATATTTTGTACAAATGGTTCAAATGGCTCTGTGCACCATGGGACTTAACATTTGAGGTCATCAGTCCCCTAGAACTTAGAACTACTTAAACCTAACTAACCTAAGGACATCACACACATCCATGCCCGAGGCAGGATTCGAAGCTGCGACCGTAGGAGTCGCGCGGCTCCGGACTGAAGCGCCTAGAACCGCTCGCTCACCGCGGCCGGCTCGATATTTTGTCACGCAAGCAAGTTCGGCCGCCTCTCACTGTCTTGAGTGTATAGAAGACTTCGCATCAAAAAACTGGAAAAATTCACTGAAATAAGAGAAATATTTCTGGTGAAATTTTGCCGGATGTTTCATCGCAAAATCTAAAGTAGTTTGACGAACACAGCCTGCTTTGCATTTACTGCCCCTGTTACGAAGTCTCAATTCCACTGGCGCTGACCACTCACCGATGGTCTTCATCTAACGACCGAGAACAGCGACGTCTGCGTAGACTTTTGGGCGCTAACAGAGAAGCAACACTGCGTGAAATAAACGCGAATATCAATGTGGGACGTACGACGAACCTACCTGTTAGGACAGTGCGACGAAATTTGGCGTTAATGTGTTATGGCAGCAGACGACCGCCGCCTTTGCTAACAGCGTGACATCGCCTGCAGCGCCTCACGTTGGCTCG
The DNA here is from genome assembly GCF_021461385.2 of Schistocerca piceifrons. NCBI lineage: Eukaryota > Metazoa > Arthropoda > Insecta > Orthoptera > Acrididae > Schistocerca > Schistocerca piceifrons. Next base: position 44,901,428 of record NC_060143.1, read on the forward strand.
TGACCACATCGGTTGGACCCTAGACGGCTTGGAAACTGGTGATTTTCGTTGGTAAGAGCTGATGGTAGGGGTCGAGTGTGGCGCAGATCCCTCGAAGCCGTGGACAGAAGTTGTCAGCAGGCACTGATTCCATAACGGTGGGGGCTGTGCTTACGTGGAATGGACTGTGCCCCTGATCCAACTTAACCGATCATTGAGGGGATACGCTACTTAGAGACCATTTGCAGCCATTCATCGACCTCATATTGCCAAACCACGACGGAATTTTTATGGCTGACAATGCTGTATGTGAGAACAATCTAGACAATTCTAGCGAGTGATCTGGCCACTCCAGATCGCCCGATGTCAATCCCACCGAGCATTTATGGGACATAATAGACATAATTCTGCACCAGCAACATCTTCGCAATTATGGGCAGCTGTAGAGGCTACATGCATCAATATTTTTGCAGGGGACATCCAACGACTTGCTGGGGCCACGCCGGGTCGACTTGTTTCACTACGCCGGCAAAACGAATTCCGACACTATATGAGGAGGTATCTCATGTATTTTGTTACCTCAGTGTACGGTTACTGACGGGCTATAACGTGAAATAAATTGCAGTTGTGCATCCACTGGATGCATGCATTTCCCATGCGGATGTACAAAATAACACGCAAACAATGGCCTCGAACGTTAGTCCGTTCATTTACACTACAAGATGTTTAGCATCACGCTGTATAACACACTGCTCCGCATAATTTATGGACGAGGTAGAAAAAGTACAACATATTAACTATTCGGTGAAATCAGTGGGAGCATATTGCCAGAGGTCTCAAAAAAAAAAAAAAAAAAAAAAAAAAAAAAAAAAAAAAAAAAAAAACATCAGCCGCGTAGTGGCTACAAATGGTAAACATTTATGTGTCATCATGCCACCTGAGCGTGGAACACTTTACTACAGCAACAAAAACTTTTGCTCCTTATAGTTGTTGCCTATGTGTGATTCCCACTACATATTCATATTACACGAAGTTGGTACACATGTAAGATAGCTAGTGACTCATCTGTGTTCAAGAATTCATTGCCCCATAGGAAAGTAACTCAGGATGAAATTACATTTCCTCAAAGCAGGGAGTTGTCTGAATACCCCAGCTACGTTCCTTTTGTAATCGTTGGCGATAAACCTTTCGGCATGCCATCTTTTTTACTGAGACAATTTATTATCGACTACAAAAAGAGTTGAAGCTAAAGTCTTTGTAGGAGCAGGAGATATGTTAAAAAATGTACTTCCGACATCCTTGCCGAAATTTTGATTGTCATTTGAATGTATCCCAAGAATTGAAAATGTTTAAAAAACACGCAGTGTTGCACAATTTTGTACGTGATGGAGGCGGATACAGATATAAAAACACTTGGACTAGTTGTGGCTTGCAACCCTGGATTCGGTGTGGGGCGGCGGTGGGGTGGGTGGAGTGCTGTGGCCTGTAGTGGGGTTGTGAACCACTGAGGGCTACGGCGGGACGAAACCTCTCCGTCGTTTCTAGGTCCCCAGTTTAAGACATATATACGTACATACGTACAGTTGTGGCTTACATGACACGTCAACAGACGGGGGAAGAAATGTGAATGACGCTCACCAGTTGTCTTCTTCTGTGAAGCACATGCACTAAAAACTTAGAAATGACTTCCTCTCACGATTTAGTTTTTTGGACTTTATTTCAATATTCGTCACACTGTATGTTTCATACCAGGGCTGTTTTTCAGTCTCACAGACGAAATCTTGTGGAGGCTTCCAGCGGTATGACCTTCACGACCATAATTATGATTGTGCACCAGCTGAATACATACTTCTCGCAGACTAGCGAAGTGAGGAATGCTTAAATCACACAAAGAACCAATACAGTTGCCTGTGTATCCTGCCAATGGTCACTGAAAACTTGACTTACACTGAGGTATGCACAATATTAACGTGGCATGCATGCTGTTAAAGAATACGCCATTTTTTTCTGTTTGGATGATTTGAGAATGGGTCCGAAATCGATCATCAGTTTAAAAAAAAGAATTGCTTTTCGCAAGTATTTTCGACATCAAACTGATTAACCCATGCTACGGTCCTGTTATTAATATCGAATTAATTACAGTGTTAAGAAGTATTTTGCGAAAGTAGTTCACTGGAGTGCAGCCCTACGAAACTAAAACGACGACGATTAGCAGCTCAGAGAAGAAGAGAAATTAAGCTTTTTAAATGTGGTACTGCGGAACAATACTGGGTATTAGATGGGCATATCAAGTAACTAATTACAAAGTACTGAATGTAATTGGGGAAAAAATTATGGGACAAATTGACTAAAAGGAAGGATCTTTTGATAGAATCTATCTTAAGGGAGACATTTACAAAATTGACCAAAAATATCAATTTACAATTTATATTTTGTTTTTTCAGTAGAATTCATGGACAATAAGTTTCCAAATTTTCCAAGATGAAATCGTATTCGAAGTGCATAAAAAATTATTAAATACGTGCCCACATCGGGAGCAACACTTCTCATACTTCACTTCACATATTTCTGGCCGATCCTCAACTTCGAAAGAAAGTGTGTTCATGGCAAAACTCAGAACCGAAATGAGTCTCTAAATTCATCCGTATATAAACGATGCCCTAAAACTACTTTTTCATTTGTTACAGTTGTCAGAACAGCAACTTATGCTGCAGTTCTTGAATTTAATTGTGGGAAAGGGGTAGGATGAAGGTAACAGAGAGAATGGGCTTTAAGATAGGAAATTTCACTCAAGGCATCTTAAGAAAAATATATGTACAACGCCTCCCTGCATCCGCAATGTCATTTGCAGACCTGGTAAAGGAAAGAAGGTAGAAAACAAGAAACCAAAAGTGAAGTCTTAAAAAAAAGCGGACCTTAAACCCAAATCTGGGTTTAAAAAAAAAAAAAGTTTAACTTCAAATTGTATTTCGTGAAAGTTATGTTTTTTTTTTAGGTTTATGTACTTTTTTCTCAGCGTATATGAGGGCTAGTATTATCAAATTTTGTACACATATTTCCATAAACCTAATAAATGTCTCAATAGCAAATTTTGAAATTCTTAGAGTAAGTTGAAATATGGCGCCAAGTGCTCGGAATTTTGCATGAATTTCACATTGTACTTGCTGAATTACAATTAAAAAAATATTAAAATTCTCCTATTCGATATATTCAAATAAGCTTATCAGAGATGCTTACTATATGCAAATGGTTAAATAGAAAAAATTTGTGGAAATGTCTTGAGTAATATCTGGAAAAATGGTACATATTTTTAAGAATAAGATTTGTCGAAATTCCACATAAAAGTAAATTACATATAATTTAAGGAACTTAACAGTAAATGTGTTACTTTCATGTAGAGCATGCTATAAAATTTCATTCCCGTATCTTCAAAATTGTGAATTTGGTGCATCTTTCAAACTGTGTGTGCTTTTCATGATTGTTCCCACCTTAAGGCATAAAGGAATCGTCAATTATATAACAGAGGGAGCCGAAAGGCTAAACAGAGTAAACAGGTCCAAATTCATGTTATTCCAGTTATTCGAAAAGGAGAAGGATGTCACAGGATTGATTAACGTGGGGAACTGCATCAAACCAGTCTTCGGAATGAAGCTAAAAACAACAACAGAAACTTCAACCTGCAGCAAATTATGTAGGAAAACCACCGCTGGAAATCTCGAAGACATCTATAACATCGTATTGGAAGAGTGGTGGTCAAATATAATGAAATGGAAAGAAATTACAGAAGATTAAGGTTTAGTTTCCCGTCGGTGACGAAGACGATAGAGATGGAGCTCAAGATTCGATTAAAGGACGATAGCGGCAGTGTCGTTTTAAAAGATTCATTTCGGCATTAGCCGTAATTGGTTTATGAAGTTACGGAAAACCTGTACCTGGATGGCCATGCGGGAATTTTAAACACAGCCTTCCGGAATAGAATATCTCAAACAGCTGACACAATAGCTTTACCAGATGTGTGAATGTAAAACACTAAATACGGAGAATTATCTTTGAGAAAGCTTCAGTGAAAGTTGAGTGCAATATTTTTGGATACTAGCTAAAGAAAACATGGAAACAAATTTTTCCTGTTTGGATCGCTTCTAAAGTTCCAATTAATTCTGTGCACTGATTTGTGACTGAGGAATGAAGAGCTCAAAACATTGGTAGATATAGCTGGCAGCACCTCTGTCAATGAAAGCCTCAACCAAAAACTTGAACATCTGAGTACGGTTTTGTGGAAGAACAGCTGCTCGAGGTATCAGATTTGGAGGATATAGATATCGCTTTTATTTACTTTTTGCGCATTATCTGGAAAGATAGGACGAATTCTCCAGGAACACCAAGTGAAGACAGTCTCCCTCCAACCAACTAAAACGCGGACACTGCTTGGAAGTATCAAAGATGACATCGGACTACGGAAATCCGGAGACTATTAGACACATTGTCAATGTGACAAGACATATATATACTGTAGCTCAGCAGGTGCATACTGACGAAGATCGTTGCCATGGACACAAACGGTACTCCAGTCTTCAGCCCTAACAACTTAGCAGACTCCGAACAGTGCCTATCGAAATCACGCGGAATGGATGACAGTACCAAGATTCTGACACAGGCGTCTGCCTTCTGGGACTGGGTCATTAAAGAATCTACTGAGATTCGGGTAAGGGAACGACTCAACAGTTGTGATAGTGGTTACAGTGGCTACATTCGTAGTGAGGTCTGGAACTCGCCACTGGTCTGGTTAAGAATAGGACGATGATTAACAGTCAAATGGCTTGAGGAGCAGGCGGAAGAACAGCAGCAACGTGTCTGCGAGAAGAGCGCACTCAGACAATCCCACCGTTCTCTGGTGAACTGTTACGTCACGAAGCTCGACGGGAGAAGCTGACGAATCACCTTTTTTTTAATTCGTGGAAGGCAGAAGTTGGCAGGAAACATACTCCACTTACTTACAAATACACTACTGGCCATTAAAATTGCTACACCAAGAAGAAATGCAGATGATAGACGGGTATTCATTGGACAAATATATTATACTAGAACTGACACGTGATTACATTTTCACGCAATTTGCTTGCATAGATCCTGAGAAATCAGTACCCAGAGCAACTAGCTCTGGCCGTAATAACGGCCTTCATACGCCTGGGCATTGAGTCAAACAGAGCTTGAATGGTGCTGCCCATGCAGCCTCAACACGATACCACAGTTCATCAAGAGTACTGACTGGCTATTGTGACGAGCCAGTTGCTCGGCCACAACAGACCAGACGTTTTCAATTGGTGAGAGACCTGGAGAACGTGCTGGCCAGGGCAGCAGTCGAACATTTTCTGTATCCAGAAAGGCCCCTACAGGACCTGCAACATGCGGTAGTGAATTATCAAGCTGAAATGTAGGGTTTCGCAGGGATCGAATGAAGGGTAGAGCCACGGGTCGTAACACATCTGAAATGTAACGTCCACCGTTAAAAGTGCCGAAATGCGAACAAGAGATGACCGAGACGTGTAACCAATGGCACCCCATACCATCACGTCGGGTGATACGCCAGTATGGCGATGACGAATACACGCTTCCAATGTGCGTTCACCGCGATGACGCCAAACACGAATGCGACCATCATGATGCTGTAAATAAAACCTGGATTCATCCGAAAAAATTACGTTTTGCTATTCGTGCACCCAGGTTCGTCACTGAGTATACCATGGCAGGCGCTCCTGTCTGTGATGCGGCGTCAAGGGTAACCGCGGCCATTGTCTCTGAGCTGATAGTCCATGCTGCTGCAAATGTCGTCGAACTGTTCGTGCAGATGGTTGGTATCTTGCAAAGGTCCCCATCTGTTGACTCAGGGATCGAGACGAGGCTGCACGATCCGTTACAGCCATGCGGATAAGATGCCTGTCATCTCGACTGCTAGTGATACGAGGCCGTTGGGATCCAGCACGGCGTTCCGTATTACCCTCCTGAACCCACCGATTCCATATTCTGTTAACAGTCATTGGATCTCGACCAACGCGAGCAGCAATGTCGCGATACGATAAACCACAATCGCGATAGGCTACAATCCGACCTTTATCAAAGTCGGAAACGTGATGTTACGCATTTCTCTTCCTTACACGAGGCATCACAACTACGTTTCACCAGGCAACGCTGGTCAACTGCTGTTTGTGTATGAGAAATCGGTTGGAAACTTTCCTCTTGTCAGCACGTTGTAGGTGTCGCCACCGGCGTTAACCTTGTGTGAATGGTGTGAAAAGCTAATCATTTGCATACCACAGCATCTTCTTCCTGTCGGTTAAATTTCGCGTCTGTAGCACGTCATCTTCGTGGTGTAGCAATTTTAATGACTAGTAGTGTATATTTGATAAATACTTCATTTCGCGGTGATGTCTACTTCACTAGAATACTTCAATAATGAGTCTCCACTAGTGGCCGGCCGAAGTGGCCGTGCGGTTAAAGGCGCTGCAGTCTGGAACCGCAAGACCGCTACGGTCGCAGGTTCGAATCCTGCCTCGGGCATGGATGTTTGTGATGTCCTTAGGTTAGTTAGATTTAACTAGTTCTAAGTTCTAGGGGACTAATGACCTCAGCAGTTGAGTCCCATAGTGCTCAGAGCCATTTGAACCAGCCATTTCTCCACCAGTGAGAACTAAAATATGTTGAACTTGGTTGTTTCTCTATGAGATATAAGCAGTTCACTGCTTGTAAGATCCTCATGAAATATGTATGCTCAAATACTCAAATGTGTGGCATATTTCAAAACATTGGTAGGAGATTATTTAATAAACCTGCTTCAGTACTGTTAACAAGAAGTATTACTAAGTTTTAATACTTTATCTGCGCTCTACAGAGTAAGGTACATGATTTTTTAAAATTTTCTTCTGCTAGTAGTAAATTTTTTAAAAAATATTATCTCCAGTTCAGAAAGACAAAATTATAGAAATGTTCCTTTAGTATTGGGATGTATTATATTAGTTATGACCGTTTTTAGGTCAGTTTTCGCTGTTACGAACAAAGGAAATCCAAAGCAGTCCTATTCCAGCTCCAACAGCTATTGCATTATCACACACTACCAGGACAAGCCACAAAACCTATACAATTCCGGTACGTTAACATTTGGAAATCTACTCCCCTTTGGATTACTGGTCACAAAGTACTCATAATGCAATGATCAAAGTGGTTTTGTAACCTAGTATACTAAGGAAATTCAACTGGGAGTGACAAATTACCCGGTGGAGTACCACTGAATCAGCTGCACTCAAGTGACCAACTTCGTCGGGTACCTCCTAGTATCGTATTGGACTTCTTTTTGTTCGTTGCAGTGTTGCAAATGTTTTTCCTACCAATTGCACACTGTTGTGGCGCGGTGACATGGCGCACTGTCATCCATAAAAATTCCATCGTAGTTTGGTAACACGATGTCCAATTGAGGGTCAGTGATCGGTTCATTTGGACCAAAAGACACAGTCTGTTCCATGTAAACGCAGCCCACGCCAATACCGAGCCACCTCCAGCTGCCTCGTTGACAAATTGAGCCCACGGCTTAATGAGGTCTGTGCCACACCTGAAGACTACCATCAGCTCTTACCGATCGAAACAGGGACCCATCCGACCAGGCCACTATTTTCCGTCGTCTAGCGTCCTGCTGGCGATGTCGAGTCATCAGAGGCACTCGCGTCGGTCGTCCGCTGCCAAAGCCCATTAACGCCGAATTTCGCCGTAGTGTCCTGACGGATACGTTCGACGTACGTCCCCCATCGACGTCCGCTGTATTTCCTGCGGTGTTGCACGTCTTACAGCAGTGAAAACTCTTGGCAAACGCCGCTGCTCTCAAACGTTAAGTGAAATTTGGTTTTCTTCGCACCCTTTTGACACTGTGGATCTCGAAAAATTGAATTCCGTAACGTTTCCGAAGTGGAATTGCCCCTGCGTCTAGCTCCAATTATTTAGCTCCAAGTACCATTCCGCGTTCAAAGTACATTAATTCCCGTAATGTGGCCATAATCAAGCCGCAAACCTTTTCACATTACTCACTTCAGTACAAATAATATCTCCGCCCATTCACTTCCCCTTTACACCTTGTGTACGCTACACAACCGCCATCTGTATACTTACATATTGCTATCCCATGACTTTTATCACCTCAGTGCACAAAAACAGGAACATTCCAGTCTTAAGGAGACTTCAATTCCGTAATGATTAACTGATTTCACATCAGCGCGAAGTGCTATTCTCTACCTAATATACAACTTAAGACCATTGAGTTAATAAACATGTTGGTCATAAAATGGAATGACTATGTGGCATTATTGGGCGGGAAAACCTATCTGGAGTTGTCTGTCCACCTAGTGCAAGTATTTCTATTTGACGCCTCTTCGGCGCCTTGCTCGCCGGTGAAGTGAGATGAAATGATTAAAAGAAGACAAACACCCAATCCTCGAGGGAAGAGAATCTTACTCCGGTCGGCAAGCGAATTCAGGAAGCCGTGATCTATTAGCAGCGATGCTAACCACGTTTTTTGTTTTCTTTCTTTCGATCTGTTTCTTCGTCTTCTTTTCGACAGTGGGTCGTTGTGGATATCACGTGATATTTTTCCAATTCACTCGATGAAAACTTCACTCAGTATTTTTTTTATTTATTTTCTTTTACGTCGGGGAGTGAGCAGTCCCTTGAGCGAACAGGCTGAGTTACCGCGCCGGCTTAAGAAAGATAAAGTGCGGAACGTCCCACGATCTTGAGAGTCAGACTTGCGCTATGTCCACGCTGATCTTCGTGTATCATTTTAGTCTATGTACCGCCGAAACGAGTACTACCACCACAGCTCGAGCCGTGGATGGCTTAGTTACTATGTTAACGCATCTTTTGCAACTACGTATCTAACTGAAAGCAAAATAAATCGGAAAATATATCTGAGACGATTAAGAAACAATACCTATACGTTAAACCTGTACTTAAAAAGCTATCGGGAATCTCATTACCGACTTCTGTCCACTATCGAAATTGGAGCAGGATACAGGGTTAAAAGCTCAGCCCATCCAAAACTCAAAAGTAATGGTTGGTCATATTGGGCTCATTAGCCCGAAACATCGGGAATCGCTACCATATTTAACACTAAGTGGGACAAATATCAACTTCTCTTTTTCATCATGGAGTCCAGGAGCAGATCTAAATTGGAATGGGCATGCAACTGCAATTAATCGTCGGTAAAGCAGATGCCAGACTGAGATTCATTGGAAGGATCCTAAGGAAACCCAGTCCGAAAACAAAGGAAGTAGGTTACAGTATACTTGTTTGGCCACTCCTTGACTACTGCTCACCGGTGTGGGATCCGTACCAGATAGGGCTGGTAGAAGAGATAGAGAAGATCCAACGGAGAGCAGCCCTCTTCGTTACAGGAGATGGTAGATAGGCTCCAGTGGAAGACTCTGCAAGAGAGACGCTCAGTATCGTAGAACATACCTTCACCGAGGAGTCAAGCAGTATATTGCTCCTTCTTACGTATACATCGTGAAGAGATCATGAGAATAAAATCAGAGAGATTAGAGCCCACACAGAGGCATAGCGACAATTTTTATTTCCACGAACAATACGAGACTGGAATAGAAGGGAGAACCGATAGAGGTACTCAAGGTACCCTCCGCCACACACCGTCAGGTGCCTTGCGGACTATAGATGTAGATATAGATATAGATGTAGAATGTGCAAGTAGGCATCGCCATCTCTCCTTGCCGTAGAAAATATAAAAAGCTCTTCTTTTTTGACCTAAAAAAGAACGCATATGTTACCTGCTTGGCCTTTCTCAGGGACACTGATGGTGCCTAGAACATTTTATAAATGGCTGTATTCATTATATCTGTAATGTATATGGCTGCGTGCAGACAAGCGCAGAGATTTCCATATCCTCTGTCTCCTCTACTATCAATGTACACCGTCCCACATATCTCTCCTCGACATTAACGCTCTTATCTGAAGCAGAAACACCCATTACCATCTGAGAAAACTCCTTTCTGTCTCGCTCCATAGTTCAAACACATTCTCGAGGTCCTTCTCAACAGCAGGAACCCAACTCTAGAATAACCTCCACCATAACGTTAGTGATCTGAGCAACATCTCTAGCTTCGGACGACAGTTAATGCCATTTCTACTAAAGCAGCTGTAATGATTACCATTGTCCTTGCACGCACTCGCTACCTTGTACATCCCTCTTTCCAGCCAGAGCTTCTTCATTTCCCAGTATTCTTAGATGGTGTAATCTTCTTAAATTTCCTTTTCCCATAACTCATGATATCAGAAAACATCTATTTTGTGCACCTATAAATTGTTTTTATATATGCCACTATCATTATTGCTATTGTTGTCCTTGTTATTACTATTATCACTATTAGTAGCAGCAGCAGCGGTAGCAAAAGTACTGCCACTTTTAACTTTTATTACTTCATAGCATCATTTCCTCACATTGGCACCTTAGACACTCAAGTCATCATCATACTATTCGTGACACTAAAACTGTTTTTACTTAGGCAACTATTACGTAAAAAAGGTCCTGTATCTGTGAAACCCTGGTTCGATGCAAGTACTGCAAGAAATTGCCCTAATAACATCAGGTTAAACAAATAAATAAACAAACAATTATAAAGCTTTCTGCATACCTTAAAATTCTAAGAGTTCCTCTTTTCAGTGGACCATGTCTCCACTCGTTAGGCGTCATCGTATGCAAACAGCACAGTGTTTTGAATTGGTCACTGTTTACTCCTTTACACGCCGTTGATCGCAGTGTGAAGATCCGCTTAGCTGTGAGGATGGAAATGAGCCTCTTTTACGCCGAGCTAGACGCTACCCTCGGAGTACTAACGCAAACATGGCGCTTGTTACGTACTTGACGTGTGGTTTAATATTATAAAACAACGGCCATTGTTTCCCTCCACTCTTTGTTCGCGGAATAAACAGTGCGCGGGGGATATTGTAAGGTACGCAATTTAATTACACTCACTCTTTTGTTCACGGAGCCATTTCGGTGGCCGCCAGCCGCCCGCTGGAAGCGTTAACACTACAACTGCATACGCGTGTCCCTATCTGAGCTGAGTCTCATTCCTTGCTTCTCCAACGAGAGATGACCTTTTCAAAGCGGCTGTCACACCTCCTTTAAAAGGTTTAACAAATGAGGTACAGTGGAGAACAATGAGGTTCTTCTGTAGTGCCTCTTCGTACGCAAAAAAGTAATGGAAACAAGACAGAGACTCGTATGCAAATAATATTTTTAGTATGGTGTTTTCTAGTGTGAAGGCACGGTCGGTTAGTAAAGATCTTACATCGGAAAACCCAGATGAATCAACTGGGCAACTTGATATTGCAAACGAGCTCATGACAGAAACTCCCAAAACATCGTTAATGTTTGAGAGGAAGAATTCAGAGAAATGGTGGTAAATGATAAAAAGGCGTTAGAGGTCAGCTCAAGGACGGGGTTGTCAATTGTGCTGTCAGACTGAATTTTCGCAAGACGAGGAACATAATGTAACGGACAAAGTTACTGTTCATAAATCTACCAATATCCTAGTATTGACATATGACTGAGAAACTTGAACAAGTAAAGGAATAAGACGTGAGCCTGAAGCAGTAGATGTGAGATTCCTCCTAAAAATACAAAACAAAAGTAGCGATGGATAGATCTGAAGTACCGCTTTTCGAAAATTTTTAAATGTAAAACCACTGGAGAAAATTATTCAAGTACACCAAGTAAAATGAAGTGGACATGACCAGGGATTGTCGAAAGATCGTCTAGTAACCTTTAAGAATAAGTTAAGGATATGTATGGCAAAGAAGACTTGGAAGAGTTGAAAAGAAGAGGCACTGCATGAGACGCAAAATCGTAGCTGAAGAAAGTAGACGGAAATCGTTCCTATACTGTACACCGTGAGGTAGAGGTGATTTATTACACAACCAAGTTTTATTATTGTTTGCAACAGTATCTCCGAATCTGAGGTAGATTCATCTTTTGTTTGAGAAGAAGTTGTGTTTTAATAACATGTGACTACCGCGCTGAAATAGAGTTGTGGATTATAACGGTTTCTGACGACTTGTGCCACAGCGATAATGACTGAAAATGAACGAATTACTTTCTGGAAAGATTGTAATATTAACATAAATTCTGGGGCACATTTTGTTCTACCTGAATCTGAACTATGTACTGAAGCGCCAAAGAAACTGGAACAGGCACGCGTATTCAAATACAGAGCTATATAAACAGGCAAATTAAGGCGCTGCGTTGGCAACGCCTTTCTAAGACAACAAGTGCCTGGCGCAGTTGTTAGATCGGTTACTGCTGCCCCAATGGCAGGTTATCAAGATTTAAGTGAGTCTGAACGTGGTACATAGTCGTCGCACAAGCGATGGGACATAGTTACTCCGAGGTAGCGGTGAAATTCTGATTTCCCCGTAAGACCAATTCACGAGTGTACCGTGAATATCAGGAATCCGGTGAAACATCAGATCTACGACATCGATGCTGCCGAAAAAGTTCCTGCAAGAAAGGGACCAACGACGGCTGAAGACAATCGTTCAACGTGACAGAAGTGTGACCCTTCCGAAAATTGCTGCAGATTTCAAAGCTGGGTCAGCAACGAGTGTCAGTGTGCGAACCATTCAACGAAACATCATCGATATAGGACTAAAGAACGGAAGGCCCATTCACGTACCCTCGATGACTGCACGACACGAAGCTTTACGCCTCGCCTGCGCCCGTCAACGCCGACATTGGACTGTTGATGACTGGAAACACGTTGCCTGGTCATAAGAGTCTCGTTTCTAACTGTATCGAACGGATGGACGTGTACGGGTACGGAGACAACCTCATGAATCCATGGACTGTGCATGTCAGCAGTGGACTGTTTAAGCTGGTGGAGGCTCTGTAATTGTGTGGAGTGTGTGCAGTGGGAGTGATATGAGCATCGTTAAGAGTACGAGGGGTGGAGATCTCTTCGGAACAGCATGTTGCAATGCATTCCGACATGCTCAATAATGTCGGTACATGTGCCTAATTTCGTGTAGGGCCCCCGCAAGCACGCAGAAGTGCCGCAACACAACGTGGCATGGACTCCACAAATGTCTGAAGTAGTGCTGGAGGGAATTCACAGCCCGATGCGGAATTTGTTGTGGGGCGTCGTGGAATATTCCTGCTTCAGTTTTTCGTAGTTTCATGAATTTCCGATTCGTGGCGGCGCTATAGTCGCCTTCAAACTGGTGTCTGTAACCGAAGTGCGTTTCAAACAGAGAGCTGTCATTGAGTTTCTTTTGGCGGGGAACCAGAGCGTCGAGTCACAGGTTCTTTACAGAATGTCTGTGAAGACCAGACAGTGAACAAAAGCACGGGAAGTCGTTGGGCGAGGCGTCTGTAATCATAGTAACAGGGTCGCTCAAACCTATCCGATCTCCTGCATACTGGCCGGCCGCACACAGCCCTGACTCCTGCAGTATTGGAACGTGCGGACACTCACATTCGAGATGACCAACGGATCACCTCGTTGCACAATTGGACGTCTCTGCTGGTAGTACTGACACACCCGTCCAAAACATGGATTATTCAAAAGTTTGTGTCCGCTGGGTTCATCGCCACCTTGCAGAAGACCGTAAAAGGCGCCGAAGGACCAGTTGTACAGAATTGCGTGCTCTTTACGAGGCTGATTGCCATAATTTTTTCGTCGAACGTCGCCATGGGCTGTGAAGCATAGGTTCGTCACTTCGAACTGGAAACAAAACATCAGGTCATGGAGTGACGCAATACCACTTTACGCTGAAGAAAAAGTTCAAAGGCGCATCGGTGAAGTTTTGGCAACGGTTTTCTGAGGTTCCAAAGGGTTGTTTTCGTTGATCTCCTCCATCATGGTGCAACGATCAGCTTCTAAGTGTATTGTACTACCTTCAGAAAAGTGAAGAAACGGTCATAGAGTGTTAGTCGTCACAAAAATGCAAACGAGCTTCTCCGTTTCCATGATAACCCACAGCCTCACACAAGTCTGCTCACCAGATGGTTCAAATGGCTCTGAACACTATGGGACTTAATATCTGAGGTCATCAGTGCCCTAGAACTTAGAACTACTTAAACCTAAGGACACCACACACATTCAGGCCCGAGGCAGGATTCGAACCTGCGACCGTAGCGGTCACGCGGTTCCAGACTGAAGCGCCTAGAAATGCTCGGCTACTACGGCCGGCCTGCTCACCAGACAGAAGCTCACATAACTTCATTGGACTGTTCTTCTGCATCCACCCAACAGCCTTGATCCCGCACCTTCCGATTTCCTTCTGATCGGCCCTATGATGGATGCTCTTCGTGGGAAGAAGTACGTCGATGAGATGGTGGTTATTGTTACAGCAAGAAGTTGGCTGCGACGTTGACCAGTATAGTGGTACCATGCGGACATACAGGTCCAAAAAGTACGGCGGCGGAAGGCCGACGCATTGAAAGCATATTATTTTCAAAAATACGATTTTACACTCAAAAGAGCGAAGAATAATGTAGTATATTGGAATCCTGTATAAAACCAACCTTCTTTCAGAATAAAACTGTTTTGCATTACTTACTAAACACCCCTAGTATCGTCACGCAGAGGACTACCCCCGATCCACGGCATTCACTGCCGCCGATCGGCTGCTTACTCACTGGCTCTCCGTAAAACGCGTCGTCAGCCGGAATTTGTTTGATTGGCCGTCCCTATCAGCCTTTGTCATCTAGAGACAGTTATCCAACATAACCATTGCTAGGACCGAGACACGTTTCGTAAAGGAATCATGCTTTCATGTCAGGATAAATGTGGATACTCCACACGTAACACAATATATATGTCGTACCATTTATGAATGAAAGTCGTTCGAAGACAAGGGAGCAGTTGCTCCTTCTCGCCGGATGTATCGCTTCCATCTTTTTGTGGCGCCCCACTCTCTCACGAAAGCCATCGTTCGGTGATGGATTACTATGCAGCGTCGATCTCCTGAAATAACTCATCACGGGCAGTCATTTCTCTGAGGCATCCGTGAGTGCCCCTCAAGACAAAGATGAATTAGGTTGATGGGAGATAGCACTCTCATTAGCGTTTGTTTCTTTTTCGTGGCACTTCTTTTTCTGTGTCTTCTGTCCCACCGAATTTTCGTCTGTATATTTTAAGCGTATTTTCAGTTGGAAGTTTCAGTAATGAAACTTCTGGACTTCAATATTTTCAACAGACGTTTGTAGTACCATCCTGCTGTTTTTCATACATTTGTTTTCTTAAGGTGTTTTTAAATCCACCGTAGCTGCTACTCTTATTTTTAATTTGTGGAAGATTTAACATTACTGTGGTACGTCTGACTTCTTTATAGCATACGCAAAATTCGAGACATAAATTGCAGTAAAACAACATTGCAACCTTTGTTTCTTTCGTTTGTCAAATATATCTTGAACGAAGAATAATTTTTCTTGGGTCCTGAGATTGGATGTTGAAGGCAGAGGTCGTTCATAATCAAGACATGCGTACAGACGAGACCACTTTGTTGCAGTATGCGATATTTCTCAGTGGATAGACAAGTTTAAACCCATACTATCAAATATTCGCCTATGACATTGCTATCCACAGTGAAAATGAAGAAGAGTTACGAGATCTACTGGGTGGAATGAAGAGTCTAATGACTATGGACTGAGAGTAAACTGAAAAAAGACGAAAGTAATGAGAAGTAGCAGAAATGAGAACAGCGAGAAAGTGAACATCAGGATAGGAAATTACGAAAGAGACGAAGTAAGGAATTCTTCTGCCTAGGCAGCAAAATGATGCATGATGTTCGGAGCAAGAAGAGGAAGAAAAACAGATACTGGCAAAGAAGACTTTCATGACTAAGACAAGTCTACTAGTATCAAACATAGTCCTTAATATGAGGAAGAAATTTCTGTGAATGTACGCTTGGAGCACAGGAATGTATGGTAGTGACACATGGACTGTGGGAAAACCAGAAAAGAAGAGAATCGAAGCTTTTGAGTTGTGGTTGTTACAGAAGAGTGTTGAAAATTAGATGCACTGATAAGATAAGGAATGAGGAGGTTCCAAGAATTGGATAGTAAGAGAGTACATGGAAAACACTGACAAGAAGAATGGACGGGATGATAGTACATCAGTCAAGACATCACGGAATAGCTTCCATAGTACTAGAGGGAGCTATAGAGGGTAAAAGCTCTGGCGAGGAACACTTATTAAAGAAGACTCTTTATGGAAATAATCTACTCTAGAAGGCAAAGGGTTATAAAATTTGGATCGCTGTCCATTTGAAGAGGCGACTGCACACAGACGTTTTGTGTCCCCGACATTCAGTCAGCGTTGTCCTGATGTCTGAAATCTTTATGGTTCAATTTCGAAATGAAACTTGTCGACAAACGTTACTTAAAAAACATCGTCATTGTAGAATGATATTTTCACTCTGCAGTGGAGTGTGCACTGATATGAAACTTCCTGGCAGATTAAAACTGTGTGCCGGACCGAGACTCGGACTCGGGACCTCTGCCTTTCGCTGGAAAGTGCTTGCCCGCGAAAGGAAAAGGTCCCGAGTTTGAGTCTCGGTCCGGCACACAGTTTTAATCTGCCAGGGAGTTTCATTTTCATTTTAACA
This sequence comes from Schistocerca piceifrons, assembly GCF_021461385.2. Taxonomy (NCBI): domain Eukaryota; kingdom Metazoa; phylum Arthropoda; class Insecta; order Orthoptera; family Acrididae; genus Schistocerca; species Schistocerca piceifrons. The sequence goes on from NC_060143.1 coordinate 44,918,069, forward strand.
TATCTGTCTGTTCGCTGTGTGTACACGAGACCTCGCCAATAAGTGTCGAAAGAGCGAGAAAACTACGTGAGCATCACAGCTATTCAAAGGCCGGAATCAAATGAGTTCTCTGAAATTCAGTAATCTTTCATTAAACCCCTCAAAAATTCCAAAGTTCATGACGTTCACTCGAACCACATTAGAAAAGTACACTGAAGAGCCAAAGAAATTGATACACTTGCCTAATATCGTGCAGGGTCCCGCGAGCACGCAGAAGTGCCGCAGCACGACGTGTCATGGACTCGACTAACGTCTGAAGTAGTGTTGGAGGGAACAGACAGCATGGATACTGCAGGGTTGTAACAGGAGAGTATAAGGGGGGTGGAGGTCTCTTCTGAACAGAACGTTGAGTTCAGTGACGTTCATGTCTGGGGAGTTTGGTGGCCAGCGGAAGCGTTTAAACTCAGACGAGTGTCCCTGGAGCCACTCTGTAGCAATTCTGGACGCGTGGAGTGTCACATTGCCCTACTGGAATTGCCCGAGTCCATGAGGAAGAACAATTATCACGGCCGGCCGTGGTGGCCGAGTGGTTCTAGGAGCTACAGTCTGCAACCGCGCGACCGATACGGTCGCAGGTTCGAATCCTGCCTCGGGCATGGATGTGTGTGATGTCCTTAGGTTAGTTGGGTTTAAGTAGTTCTACGGTCTAGGGGACTGATGATCTGAGAAGTTAAGTCCCATAATGCTCAGAGCCATTTGAACTGCAATTGTCACGAATGGATACAGGTAATCAGACAGGATGCTTACGTGCGTATCACCTGCAGTGTCGTGTCTAGACGTAGCGGGAGGCGCATATCACTCCAACTGCACATGCCTCACACCTTTACAGAGCCTTTACAAACTTGAAGAGTCCACTGCTGGCATACAGGGTACATGGATTCATGAGGTTGTCTTCTTAAACGAACACGTCCATCCGCTCGATACAATTTGAGAGCAGACTCGTCCGACCAGCAACATGCTTCCAGTCATCGATATCCAATGTCAGTGCTGACGGGCCCAGGAGAGGTGTAAAGCTCTGTGTCGTGCAATCATCAAGGGTACACGAGTGGGGTACACGAGTGGGCCTTCGGCTCCGGAAGTCCATATCAATGACGTTTCGTTGAATGGTTCGCACGCTGACACTTGTTGATGGCCCTGCACTGAAATCTGCAGCAATTTCCGGAAGGGTTGCACTTCCGTCACATTGAACGATTCTCTTCAGTCGTCGTTGGTTCCGTTCTTATATTATACACTGCTGGCCACCGTAAATGCAACACCAAGAAAGACAAGAGGTAGCACAACAAGATTTATTTTGTAGATAACATGTTGGCCAAGTATCAAATGATTACGTTTACAGACGTCTGTGACATGTGGTTCCCGCCAGAATCAGTAGCCAGAGTAGCCGCCATTGTTGGAGATCACCGCTGCCACACGTCTCGGCATTGAGTCAAAGAGGCGTTGGATGTTTTCCTGGGGTACAGCAGCCCAAGCAGCTTCCACACGTTGCCAAAGATCATCTGGTGTGGCAACTGGGGATGTAATCTGGGTCACTCGTTGAGCAACCATGGACCACATGTGTTCTATCGATCCGGAGAGCGAGCCAGCCAGGGAAGCAATTCAATCTGGTTATTGACGAAGAACCTTTGGACAATGCGTGCCACGTGTGGTCGCGCATTATCCTGTTGAAATGTGGCTGTGGCCGAGCCCTGAAGGTAAGGGAGGACAACTGGCTCCAACACCTCGGATATGTTGCGCCGGCTATTTAAAGTACGGGCAATGCGTACTAGAGGCATGCGAGAGTAATATCCAATACCGCCCCATACCATAATACCCGGTGCAAGACCAGTGTGTCGGTGCATAATGCAGCTGTCCAGCATCCTCTCTCCACGGTGTCTCCACACTCGAATCCGACCATCGTGGTGCTGCAGACAGAAGCGTGCCTCGTCAGTAAAGACAACGTCATTCCATTCTGCCGTCCACATCCGTCTGTCATCACACCATTGGCGACGGAGACGTCTGTGGTTCTGCGTCAATGGTAGACGAAGCAATGGACGTCTTGCGGACAGACCACTCTGCTGTAAACGGCGTTGAATGGTACGCGCAGACACTGGATGATACGTTACAGACGCAATGTGCTGTGCTATGGTTCGGGATGTCACTGAGCGATCCGTCACTGCCATGCGCACAATTTGTCTATCAGCACGTGCAGCGGTGCACCGAGTGAATGCGATCGACCACGTCGGTCCGTCGTACCCTCCTGCAACCATCGGTCACATATCCGCATTACAGTTGTTTGGTTTCGTCCAACACGACTAGCGATTTCTCTGTATGATAATCCACAATCTCGGTAAGCCACTATCCTTCCTCTGTCGAACTCGGATACTTGATCAAAAGATGTTCGCTGTTGTCTACGAGGCATAACTGATCGTCTTGTGAAACAACCACAAGGTAAACACACGTGCCGAACGTACTCTCGTCGAAATCGCCAAGCCTTAAATGGCGCTATGAGGTGGCGCCACAGGCGCGCGTGATGTGCGTCTGCGCTGAAATTCTAATCAGTTGCATATCTCATCGTTGCAAACTCATGGATGCTTCCTTCAGGGTGTTGCATTTACGGTGGCCAGCAGTGTATTTTTCAGGTCGCAGCGATGTTAGAGATTTGATGTTTTACCGGATTACTGATATTCACGGTACATTCGTGAAATGGTCGTACGGGAAAATCCCCACTTTACCTCTGAGATTCTGTGTCCCATCGCTGTTGCGCTGACTATGACAGCATGTTCAAACTCACTTAAAGGTTGATAACCTGCCATTGTAGCTGCAGTAACCGATCTAATAACAGTGCCAGACACTTGTTGTCTTATATAGGCGATGCCGACCGCAGAACGGGATTCTGCCTGGTTACGTATCTCTGTATTTGAATACGCATGCTTGTGCCAGTTTCTTTGCCGCTTCAGTTTAAAATTCTAGCGTTCAGTATGGACCAAAAGTAATGTCCAATGTTCAGATACTCGCGGAATATTTCCAAGCCCACGCTGCACTATACCGTGAAAAGTTAGAATCCTAAACCGACAGCCATTCCAAAGTTCACAAACGGAAGTCGTAAATGATTGCGCGACGTGCTCTGAAAATCGCAAAAGGTTTTTCGCTAACACTTTCTGACCCACTTTCGAGTTCGGTTTTACATTGCGTCGCTCCTCACGCATTTCTGGGGGACGGTTCGTGAGGAAAGTAAATTCAATCTAAAATATCTACCAACTAAAGCAGCATCTGCCACTCACACATCACACATCACAACGAGTGTTATTCTGTGCCCTTTTACATAATTGTATGAAATTATTTATACGACTAATAGAAAGCGAGATTTGTCCTAATGATTGAATATCTCTTTGCGATCTGTGCATACGCTAACAAAGTTTCCCCAGTTATAATGAATTGGATACGCCTAAACCTATTGCTTTAACTGGTTACGTCTTCTCCTATGTTTCGAAAACTACACAAAGACGCAGTAGTATTGTATTTTAATGAGGAATTTAAAACGTTAAGTTCCATCGAAGAGTATATACAACAACTGTGGCTCAGTTTCGGAAGAACAGTTGACCATGCAGTGGATATTTATGTAACTGTTGCAACAAACTATGAGAAGAAACTTCTGTGACACAAAATGCTGAATAAAACACATTTGGCTGTATAAAGGGCAATGTGTGAACCTTTCAGCGACTACCGATGCAGATCCCTCGCAAATTCCACAGATGTTCCGATCATATGGTTCAAATGGCTCTGAGCACTATGGGACTTAACAGCTGTGGTCATCAGTCCCCTAGAACTTAGAACTACTTAAACCTAACTAACCTAAGGACATCACACACATCCATGCCCGAGGCAGGATTCGAACCTGCGACCGTAGCAGTCGCGCGGTTCCGGACTGCGCGCCTAGAACCGCGAGACCACCGCGGCCGGCTCCGATCATATGTAAACTGCTGTTAGTAACAAGTAAGTTAGTGTCAAGGCACTCGCGGACGACACATAAACTGAAACTGAGGGTGGAAAAGCAAAAGCGAATCTGCCAAAATCAGTTTTCAAATACACCTTAAAAAAAGGAAAATATATGAGTATTCTTCCGCCACTGTGAGCAAGTATGTTGTAGATATTTGTGACAATGAGAAGCAACTGAAATCGCACAAAAGTTCCGGTCCATATGGAATCCCTATCAGGGTCTACACAGACGTGAATTAGTCCCTCTATTAACCATAACATACTGTAGATTGCTCGAATAAGACTGTCACAAGAGGGGTAGCAGAAGTGATGAAACAACCGCCTAATATTCTTGAAGTCCGTCTGCTGCAGAATCAGAATATGTATTCTCAGCTCCAAAAATAGTGAGGTATCTCGAACAGTGATCTCCATTCCACCTCGCAGGGATTCAGAAAACATCGGCCATGCGGTACCAGACTTCTATTCACATACATGTTACTAACTTTGCAGGTTACGTGAAAAGTAGCATCATACTTCGCACAGATGATGCAGTTATCCATAATGAAGAATTATCTGAAGAAAAGGAAATATTGAGTTACATATTGACTAGATTTCAATATCGTGCAAAGATTGGCAACGATTTAACTGTTCAGAGAAACAAAATTGTATACTTCACAAAAATAGAAACTGTAATTTTCTGTAACCACAAATCAATGACTCACAACTAGAATCATTCTTCATACAAATACAATGCGGAACATCATTAAAGGAACAATTTTTTGAAGCCATGTATTTGCCTCCCATTCCGACGTAGAGTTTTAAATTTGGCTAAATGGTGCCTACCATCTTCCCCCGTATTGGTGCAAAAGCGTGGCGGTCTGCGACTCCATCCTCGGCCTCGACGACGCTTTAAACTTCATGGTGTCGACACACGCGAAAAAGAGACTACAACTCAGAAATTCATGTGAACTCTAAGGTCGATTGTCGATGTCAAATTGGCACCAAACTTCACCACATTTCTGCCAAACGATGGGTAGGTCGTCACTCCTCCTCTTACCCACATCTCACACCTTCTCTTGACGCCTCTGCAAGGGAGATTACGATCGCGATACCTGGCGTTGAAACCAATTGATATCTTTATAGTTGACGTAGAAAAAGATTTCAGACACGCTACCGAAACGAAAAGATTGACGGGGTGGCATAAAAGGAGTCAATGAAACCACCACGTTGATTGCCATTCATTTCGCGATTAATAAACGACCCCCTTGCGGGTCCAGGAGTTAGAATAGGCCCGAGATATTCCTGCCTGTCGTAAGAGGCGACTAAAGGAGTTTTCCACTTTTCGGCCCTATACGTTTATGTCCCATTTTATGGCTTGACCTATCACTTTTGAAATTCTACAAAAGTGCGGGACATATGGGGAAGGACGCCTTACGTGGTGGACCAGTGCTTGCCTAGACATCCTTTCGTACTGTTAATTCAGGAGTCTCTCTATGCCCTCTGCAACAGTGGACACTCATTGACCTTCATCTGGGCCCCAAGACATGTCGGGAAACCAGGCAATGAACTTGCTGACTACTTGTCCAAACTAACCACTAGTAAACGATCTCTGGAGATTGGCCTGCTGGAGACTGACCTGCGAGAGGAGTTCCGCCGCAATGTTTTCGCGATTTGGGATACTGAATGGCGCGCCCTGAGTACACCAAATAAAATCCATGCTATCAAGGAGACGACGAATGTGTGGCGGTTATCCATGCGAGCCACTCGCAGGGCATCTGTTGTCGTTTGCCAGCTCTGCATTGGCCATACGTGGCTAACACATGGTTACCTCCTCCATCGCCAGAACCTACCTCGGTGTCGCCTTGTCTCCCATATGACTGTCGTCCACATCTTGCTGGAATGCCCAATTTTAGGTGCTCTGCGGCGGACGTTTAACTTCCCTGGTACCCTGTCTTCGGTGTTGGGTGACCGTGCCTCAACAGCAGATTTAGTTTTACGTTTTAATCGTGAATGTTTTTTTATCGTACCACCTATGGGTGAGCATTTGGCGTTCTCTCCGAGACCTCCATTCTCCCTCCATTTTAACTCTCTGTCACCCTTTCTTAGCATTAGTTTGTCTTGGTGTTCGTCTTTTCCTTACAGGTGTTCATTTCACCTTGTCTTTTTTGGATGGACGTTTCAGTGTGTTGCAGAGTGGCTGGCTCATCATCTTTTATTCTTGTGATCAGCTAACCCAGACCATCTGCTTTATGGTTTTAATATCTTCTTCTACTTTTCCTTGTGGTGTTTGTTTTCCCAGTATTTCTGTGTTCATTCGATTCGTTTTCTTTTTAGGTGTGGTTCCCCATTCCTTTTTCCCCCTTTCACTTTCCCAGACGTGCTTTGGCTATCATTTTATCTTGAGCCTTGTTTGTGTCTGTAGTTTGGTTCCTTTACGCCCCAGACCAACCAACAAAACAATCAAAAACAACCTCAGAGCGATTACAAACGAGACGTCGTCCTTGTCAGCTTATGACGCTGCTGGCACTTCTGGACGTTTCAGTTCCTTTTTACGTTTTAGATCCTCTATAAGGCCATTGTGGGGTTGAATTCCCATTTAATGTGATCATACCCCTCTGGAGTGCACCACGACCACAAATTTTGCGCACTTGTAAGGATTGGAACCACTAAGTACTGTTCAGAATTATTCGACGAAATTGAACGTGATACGAAGCAGCAAAGGACACTTTGCTTTTTCAAGCCCTCCTGTTTCGCGCCCTACTCTGGCGAACAAATGAATTGAATGCTAAAGGGCTCCTCTAAGATAACCTAGTTTGGCAAAACTCTCGAAAGTGTCTGGTCAACTTCTTTTAGAATATTAAAAATTTTATTTTACGGAGACAACCCGTGCGGTGGTCGTAGACGCTTGCAGGCAAGCAACCCCTTGACATACCTTCGCCTCCAGTTGCTGCCTGCAGGCACGTAGGACTCGTTTACAGGTTCCCTGTGTAAACGTACACTTTTACAATTCTCAATAAAGGTGAGTGATTGTCAGAGATAGTTCTGTTGCACTGTGGAGTCTTAGAGGGACCCGTTTTATTCATGTATGTCCAGCTACCGCATTCACAGCTACCTTCGCTGTTCCAGATAACGTTAAAATTTCGGCTAATGATTTTAAGCGGTCCCTACAGGTTCCAATCAGTATATGAGAGCAAACTTGCGATCACATTCAATGGGGATGGAGCTCCGCAGTGTCCTTAGAGAGGGGCTAAAACGTCCTGGGGTGCCAGCAGCGTCAAAGGTGGTCAAGATTGTCGTGCTGTTGCTCGTCGCAGTGAGAACTGCCGTTGGCGACTGTGAAATATGCGGGAATCAACGCCACAGGGAAAGAGCTGATTTCATTGACGTCTTTAATACCATCTCTTCAGGTCTTTTCGTATTGATTCTGGGCGTCGGTGTGTATGAAATCTTTTCCTCAGACACGTAGAAGACAACTGCGTTATTTCAACGCTAGATTGCGCCGAACTGACTCCATCGCAGAGGAGTCAAAAGAATTTTTTTTTAATAAAAAAGAAGGTGGAAGGGTTGAAACATGGGTAAAAGGTGGTGCTACACATCGTGTGACACATCCTCACTGGCGTTGGGCAGAATTGTGGAGAAATGTTTTGCCAATGTGACATTATCAACGCATCTTAGAGCTCACGTGAACTTTTGAACTGTGGCCTTTTCCCGCATGTGCCGACACCTAGCTGTTTCGGCATTGTTGAACCCAAGGGTGGCGTTGCAGTGCTTCACTCTTTTGCATCTTCAGTTCAAATGGTTCAAATGGCTCTGAGCACTATGGGACTTAACATCTATGGTCATCAGTCCCCTAGAACTTAGAACTACTTAAACCTAACTAACCTAAGGACATCACACAACACCCAGCCATCACGAGGCAGAGAAAATCCATGACCCCGCCGGGAATCGAACCCGGGAACCCGGGAACCCGGGCGTGGGAAGCGAGAACGCTACCGCACGACCACGAGATGCGGGCGCATCTTCAGTGAGGAAGGTTTTAGGCATCCATGAGCCAAATTTCAAATGTCACCATGGGAGACGTTTACCGGGTTTCGTAAAACATGTCCTTTAATTGTGTTGCGCAATGTGTCTGATTGTAACTGTTGTGACACCGACTTGCAGCCTTTGTGACATACTGGCCTTCAGCCATGGAAGGTGACCAGAAGTACCTATACTTCATGCGAAACTAGTACGTCAGTATTTCAGGGACACTGACGACGTCGCCAAAGGCGGAGCACTGTGTTGCACGTCACTCGTCACGTGCAGCCAATGGGAAAGATTACTTAACATAGGTGACTTTCCGCAGCTGTTAAATATTTTAAGAGAAGCCTTTTTATAGCCATCAGATGCACACATATAACTATATTCTTTACGGCTTCCGATTTCTATAACCATCATCAGTGGAAGAAAAGCAGTACATCAAGTGGATCAAAATGCGTACTTCTCATAAATGACTCATCACCTTACCAAATGCACCCATGTTCCTCAGTGGTATGTACCGTACGCCTGATATGACTAATGTCAAAAACCACAGGAAACATGTCAAACTCAGTCTATAACAGACTGCCCAAAGACTGCTGACTTGCCACTATCCTTACTCTTTGTCTATCACTTCGCTGCCGTCAGTGCTTTACAACTTATATTGACAGCTGTGATGATGATGATGATTTTCTCCTCGACTTGGACACCGACTGTGACTTCCCTGTTCAAGTTCTGGACTGCAGGCTGATGTTCCCACGAAACCTAAGATTCAGTCTAGAAGATAGGATTGCAGGTGAAGTAGAACAACAAATTGATGACGTTGACACTGTTAGCGTTTGCTCCCTTCGAAAGGGCTTTTCCCCGTGCTGTTTCTGGTGTCCACATCTGATATACTCGTATGTCTCTTTCCAGTTGCTGCAGTATCGTCTTTTCGTTGCATTGCTACTGATATCTTTACGAAGCAAGTTGCTACTAATTGTTGACAGAGGGAACTTAGGATGCTGTTTCTGGTTTTGAAACACCTTTAACGCACATACTGACCACCCATGTTACGCCTGTCACTCTCAGCTTCCTACTGAAATACAGATTTAGGTAGTCTACGCTCACTTGTTTGTAGGTGTTTATTTCAGATAGAAATCTGTGCCTTGCATTTCTTGACTGGAGTGCGTTGTTTGGTGTACGGTCGAGTCATTTATTAAATTTGCATGATGCTTTTAATGCAGAAGTTGACCAAATATTTGATATCGTTTCTGTACAGTCACGAAGTCTCGGAGGTATTTAGTGGAATTGGCAGAATTGTTGCCTCTTTGCCGACTAATTTGGTCTTTAAATGAAATCCTTTTCTATGGTGAAGTTACGAAAGCCGGCAGCAAACTTCACAGTGTGAGCGTGTTCGTCGCAAAGAATCATGCGTCCCAGATACCTGAGAAATTTAACATTTGAAGCTGATATTCGGATACTTATAATTTTCGGCACACTTATTACTAGATATAAGCTCCAACACGATGTATTCATTCCTTGGAGGTGCTGCCAGAGGCCTGTCATTAGAATATCTGAATGTTCGACCCAATGAATATGTTGAGAGAATTCTCAGTGCATTGTCCATCAAAACAGCAGGAAAAATTATCATTGCGCATTTTTGTATGATGTTGCTTGATTAATCCATTGGAATGAAACGTGGTCATTGTTAGGTAAATAAAGCTTCTCGTTCTAAAATAAAAAGCAACCTTCGCAAAAAACAGTGATTTGTAAGGAAAGTGAACCGTCCCTGCCGTGGTATATGTTTGTAGATTTTTGTAGAAATTTTAGATTACCCGTCGTTGTCCGTACGAACGTTTTGTGGAAGTTTATCGGCTATGTGGTGTCTTTAATCTCTGCCCCTCTTTTTACGAATTATCCTTGATTACCACAAATGTGAGGGTTACCGTTTTGATACAGGACGTGAATTTGCCTCTCTCTCTTCTTATATAAATACCAAACGCAGTGTTTGGCATGTCGTATCTGCCGTGGTCGTACTGTTTGCGTTCCCTGAGAATCTGGCCGCTGTACATCGAAAAGTAAACACAGGATCCAGCAAACGCTATTCGAACGCCACCTTATTTACGCTGATTTCGTGCTTGCTGTATTCGCTGGAACATATATGTAAATGCTCGTATAATGTTGGTAAGCAGTGAATTTCTCTCTGAAAATGCGCAGCCATGTGTTATTTGATTAGTAAGTGTTTTCCTTCGGAGAGAAGTTTTTATGAAGCCAGTTAACTATTTTTAAATCTCTTACATTTCGCAGATATTAAAATCACCGGTGCTCTTACGAGCTACAAAAGAACGTAGTTTCGGTTACATGGGTGCATGTTTGCACAACAACTGGAAATAATCGGGCAAATCTTCAGCAGCAGTTGTTTTTGGAATGTTTGGCTTAGCGATGAAAGTAATGACAACACATTAAGTTCAGATTTCTCGCTTTTTAATAATGGAACGAGCCTGTTATTTTTAAATTTATTGTCATTTACAATACTTCGTTTGTTAGTAATATATTTAGAGTGTACCCAAACAGAGCTAGGAAGATACATCTCTGATTATTATTCATGAAAATGATATTCCTTTGTTACTGATTTGAAAATTTCAGGTATAAACTCTTGTGGATGTAGATTGAAGGAGAAAGGATTGTTTTTTGTAAAACTAAATCTTTCACCGGTCTATTTTAAGTTTTTATTTACGAAGCGGTTCGAAGGCTTTGCATCATCTTCAGTTTGGGATTGATGCATTGATCCTGGGAAACCGACAATGTCGAATTACCAGCAGCCCTGTGCATCTGCATTGTGTCCTTTCATCGAGAAGACCGCATTTCTATTTAACAGACCAAAACGAGAAGTAGTGGCAGAAATACCGTTTAAGTGAAAGACACGTAACGTATTCTGGAATCAAGAGGTCAGCCCACATCTCGTGGTCGTGCGGTAGCGTTCTCGCTTCCCACGCCCGGATTCCCGGGTTCGATTCCCGGCGGGGTCAGGGATTTTCTCTGCCTCGTTATGGCTGGGTGTTGTGTGCTGTCCTTACGTTAGTTAGGTTTAAGTAGTTCTAAGTTCTAGGGGACTGATGACCATAGATGTTAAGTCCCATAGTGCTCAGAGCCATTTGAACCCAATCAAGAGGCCGGCCTGTGCCATTTTAAGTAATTTATGTATGATTCAAGCCTATAAACTCCTCCCGCACAGGTCATGGAAGCCCAAAGGTACCGACTGATCGCCGTGTCATCCTCAGCCCACATGCGTCACGGGATGCGGGTAAGGAGGGGCATCAGCACACCGCTCTCCCGGCCGTATGTCAGTTTACGAGACCGGAGCCGCTACTTCTCAATCAAGTAGCTCCTCAGTTTGTCTCACAAGGGCTGGGTGCACCCCGCTTGCCAACAGCGCTCGGCAGACCGGATGGTCACCCATCCAAGTGCTAACCCAACCCGACAGCGTTTAACTTCGGTGACCTGACGGGAATCGGTGTTACCACTGCGGCAAGACCGTTGGCAAGCCTATAAAGACTATTAGATATCAGCATTTTTTCATCTCTTGATTAAACATGCTTAATATTTGTGTTATTCACCTCTGCAGGCAATTTGTTAAAGATTACTTTAGGTTCACGTCGCATATTTTTCTGATGTAGTTCCTTGCTATGCCTTTCTATGGAAGCTATTCCTATTTCTAGTTTCATAATAGTGAAATTACTTGTTGGTTACTGAAAATTAACCACGTGATTTAAAAATAAATCTTTCACGCGGCAGTGTAGTGTATGTTGTTTTGGTATACTTCCTGGTAGAGTAAAGCTATGTGTCTTATCTGGTCTTGATCTCGGACCCTTCCCTTTCACGGAAGATGTTCTCACAGACTGAATAACCCCGACCTGACGCATGGTCCACCCTCCCAGCTTCATTTCTGCCCCTATTTTGCGAACTCCGTCCCTACTTTCCTAACTCCACAGAAGCTCTCTGATAAAATTTGCTGGACTAGCTCGCTTGGAAGAAAAGGTACTGCTATAGCCACATCCTGTTCGGTTGTTTCCAGAATGAATCTTCCACATTGTAGTGAGTTCCAGTCCCAGTCTAATACATAGTGTTAATGTATCAAAGTTTCAACGCGGGGCATACTCTACAGTGGAAACATTCTTTCAGTTAAATATTCAGCTTATGACTGTGACAATGGTATACATATACGTCTAACGCCTTGCAGGTTCTGCCGGATTTATTTTATCGTGGACTTTTACCATGGTACAATTATTGTGGGAAACAGATGAAACCCGAAATTTTTGTTATTTATTAATTTACTTATTTACTAGCTGACAAGCCTGAAATTGCTCAAGCATTCATTTTGGTAGATCTCTATTAGAAGCGTATTCTTATATATACTTCTGCAATAGACTTAGTGTGAGTCCATTCCGCAGAGTTTCTGTAAGCTGGGGGCAACTACTTCGGGTGTCTACAGCTCGATTTTGGAAACATCTCTTTAAACCGGCTAACCATAACTCTATAGACGATTATTGTTTTCGCTTCAGCCGTTTGCGCTTCGCAGTTGAAAGCTGTTAAAAGCACTGTCTGGTTTCTACGATTTCCTTAACTCGAATCGACTGTAGGAGTGACTTAGTAAGAGTAGTTAAATGTATTAACACTCCATGGACGACGTGGAATTTTTTCACGCATCTCAGTGTTTATGAAGTCATATCTCTTAAACTACGTGTCGTACAATGGTTTATTTGCGTAGGTACATTCAGCAGCATATGTGGATAATTTCTGCGAAATATATTGCGGATACAGTTAGTAGCAACTAAATTCAAACGCCATGCATGATGCGGTAACTTTTCACGCATCTCATTATTTATGACATCATGTCTTCTGAATTATGATAGGTGGAGGTTCTTACCCTCACACCGATTCTTGCCTGACGCTTAAGAATATGTGTGTTCAATTTGGTTGAAATCGGTTGAGTGGTTTAGGAGGAGGTGTGGAACATACATGCATGCATACACCCTTACAAACATCCATTTTTATAGTATATATGAATTTGTTAATTTTTACATTGTAATCAATTGGATGAAAATCAGTGTGGGTTTAGGCCTCTTAGAGGTTGTCAGGACCAGATCTTTAGCTTACGGCAAATAATGGAGAAGTATTATGAGTGGAACAGGGAATTGTATCTATGCTTTATAGATCTAGAAAAGGCTTATGACCGGGTTCCAAGGAGGCTGGCTCTGAGCACTATGGGACTTAACATCTATGGTCATCAGTCCCCTAGAACTTAGAACTACTTAAACCTAACTAACCTAAGGACAGCACACAACACCCAGCCATCACGAGGCAGAGAAAATCCCTGACCCCGCCGGGAATCGAACCCGGGAACCCGGGCGTGGGAAGTGAGAACGCTACCGCACGACCACGAGATGCGGGCTTCCAAGGAGGAAGTTATTGTCTGTTCTACAAGATTATGGAATAGGAGGCAAACTTTTGCAAGCAATTAAAGGTCTTTACATGGATAGTCAGGCAGCAGTTAGAGTTGACGGTAAACTGAGTTCATGGTTCAGAGTAGTTTCAGGGGTAAGACAAGGCTGCAACCTGTCTCCACTGTTGTTCTTATTATTTATGGATCATATGTTGAAAACAATAGACTGGCTGGGTGAATTAAGATATGTGAACACAAAATAAGTAGTCTTGCATATGCGCATGACTTAGTTGTGATGGCAGATTCGATTGAAAGTTTGCAAAGTAATATTTCAGAGCTAGGTCAGAAATGTACGGACTATGGTATGAAGATTACCATCTCCAAAACGAAAGTAATGTCAGTGGGAAAGAAATATAAACGGATTGAGTGCCAAATAGGAGGAACAAAGAACAGGTGGACGGTTTCAAGTACTTAGAATGCATACTCTCACAGGATGGCAACATAGTGAAAGAACTGGAAGCGAGGTGTAGCAAAGCTAATGCAGTGAGCGCTCAGCTACGATCTACTCTCTTCTGCAAGAAGGAAGTCAGTACCAAGACTAAGTTGTCTGTACACCGTTCAATCTTTCGACCAACTTTGTTGTATGGGAGCGAAAGCTGGGTGGATTCAGGTTACCTTATCAACAAGGTTGAGGTTACGGATATGAAAGTAGCTAGGATTATTGCAGGTACTAGTAGACGGGAACAATGGCAGGAGGGTGTCCACAATGAGGAAATCAAAGAAAAACTGGGAATGAACTCTATAGATGCAGCAGTCAGGGCGAACAGGCTTAGATGGTGGGGTCATGTTACACGCATGAGAGAAGCAAGGTTACCCAAGAGACTCATGGATTCAGCAGTAGAGGGAAGGAGGAGTCGGGGCAGACCGAGGCGAAGGTACCTGGATTTGGTTAAGAATGATTTTGAAGTAACAAGTTTAACATCAGAAGAGGCACCAATGTTAGCACTGAATAGGGGATCATGGAGGAACTGTATAAGGGGGGCTATGCTTCAGACTGAACGCTGAAAGGCATAATCAGTCTTAAATGATGATGATGATGATGATGATGATGAATTACCTGCTGTTTGATTTACAATAGCGGGTTACGGCAATGTTTATAAAATACGAGATGTTGTAGAGCATACAGAGTACTTGAGTGAATAATATATTCCTATTATCGCCGTTTCAGCTTACTTATTCTTGGTATGCACTCAGTTATAATTAGTGAATTACCTATCCCTAGACATCGTAGAGCGGGCCTCCACCGCCAAACACACAAACGAAATATTTTAACATTAAACTTTAGGAAAAATAATGAAATATAATTACCGTCTACTACCAATACATTACTCCTACAAATGAGCAGAGGTCTCGGAAGGGCTCGAATACCACAAGTCATACCGTTAAACTACAAACTATTCCTAAACAACTATATCATATCAATAGTATCAAACGTGATGTGGTAATATTGATGTCTAGCAGAGCCCGTTGGGTCTGGTACTACACTATTGAAATACCAAATGCTGTTAATAAATTCACACAAAAATATAACGAAGTGTGATACTTCCAAAGTTTTGCATTTATAGACTACATGTTCATGGAACCTTCAGAGCACGAGGGAATCAAGTCCATTTTCAGTTATTATTGACTTATTTTTCTCTTAAGTGCTATATATCAGGCTGCTTTCAAAACATAAAAGATTCATGTC
Organism: Schistocerca piceifrons; assembly: GCF_021461385.2. Lineage (NCBI taxonomy): Eukaryota > Metazoa > Arthropoda > Insecta > Orthoptera > Acrididae > Schistocerca > Schistocerca piceifrons. The sequence continues at coordinate 44,933,251 of NC_060143.1, forward strand.
TAGACACTGTAAACAAGTGCTGTAGGACTGGCAGTACTGTTGATCATGGAGGGAAATAGACTATTGTTCAGACCTCAGTGGGAACATGTCCACTGTCACAGTTTGCATCGTATGTTTATTGGGTATGTGGGATCTAATTAAAGTGTACTGATGGTTATGAGTGATTCGTCCGAATATATGGAAGATAACTCATGGGAATATCAGCATTATAGCTTAGGTAACTTAATAAGTACTTTGTAAATTTGTTACGTGAGAATTAACTAACGAGTTAATATCCATCCTGCACTGTTGAGCTTCTGTCTGTGACAATATTTTATGGCACTTTCACGGTAACTGTACGTTACATTTGCCCATTTTTCTTTTAATGCAGGGAAGGATACAGCTGCTGAAGAAGGTGGTGCTTTTGAAGCAGCAGGCAGTAATGTCTGCAATTGTAAAGGAGCAGAGAGCAGAGGAAGAAGACATTTTTGCCGTTCTGAGAAGCGGGAAGGGAGTATTAGGAAACGACAGCTTAAACTACAAGGAACGGCGTCAGAATTCCAGCTAAAAGCATTCCTACTAACGGCCCCAGCTGCAAGCCGCAATGCCACGACCAACGTAAAATAGAAGAGAGATAGATTTCATTTCTACTGAAAACTCAGTGATTACAGTCAGCACATCCGACTATGAGGTCCCAGAAAGAGTTTATTCCGCAAATTCTTAGAATATAAGCTTCAAATATTTCTTAAGGATTGCAACGTAAGCTCTACATATAATGAAATAATCTTATATTCAGACTCGTACCGACCAAAGCAGGAAATGTCATTGTATATCATGAAGTGATGGTAAGACTCGAGCGTGAAGTCACAGGGATTCATCAGAAATTCTTCGTATCAGGGCATTCTTACTTGCCTAATGACAGTGACTTTGGTTTAGTGCAGAAGGCCAGTATGAAAATTTTGCATATTTATACACCTAATGGTCGGATGCGTATCGTTAGACAAGAAAAGCAAATGTCCCCCAGATCTGAGGTCACTGAAATGAAATTCTCAAACTTCTGAATCTTGGAGAAGTCAGTAACGAACAGAAAAAAAAGTTCGATTGATACCACATCAACTGGCTGACTGTGAGACAGTTACATTGTGAAAGAGAACTCCTTTAAATCTCATGTTTAAGCTGCCTCTGAATCCTGATGTGGAAGACGAATGTAAGCCCGTCCATCTTATTACATGCTTCTTTCACATCCATTAGGACCATCTTTCTAGCAAAATATTGATCAATAACACAGGCGAAGACAATGGAATGGTGAGTTCGATACCACATATTGCATCCTTGCATCACAATTTTTTCGATAACTACCATGTGGCACTGCCACAAGAATGTCTTCAGCTTTGAAAGGTCGGAAAGACAAACTTGAATATTTTTTTCCCTGAATCTGAATTGCAAAGAGAATGTTTGGTACAAGCAGACACAGGGAGTAAAATGTAATTATATATTCAAAAATGTATTTTGTTTACTGTTTCCTTAGTAAAACTTGAAGACTAGAATAAAGAGGAATATACAGGTGCAATACTTTTCAGTACACATAAAAATCCAGCTCAAAACTTTACTCTCCTGTTCAAGATAGCTTGTAATTGCACTTATATTTACCATTCTGCAATATGAGAACATGTTAAGCAAAAATCTTCTATCACTCAAACATTTTATAATGGTGCAAACTACGTCCTCTAATTAATTATTCAGTAAAAACTGTGTCTATTTTTCTCAAAGCTGTCTTATTGTAACTTGATTCCACTGTGCACTGAACGCCCCATGTACTGATTTCAGAATTCACTGTAAGTTCACGTATTAAGTTGCCTTTTGTATATTTCTGGATCATCAGATGAGTGTCCTTCGCTGTTGTCCCCTTTCTTCTGTACTGTAGAGTCTACAACTTCTTGAATATCTACAGCTGTAGATCGGGATCTCCTCCTCAGAGATGCCTAAAGGAAAGGTTCACTGTTGCCATCGACAGGTTCTTGTGGTCGTGCAGATGTCGACGGAACAGCGGAATCTGCATTAGTGTGTCTGCTTCCTGTGATGGTAGTTTGATGACTGGAAGTATCCGGCATTTCTCCCACATGTTCCATATTGCACCACCTGTTGGGTGATGCCCCGAAAGCTCACTCTTCTTGCACCTGAAAATGTCTTGCCTCGGGTAATGTGGTCCGATCTTCATGACATCTTCTCAACTCTGTCATTAAAATCTGGTTTGCTAACCTATTAGCATTATAGTACACTTCTTTATCGGAGGCTATTATGTTTCAGTTCTTATTGATTTCTGTCCTCTCAGCATCGTGATTGGGGCGTTTGAAGAATATATATTCCGGAGTGCCTTGTACACCAGAAGCACGTAAATCTTTGTTCCACCTCCCCGTCCTACGTAGGTATACTGTTTATGGGCCATGTCCCCTGATAAAATAAGTCATTCCCCGACTGGGGTCAATACAATCCATACAATCCATCTTCACTCCTCCCTTGGTGGTTGGAAAAATCTCATGCACAGCTAAATACAAGGCAACACGCTACTGGCTGTGGCTGGGAAACAAAGTTAAGATTAGCAACTAAACGTCGAAATGGTGACAGTATTTTTTTTTAAATAAATTTGTGTAACAATGGTTACGATAATGTCGATTGCAACGTTTTATATGACTATGAATCCCAGCCAAGAAATATAAATGAGATAAATCTGAATTTTTCGTATTCTCCCTTACAAGTCTCGACTTAATGTTAAAAAAACGTTTCCGGACTAGATCTGCAATCAATGTGGATATTTTGTGAATTTTCCTATCTAGGTCGAGTGATACATATATTTACTTGTAACGTTGTTCGGCCGCTGTCATCATACGATCTGTAATTAAGATTAAATGAAAAAAAGAATGACAAGTGGTGTTGTACATTATCAGGCTAGAGAAAAGAAAAATTAAAAAGTTACAATTCAGAAAGTTCAGTTCTCAAAAATTGGAGGTGTGAAGCAACGCTAGGTACCGCTATTAATGGAATCAACGCCGTAGCGGGTCGTCAGCTGGCGCGAAGAAATTTGAAAAGGTAGAGTTGGCGCTTGTGTGGGAATGATGCTTTCTTCTTAATTTCATGCCATACTTACAGAATGAAAGGCAGTCTTTGAAATTACAAACACTGAAAATTAAATTATGAAACACAATTTAAAATGATATAGTTGCATATTCATAAAATTAGCTTTCCGAATGACAGCTGTAAGTTCAAGTGGATGTCAGCTAGACACGACAACTAATATACATTATGTATGGTTTAAAGTCATATGTGTCGACAGGGTCACAAACGAAGTGGTTCTGGAAAGAGCAGATGAGAAGAGAAACTTCTGGAGTTTCATTGTTAAAAGAAGAGTGAAATTCACAGGCCATCTATTGAGACATAAAGGACTCCTGAACACAATCATAGAGGGATATGTCGAGGGAAAAAGACCAAAAGGAAGACCACGGCTGAGGTACATGGATCAAATCGTGAAAGATGTGGGATGTAACACCTATAAAGAAATGGAGAGAAAAACCGAAAGACGCACAGAATGGAGACAAGCTGCCATTGTAGCTGTTGCAAACCAATCCTTGAATTGACCACTACAGAAGAAGAGGAAAAGTCATATCTATATACCAGCGGCATGATCATCAGAAATAAATATATTTTACATTGTGATTATAAAGGTTCTTTTTCTACTAAGAAGATCGTGAGAACAGTAATAAACTAACAACAGTGCGAGCGGTCTGGCAACGCTGTCTTGTTCCCCTCGTGTAGACCGGTGTGTTCATCCCTCCCAGAGGCTCAGTGAGACTATCAGCTCTATACAGCCATTAGACGAGTTTTGAGAGAGCCATCAGTGAAGTTACGTTTTTGTTGTGTATTACGAAAATGGAACAGCGGAAGTTAGAGCAACGTTATGCCGTCAAGTTTTGTGCTAAACTTGGGTAAACCGGGAGTTTGACCTTTTAAAAGTCGAAACAATCCTTTTTGGGGACATTTCTTAACACGAGCACAAGTTATCCCAGGGCAAAAATTATACAAGTGGATACTGCACTGTGGCAACGCTCCATGTCACACAACCACCTCCATCACTGAATTTTTGACCACAAGGCGTATTCCTGTTGTTCCACAGCCCCCTATTCACCTGATCTGAGTGTTTGTGACTTTTCGTTTCCCAGAATGGGAAAGACGTCATTTTGGGGCATTGCAAATTATTCAAGGAATGTGACTGACATATTAAAGGGCCTACCAGCTGAAGGCTTTCAGCGCTGCTGCCAACCCAGGGAACAATGAGTCTGCTGAATGGAATTACTTTAAAGCGGACAACATTATTGTTCAAAAAAATAAAAATCTGTCTCTTTACTTTTCTCACACACTTCGCATAATGTGAGTCGACAATTGGCGCCCCGCGTAGGCATAGATTTTACTGGTAGCGTCAGTAAACATTAATTTTAAAGTTCTAAGTTTTAGTGAGTGAACTTCCTAAAATTTTTGGACCTTAATTTTTCATCTGTTGTACTCTTATAATGTAAAACAGACAGCAGTCATTCTGCTGTATTAAGCGATCTGGACGGCTCTCTTGGCAAAATAAGAACTCGGTCATTTCCGAGCCGCGGATGCTAGTGTCAGGTTCTAATATTTGTGCTTCTACATCCTCCCTGTTAAGGAAAACTGTACACTCAGGTGATAAAAGCCATGAGATACATCGTAATACGAGGGTTGTCCAGAAAGTAAGTTCCGGTCGGTCGCGAAATGGAAACCACTGGGAAAATCCGGCAAAGCTTTGGACAGATGTGTTGGGCAGTGTCTCTAGTATGTCCGTCGATCGTGACGCGTCACTCTTTTCAGTTCTGAGTGGACAGTGAGCACGTAAAGATGTGTAGGGAATAGCGTCTCCCGCCAAGTATGAGGGCCTGGTTAAATCTCCTGTGTCATGCAGCCCGCATAACACAACTTTTGAGCAGTTACTTCTTCATGCCAATTCTCAGCCGCCCACTGCACGGGCAATGAAGACGCTCCTACAGCGTTTCTGATAAGAAGTGTTTGATGACCCACAATACAGTCCGTAATGGGCTCCCGCAGAGCCTCATCTCTGCTCACAAGAACCGCTGGCTATGAACACAAATTTCTTCCACAGGCAACGAGCTGCATACCAGTGCAGATAACTGGCCGAAAGCACAGGCGGCTGCTTTCTATGACGAGGATATTGTAAAGCTGATACATCACTACGACAAAACTCGAAGTTGGAGCGGCGAGCATGTAGAGAAGTAGGTGGAGAGTGTACCTAACTGTTGCAAATAAAACGTTTCTGGTTTTCACTGTGATTTTCCATTTTGCGAACGACCTGAACTCATTTTCTGGACAACCCTCGTATAGTGTCAGATCTCCTTTTTCCCTGCGTGGAGCAGCAGCCTGACGTGCCACGGACTTAACACGTAGTTGGAAGACCCCTGGAGAAATCCTGAGCCATATTGTCTCTATGGCCGTTCATAATAGCGGAAGTGTTGTCGATGCATTCTCGATAATGTCTCATACATGTTCGACGGGATGTGTGTCCGACAATCTGGGTCGCTCGAAATCTCCAGAACGTTTTTCCAACCAATGGCGAACAATCGTGGCCCAGTGGCATATTTGAGGACATTAAGTCCACGAATGGCTGCAAATGGTCTCCATGTTGTCTAACATAACTATTTGTAGTCAATGATCGGTTCAATTGGAGCAGAGGACCCAATCGCGTCCGTGTAAACACATCCCTCACAGTTATGAAGCCACCACCAGTTAACACAGTGTCTTCTTGGCATCTTGATTCCATGGTTTCGTGGAGTCTGCGCCACGCTGCAACTCTACCATCAGCTCTAAGGAACTGAAAAACTGGGCTCACCTGACGAAGCACAGTTTTCCAGTCGTCTAGGGTTCAACCGGTGTAGTCACAAACTCAGGAGAAATGTGACAGTTGATGTCGTCTTCTGCCGTAATCCAGTAACGCCAAATTTCACTACACTAACGAATATGTTCGTCGTACGTCACACTCAGTTTGCTACTTTTATTTCACGCGTTGGTTGTCTTTTATGCCTGGTAACTCTACGCAAACGCCACTGCTGCTCTCGGTCGTTACGTGAAGGTCGACTGTGCTGTCTGTGGTGAGAGGTAATGCCTGAAATGTTAACAGAATCTTCCGTCGGTTCTTGGTAGAAAAACATTGCAATAAATGAAAAGCACAAGTTTACTTTTGTTCTACAATATTACTTTTATTGTTAACCGGTTTTCGGCTTACAAGGCATCTTCAGACATTTACTGAGTATTATCTTCAAACAAGTTAAATGTTAGCAAACAATATTGGAAGAGAAGTAACACATCTAGAATGAAGTAGAAACATACAGTAAGTAACATCTTTGCAATGAAAAAGTAAAAACTGAGCAGTACATAAATAACAATGGAGTAGACAGGAAAACTTTTAGCACAAAATAGGAATAGCATGCCTACATGACAGTTTCTATTAATAAACAAAACTAGTAAAATAAAATAAAATTAGTACTAGACAAGGCTACATCAGGAGGTATGAAACATGGAGAGTGATACACAACCAATTAAAAGAAGAGACAGTTATCAATGTAAATACAGAATACATAAGGAACTTAAAAAATATCAATAAGATAAACAGAAATAAATAAATGCAGGAAAATGGAGGTGTTTGAGTGAACCTACAGTTTTAGAGCGTGATGGTACTGCATTTTAACATTAACATTATAATCAAAGCAGTGGCTGTGTAACAGTTTTCATTAAATAAATGAGCAAAGTAAAATATGAACAGTATTTGATGAGACAACTACAAGGGGTGTTAAACATGGACAGTAATACAAGTACCAGTTAAAAGAAAGCCTTAACTATTGAAACTACAGTCTATGTGGAATACATAGACAACTACAACAAAACAAAACAACTTAATAAATAGAGTAAAATGGGAATACATATAGGAAGAGAGAGTGTGGGAAGTAATGAACAACAAAGATGATTATATGAAGTTTAGGAGAGGGGAAGTGTTGAGCTGTGTCTTGTCATTTAGGATGAGATCTGGACTGTGAGCAAGATGTTTGTTAATTTCCAGGGCTTCCAGCAGGTTGAGCTTATGGCCGATGCTAAGTGAAGTACACGGGACACTGGCTGGTAGTTGTAACCCTCACTCAGTACATGCTCAGCAAATGCAGAGTCTGAATTCTGCAACCTCCAGCTGCGTTCATGTTCAGCCAGCTTAGCTGATATGTCCCTGCCTGACTGACCAATGTAAAATTTGTCATAATCAAAACAGGTGATTTTGTATACCCCACTGTTGGCTAATAACTGGATCTTGTCTTTGCTATTAAAAACACACTGGGCTGTCGTGTTCCTGACATAGTAGGAAAGCCTATAATTGCAGGATCTCAGTGCTTTGGCTATAATCTGTGATACCTGACCTAGAAATGGTAGTGTACAGCATTTCTTGCAGATAGTGGATGGGGAAGCAGGTGGGGCATAGAGGAGGGGTATAATTTTCCGTTTTTGTTTCCTGTGCAAGATGTAGTCAATAAGAACTGGATTGTAGCCGTTGGCTGTGGCAATAAATTTTATTGTATCTAACCCTGCTTTAAAATCATCTCTGGACATGGGGATAGATATGAGACGGTGTACTATTGAGTGGAAACCTGCATGTTTGTGAGCTATACGGTGTTGTGAGCAAGAAGGTATCACTGTGTCTGTAGTTGTTGTTTTTCAGTAAATTTGGAAACAATGTGCGTGTGTACTGATGTCAATGGTGAGATCTAAGAAGTTTATGAATTTGTTGCCAATCTCCATAGTGAACTGGATATTTTTATGTTGACCGTTTAGGTTTTTCAAGAATGTGTTGAGTTGTCTTGTAGTACCAGTCCACATACACAGGACATCATCTACATATCTAAACCAGTATTTGATGTTCGCACTCAATGGTTCTGTTTCCAGAAAATTTTGTTCACAATAGTGCATAAATATTTCAGCCAACAGTGGACTAAGAGGGGAACCCATAGCTAAGCCTTCTAATTGTTTAGAAAGAGTCCCTTGGAACTGGAATTAGTTCTGTGCGAGGCATGTCTGTGTGGCCAGTCTCAAGTCATTCAATTCTACAGGATTGACATTAGACTTGTGCATCAGCTCTGTCAGAATATCAATGTATTCTACCATTGATATGTTAGAAAACAAACTGCTGACATCAAAGGATACTAATTCATCACTGTGTGAGACAGACATACCTTTTAACTTGTTTACTAGGTCTGCAGAGTTTGAAATGCCAGGCTTTGGCTTCCAAGTCCTTCCTAAAGACCCTACTAAATTGTTCAAAGAGGATGTTAAATATGCAATCAATTCATGCAAAAGCATATTCTCTGAATTTGAAGCAAAACTGTTAACTAATATGAACCCAGTGCCTCCTAGAACGTATGGGCTTCCAAAACTGCATAAAGCAGATGTACCTAATCGTCCAATTGTATCACCATTCACTGCTCCATCTTGGAAAGTAGCCAGTAAACTGAATGTCCTAATTAAGAGCAAGACTACATTCAAACCAAAGCATGGTATTTCAAACTCTTGATAACTGTCTCTTCTTTTAATTGGTTGTGTATCACTCTCCATGTTTCATACCTCCTGATGCAGCCTTGTCTAGTACTAATTCTATTTTATTTTATTAGTTTTGTTTATTAATACAAACTGTTATGTAGGCATGCTATTCCTATTTTGTGCTAAAGGTTTTCCTGTCTACTCCATTGTTATTTATGTACTGTTCAGTTTTTACTTTTTCATTCCAAAAATGCTACTTACTGTATGTTTTTACTTCAGTCTATATGCGTTACTTCTCTTCCAGTGTTGCTTGCTAATATTTAACTTCTTTGGTGATAATACTCAGTGTCTGAGGATGGCCTTGTAAGCCGAAAACCGGTTAACAATAAAAGTAATATTGTAGAACAAAAGCAAACTGGTGCTTTTCATTTATTATAATACCCGAAGTATGGTACTCTCCGCATATTTCGGAATATTAAATTTCTTAACGATTTCCGAAATTGAATGGCCCACGCGTCTAGCTACAACCACCGGTTCGCGTCAACATTTTTTTATTTCCCTTCGTGCGCCCGTAATCACGTCGGACACATTTTCGCATGAATCGTTTGAGCACAAATGGCAGCTCCGCCAATGCACCACAATTTATTATCTTTTGTATGCGATACTATACCGCCTTATACGCATGTGCATATCGCTGTCCCATGACTTTTGCCACATCAGTGTATATGTAGGTGTAGATATGGGATCAGAAATAAGAACGCTAAATCCTTCGTGACAGATAGATCATTACGTCTAGAAGCTGGGAGTTGCTCCTGCATAAATAAATAGGCGACCGCTCCATTCCGCTGCGCACGTACGTCGGAGTGGAAGAGAATATTTTCATTTCTTCTAGACAGGCGACAGACCTGCACGTTGAGAAGTCCCTGTGGGTGTCTCGCCCCGCGCCACACCAGAGCAGGCAATACGGCTGCGCAACAGCAAGACGCGCCGGAGTCACATTTCCAGAGACGCGGCGACACGAGAACGCAATATCTGGCTGGCGCGGCGCGCCGCCCGCGTGAGCACCGGGCAGCCGGCGGTCGCCGCCTGCGTACACAGCGTGGCCGAACTTTTCCAGCTTGTGCCATCGCGTATGAGAATCAGCAAAGACTTGTGAAACATTCTCGTAAGGCGCCTACACACCTTAAATTTAGCTGAATATCCTTCAAATAGAAATCTGCACAGGGTCTGAAAGGAAGACGTTTAGGCTACGTTTACTTTTTCCCCCCTTCGTTCCGTTCCCGGCTCTGTCGTTCTCTGCAATTTTCGCGACGAAAAACTGATAACGGGGGACAGGGGAAGCAGGCCTTTAGTGTGTGGAATGGCTTCAGCTCTGTTGCTTCTTCAATTACACTACTGACCACTAAAATTGATACACTAAGAAGAAATGCAGATGATAAACGGGTATTCATTGGACAAATATATTATATTAGAACTGACATGTGATTACATTTTCACGCAGTTTGGGTGCATAGATCCTGAGAAATCAGTACCCAGAACAACCACCTGTGGCCGTAATAACGGCCTTGATATGCCTGGGCATTGAGCCAAACAGAGCTTGGATGGCGTGTACAGGTACAGCTGCCCATGCAGCTTCAACACGATACCAAAATTCATCAAGAGTAGTGACTTGCGTATTGTGACGAGCCAGTTGCTCGGCCACCATTGACCAGACGTTTTCAATTGGTGAGAGATCTGGAGAATGTGCTGGCCAGGGCAGCAGTCGAACATTTTCTGTATCCAGAAAGGCCCGTACAAGACCTGCAACATGCGGTCGTGCATTATCCTGCTGGAATGTAGGGTTTGGCAGGGATCGAATGAAGGGTAGAGCCACGGGTCTTACCGCATCTGAAATGTAACGTCCACTGTTCAAAGCGCCGTCAATGCGAACAAGAGGTGACCGAGACGTGTAACCAATGGCACCCCATACCATCACACCGGGTGATACGCCAGTATGGCGATGACGAATACACGCTTGCAATGTGCGTTCACCGTGATGCCGCCAAATATGGATGCGACCATCATGATGCTGTAAAAAGCACCTGGATTCGTCCGAAAAAATGAAGTTTTGATATTCCTGCACCCAGGTTCGTCGTTGAGTACACAATCGTAGGCGCTCCTGTCTGTGATGCAGCGTCAAGGGTAACCGCAGCCATGGTCTCCGAGCTGATAGTCCATGCTGCTGCAAACGTGGTCGAACTTTTCGTGCAGATGGTTGTTGTCTTGCAAACGTTCCCGTCTGTTGACTCAGGGATCGAGACGTGGCTGCACAATCCGTTACAGACATGCGGATTAAGATGCTTGTCATCTAGACTGCTAGTGATACCAGGCTGTTGGGATTCAGCTTGGCGTTCCGTATTACCTTCCTGAACCCACAGATTACATATTCTGCTAACAGTCATTGGATCTCGACCAACGCGAGCGGCAACGTCGCGATACGATAAACCTCAGTCGCGATAGGCTACAATCCGACCTTTATCAAAGTCGGAAACGTGATGGTACGCATTTCTCCTCCTTACACGAGGCATCACAACAACGTTTCACCAGGCAACGCCGGTCAACTGCTGTTTGTGTATGAGAAATCGGTTGGAAAGTTTCCTCTTGTCAGCACGTTGTAGGTGTCGCCACCGGCGCCAACCTTGTCTGAATGCTATGAAGAGCTAATAATTTGCACATTTCAGCATCTTCTTCCTGACGGTTAAATTTCGCGTCTGTAGAACGTCATCATCGTGTTGTAGCAATTTTAATGATCAGTAGCGTATTTCTTGATTTTCTTCACTATTACTTCAGGAATCGCGTCAGGCCACGGAATTTTCAGTCGTCTTTGTCCCAAGATTGGAATGTATACCACGTTCCATATCTCAATCTGCAGGAAGATTCCGGTAGCTTTAATAGAAGTCAAAAGCTCTTCACTCATGCAGACGTGTGCATAGTGCATGAGCGTACGTCCCATGTAGAATCGAGCAACATACTGATATTGCTTCCTCTCAAGTACGTTTCGCAGAATGACCAAAATGAGAAATGCAGAGAAACTGGAGTCCATGTGGACATTTACCGACATTCCCGGGAAACCCAAATTACCAAGGCGTTTCTCTTTACCTTTCGCTCTTAAACTACTCTCCCAAGCTCTCCTTACCAAATTAGAGCAACACAAGGAATGGAATGCAACCGAATTCAGCAAGGGTTATCTTGTGCATAATTGATGCGGAATGATGATACTGGATTGACGATACCACGGCGCCGTCAACCTATTCGCATAGTGGTCACGTTCGCATACTTTAAAAAGTCTACAGTTCGATTTACTGCACCGCTCTCCTTAACGTACTAAATGAATATTGCGTGCAAAACAAACTAATTAACCTAATCCAAGACTTTGAAAGATAACCTATAATTCACAATTAAAGAGGGGGAAATCCGCTAATATTTTTACATAAAACCAGGCATAACGGAGAGTGATGGATTTCTCCACTCCTTCTCAGTCCGATGCTACATATCAAAATATGGCAGGAAGAAATATCTGTAAGAAATATTGGAACAAAAATTAAAGGGATCCATATCAAATGTTTTTCAATTGCCGATAACGAATAATAATTAAGAAGCATAACACTGAATCAAGACGCGCCCTAGAAAGTTTCATGTGATTGCTGTCAAGACTGGTCTGCCTATCTATTATGAGATTATGAGAAGACATTGTATGAGGAACTCAAACATTCAGATTTGGTATCCCTCTCGACGATATATGGCAATATCATTCAGATTACTTAGGTGAAATTGTCGAGAACATTATCGATGATAAAGTGAGTATTGAAACTCGTGCAGAGAAATGCCTTAAAACCTAGACAAGTCATCTGGAGTACACAGTAAGAAGTCTCTTTAACGAAAGCCAAACGTGGCCTAGCGGTTTTAGGCGCTTCAGTCTCGAACCGCGCTGCTGCTACGGTCGCAGATTCGAATCCTGCCCTGGGCATGGATGTGTGTGATCTCCTTTGGTTAGTTAGGTTTAAGTAGTTCTAAGTCTAGGGGACGCATGACATCAGAATTTAATTCCCATAGTGCTTAGAGCCATTTGAACCACTTTTGAAAGCCAAACTACGCCCCTGACAAATAGCCGTCCCCCTCAGAAGAATTCAACGCCGTTGAGACACCATCAATAAAGGAATGTCACCGTCACTGAAGACCGATATTGGGGAAAACTTTCGGATACCCAAGACGATATCTGGATGCGGAAAAATTCTGAAACATTTTATACCCGGACGGAATGAATAAGTTTTATGGAAGGAAAAGACGTCTGACATTTTATGGGCATAAATGGACGACACGTAACTGACGAAAAAAAAAACGTTAAACTCATAAATGATACTAGAAAAACTAAAGTGAGATGGCTAACTGACAACCAGATGGTGTCAAGGAAGTGGCTGTTGAGCCACTGAAAAGTACACAGACTGCACAAAAACCGTAGAGGTAGATCGGCAGTCACAGATTCACACCCATACAACTAAAAGAGAGAATTTGCGCTCATCTGGGACCGCTGTGTCGTATGTATCAAGTAATGACAGTATTAGATTATGAGACTAAAGACGCTGCTGTGTTTGATTTTATTGTTTATTACTGTAGGCTTGTTCCAACATCATTCTCATCTTCAGGTTATATCAGGTGGTCTTGATATACGTGTGACACCGATATCTCAGTTTCTGTCACATTATCGTATAAGTTTGCTCCTTCGAAGCCATAGATGTTATATTTTCTGTTGGAGCAGTTATTTACATAGCTGCTGCATGACGAAACTTACGTCGCTAACTCAACTGTCAATACAGCTGTCACGAAACGCCATAATTAAATAAGCTTTAATAATTCGACAACTACAAATAGCTACACAAAAAAAAAAAAAAATCCACAAGAGCACCAACAGCCTCCAACAGTCCCAAAGGAGCAAACTTAGACCATAGTGTGGGAGCAAGTGGAAGCCTACAGCGTTACCACAGTGGTAACACCGGTTCCCGTCAGATCACCAAAGTGAGGCGCTGTCGGGATGGGCTAGCACTTGGATGGGTGACCATCAGGTCTGCCGAGCGCTGATGGCAATCGGGGTGAACTCAGCTCTTTTGAGGCAAACTGAGGAGCTACTTGACTGAGATGTAGTAGCTCCGGTCTCGTAATCTGACATACGGGTGGGAGAGCGGTGTGCTGACCATATGCCCCTCCATATCTACATCTACACCCAACGGTGTGTGGCGGAGGGCACTTTACGTGCCACTGTCATTACCTCCCTTTCCTGTTCCAGTCGCGTATGGTTCGCGGGAAGAACGACTGTCTGAAAGCCTCCGTGGGCGCTCTAATCTCTCTAATTTTACATTCGTGATCTCCTCGGGAGGTATAAGTAGGGGGAAGCAATATATTCGGTACCTCATCCAGAAACGCACCCTCTCGAAACCTGGCGAGCAAGCTACACCGCGATGCAGAGCGCCTCTCTTGCAGAGTCTGCCACTTGAGTTCGTTAAACATCTCCGTAACGCTATCACGGTTACCAAATAACCCTGTGACGAAACGCGCCGCTCTTCTTTGGATCTTCTCTATCTCCTCCGTCAGACCGATCTGGTACGGATCCTACACTGATGAGCAATACTCAAGTATAGGTCGAACGAGTGTTTTGTAAGCCACCTCCTTTGTTGATGGACTACATTTTCTAAGGACTCTCCCAATGAATCTCAACCTGGTACCCGCCTTACCAACAATTAATTTTATATGATCATTCCACTTCAAATCGTTCCGCACGCATAATCCTAGATATTTTACAGAAGTAACTGCTACCAGTGTTTGTTCCGCTATCATATAATCATACAATAAAGGGTACTTCTTTCTATGTGAATACATTACATTTGTCTATGTTAAGGGTCAGTTGCCACTCCCTGCACCAAGTGCCTATCCGCTGCAGATATCCGCAACCAGTGACGCCCGTGTGTTGAAGGTGACATGTCGGTCTGTACAGTTTGCCCTTCATGGCTTGTTCGGGCGTAGTTTAGTTTTTTAGACAGCAACTGCGACATCAAAGTCAAATGGACATCAAGAGCACCTGATATAATATGAGCATGATAATCACGCCGAAATAGGCCTACATTAGCAAACAATATAATCAAACATAGCAGCATCTTTGGTCTCATGACATAATATAACAAAAGAAAGGAGTCTAGAACAAGGATTTTTCAGTCGGCTGGCGACCCACAGTGATTATATGGTTTGAAAATGATTTGTCATCCTGCTCAATCACGCTAATTTCAACGAAATTACATATTTTGGCCAGTATCGACCATCCGCGGTCTGCTGGATAACTGAGTCAGCAAATGAAAGACAAGTTGCGCTAATTACGTCCAAATTAAAATACAATAAAAAAAGTCATATCGTAAAAACACATGTCGTGGTTCAATTACACCACCGCGGAAACCACATCGTCAATAACTATACTTATATGAGGAGGGGTCTGTAAATAAAAGCTGATATCCTGATGGGGTAATGACAAGGTTTTCATTTCCTATCGAAATATTTCAATAAAAAAGTATTCAAACAAATTTAAAAGAGGGTAATACTTCATACGTTAAAATGTACAATGCTCGATTATGAAACTTGCCGTTATCACAGATGTGACGAATCGGTAACATACAGGTGAATTTCGATACAAGTATGACAGTACGTCGCTAGGTGACTATGTCTGTAGCTGAGTGATGAGCGCGGCTCCGAGGCGGAGGACCCGGATTCGATTTCCGGAATCGCCAGTGATTTTCCCTTGGTGGGAGAACTGGAAAGGGGTGCGGATGATGCAAATGGAGGAGCTGCTTGACCGAGTAGTAGCAGCTCCAGGCCACGAAAACAGAATATGGTCGGGAGGGACGTTTTCTCACCCTACACCTCTTCATACCACCTCCAGTGCTGCCATTGGAATGCGAGGACACGGCGGCTGGTCGGGGCTGATGGGCTCGGAAAGACCTGTGGCCAGGAATCTGCGCCTACGCTAGTAAGTACCCACCTAACCTTAATGTTCTTTAAACATGCTTTAAAATTTCATATTGTGTAGGATGTATCTTAAATATTATTGCTAAAAGGAAACACTGAAATTATTTAGGACTTCTAGTGTACATTATTTCAATTATGACCACCGTAAGGCACTAAAATGTGGCGTCGTGTTCGACACACTTGTTCAGTTTACTGTCGACTGTCTTGTAACTCGTCTCGGGGTTTAGTGATTAGCGTCGGGCTCAGTTACTGATTGGGTCGGAGACTTTTTTCGCTCGAGTACTGTTCGTTACTGTTGTCCTAATTATTTCAGCTCTTCTATATCGACTCGAAAGTCGTCAAAATGGCGTCAAATAGACCTGAACAAGGCGGCCGATCTACTTGAAATGGGGTCACCAAGCCAACAATGCCATAAGATCGTTTAATTTTTTTGGTGACAGCACTCTCGCTCAGACCACACGAACAGGCCAGCGAGCAGACTCGACCCGTCCCGTACTCGCTGCGTTTAAATGCAGCTCCTGCCGTCAGGTGAAATGATGCGTGGTTATAAAATGCTGTCAAAATGTTAAAACATGCGAAAACATTCTCTTCATTTAGCACTTTATCCGAGACTTTTCTTTTAGCACACATGTCCAAGAGTATTCTTTCACCAACTCTGGGCAAGGTTTTTCAATTTTCGTACCTGTTAATAAAGCTACTCTTTTCCTTACTAAGATGAAGTCCCATGGCTGATTTCTTGCTTTCCTACAAATGAAGGGCTTACTTCAATAGTGGTGCAAGTCAATTTTTGTTCATTCTGAGATACAGAGTCCTAAAGTTAAATGTGCGCTAAAAAATCTGCAGTTGAGATACCAGAAATATTCAAGGACATGGCTTCTTGCTAGAGATGAACCTTTCTTCCTGTTTGTTTCGACCATTAATTTCAGAAGTATTATAGATAGAAAAGTGGAGGTAATGGACTTGTACCACTATTGAAATATGCCATTCATTTGTTCGTTGATTAAACGTCGAAGGACAAGCCACTTTATTCTAAGTCTACATTTACATCTACATACATACCCCGCAAGCTAGTCTATGGTGCATGATGGATGGTGCCTGTATGGCGGAAAGTACAGTGTACCATTACTAGTCGTTACCTTTCACGTTCCATTCGCAAGCAGAAGGAGGGGAAAACGACTTTCTAGGTGCCTCCGTACGCGCCTTAATTTCTCGTATTTATCTGCGTGGTTCTTACGCTATAAGTACATCGGTGGCAGTAGTAGTTCTGCAGTCAGCTTCAAATGCCGGCTCTCTAAAATTTGTCAAAAGGGGTTCCTCGAAAGGAACATCGTCTTCTCTCCAAAAATTCCCATTTGAGTTCACGAAGCGTCTTCGTATTACACAGCCGGCCAGAGTGGCCGTGCGGTTCTAGGCGACACAGTCAGGAGCCGCGCAACCGCTGCTGCGGTCGCAGGTTCGAATCCTCCCTCGGGCATGGATGTGTGTGATGTCCTTAGGTTAGCTAGGTTTAAGTAGTTCTAAGTTCTAAGGGACTGATGACCTCAAATGTTAAGTCCCGTAGTGCTCAGAGCCGTTTGAACCATTTTTTTTCGTAATAAACACATCTTGATTGAACCTACTGGTGGAAGATCTATCATCACGCCTCGGAACTGCTTCGATGTCTTCTTACAGTCCCACCTGCTAGTGTTCCCAAACACTCGGACAGTACTCTAGAAAGTGTTCTAAACGAGATCTTCCTTGTAGATGAGCTAGATGTTCCTACAAGTCTCGCAATAAAGTGAAGTCAACTATTCGTCTTCCCTACTACCGTCCTAACACTGTGGTCTATGGACAGCGCCTGTATTAGTAATAAAAGGATCCTGGGTCTCGGAATCGAAGCCAGCCACTGCTTAAATTTTGAATAAAAATGGCAAATGTGGCGACCGAAGGCGTCAGGCGTAAGAAATCAACCTCGTTCTGCCAATGGCCTTGTCATTGAGGATGGAGGAGGAGGCAGAGGTGCAGTGCACTCTGTTGTCCTTGGGAAGGGGAAACTACCCCTAAAGGCGAAGAATTGCAACGATCAACGACATGAGGATGCAGGAGGCAACGGAAGCCACAGTCTGAAAGACACATAATGTATACCCACCGGACATGTGATAGAAAAAGTATCATGTTCATCTCTACATTGGCAAAAGATTTCGGATTCGGCCCCATTCGGATCTATGGGTGTGAATTGCCCAAATGGGGTGGGGGAGGGCGGGAAAGCGATGGATTGCCTGAAAAAAGAAGAATAATCAACGAAGGGATAACATTCTGTGAGTCAGAGAACCTGAAATTGAAAGAAGAGTAATATCAACAGCAGCAGAAAATGGTATAACGTGTGTACGATTCGTTATCAATGTCCCAGTAGGGCGGAGAATTAGCTATTGTGAACAGTTCAGTGATAAGATTGTTCACTTCAGATACGATAGCAAACCAAGACCGACAACGATAGTTCAGGTATACATATCGGCGTCGTAACCAGAACATGAAGGAACAGAGAAAATATGTGAGGAAATGGAAGAGTTATTTCAGTATCTAAGGGAAATGAGAATCAAACAATCATAGGGGACTCAAACGTGGTTGTAGGCGATAGGAAAAAAAAGGGTTACCGAGGAGTATGGAATTGGCTGTAGGAGTGAGAGAGGAGAAAAACTAATTGAGTACCGAAATAACATTCTGGATTGTAAAGCGTACCCAAGGAGCAGATACAGACACAGACAAAAATACAGTAATGATGAGGAGTACACTGTAGTTTGCCGGCCGCTGTGACCGAGCGGTTCTAGGGGCTTCAGTCCGGAACCGCGCTGCTGCTACGGTCGCAGTTTCGAATCCTGCCTCGAGCATGGATGTTTGTGATGTTCCTAAGTTACTTTGGTTTAAGTAGTTCTAAGTCTAGGGTACTGATGACCTCAGATGTTAAGTCCCATAGCGCTTAGAGCCATCTGAACCAATTTACGTTGGAGTTTAAGAGACACTTCCGGAAGAGTCGGTGTGAAAGGAAGTGGGGTACTGAAGCACTGAGGAATAATGACATGTGCTTGAAGTTCGCCAAGGATGTGGGTACTACGATAAGGAATACCACAGTAGGCATTTCAGTTGAAGAGGAGTGGACGTCTCTAAAAATGCTAATCACGGATGTTGAAAGGAAAAACATAGGTACTATGAAGGCAACTGCAAAGAAACCTTGGGTAGCAGAACAGATACTTCAACTGATCGACGAAAGAAGGAAGTTAAAAAAAAAAGGAAAACGGCTTGGAAATAACATCACTTAAGAATGAAATAAACGGGAAGTGCAGGGTAGCCAAGTCGAAGTGACTGCAGTAAAAGTGCGAAGAAACCGAAAAAGAAGTGCTCGTTGGAAGGACCGACTCAGCACATAGAAAAAAACCTTCTCTGAAATTAAAAGCAATGGTGAGAACATTAAGGGTGCTATGGAAATTCCAGAATTCCAGATTAAATGCAGAGGAGAACACAGATAAGTGGAAAGAGCACATTGAAGGACAGTATGTGTGGGTGACATATTTGGTGGCGTGACAGAAGAAGAGATTAGAGACGATGTGGAACAGTATTAAAGGTAAGAAGAGCTTTGGAAGACTTGAAATCAAATAAGGCAGAAGCAATGATAACATTGCATCGGAATTTCTAAAATCATTGGTGAAGTGACTATTCAAGACAGTGTGCAAAATCGTAGAGACTGGCGATATACTATCAGACTTTCGCAAAAGTATCGCCCACACACATCCGAAGATAGCAAGAGCCGATATATGCGAAAACTATCATACAATAAGCTTAACAGCTCATGCAACCAAGCTCGATGTGGGTTATGTGACGATTAGTTTGGTATCAGGAAGAGTAAAGACACAAGAGAGGCAGTCCTGTCGTTGCCTCGATAATGGAAACAAGACTGAGGAAAAATCAAGACATTTTCATAGGATCTGTCGACCTGGAAAAAGTGTCCGGCAATGTAAAATGGTGCGTGTAAGACAATGTAAAACGAGGCAAGGAAGCTAAAGCTAAAGAAAAATAATATAAAATATGTACAAGAGTCAAGAGGGAACAAGACTGGAAGACCAAGTACGAAGTGCTTAGATTAAGGAGGGAGTAAGACTGGGATGCAGTCTTTCAAATCTGCTCTTCAATCTACACATCGAATAAGCAATGACGGAAATAAATGAAAGGTTGAAAAATTTCATTAAAATTGAGGGTGAAAGGATATCAACGATAAGATTCGCAGGTGCCACAGAAATCGTCAGTGAGAGTGACGAAGATTTACAGGACCTGTTGAATGGAATAAACAGCCTAAATAGTATAGAATCTTGGTTGAAAGTAAACCGAAAAGACAAAGGCGTAATAAGAAAAGCGGAAATGAGAACAGCGAGAAACTTAATACCTGAATTGGGAATCACAAAGTAGGCGAATATAAAGGATTTTTCTACCTAGGCAGCAAAATAACCCATGGCGAACGGAGCAAGGACATATAAAGCAGACTAGCACAGCAAAGACGGAATTCCTGGCGAAGAGAAATCTACTGGTATTAAACATAAGACTTAAATTGAGTAAGAAAGTTCTGAGAATATACGTTTGGAGCACATCATTGATGGTAGCAAAGTATGCTCTGTGGTAGCACCTGAAAGAAAGAGAATCCAAAGCGTTTGAGATGTGGCGGTACAGAAGTATGCTGAAAGTTAGGTGGACTTATAAGATAAGGAACGAGGAGGCTCTCCGCAGAATAGGTGAAGAGAAGAACATATCGAAAACACTGACAAAAAAAAAGGGACAGGATAATAGAGCACATGGGATCAAATTTATATGATGCGTCTCCATTGTATGTCATAACTATTTTCTTTTTATTTTCATTGAGTTTGCTTCGTTGAGTTTATTACATACTTTTATTACAGTTAGCGGGTGATAATTATGAGCAATGACTATCTGCTGGGGAGTTCTAACTTCTTTCTTGTTGGACGTCATAGAATTCTGTCTATCGTCTCGTATGCAAGGACACTTCTCTTGTATGGTCATTAAAAGAGTGGTTTGTGCAATGGTGGAAGTGAAACACGGTATGTGTTTTATGTCGTGACATACCATTATGGTACTGTATTTTACTTTCAACGTAAGGTGCATGACATCTAAATTTTAAAACGTAATAGTCTTGTAGATCGGAGAATAGCCGTTACCTGCGAAAACCGCTCATTTGATTGCAATTAGTAAGACTATGGTGGACAACATATTTTCTGAAATAACTATGCATGTGGAAAATCTCTTAGACGATTGTACGACGACAGACCCATAGTGCCAGGATGAAGATGTTTTGGGAAGATGAAAACAAGTAAAGCTAACAAGTTCTTTTACGTGCTTCTTAAAGGGTGAAACTAAAAAATGATAATAAATATGTGATTCGGTCGAGAGATTTGTGGTCGCTCAACCAGGAAGTAGTTTTGGTGCACACTTCAGTGTTAGCCATTCCCTGTAACTTCCTATCCTGCAGTCCTGCATAGTGCCTCCCCTGGTTGGAGCTATAACTCGCCGGGGCACACATCAGCCATGACAAATTTATACGCGTAGTAGGCCGCCGTGTCACAGCAAGTTACGGCCGCGAAGAACGGCCCAGCAACTTGAGCGAGCCACCTCGCTCACCCCTTCCTTCTGTCGCTAGCTTGTTCCGTAATACAAAGTAGTGGGGGTGGGAGAGGGGTGGGAGCACAAGTGGGGGGGGGGGGGGAGGGAGCACACGAGCAGCAGGCGAGAGCGAGGGCACTCTACCAGACCAGCGGGAGGGGCGATTCTCTCTGTCTCTCTCTCTCTCTCTCTCTCTTGTGGCCTCCATCTTTTGTTCCTCTGCTTGTGAAAACTTTTACATGGTCGCTGCAGAAAGTTACCCTTGCCGCGCATTCGATACAGTCCACAAAAAACTTTAGAATGACACCTGTTTCACAGAAACAGAGTTACGAGTAACTGCCGCTTTCAGTCAAAAGTGTCATTTGCAGTATCAGATTAACTTTTTTTTCTTTCTCCCAAAACACAGCGGCTTATTCCAAAATAATGGGCTCAGGGCTCAACCAGTGCTGTGGATCCTAGCGGGGTGGTGGGGAGGGGGGGGAGGAATTTTGTGGTAAAGAACCTGGAGACATCAACATATTAGAAAATTCTTCAAATTAAAAGCCAGTAACTCAAATTTTTTTATTATTTAATTGTTTAATATTTTACTATATAACTTGTATTTCAACGAGATGATGAAATTGAAGGAAAAAAGGGGAATTCCACTTCATTTTTAAACATTGCTATGAACAATTATATTTAAAAAAAAATTAGACTTTGAGATCCATGCCCATGCAAAAATCAGTAATACAGTTTTAAAAATAGGTCGCACCTGTATGGCCAGTGGGAAACTCTAGAAACCAAGGTTCAAATGGCTCTGAGCACTATGGGACTCAACTGCTGAGGTCATTAGTCCCCTAGAACTTAGAACTAGTTAAACCTAACTAACCTAAGGACATCACAAACATCCATGCCCGAGGCAGGATTCGAACCTGCGACCGTAGCGGTCTTGCGGTTCCAGACTGCAGCGCCTCTAACCGCACGGCCACTTCGGCCTGCTAAAAACCAAGAGTTCGCGGAATTAAATTCTCAGGGACCGTGGAAATATTCAGTTTGCCTTTAATGTAGGCTTCTCCTCTCAACAATACGAAGAGTCACCAGGAACGACAAAGGGGTTCGGCATCCACGTTAAAATGTAGAGTGCCCTTTCATCGGTTCTGAAGAACACATTACTTCCTTCCACATACGTCTCGTGAGAATAATTACGAGGGAATTCGAGAAATTCGAACTATTATCGAGGTTTGCAGACAATCATTTTTGCCACGCGCCATTCGAGAGTGGAACAGGAGAAGTGGGGAACACATAGTGGTGTCAGAAGTACCCTCCGCCACGAGCCGTCAGCCTGCTTGTGGAGTATATACAGTGTGAACCAGAACTCACCCGACAAACTTTCAGAGGTTGTAGTATGGACCAAAACAAGAAAGAAATGTATAGTAAACACAGGATCTAAAATAAAGATCTATGTGCACTTACTAATGTTGGGTAATGTGAAACAAATCTCTTGTAATCTGTTCAACTGCAATCGCTTTGCTTTCCATATTTTGGGAGGAAGTAGTACGGACTAACGCAAGAAAGAAAAGTCCACTAAAAATGTGGTCTAAAACGCGTACCTTAAGAGTGATAGTAATGGAAATCAGTACAAAGGCACGGAGTTTTGTAGGAAAATTGACACTGTGTGTTGAATAGTTACGCACAGTGTGTATACAATAGTATGAGATCTAGTATGCCGACAGATGTAGTCAGATGGTATCGAACCTGATATCAGTAATGGAGTACATAGCAAGACATCATCGATTCATGTCGCAAATGGTGGAACTCGGTATAAAGGCAGTCGGTTCTAAACGCTGTTAGAGCGCGCGTACATGCCTTTACTGCAGATAGGAAAGAGACACCATTAGTGACAGCGTGTTGCGTTCATAAATCACCATTGTGGCAATGCCACATTGAAAACAGTTACCACATGATGAAAAAGTAAAAATCTGTGCATACAACGATGTATGAGTCTAACTTTCAAGTCGCCAAAAAGTTAAACCGTTCAGTGATTGATAATTTCGTTAGTCTGGGCGCACCACACGGACGCAACGGAAAACATGAGCAAAGCAGAAAATTATATGAGGTATCAGAATGATTACTTTTCGCAAAGAAAGAGTTACAAATCCATTTGTCTATTCAATTTGTTGTTGATTTACAGTTGTCAGTAACTGCCAGACGTGTACAACAAATTGTGTCAAATGACAAACATTTTGCATTCAAGAAACGACTGCAGAACCCTGCTGCAACACCCAGACAAAAACAGGATAGAATGTAGCTTACTGAAAAATATACGTCGTGCACATAAGACTTGGGATAAAGTGATCTTCAGTGACGAGAAGTAGTATAATTTAGATGGGACAAATGGAGTTCATTATTATCGGTATGATCTGAGAACAGAGCACCAGGTAAGAATGAGCAGAAATTTTGGTGGTGGAAGCGTTACGATTTGGGTAGCCTTCTGCATTAAAGGTAAGTCAGTCATTGCTTGACTGAACACTGGAGTGGACTCGTACAAGTAGACGGAGATGCTAGAGACAGAATTGTTTGGAATGTGTGAGGACCTAGGCGACGAAAGTCTAAGTTTCACCAAGATACTGCTTCTGTGTATGTTTCTGCTAGAACCAAAAGGTAGTTTGGAAGTAGAGATATCGTTGTCGTGCCCTGGCCAGCACTTACCCCGTGGAAAACGCTTCGGGAATACTTGCAAGACCTGTTTATCGCAATGGAAGGCAATTTGAGGCCACGTGTGAGCTGAGAAAGGCGATACGAGAAGTGTGGGCTAAAATTTCATTGCAAGAACAACACATACTAACCAAATCATTACCAAAGAGAATTTTTGAGGTAAACAGGAAGATCGGAGATTGGACATAGTACTAAAAATGCAATAACACAAAAGGACAATGAGTGCCTTAATACCAATTTCCATCCAGAAAATGCAAACGCCTTATTTTGTTAGTGTTGTTATGAAAGGAACTGTCTAATACCGTGATGATTGTTTATGTCGTATACGTATCTACTACTATTACAATATATTTGATACATGTATGGTTAAGACTATCTACTGACAATTTCGCAGGCACTCTGCCTTTATACCGACTTCCACTACTGTCTGAATACTTGTTCAGTAGAAAAGATGCGATTGTTCCAGTTGGCGGAACCTAATCCCAGTTTGCCTATTTAATGGCTTCCAGGGGCAACAGAAAGTTGGTTTTCAATGTTTCATGTAAATAGTGGCCGCGATAATGTACTAATTAACAGACACAAACTTATGTGAAAGATTCAACGCAGTAAGACAACTATTACCGTCATAAACTGTGTACATATCTTGAGGTACCGCAATTCACCGTGCATACACAGTGTCCCAAAAAGGATTTGCACTCTTTCAACTTCGATACCTTGAACAAAAATAACAAAACCTACTAATTTTGAAGTCACATAAGTGTTCACGACATTACTGATGAAGTTTCCTTGTTAAAGATGTCCAAATTGTCTTCCATCAACAGCAATACAGCGTCTGCAACGCTGCGGAACAAACAGACTTACATGTGTCATAGTTGTCATTGGAATGGATTCACTGGCAGTTACAGTCGCCTCTCTCATCTCATCTAGCGTACGTGGTTTTGTGGCGTAGAGGGTGTCCTTTAAAGTTCCATACAGAGAGAAATGTAGCGGGTGAGGCGTGGCGCCTTTATATCACTCCTGTCTGGAGCCTGTGTATCGGGAGAACGACACGTGCGAGCAGAGTGACAGATGGTATGAAGCGGGTTCAGTCGAGTACGTAGTTCTAACTTTTATCCCCCAGAGTTCAGTAACGGACAGAGACATTCAAGAAACAGGACAAGAGAATGGTTTTTTGAATTGTTTTGTTTATTTCTCCAAGGTTTTTTGTTTATTTATGTTTGTACTGTTTTGTATACGTTTTAGTAGTGTGAATCATGCGTGAACGTGGTTTAAAGTAAATATGTAGATCATTGTTATACTGACAAACGCTGTACGAACTAGCGTGAGAAATTTTTACGACAGTTTGAAAGCAGACGACAGCTAATTTTGTACCAGAGTATGTTACGTAAGTTTCTGGTAAAAGGAAAGCTAATTCGAGTGCAAATGAAAATAGTTAACGACGTAAAGTATAAATACAATATCAAAATGGTAAATATTTATTACTGAAAAAAGTAAAATTCGAAAGTGTGTCATTTGTTGATTGGTTAGTCATGAAAAGCTCGGACTAACTCGGGAAAATATTTTTCTATTCTCCTTAAAGAAAACCGACCAATCAGAACGGAGTATTCTTAGCGCGTCTTTTCTCTTGGAGACAGGGAATTCTTACAGCACTCTAGGTAGTCGGAGAAGAGCCTTTCAGTGGTACTGACGTGTGTAGTATGAGCTCCGAAAGAAGGTATAGTTTAGTTTGCCCGTTTTAGCTGTGCTACATGCCTCAAAAGTGCTTTTGAGTGAAGGCATATTTATTCAGTTTTTTTTTTTTTTTTTTTTTTTAGGAAGTACGGGTTTCGAAGTAGTTTTGTGTCTGACAAAAGACAGTAATTTCGCGTGACATATTGAGCAGATCGATGACCAAAAACTTGAGTGTATTTTTTTTTCTTTTGGTCATCAGTCTACTGACTGGTTTGATGCGGCCCGCCACGAATTCCTTTCCTGTGCTAACCTCTTCATCTCAGAGTAGCACTTGCAACCTACGTCCTCAATTATTTGCTTGACGTATTCCAATCTCTGTCTTCCTATACAGTTTTTGCCCTCTACAGCTCCCTCTAGTGCCATGGAAGTCATCCCTCATGTCTTAGCAGATGTCCTATCATCCTGTCCCTTCTCCTTATCAGTGTTTTCCACATATTCCTTTCCTCTCCGATTCTGCGTAGAGCCTCCTCATTCCTTACCTTATCAGTCCACCTAATTTTCAACATTCGTCTACAGCACCACATCTCAAATGCTTCGATTCTCTTCTGTTCCAGTTTTCCCACAGTCCATGTTTCACTACCATACAATGCTGTACTCCAGACGTACATCCTCAGACATTTCTTCCTCAAATTAAGGCCGGTATGTGATATTAGTAGAGTTCTCTTGGCCAGAAATGCCTTTTTTGTCATAGCGAGTCTGCTTTTAATGTCCTCCTTGCTCCTTGCCTAGGTAGCAGAATTCCTTATCTTCATTGACTTCGTGACCATCAATCCTGATGTTAAGTTTCTCGCTGTTCTCATTTCTACTACTTCTCATTACCTTCGTCTTCCTCCGATTTACTCTCAAACCATACTGTGTACTCACTAGATTGTTCATTCCGTTCAGCAGATCATTTAATTCTTCTTCACTTTCACTCAGGATAGCAATGTCATCAGCGAATCGTATCATTGATATCCTTTCACCTTGTATTTTAATTCCACTCCTGAGCCTTTCTTTTATTTCCATCATTGCTTCCTCGATGTACAGATTGAAGAGTAGGGGCGAAAGGCTACAGCCTTGTCTAACACCCTTCTTAATACGAGCACTTCGTTCTTGGTCGTCCACTCTTATTATTCCCTCTTGGTTGTTGTACATATTGTGTATGACCCGTCTGTCCGTATAGCATACCCCCACTTTTTTCAGAATCTCGAACAGCTTGCACCATTTTATATTGTCGAACGCTTTTCCCAGGTCGACAAATCCTATGAAAGTGTCTTGATTTTTCTTTAGCCTTGCTTCCATTACTAGCCGTAACGTCAGAATTGCCTCTCTCATCCCTTTGCTTTTCCTAAAGCCAAACTGATCGTCACCTAGCGCATTCTCAATTTTCTTTTCCATTCTTCTGTATATTATTCTTGTAAGCAGCTTCGATGCATGAGCTGTTAATCTGATTGTGCGATAATTCTCGCACTTGTCAGCTCTTGCCGTCTTCGGAATTCTGTGGATGATGCTTTTCCGAAAGTCAGATGGTATGTCGCCAGACTAATATATTCTACACACCAACGTGAATAGTCGTTTTGTTGCCACTTCCCCCAATGATTTTAGAAATTCTGATGGAATGTTATCTATCCCTTCTGCCTTATATGACCGTAAGTCCTCCAAAGCTCTTTTAAATTCCGATCCTAATACTGGATCCCCTATCTCTTCTAAATCGACCCCTGTTTCTTCTTCTATCACATCAGACAAATCTTCACCCTCATAGAGGCTTTCAATGTATTCTTTCCACCTATCTACTCTCTCCTCTGCATTTAACAGTGGAATTCCCGTTGCACTCTTAATGTTACCACCGTTGCTGTTAATGTCACCAAAGGTTGTTTTGACTTTCCTGTATGCTGAGTCTGTCCTTCCGACAATCGTATCTTTTTCGATGTCTTCACACTTTTCCTGCAGCCATTTCGTCTTAGCTTCCCTGCACTTCCTATTTATTTCATTCCTCAGCGACTTGTATTTCTGTATTCCTGATTTTCCCGGAACATGTTTGCACTTCCTCCTTTCATCAATCAACTGAAGTATTTCTTCTGTTACCCATGGTTTCTTCGCAGCTACCTTCTTTGTACCTATGTTTTCCTTCCCAACTTCTGTGATGGCCCTTTTTAGAGATGTCCATTCCTCTTCAACTGTACTGCCTACTGCGCTATTCCTTATTGCTGTATCTATAGCGTTAGAGAACTTCAAACGTATCTCGTCATTCCTTAGTACTTCCGTATCTCACTTCTGTGCCTATTGATTCTTCCTGACTAATGTCTTGAACTTCAGCCTACTCTTCATCACTACTATATTGTGATCTGAGTCTATATCTGCTCCTGGGTACGCCTTAAAATCCAGTATCTGATTTCGGAATCTCTGTCTGAGCATGATGTAATCTAATTGAAATCTTCCCGTATCTCCCGGACTTATCCAAGTATACCTCCTCCTAATGTGATTCTTGAACAGGGTATTCGCTATTACTAGCTGAAACTTGTTACAGAAATCAATTAGTCTTTCTCCTCTTTCATTCCTTGTCCCAAGCCCATATTCTCCTGTAACCTTTTGTTCTACTCCTTCCCCTACAACTGCATTCCAGTCGCCCATGACTATTAGATTTTCGTTCCCCTTTACATTTCCCTTTTCAGATTTTCTAGTTTCCCTACCACGTTCAAGCTTCTGACATTCCACGCCCCGACTCGTAGAACGTTATCCTTCCGTTGATTATTCAATCTTTTTCTCATGGTAACCTCCCCCTTGGCATTAGACACCGATAAACTTAATAGTGTGGCGAGCATTTTCATTTAAGTAGAATCCGCGTTTAGTAGCTGTTCAGATTTCGGGAAATACGTTATCATAAACTTGCTAAAGCGATTGAAAGGGCCTGTGCATGATTTTGCTAAGATTAGCTCGGGCTTGACAGTGAACGTGTACATTTCAAGGTTTTTTTCGATTTTTCAAGATTTTTTAGAATATTTGTGTTGTATATAACCTGGTGCGAGTCGCAGTACGGTAGGTTTCTGCTCGGCTTCCCTACCGGCGATCTGCTGCGACGAGTTTACAGGTAGGTGCAGGTAAAAAGCCACAAAAGAACCGTGCCACCGTACGGCGTTAGATCGGGAGATCTGGGTGGAGACTCAACACTCCCTTGTCGGCGTATCCACCTCTCAACAAATGCTTGATCCAGGAACTGCCGCACGCCACGATGCTAATGTGACGCAACTCCGATTTGTTGGGGATAAAAAGGCAGGGGGGGGGGGGGCGGGCTGAACATGGTAAGGTACTTAACACCTGTCACTATTCCTGTGAAAAAGAAAGCTCCTAAATGTCCTCATACATACCACATTACACTAATAATCCAGCATGATCAACAGCTCGACAGCTCGAACCTCAGGAACGTGGGGATTACCTCTTGCCCCGTACACAGATTGATGGTTCCATCCAGTTTAAACGACTCCCCAGCAGGCCAAACAATGACATTAGTCAACTGGTCACTATAGAAAATCCATTTAAAAAAAATTCGATGAGTCTATCCGGATCGTACTTATTCACCTCGTGAAATAACCTGGGAATCTAGGGCTTCCACTGTACTTGCTTTAAAATTCGACGAACGCTTGGTTTTCTTGAATCCATTTTACGCGCAGTTTGCCCTTTGAACTTCCTTGAGGGTCTTGCGGAAGCTTTACCGCTGTGTCTATTCCTCTTTCGTCTATTCCTTTTTCGTCCGCTGCTGACTTCTTGCCGCACAATCCCTTCCTCAGATCACGCTCGCTTCCTTCCCTCTCAAATTCGTCGCGTAATTTCGTTACTGTCGCATGTCACGGTAGCGCAGTATCAAACTCTGCCAGCCATCTTGTCTGCATTTCTGTCATGCTCTGCACTTTCCAACAACTCTTTAAAATCCACTTTCTATGCTCCAAGGCCAAGTTTCCAGATATTTTGTTATTTACGTGTAGTTAATTACAACTGAAAAAAAACATAATAAAGAGAAATGAATGGCTGCACATAATAGTCATGAGAGCACCATATACGAGTAATAACAACTGAATCGGGTTATCATTAATACCTCTTCAGTTATTAAAGTTCAAAAAGTGTAAACCCCTTTGTGGGACACCCTGTATATACCCAGATTACATTAATCCAATATTTGAAAATAAGAGCACTTTATGACTTGCAACAAACTTTATCTTTGCACTAAATTTAATTTAAATTTTGTTTAATTTCAATCTTTTGCGAAAGTTTTTTTTGCTCGCACACTCGCAAAAAGAGAGAATGAAAAGAGTTTTGTTATCTACTACATTTTCCCTGCTCATATAGGGGGAAAACTGCCGCATCAGGCACGGCGTTTTAATTTACTTCTTCTGAACTACTAATTGTATTTCCGACACTTTTTGCATACAGTGAGCTCTTATAGAACTGAATGTACCGGCAAAATTATATCATTGTACAAATCATGGTTCAGGAAACATGACTATAAAACACTGAGATGCGTGAAGAACGAGCTTTTCCTTCAAAATATACTAATCCAGTGTTCGATAATGGGATCACTTCCAACAAACATTAAAAACTGTTTGAAATCTTTTCGCAACTTGCTCTAGCCGGTCGCTGTCGCCGAACGGTCCTAGGCGCTTCAGTCCGGAACCGCGCTGCTGCTACGGTCGCAGGTTCGAATCCTGCCTCGGGCATGGATGTGTGTGATGTCCTTAGGTTAGTTAGGTTTAAGTAGTTGTAAGCGTAGGGGACTGATGACCTAAGATGTTAAGTCCCATACTGCTTAGAGACATTTGATCCAACTTGCTCTCGCTTACATGCTTAACGTCAAAGTTTTACACGTTACCGCATTTGTAAACTAATCTTACGTTTGAAAAACGTTTTATTCATGAGATTTGGATTCCTTAAAAAAAATAGATGAAATGGTTTCCAACTAAAACTTGCACGATGGTCGCTAGAACTTTCTATGCCGCAACGTCCCAGTACGCTATCTGTCACACGCTGTAATCTTAAGACATCAGTTAAATTTTCCGTAACATCTTGTTAGCGAATAAAGTTATCTGCAGATGGTTCTTCCAGGTGAAATTCAAGAACCTGCTCCTAGCGGTTTTGCTAATTCAGTGCCACACATTTAACGGGGCACCGATGGGAATTTGATGCCAGTGTTAGGTTCGAGGCATGAATGCTTATTTCAACCGTATCAGATGTCCACTGAAAATTTAAATTCCTTGCTTTTTAATTTTATCGAAATTTCGGGTATAATTATTATATTTCTGTCTTTTCAACAGAAAGCTTATATTCTGGAACATATCTACAAATGGTATTTTAATACACAAAACTTAAACTTCAGTTAATGTATTTGTAAGTATAACGTTCCTTTCTTACTGCCCTCCTCAATACCACGGTAATAGCACATATTTTCCACTTGTGTGCAAGACGTGAGACATCTTGCAAAACACACAAGAGGAAGCGTACCCTGCACTCTACTTGAGAGCCTACAAGATCATAGCAATTTACAAACCAAAAATTCTATTATTTTATTTGATTTTCGTTTGCGTCCACTCTTTTCCTATTTAGCAGTGACCAGACCCAAAATGCCGTTGTCTGTCACTGCAGCTGTTGTTCCCTTTCTTTGTTTTGGAATGGGAACCAGAACTGGCGCAGGTGACATTTCTTCAAATAATGATTCGGCGCAACTCTTTTTCATATGTTTCGGCCTCTGGCTGCGGGCGGTGCTGGGTCATCTAGATGAGGAACTTCTAGGAGCATTTATCAACTGAGTACCTGAAACTGAGGAATCCTGTTCCGATATTTTCTGTGAATTATATAGGAAAATACCTGAAGCCTCAGAAACACAGCAAGTAATTTGTTCAAGTTTCAGCTTTCTGCCACGTCTCTTCTAAAAGAGAACCAAACCTGAAACGGTGAAAATTTTCTTTCAAGATAAAACATTTCCTCAGTGCAAACGGTATTTCGAATGTCAGAAGAAACACCGATCTATGGGCTGAAGGTAATGTGTCGGATGAAGTGGCAGGTATATCAATATGATATCCTGATTACCAGCCAGTTTTAGCATATCTGGATCAGCGCTGTGAGATTAGTGGCCATCTAGAATCAGTAACAATTTACCTTGTGATTTTCGTGGAATGAACTGCTGTCTCAGCCAGGAGTTTACGTTCTGCATTTGCGGATAGTTTCAACGTTCAAACATACAAGCACGTTTCCCTGTTACGACATGCCTTTGTAATGACCAGTCAAGTATAGCTTTCCTTCAGTACCTGGCGGGGCAAAATTTGATCGAATTTTCTCATTTGGAGAAGACAAAAGGGACGATCAAAACCAAAGACTGCTGAAATTTTTTTTTTTTTTTTGAAGACAGCCGGTTTCGACAAATTTTGCTGTCATCTTCGGGTTTAAAAATATGTTTTTGTTATGAAACGTCTTCATTTTAAGTTGGACTTCACGCAAAGTTGTCATATGTGCAAATGGTCAAGTCCATAATTATATATACCACTAACAGATGATTGTTACGTCACAAAAAACACTACACAACAATAGCACATCTGGCTACATAACTTGAACATATTCTAAACATTGAAAATCCACCTTAAAAAGTGTGAGGTCCAACTTAAAATGAACACGTTTCGTAACAAAAAGATTTTTAACGACTCGAAGACTGACAGCAAGCTCTTTCGAGACCGGCTGTTTTAAATAAAGAAATATGTATACAATTTGGCTTTAGGATGTTTTTAGCAAGTAAAACATATCGCTCCTTCTGTCTGCTCATCAGAAAATTCAATCAATTGGGGCCTTGGCGGGCACTGAAGGAAACCAATCCGTTACCGGATATGCAAAAGAAAGTGAACAGGTGTACCCTACACACAAAAAATTGGAAATTTGTTGTCAGATCTTATGGGAACAAACTTCTGAGGTCATCGGTCCCTAAGCTTACACACTACGTAATCTAACTTAAACTAACTTACGCTAAGGACGACACACACACCCGTGCTTGTACCCTACGCACACCTTTGTAATAAGTTCACTTCACTGATGCAATGACACGTGCACCTTTCCATATTCATTTCGTTTAACAACATGAGCAATTGACAAACGATGGTGATTATAACTTTCATGACACACAACTGACTCTTTGACGACTTACATCAGTTCGTCTGTTTTACGTTATGTGTAGCTGTGGTAGCGTTGTGAACTTTGGCTGCAGATAACTCTGGTCACCTATCAACACGTTAAAGTCAATTGATCTAACTACTGTTCGTGGTACAAACGACTTCAATTTCAGATACAGCAAGATGGCGTTCGCTTCCATCCCTATCTTTCCCCATTTCTTATTCCTTCCATATTATGGCCATACACATACCTCAAGGTACTGTTCCTCTTATTAACATCTTCCCTACAACCTTCTACATTCACAGGGTGTTCAAAAATTAAATGCACAAACTGACAGGTATGATGACGGATACAATGTTATACATATTTCTTTTTGTACCATCATGGATATGGGACAGCGGGGCCGGCCGGAGTGGCCAAGCGGTTCTAGGCGCTACAGTCTGGAGCCGCGCGACTGCTACGGTCGCAGGTTCGAATCCTGCCTCGGGTATGGATGTGTCTGACGTCCTTAGGTTAGTTAGGTTAAAGTAGTTCTAAGTTCTAGGGAACTGATGACCTCAGAAGTTAAGTCCAATAGTGCTCAGAGCCATTTGAGTCATTTTTTTGGGACAGCGGTGGGCCAGTTATTTACAATAGAAGTTTTTCTTTGGTACGCATACATATCGATAAGCAACAAGGTTCAGGAAATACATACTAAGTGAGTATGAAACTGCCACGAGGTCATTGGGTGCAATTGAGAATAAACGCGTTGTAGTACTTTATTGTTCTGAACAAAGTCATAATAAATATTCAAAAGGAGTACCATATAGCTTCTTCGCACTGGCAGAACAGACGTAGCAGTGCGTCAGTGTTCAATGGAAAATGTGTGGCTTGGACTGCATGCGTGTGGCCGCTGCACGAATTCTTGCAGCAAATTTTGCTTCTGAGTGCGGAAGACTAGAATAAACAGACTTTTGTTTTCGAGTAGCCCCGTAGAAAAATACTAATGAGGAGGACTCTGTGGATTTAGAGCCAATATACAAGTCCTCCTGTGCCGACTGTCAAAAGTACGCGTTAATACTACACGTGCTGCTTTTGTAAAGTGCTTCGGGCCCCCCATCACGCTGGCTCAATGCGAGCGTCAGAACGTCACAAAACTACGTACAGCAAATCGACTTTGGTGTAAGGAGGCACTTTTTATCTCCTTCAACACGGGTGTGTTTACTCACTAAGCGCTTACAGCACCTGATTGTTGAAAAGAGATATATTTGTTCTTCGGGCAACGTGCATTTGAACCCGAGACAGAAGCCAATAGACAGTTTGTCAACAAGTGGTCACGAGAGCATTAACAATTTTGATAAATTTGATGTTAGCGCCGTCATAATATATGTCAGTCTGCAAATTGAATTTTTGAACAATCTGTATGCTATCAAATGGACGTCAATACTTACACCCATACCCTAATATTCTATTATCCTGCTAAATACCTAATGCTTTCCCCTTCAAAAACATTTTTTTCCAGTTTAAGTCATTCAACTTTTAGTGAAGATGGCAAAAATGTAGTGCTCTTCTTTTAAAATCCTTTTTCATTTACGTGTTCTAAATGTATTCTCTTTCATTACCTTTCTCCGGCGAGTTTTTACTGTTTTAATTTCCTTATGAAATTCAGCTTTCTACAAATTTTAAAATCATTTGTTATTATTAAGCCACCTTTTAATTTACTGTGTTTGCCTTTGTGCGTATAAAAACTTTGGCTGACGAACGGACTCATTGTACCGCTAATAGCCCACCCCTCGCTCATGAAGGTGCGATGGAAATGAAACAACAGTATAAAAATACAAAGTCCGAGATAGCCATAAAGTTATGACTGGATAGTGTGTAGAATATCTGATGATGGAAGACGTTTTGTGTAAGGTGCTACCGACTGTAGACCTTGGCATTTGGTCATAGGCAGAACATTTTAGCCGTGGAATTTGGTGGATAGGAGACAGGGGTGGGGATTGCCATGTAACTGGTGCCATAGTGCAGGCCTGAATGAGCTCAGGGAAGTACTATGTGCAGTGGAGTATCGGCCACTGAAGCGTACAGGCGGGTCCCGGCAGATAACGCAGCAGAAGGGGGCACTGTGTGAATGGGGGGCGACAATGGCAGTGTGATTGTAGCCGGCTTGTCAGAGCCGCCCTGAATGTTGATTGGCGCATTGAGGCGCCGTCGCTGCAGCGTCTTCCGCCCTCGAAGTCGCCTCTGCGGCTCGTACGGGTCTGCAGGGCTACGCACGCCTGAATGACGGGCTAATGGTGCGCAAACGCGATCTGTGTGTGCAAGCACCTCGACCGAGGGCCGGGGGCCGGCCGAAGATCTGGCGCTGTCCGCCCGTTAAGCTGTTATTGTGCTACCTCTGACGGCACGGAGAAGTCCTAGCAGCTTATAATACGAAACGGTGGTCGACAAAAGCATATATACGAGTATCATTCAGTAAGTAATGCAACACATTTGTTTCTGAAAGCAGGTTGCTTGGTGCAGGATTACAGTACACCATATTATTCGCCACTCTTTGCTACAAAACCTTATTTCTCATCATAATCTCTTTTCATTACAACGATCTTACGCTAACTTGCGGGGAGGGCCTGTAGGGCTGTATTTTACTGCTCTCCGTCGTGCTCCATCTGTAACCTCTCCATCACCCATGTACTGCTTCCCGGGGAGTGCGTCCTTCAGTTGTGTAATACCGCGCAGACGGTCCTTCGTTGCTCTTTATGGTCTTCTAGTAGCCGGCGAGGAACACAGCTAGCACATACCTCTGAGTATCCCAACAGGTGGACGAGTATATCTGCACCACCAACAGAGATGCCCGTTAAGAGCGAGTTGTATGACTGGGATGTGTCGATCACCTCGAATCCGCACGTTCCAACACTGTAGGAGCCACAGATGTGTGCGGCAGACTAGCAGATGGGAGATAGGACAGGTTGCGCTACCTGACACACGCCTCTTCCAACGACTCATAGTGCTTTTGATCAGTGCGATATCACTGTAGGCGTTCTGCTAGCGTCTGTGAACATCTGCGGTGCTCTGATTTTCGACCAAAAGAAATTCATCCACAGTTCTCTGGTTGGATCATCATTTTGAAGGTTACGTATAGAGCTACCGCCTACTTGAAATTCATGAAATTATACGGCCTGTTCCGGGAATACTCCGCGATATCCAACGACAAATTCGCATTTTCTCAGGCTGAAATGGGCCAGAAAAATATTCGTTGTATTCCTTATTGGACGCCTATCGTACAAACAAAGTTCCTTCCGGTGAAGAAGGCGCGTTTAAGATTATTTGTCAAAAAAGTAGGTTGAAAAGATGTATTGGTTGGACAAAATCTATGATCATTTAAAAAAAATCTGCTGAAATAAGCATTAATACTTTCCAGATTCAGTTTCAATGGCCGTATCAAGGTGGATACATCACTTCCAGTCAGATTACTGGCCGGCCGGAGTGGCCGAGCGGTTAAACGCGCTACGGTCTGGAACCGCACGACCGCTACGGTCGCAGGTTCGAATCCTACCTCGGGCATGGATGTGTGTGATATCCTTAGGTTAGTTAGGTTTAAGTAGTTCTAAGTTGTAGGGGACTTATGACCACAGCAGTTGAGTCCCATAGTGCTCAGAGCCATTTGAACCATTTTTCAGACTACTGCTGTCGGGTGTGGCTACTACCGTCGTGGTGCGCCGCGTGCTGTCAACAATTTTCCCTTTGCGTAGCGGCAGAGGGGCCAGGACTGGTGGTGACATCTATACACCAGTCAGTCAGCTAATGTCCTGCGTTAATTTACAAACATCTTGGCACTGCTACATAAAGTGAGGGTATGCGACACTGTTGATTGTAATCTCTCTGCCGGATGGAGACGTTAAGCTCGGAGGCCCCATTGTTGTTATTCGAGAGGGGTAGGCTGTGTGCCGACACCGAGTGTTCCACCGTGCCCCTTCATTTCCAACACGAACGAAAGCTACACAACGTTCATCCTTTGCTTGAAAAAAAAAAAAAAAAAAAAAAAAAAGGTACTTGTGGGCGCGGAGGCTAGGAAGAACCTCTCCATTTTAGCGGCTGACCTACCCTTCTAGGACTCCAGCTATTCATTCCATACGACTTCAATTTATTTTACTTCAATCTCCGTGTATTCGTCCTTCGATAGAGCATGGGAGTACACTTATTATAATATAAAGAAGAGATGACATAGGAGTGACAACTCCAGCTTTAATTATAATCTGTTATGGTGCTGATTCACATCATATTCAGAATACTCTATAAAACCAGCTGGATACCAGATAATCAGCATTACACATGTCTTGTATATGTACTTGATGCTGATCAGTACTTGGTTATGGTCTACGTCCGCATCTACGACGTACACTAAAGTGAATAGTCGTGAATTCCGTTCATACTTATATCCAGTTTTACCGGTTAAATGCATTGAAATATTTCTTGTAATGAAGAATGAACGTTTGAGTTAATATTGTTTCTCAAATTATCTCTAAAATGTCGACCTGTGAGATAATATAAATTATTTCTGTTGACATTGCACATGTAGGATGATTACTGAAAATATACAACGCGACTAAAAGAGTTTAAGCAAACACTTGAGTGCAATACACATACTGTTTATTCGTTTTTGGTTGGCATTTTATAGTTAGGGAGATCGTAATGACATTCATGAAAGTTTCTTTCTATCAGTAAGAACGACATCATGAATGTGGTTCAGGTCCATGGAAGATGAAATGCTGGCTGGCCGTGTAATAAAATGCTGGGAAGAGCTTACAGAAGAGCACACAGAAAATTAGACGGTTCATAATTCGCGGGATTGATGCAGATGATGTAGCTACTATATCTACCGTTCGAAACGCTACTACAATGCCTGATGGTAGTATAATAACACGCTCTCCAGTGGATCTGCATATGAAACTTCTAGTACACATGCAGCAGATAGGATAGAATGTTTGTCTGTACAAGGTAAAGCATTTCTTGACAGAACCTCCTTTGTAGTTGCAGTCTTTCATTGTTGTTGTGGCATGCATGTAGATTTGCACCAAGTATTTCGCAGCTGCGCTTGCAATTAACTAGATATTATTTTCAGTGCTATGCTAATGTGTTCTCTTATTTTTGCTCTTCAAATTGTGTTTTTTTTTGTGTTGTCGTGTGAAATCTTGTGACAATAATGGCGTGTGAAAAACGTAATACTAGGCTCCAAAGTAAACTGAGAAATGACAGTGAAGACGAAAGCAGTGTGTTAGTGCCACCATGTAATGAATTAACTAATGTTCAAAGTAGTAATTTGGTAATTGTGCATAGGGAAATGGAGCGGGCTGCAAATAATGGTGTAGGCAGTGAAACAATTAGTGAACAGGGAAGCATTATCGATCGATTGGTCGGCAACAGCTCGCCTCGGGATTCCGAAATGACAGGACACAATCTTGAAAATACTGTAGATTCAGGTTTTGCGTCCTCACCGTTTTCTCAAACAAATCAAGACACATTTTCTGCTTTTCAAAATTCGAATATTGCCGGTTCAAATGCACTGCCGAATAGTATGTTTCAGACACCAGTGCACTGTTATTACAGTTAATGCAACAAATGGGACAAAGGCTACAAAAGTTAGACACAACGCTTGAACAAAATCAGAGACAAATGGGACAAAATCTTCAAAAGTTAGACACAGTGGAACAAAATCAGAGACAAACACAGCAAAAGCTTCAAAAGTTAGACACAATGGAACAAAATCTTCAACAGTTAGGCACAATGGAACAACACCAGAGACAAACACAGCAACAGTTATACACAATGGAACAATATCTGCGGAAGTTAGACACCACACTTGAACAAACACGTGAAGATTTAACTACTGAGTTACATAACATTGAATCGAAATGTCAAAAAGTCTGTAATGACGTAAAAACACAAATTTGTTAGCATTTCCAACCTATTTTTTCGCGTCATGAAAATGCATTACAGAATCACGAAGCAGCCAAAAAAGAACTGCAAACTATAGTTCATGAAAATCACGACACCTTGTAAGCTAAAATTGACTCAGTTGCATCTACCGATTCGGTTACGCAACTTGCAAAAACTCAGGAAAACCTAGAGGACACAGTAGATACGATTTCAACACAAATGGACACTCTGAAACTTGGTTCAGAAAAACACACAGAGGAAATAATTTCACTATCGGATAAAGTAGCCGAACTTTCAGATCAGTTCACTAACTTATCTACAAAGGTAAATGACAGTCTGAATGACACAAGACCTGTAGCCATCACTGACACAGAAGAGTATGAACAAATTAAGAAAAACAGCCTACTTACAAAGTGACTGAAGGTGTGGATTTAAGAGCATGATCTACAGTTCGTTGTTAAGCGCTGTCCTTTGGGCTATGTCGTCTTCCTGAGGACATACGCTTACTGGCAAAAGTTATCGTAGCAGGTATTTCAGACTCGGTAGCATAATTTTCCGATCATGATTTATTGGTATGAATATTTACCACCCCGCAATTGTGGACTTGGAAATACATAATGAATTGGGTAGTTTCATAGATTACTGCTCCCGGAAAGTACGCACTAGCATGGTTGTACTTCATTGTTCTCCTGGCTAGACCATTTTGATACTTTAAGTGTTGAAATCTATCTAGGAAAAGCTCTAAATAAATGCAAAAGGAAATGCAGAGCACTGGCTATAAATACGTGTAAAGCTTGCTTTGTCTAACGAAAAAGATAAACTAGAATATGTGGGACGAATGCTACACGTAGGTCCTAGAACGTGGCACCAAGGAACAATATGTCTTCCAATAGCGACACCAGCATCCAACTCGCTACAGATAAAATTGCAACTTGCAATAATTACACAAATCTAGGGGCACAATTTGAAACTACAGGTAAAGCTGATCAAGACAT
This sequence comes from Schistocerca piceifrons, assembly GCF_021461385.2. Classification (NCBI taxonomy): domain Eukaryota; kingdom Metazoa; phylum Arthropoda; class Insecta; order Orthoptera; family Acrididae; genus Schistocerca; species Schistocerca piceifrons. The sequence continues at coordinate 44,972,970 of NC_060143.1, forward strand.
GACAAAACGAGTAACTCAGACAAGAAGACTGACCACTTGCTTTAACGGAATTCTTTCAAGTAGCACAATAGAAAAGAAACGGAAATAAATTTCCTATGAAGTTCTAATTCCTTATTGTATAATCCAGAAGCATGGAGAGTTCCATAAAATAAGAAGGAGAAGTTGAAGACCACCGAAGAGGACGTGTTTAGGCGGTCATTGGGAAATATCCAGAAGAGAGAAAGTATATAACGGAGACGACGATTGAGAATAGGTGTATAAGGATGGTAACAACAAACGTCGAACGGACACAAGAAAGTAGTATGATCAAGTCCAACAGATAGATGAACCCAACAAGACCACGCTGTGGGCACCGCAGTACAGAAGAAAAAGTGGAAGGTCGAGACAAACTCGGAAAGGGGGAATTTCAAAAACAGTGAAAAAGATTTAATAAGAGATGAATAGAACTATCCAGAATCATGGAAATCTGGCATAGGACAACGACGGAAGGTGTTCTAAAACCGATAACTGATCATAAATATTGTCGTGTACGCTAAATGTAACTTTAAAAATGTGTGCATCACAGAATAATCCCTAACACATTATAATACAATTGCCGATACGAGAGGTCTATAAGAACTTTCGGTAATAAAATTGAAAGAAGTACACAACGTTTGAAATTTAGAAAATAAATAATCCAATGATAAGAAAGAGTGCAGTTATGAGTCAAATCATCGGAAATAAAAGCAATTTGTTATAAATCTAAATGTAGTTGAACGTTATTAGATCATGGATTCTATCTGCTGTAAGCTGTGGTAACACAAGGTGTGCCTAGAGAACATTCGGTAGAAAACTGAAGCATTACTGTACGACATGGAAAAGAATCGCATACACATCCTGGACAGAAATGAAATAATGTAATGAGCAGGTTATATATAAATTAAGCAATAAAATACTTTGATCAGTATCATACAGAAATCATAACGGAATCTTAATGCAAGTACTGGAGATTATAGATGAGATTGTGGGTATTAAAGTGTCATCTGTTTGCTAAAGTACCCCCTATTTGTTGTTGGAACCCCAAAATTAAATTAACTGAGCAGCTAATTAGCCACAACATTTACACCATTGAGAAGCTAAGACCAGCTAAAATTCCGTCCTAGTTGCAAGCTGCCCACCTAGCAGCTTACAGGTGCGATTACAATTGCTTTTCGTATTTCATGTAACTATTGATCGAACTTAAACATATGAAATACACTTATAATCTACACATTACAAGCATACAATTACATTAAATATCTATCACAGTAAGTCAAGTATTAAAGGCTAGAAACCGCAAATATGCCTTCATTCGGAACTTGGTGTGCAGATTACCCAAACTATTTTCATCCATTATTTGAAAATGGGGGCACTTAGGGCTTCCATAAAATTTTACTCACAATTTCAAACATTTTCGAAGCATTTCCTCGTGGATCTCCCCCTCCTCTCCCCACATTCTGTTATCAAAAAACGAAAGGAAAAAAAGTTTATCGCTCACTATATTTCCGCTGCTCCTGTAGTAAAACGTCAGTATCAGACATTATGTTTAAATTTATAACTTCATCAATGTGAACATCAATGTGTAGAAATGTTGGAACACGTGAGGCAATACTAACCTTACGACTTATCTTAGAAGAAAGATTAAGGATAGGCAAACCTACGTTTCTAGCATTTGTAGACTTAGAGAAAGCTTTTGACAATGTTAACTGGAATACTCTCTTTCAAATTCTGAAGGTGGCAGGGGTAAAATACAGGGAGCGAAAGGCTATTTACAATTTGTACAGAAACCAGATGGCAGTTATAAGAGTCGAGGGGCATGAAAGGGAAGCAGTGGTTGGGAAAGGAGTGAGACAGGGTTGAAGGCTGTCCCCGATGTTATTCAATCTGTATATTGAGCAAGCAGTAAAGGAAACAAAAGAAAAATTTGGAGTAGGTATTAAAATTCATGGAGATGAAGTAAAAACTTTGAGGTTCGCCGATGACATTGTAATTCTGTCAGAGACAGCAAAGGACTTGGAAGAGCAGTTGAACGGAATGGACAGTGTCTTGAAAGGAGGATATAAGATGAACATCAACAAAAGCAAAACGAGGATAATGGAATGTAGTCAAATTAAATCGGGTGATGCTGAGGAAATTAGATTAGGAAATGAGACAATTAAAGTAGTAAAGGAGTTTTGCTATTTAGCGAGTAAAATAACTGATGATGGTCGAAGTAGAGAGGATATAAAATGTAGACTCGCAGTGGCAAGGAAATCGTTTCTGAAGAAGAGAAATTTGTTAACATCGAGTATAGATTTAAGTGTCAGGAAGTCGTTTCTGAAAGTATTTGTTTGGAGTGTAGCCATGTATGGAAGTGAAACATGGACGATAACTAGTTTGGACAAGAAGAGAATAGAAGCTTTCGAAATGTGGTGCTACAGAAGAATGCTGAAGATAAGGTGGGTAGATCACGTAACCAATGAGGAGGTATTGAATAGGATTGGGGTGTAGAGAAGTTTGTGGCACAACTTGAATAGAAGAAGGGATAGGTTGGTAGGACATGTTTTGAGGCATCAAGGGATCACAAAATTAGTATTGGAGGGCAGCGTGGAGGGTAAAAATCGTATAGGGAGACCAAGAGATGAATACACTAAGCAGATTCAGAAGGATGTAGGTTGCAGTAGGTACTGGGAGATGAAGAAGCTTGCACAGGATAGAGTAGCATGGAGAGCTGCATCAAACCAGTCCCAGGACTGAAGACCACAACAACAACAACAATGTGAACTCTATTTGTAACACATTTTGCTGTGTATATCTTTATATATCCCTGAATGTACTCGTACCTGCAACATTGTATCGTTGTACAACATAATTCTGCGGATTCGACATCATGAACATTGAGACGATTAAAGAGGGTCTCAGGAAACCACAGAAAGGACGTCTGTCTAAGAGAGGGCACGTAAATCAAATAAGTTAGTTGCAGAAACGATCGGTATTGTAGTTGTAAATTGTCGTAGCTGTGTTGGGAAAGAACCAGAGCTCCAAGCCCTAACAGAAAGCACTGAAGCTCAAATAGTTATAGGTACAGAAAGCTGGCTGAAGCGGAAAATAAGTTCAGCCGAATTTCTTTCAGACAGCCTAACAGTGCTCAGAAAGAATAGATTATATACAGCGGGTGATGGAGTATTTATTGCCGTCAGAAGTAGTTTACCATGCTTGACAATCGGACTAAACTATTAACTGGATCGTTTTACCGACCTCCCGACTCAGAAGATATAGTTGCTGAACAGTTCAAAGAAAATGTGAGTCTCATTTCAAGGAGGTGCCGCACTCATACTATTATAGTCGGTGGTGACTTCGATCTATCCTCGATATGTTGGAAAAAATATACTTTTAAAGGCGGCGGAGAGCATAAAATGTCATCAGAAATTGTACTGAATGCTTTCTCAGAAAAATATGTTGAACAATTAGTTCATGAGCCCACTCAAAGCGTAAATGGTTGCGAAAAGCATATTTGACCTCTTAGCAACGAATAATCCTGGACAAATAGGGAGTATCGTGACAAATACAGGGATTAGTGACCACAAGGCAGTTGCTGCAAGGCTGAATACCGTAATACCTACAACCATCAAAAAGAAACACAAAGAATATCGATTTAATAAAGGTGATATAAATGCTCTTAACGCCTTTTTAAGACAGAGTCTTCACTCCTTCCGATCTGATCGTGTAAGCGTAGAAAAGATGTGAAATGATTTCAGAGAGATAGTATCCACGGCAATTCATAGATATATACCACATAAATTGAAAGGTACCTTTACAATTAATGGGTAGCTTTACAATTAGTCTGTGGGGGTAAAGTATGGCCTCGATACAACTGCCACTCAAACGGAATGCAGCAGTATGTGGCGTACATCAGAGCTGGATGAAGCATGGAGTGGAATTTTAGCAGTGAGTGTGTGAACAAAAATTATGGCAAACGAACATTTATTAAATAGGTAAATTTAGTTCCACTCGTGAATATGTGTAGTGAGTAACATGATGGTCGCTGCTGGTTGCAATCTGTTACGTCGCATATTAATTAAATCTAGAACTATATTTTGGAGTCCCCTGCAAGGACTATGATCTATGGAAGAGGAGTGATCAAAGGCTGGTTTAATCATGAACACTTATAATCACACGCACTTGAGAGACTAACAGGAAGGAAAAGAACTAAAAACCTTCAACACAGCCCACGTGGGTAGCAGGAGGGGCTGTTCCCTTCATTTTAACATGCGGGAGAAATGAATAAAATTTCTATTAAAGTGAATTTCTATAAAAATGAAGCATAAATAACAATCACAATAAATTCAGATATTCTACAGCGAAAGATCACTGTGGACTTCGCGCTGTAGAATTTCTCATTAGATCACGACCAGGTGGTCCTCACAAACAATAGCATGCAGAAAGAAAATCGTCAAGTGAGACGAACTGCACAAAATTCAGTCATAAAATCACGGAAATCACGCACGATATACATGCTCTCGCGAAAGAGATACTAAAAACAAAAAAAACAATAAAACAAAAAAGAACTGAATGACAATAAACTCAACACAGCTCCACGAGTTTGATTACAATTCAGCTGACCAATAACCTACTGCGTACATGGATTTTAACGCATTTATCACTCTAGAATTAGCAAGTAAAATTCGTCACACGTGATAATAAACTATGAACGATGAAAGGAATCATTTTCTTTGACTAGCTTTCAAAGACTTACATGAAACACAATATTAACTTATCAGCGAAAAGGCACACTTACCGCAGTAGGTCTCGTCCATCTCGCGTCCCAGGGAACACTCGCCGAGCATTCGCTATCCAACCAAAATCAATCCCCCTACAGAAGCGTCAAGAGGAACCCCTGTTGTGGTGGCAACCTACACAAAAGCTTTGTCCAAGGCATACAGAAAATTCTTTGCTACCTGGTACGTGTTCCCTACTGTTGGTTGCTCCGACACTGGCAGATTAGTACACTCCCACGGATCTACAAACTGAAATCCTTGCACACTCTTTCATACATTCAACTGATCGGACAGGAATAGGAAAAAATATATACATGGAAATATGACACTTAAATGTATCAAACGTGCTTCTTTTGCTCCGGCAAGTACCTATAACCTAATGAAATGTTAAAACGAAATATGGATAATATACCTTGGACACCACAAACACACTCAGCTGCTCAGTCTTTTCCATTTCTTCTTTACATCTAGGGTAGCAGACCATTTGCTCCAACAATTGAAATGTCAGAGGCAAACAAATGAAGCTGTGTGGTATGGCACAATCAAAAAAATGGTTCAAATGGCTCTGAGCGCTATGGGACTTAACATCTGTGGTCATCAGTCCCCTAGAACTTAGAACTACTTAAACCTAACTAACCTAAGGACATCACACGTCCGTGCCCTAGGCAGGATTCGAACCTTCGACCGTAGTATGGTACAATCATGAAGAGGCTCATGTAGAGAACCATCATTACTCACACGCACCCGGAAGAAAAGACTGTACAGGGAATGGTTTTGCCGTGCAACGACACACCCAAGCAGGCTTTAACCCATGCCACCGACAGAGAATTGTAAACAGTTGCACAAGAGAAACAACAACAGTATGAAATCTGACCAAGATTGATAACAGGCAACCACCACTATACCTAATCCTATCATTTTACAAATTCGTCATCAGTTTCTGTGACACTGATTTCAAAATTTAAATGAATTTGTTTGTGGAACTTGAATTGTATGTCACTAAGAAGACAGAAAATATTTACGAAAAACCAGTGAGATGCAAATGTGTCACAGTTAAAGAAAATAGGGAAAAAACACATTAAGCAGAAAGAAATGCTATTAAAAACATCAAGTACTGAGTAATAAATGAAAATTGTGTAACATGATTAAAAATATGTCACTAGTAAACTAATTCACTTTCAAGAGCAACTAACTAGCGAATAATGACACAAAAGTGTAGTGAGTTCATTACAAAGATAACACACCTAATTAATATAATTTACGTTAAAAATCACTTTCCATGTTGGCTTTGCTGTACTCGAGATTGATATCTGTCACAGGCAAACACAACGTACATAGGGGAAGCACTTTCTGTGGAGTCAATTGTCGAGGGAAGAGGAGGAGGGGCTTCGTCGTCGAAGCTGTCAGTGGGCATGACTTTATGTACCAGACCCGACGCTCCTGTCATTGAAGTCTTGCGGTCCTCTCCACGTGTGCGCCCTGTCTTTGCTGGCAGCTGTGCCAGGCAATGCCCTTGTTGACGTGACTCGACGAGTGGTAGGTGACAGGTTCCTGCGCCATGGTGGCACTAATTAGCTCTTCTGTGTGCTCCTGTTGCAAGCAGAGAACCTTGCCCAGCCTCCGCGACGACGATCTCACTGTTACCAGACGGCCGTGGAGTGAGCAGGTGTGTCGACCTGCTCTAATGACGACTCATATTGGTAGTAGAATTAAGGCGTGCACAAAGAAAGTTATCAAGTGAGACGAATTGCACAAAATTCAGTCATAAAATCACGGAAATCATGCGCAATATATATACTCTCGCGAAAGGTATTCTAAAAAACATCGAACTGAGTCACAATAAACTCAACACGGCTCCACGTGTTTGATAAACACTTCAACTGAATAATAGCCTACACCATCCCTGGATTTAGCAAGTAAAATTCATCACACACGATAGTAAACTATGAACGATGAAAGGAATCATTTACTTTGACAAGTTTTGAAAAACTTACATAAAACACAACATCGAAAAGACACACTTCCACCAGTGGGCCTCACCCATCTCGCGTACCAAGGAAAACTACCCAAGCATTCGTTCTCCAAACAAAACCACTCCCCATACCTATGGAAGTGGCCAGAGGAACCCCTGTTGTGGTACCAACCTATACAAAAGGTTCGTCCAAGGCAAACAGAAATCTCTTTGCTACCTGGTTGGTACGTGTTTCCTACATTTGCATGTTCTGACACAGTGGAAGATTAATACACTCCCACGGATCTTCACACTGAAATCCTTGCACATTCTTATTCATACATTCAACTGATCGGATAAGAAGAGGAAACAATAGGTACATCGAAATATCACACTTAAATGTATCAAACCTGCTTGTTTTGCTCAGACAAGTACCTATAACCCAATGAAATGTTAAAACGAAGTATGGATAATATACTGTGGACACCAGAAACACATCCAGCTGCTCAGTCTTTCCCTTTTCTTCTTTATATCTAGAGTAATAGACCATTTGCACCAACAATTGAGATGCCAGAGGCAAACAAATGAAGCTGTGTGGTATGGTAAAAATCGAACAGGCTCATGCACAGACCCTTGAAAATTAATAAGAGATGGTGCTGATCCCCCATGGTACACAAAGTGGGTCAGATCGCTGTTGCAGAAGCAACTAAAAAAGCATGCCAAATTTATAACAACGCAAAATCCCAAAGATTGGCTAAGTTTTGCAGAAGTTCGAAATGTATCTCATACTTCATTGTGAGTTGCTCTTAATGATTTCCACAACGAAACTCCATCTCGGAATCCGGCAGAAAACCCAAACAGATTCAGGTCATACATAATGCACACCAGTGGCATGACACAAACAATACCTGTGGTGCGCAATAACAATGGAGAAGTCACTGATGAAAATGGCACTAAAGCAGAGTTATTAAACACGGTTTTCCGAAACTGCTGCACCAAAAAACTCCTTCGTATTTACAAACATTATATCAGTTTTCTTAATTGATAAACAACATAAATGGACAACAATCCTGAAGATTTTTTATTATATAAATTGAGACTCTCAAACTAAACTAAAAAGACAACAACTCGTTGATCTTATCCAAACAGCTAATATAGGACTAAATTAACTTTAAAGGACCTCAAAGATAAAGCAAAATGGTTAGGAACTAAAGGTTATTCTAAATCAAAAAGACAACTACTCATTGATCTTGTTATCTATAAACATATATTATGTGTAAAAATTTAAATTTGTAACAATTAAGTAAATTGCATTCAGTTGGTGATTAAGTTAAAAAAGAAAATGGATGTCATATTTCAAATTGGTCGCATATATCAAAGAATACAATTTTATCTTAAAGTTCCATTAGAGAATTTCAAGAAAAATTTGACTGGTGTGCAATATCAGAATATCAAGAATTGTCTGAAGGTTTTGTTAGAGAACTTAAAGACAAAATATATTGGACATTTATGTCACGATGTCAAAGATTATCTGAAAAATTTATAAGAGAACTTAAAGAGGAAGTTAATTTGAGTGAAATATCATGATTTCAAAGATTATCTGAAGATTTTAACATGGAATTTGAAGATAAATTAGACTGGAATGAAATATCGGTAATCAAAAATTATATGAAGACTTTTCAAGAGAATTTAAAGATAAAGTTTGATTGGGAGACAGATCAACATGTCAAAAATTATCTGAAAACATTATAAGAAAATTAAAAGACGAAGTTGACTGGAATTTAATATCAGCATGTCAAAAATTATCTAAAGATTTTATAAGAGAATTTGAAGACAAAGTAGATCGGTATTATACAGGGTGAGGCAGCTAGCACCCCTTGTACCTCCCCAAAGGTAATAGATACAAAGATGCCGTTTGGACAGTGAATTACAGGGACAGAGGCTACTTGAATACACATTTCATGTTTGTGCTATTTTTTGTTACAGCGATATGAGGCCATCTTTGTTTTTTTTTTAAATGGAACCCTATGTTAAATTTTATCGCAACATGATGGGCTTAAAAACACGTTTTAAAATATGTAATGTCATAATGTTTATGCGAATGGTTTTTGAGACACAAATATGTTCTCGTATCGTGTTCGACCTTTGAAGCGGCGTTGTCCAGTGCGACCTTTCCTATTGAACACTGAGGAACTTAACAGGGAAGGCGTTGTTTTCCTGATTCTCGATAACGCCACAAGGTTACGCACAAGGTAGCTGGAGAGAAGGGTATAAATGTGCTGCTGGGGTAATGAGACATCGCATTTCCGCCACAGTTTCTTGGAGCAGACATGTACACCAACGAAGGAAAGTTAGATATGCTTCTAGTGTATGGTGAAAGCAGAAGAAATGTTGTTGGAGCAATAAAGCGATATGAAGAGCTGTATCCTGATTGTGAGCGTCCTACGCGCCAGCTTCTTGCACGTATTGGCAAGAAACTACTTGAATCGGGATCATGGAACGCCATACAGAGCACAAAGCAGAAAACTGCAACTGGCGAGGTACATGAAGAGGGAGTTCCAGCGTTGTCGCATAACGACTCTACTGTTTCGTCGCGACGTGTCTCCTCAGAATGTGGTATAAGTCAGAGAAGTGTTCTACGCACATTGCACCGGCATAGATTTCACCCGTTTCACCTCTCATTACATCAAGCACTCTCCGGTGTGGATTTCGAACGGCGCCAGGAATTTTGCCGGTTTGCTCTGGAGCACCTATAAGATGATCCAACGTGTTTTTAACGGGTGCTTTTTACTGATGAAGCAACTTTCACCAACCACTGTAATGTGAATTTGCATTATATGCAATAGAGAACCCTCATGGGCTTCGACAGGTACAGCATCTGCAACCGTGGAGTGCTAACGTGTGGCGCGGCATCGTCGGAAATGTCATTGCGGGGCCGTACGTCATTCCAGGTATACTAAATGGCAATAACTATGCACAGTTCCTGCGAAACGATCTGCCCATTTTGCTGGAAGAGGAACCAATAACTACGCGTCAGTGCATGTGGTTCCAACATGACGGCTGTCCTGCTCACTCTTCCCGTGTAACTGCAGAGATGTTAAACGAAAAGTTCCCTTATTGTTGGATAGGACGACATGCTGAAGTGAAGTTACCAGCCCGGTCTCCTGATTTGACCCCTCTTGATTTTTTTCTGTGATGAGCAATCAAACATAAAGTGTATGCTCAAATAACAATTACGCCAGACGATATGAAGCAACGTATCATCGACGCGTGCGCTGGTATCTCACGTGACACCCTCGCAGCCGTTCACAAATCATTCGAACGGCAATTGCAAATGTACATTGCAGCAGATGTGAATCATTTTGAGCACAGGCCTCTATAAAGTTTCGTATCATGCATAGTAGAGTAACCGTGGTCTAGGGGTAGCGTCTTTGATTCATAATCAAAACGTCTTCGGTCCCAGGTTCGATCCCCGCCACTGCCTAAATTTTAATAATTAATCACCATTGTCGGCCGAAGACTTCCGGCATAAGAAGTCAGCCTCATTCTGCCAACGGCCGTGACAAAGAGGGCGGAGGAGCGGATAGAGGTTCAGGGCACTCTCTTGTCCTAGGGGTGGGAAATTGCCCCTAAAGGCGGAAGAATCAGCAATGATCAACGACATGAGGATGCAGAAGGCAATGGAAACCACTGCATTAAAGACACGTAACGTGTATCCACAGGACATGTGGCCTGTAATTGAAGAAGTGTGATGATGATCTCTCCATTGACGAAAGATTCCGGAATAGTCCCCCTTTCGGATCTCCAGGAGGGGACTGCCAATGGGGTGGTTACCATGAGAAAAAGATTGAACAATCAACGAAAGGATAACGTTCTACGAGTCGGGGCGTGGAATGTCAGAAGTTTGAACGTGGTAGGGAAACTAGAAAATCTGAAAAGAGAATTCCAAAGGCTCAATCTAGATATAGTAGGGGTCAGTGAAGTGGAAGGAAGACAAGGATTTCTGGTCAGATAAGTATCGGGTAATATCAACAGCAGCAGAAAATGGTATAACAGGTGTAGGATTCGTTATGAATAGGAAGGTAGGGCAGAGGGTGTGTTACTGTGAGCAGTTAAGTGACCGGTTTGTTCTAATCAGAATCGACAGCAGACCAACACCGACAACGATAGTTCAGGTATACATGCCGACGTCGCAAGCTGAAGATGAACAGATAGAGAAAGTGTATGAGGATATTGAAAGGGTAATGCAGTAGGTAAAGGGGGACGAAAATCTAATAGTCATAGGCGACTGGAATGCAGTTGTAGGGGAAGGAGTAGAAGAAAAGGTTACAGGAGAATATGGGCTTGGGACAAGGAATGAAAGAGGAGAAAAACTAATTGAGTTCTGTAACAAGTTTCAGCTAGTAATAGCGAATACCCTGTTCAAGAATCACAAGAGGAGGAGGTATACTTGGAAAAGGCCGGGAGATACGGGAAGATTTCAATTAGATTACATCATGGTCAGACAGAGATTCCGAAATCAGATACTGGATTCCAAGGCATACCCAGGAACAGATATAGACTCAGATCACAATGTAGTAGTGATGAAGAGTAGGCTGAAGTTCAAGACATTAGTCAGGAAGAATCAATAGGCAAGGAAGTGGGATGCGGAAGTACTAAGGAATGGCGAGATACGTTTGAAGTTCTCTAACGCTATAGATACAGCAATAAGGAATAGCGCAGTAGGCAGTACAGTTGAAGAGGAATGGACATCTCTAAAAAGGGCCAAGTTGGGAAGGAAAACATAGGTACAAAGAAGGTAGCTGCGAAGAAACCATGGGTAACAGAAGAAATACTTCAGTTGATTGATGAAAGGAGGGAGTACAAACATGTTCCGGGAAAATCAGGAATACAGAAATACAAGTAGCTGAGGAATGAAATAAATAGGAAGTGCAGGGAAGCTGAGACGAAATGGTTGCAGGAAAAATGTGAAGACATCGAAAAAGATATGATTGTCGGAAGGACAGACTCAGCATACGGGACAACCTTTGGTGACATTAAAAGCAACGGTGGTAACATTAAGAGTGCAACGGGAATTCCACTGTTAAATGCAGAGGAGAGAGCAGATAGGTGGAAAGAATACACTGAAAGCCTCTATGAGGATGAAGATTTGTCTGATGTGACAGAAGAAGAAACAGGAGTCGATTTAGAAGAGATAGGGGATCCAGTATTAGAATCGGAATTTAAAACAGCTTTGGAGGACTTACGGTCAAATAAGGCAGAAGGGATAGATAGCATTCCATCAGAAATTCTAAAATCATTGGGGGAAGTGGCAACAAAACTATCCATGTTGGTGTGTAGAATATATGAGTCTGGCGTTATACCATCTGACTTTCGGAAAAGCATCATCCACACAATTCCGAAGTCGGCAAGAGCTGACACGTGCGAGAATTATCGCACAATCAGCTTAACAGCTCATGCATCGAAGCTGCTTACAAGAATAATATACAGAAGAATGGAAAAGAAAATTGAGAATGCGCTAGGTGACGATCAGTTTGGCTTTAGGAAAAGTAAAGGGACGAGAGAGGCAATTCTGACGTTACGGCTAATAATGGAAGCAAGGCTATAGAAAAATCGAGTCACATTCATAGCATTTGTCGACCTGGAAAAAGCGTTCGACAATATAAAATGGTGCAAGCTCTTCGAGATTCTGAAAAAAGTAGGGGTAAGCTGTAGGGAGAGACGGGTGATATACAATGTGTACAACAACCAAGAGGGAATAATAAGAGTGGACGATCAAGAACGAAGTGCTCGTATTAAGAAGAGTGTAAGACAACGCTGTAGCCTTTCGCCCCTACTCTTCAATCTGTACATCGAGGAAGCAATGATGGAAATAAAAGAAAGGTTCAGGAGTGGAATAAAAATACAAGGTGAAAGGATATCAATGATACGATTCGCTGATGACATTGCTATCCTGAGTGAAGGTGAAGAAGAATTAAATGATCTGCTGAACGGAATGAACAATCTAATGAGTACACAGTATGGTTTGAGAGTAAATCGGAGAAAGTCGAAGGTAATGAGAAGTAGTAGAAATGAGAACAGCGAGAAACTTAACAGCAGGATAGATGGTCACGAAGTCAATGAAGTTAAGGAATTCTGCTACCTAGGCAGTAAAATAACCAATGACGGACGGAGCAAGGAGGACATCAAAAGCAGACTCGCTATGGCAAAAAAGGCATTTCTGGCCAAGAGAAGTCTACTAATATCAAATACCGGCCTTAATTTGAGGAAGAAATTTCTGAGGATGTACGTCTGGAGTACAGCATTGTCTGGTAGTGAAACATGGAGTGTGGGAAAACCGGGACAGAATAGAATCGAAGCATTTGAGATGTGGTGCTATAGACGAATGTTGAAAATTAGGTGGACTGATAAGGTAAGGAATGAGGAGCTTCTATGCAGAATCGGAGAGGAAAGGAATATGTGGAAAACACTGATAAGGAGAAGGGACAGGATGATAGGACATCTGCTAAGACATGAGGGAATGACTTCCATGGTACTAGAGGGAGCTGTAGAGGGCAAAAACTGTAAAGGAAGACAGAGATTGGAATACGTCAAGCAAATAATTGAGGACGTAGGTTGCAAGGGCTACTCTGAGATGAAGAGGTTAGCACAGCAAAGGAATTCGTGGCGGGCCGCATCAAACCAGTCAGTAGACTGATGACCAAAAAAACATCATGTACAGTATGTATTTTGCATCTTTGTATATATTTCCTTCGCATTGTGATCAATAGTAAATATTTTCAAATAAATAACAAATACGTACGAAAAAATTCTGACCAACAATGGCCTCCTCATTTACATTCGTATTTCTGTTACTTAAAATGTATTAACATCTTATAGTATTTTAATACTGTATGTTGTTTATTATTTTGGTATCACAGTTGTCAAATAACTGGATAATATTTGCGCGACATCATCAGTTAATTTTTGCGCAGAATATCGCAGTATGTATTACTGATGTCGGGTAAATGGGCGTGTTTGTGTAAGGACGTACTCGTGACGTTTCCCATGCACTCTAAGACAACAGGAAGGGTCTCACTGGACAACGCCGCTTCGAAGGACGAACACGATACGAGAACATATCTGTGTCTCAAAAACTATTCTCCTAAATAATATGATAGACACATATTTGAAGCCGCCTTTTTAAGCTCATCATGTTACGCTAAAATTTAACATAGAATTCCATTAGAAAAAAAACCAAAGATGGCCTCATATCTCTGTAATCAAGAACAGCACAAACATGAAATGTGACGCATTCAAGTAGCCCCTGTCCCCACAATTCACTGTCCAAACTTCATCTTTGTATCTATTACGGTTGGGGAGATATAAGGGGAGTTATGACTTAGCTGCCTCACCCTAATACTACTTCCAATCAGAACTACTGCCAAGATGAGAAACGTAGAAGTAGATACCTTCGGTGTAGCAAAGCAGCTTAAATCACTTAATAAAGGCAAGGCATCCGGTCCAGATTGTATACCAGTCAGGTTCCTTTCAGAGTATCCTGATACAAAAGCTCCATATTTAGCAATCACTAGCTCACAGAAAGACCCGTACCTAAAGACTAGAAAATTGCTCAAGTCACACCACTACCCAAAAAGGGAAGTAGGAGTAATCCGCTGAATTACTAGCCTATATCACTAACATCGATTTGCAGTAGGGGTTTGGAACATATACTGTGTTTGAATATTATGAATTACCTCGAGGAAAAGGATTTATTGACACATAGCACGGATTCAGAAAACATCGTTCTTGTGAAACACAACTAGCTCTTTATATTCATGAAGTAATGAGTACTATCGACGGGGGATGTAAAATTGATTCCATATTTTTAGATTTCCAGAAGGCTTTCGACACCGTTCCTCACAAGCGTCTTCTAATCAAACTGCGTGATTATGGAATATCGCCTCAGTTTTGCGACTGGATTCGTGATTTCCTTTCAGAAAGATCTCAGTTCACGGTAATAGACGGAAAGTCATCGAGTAAAACATAAATTCCCCAAGGGAGTGTTGTAGGCTCTCTGTTGTTCCTTATCTATATTAAAAATATTGTGGGTACAGCAAACCAAAGAATGTGATTCATTGGCATAACACTTAGAAGGTGCAACACGTCTACTAGAGAGACTGCTTACACTTCGCTTGTCCGCCCTATTCTGGAGTATTGCTGTGCGACGTGGGATGTGGATCAGGTGGGACTGACGTATGACATCGAAAACGTTCAAAGAAGGCGTAAAACTTTCTGTACTATTATATTGTAGTGTTGCCTGACTGAACTCGCGGCGAGCCCGGAGACCAACGAAAGGATCATAGACAGGGCCATTACCACTACAAGACCCTATACCAAACCAAATAAATATGGTAGTAGTGTGACGTTACTATTACAAAGAAGCTACTTTTAAAATCTAGCACCTTATTATTTATATTTTGTTGAGGATCTCACTGCCTTCAGAAGAGTCTTGTTTTTATGAACCATGCTGTAGAAATCTTCACATGCCTTTCGCAAATTCATCTCAAGACGAATCTCGGCTGTCACAGGTTCAACTGGCGTTCTGTTTCTTGCATCCTACTACAACGCACTCATTGTACTAAACACTTGTTTAACGTGTGCGTTAATAACAGGAATTGCGAGGACATGCTGGCTTATTATGAACAGATTTCCTGCATCTGCTTTCACGAAAGATTCACTACAATTTACAACAATTGTTTACTTTCCTATCAAAATAGAAAACTCACGATACAGATCGTTTCCATAGAAACAAATTTTCAATTTATGTCCCTCCTCGTTCAAGTCATTAAATGAAAACAAATTTGATGACATAAACCTAGTATGGACACAATATTACACACATTCTCATTAGCACTAGGGACCGATGACCTCCGCAGTTTAGTCCCTTAGGAATTCACATACATTACTACTAAAGCATTTATTAAGGTAGTTTAATAATGTCTCATAAACAAGTGTCCACTATTTTAATAGTAAGATGCTCTAAAGACGTATTACCTACAAATCCATAAAACTTATCGTTCTTACGACCCTCTATTTGTTTCTTCACTTCCAACATAACCTCGTGATCGTC
Organism: Schistocerca piceifrons; assembly: GCF_021461385.2. NCBI lineage: Eukaryota > Metazoa > Arthropoda > Insecta > Orthoptera > Acrididae > Schistocerca > Schistocerca piceifrons. The sequence continues at coordinate 44,988,808 of NC_060143.1, forward strand.
TGTGGAAAGAATTTCCTCTTTTTCCAAAACTCTTAACTGCTTCAGAAAATATAGGTTAAATTGCATTTTAAAAAATACAGCAAACAGCCTGATAGTATTATTGAATATACGTTTATTTCGTTTTGTAAACTACATCTACATCTACATGTTTACTCTGAAATTCACACTTAAGTGCCTGGCAGAGGGTTCATCGAACCATTTTCATACTACTTCCCCACCATTCCACTCTCGAATGGTTCGTGGGGAAAAGGAACACCTAAATCCTTCCGTTCGAGCTCTGATTTCTCTTATTTTATTATGATAATCATTTCTCCCTACGTAGGTGGGTGTCAAGAAAATATTTTCGCATTCGGAAGAGAAAGTTGGTGATGGAAATTTCGTAAACAGATCTCGCCTCAGAGAAAACTGCCTTTGTTTCAATGACTGCCACCCCAACTAGCCTATCATATCAATAACACTCTCACCCCTATTGCGAGATAACACGAAACGAGCTGCCCTTCTTTGCACTTTTTCGATGTCCTCCGTTAATCCTACCTGGTAAAGATCCCATACCGGGCAGCAGTTTTCCAGCAGAGGACGTACAAGTGTAATGTAGGCTATCTCTTTCGTGGCTTTCTCGCATCTTCTAAGTGCTCTGCCAACAAAGAGCGGTCTTTGTTTCGCCTTCCCCACGATATTATCTATACGGTATTTCCAATTTAAGTTGCTCGTAATTGTAAATCTTAGGTATTTAGTCGAATTGACAGCACTTACATTTGTGTGATTTATCGTATACCCAAAATTTATCGGGTTTCTTTTAGTACCCATGTGGATGACCTCGCACGTTTCTTTGTTTAGTGCCAATTGCCACTTTTCGCACCATACAGAAATTCTCTTTAGATCATTTTGTAAATGGAATTTATTGTCTGATGATTTTACTAGACTGTAAATTACAGCATCATCTGCAAACAATCTAAGGGGGCTGCTCAGATCATTTATGTAAATCAGGAGCAGCAGAGGGCCTATGGCACTACCTTGCGGAAAGCCAGATATCACTAATGTTCTACTCGATGATTTACTGTCTATCACTACGAACTGTGACCTCTCTGAGAGAAAATCACGAATCCAGTCACACAACTGAGACGATACTCTATATGCAGGCAATTTGATCAACAGTCGTTTGTGAAGAACGGTATCCAAAGTCTTCTGATAATCTAGGAATATGGACTCGATCTGAGATCCCTTGTCGATAGCACTCAATACTTCATGGGAATAAAGAGCTAGCTGTGTTGCACAAGAACGATATTTTCTGAATCCGTGTTGGTTATGTATCAATAAGTCCTTTTCTTCAAGGTGATTCATAATGATCGAGTACAGTATATGCTCCAAAATCCACTGCAAATTGAGGTCAGTGATATGGGCCTGTAATTTAATGAGTTGCTTCTATTTCCTTTCTTGAATATTGGTGTGATCTGTGCTACTTTATAGTCTTTGGGAACAGACCTTTCGACAAGTGAGCGGTTGTATGTGATTGCTGAGAAAGGTGCTATTGTGTATACATACTCTGAAAGGAACCTGATTGTAATACCATCTGGACCGGAAGACTTGCCTTTCTTAAGTGATTTGAGTTGTTTCGTAACACCTAATATACCTACTTTTATGTTACTCATGCTAACAGCTGTTCTGGTTTCGAATTCTCGAGTATTTACTTCGTCTTCTTTCGTGAAGAAATTACGGATAACAGCATTTAGTAACTCCTCTTCATTGACACCATCATCGGTAACATTTCCATCTCTAACGCGCAGTGGCGGTATTGACTGGGAAAGATACTAATAGATTTCCATGTTAAGGGATAAGTTTCCTTTTCACCCTGTGCTACATAATACATCTTTAAACTAGCCACATCCTAATAAAATACTCCACCGCTGACCACAAAAAAAAAAAAAAAAACAACAGAATGTCACAATATTTCACTATAGTCATGATGAGAAAACTCGCAAAATGCTTTTAGTCACTTGGAATGTTTCGATGCTGAAGAAAATTCTGAATGTATTCTATGAAATGGCCTTTTTACATCATTTTTTTAGAAGGTTATATCCAAATGTATTCCAACTATGTACTGTATAGCAGAAATTGGCTTTAATTAAGTTTGCGTTTTCTCCTTTTAGTCTAGTAAATATAGAATTAAGTTTATAGAAGTTAACTGAAGCATTGTTGTCTGAATATGCAACTACATTGTTCAGTGTTAAGTCATTTTCCAATAAAATTGATTTTAGTCTATTTGAAATTGCTTCTGGAGATTCGTTTACATCTTTATAGAAATCAGGAACTTCGTTACATATACTACTATCTTTGGAGAAGTACGTTACAGCTATCGCTTAACGTTCATATTGCCCTTATTTAAAGCGCCTGATACTAATGAAAACAGAACATTTTGCTTTAATTCGCTTAGTAGCTTCTCTTTAGCGTAAGGTAGGAGCGCATTTTTTACTAACGCCTCACTCTTAGTTCCGCTGCATCTTACTTTCGTTGCTACAGAGGAGTCTCAGAAAACATTTGGATGTAACTTACTTCCACTCCCTTGCAAATTCAAAGAACAGTGGTGATCCACATCATCATAAGTCAAAGTTAATTTCGCTGCAGTGATTTTTTCTCCTTCCACAGAAAATTGTTTAGGCAGGAGTTTAGGAAGAGACTGATATTTCTTTTGTGTAACAATATTCGCTTTGTGGCTTTGTGACTTTTAACAGTAGCTGAGATTCTGCACTTACACATATACCTGTCGTTATCAACTTTTTGTAACCATTCTTTACAATTTTCGTCCTGTAACCATTATTCACGGATCGACCTCAGATATCGTCTCTTCATTTCACTGTTATTGCTCACTGTTTTGTATATGACACTTAGCCTATTCACGGACGATGCGAGAGTTGCAACAACAGCCGATAAACCGACAAATTGACAAAAATGCAAAAAATAGACGCTTCCAATTGACACGTTGCCGCTACTTACCAGTGTTTCTTTAACAATACACTATCCGTTTACTGTAGACGCAAAAATGAGAAGTTACAACAAGAATTTAACATTCGAACAAAATTATTCAAAGTAGGCAAAGAATAAGGTCATATTCAAGCCCGTAGGTGAAAGTCGTTGGCCCATATACTCGGGGGCTTCTTTCCAAACCCGGGCACTGTGGGCGGTACTCGGAGATCTGGTAACCCTATATAATAATAGCCCTGAATGAGAACGCTTCAAGTAGTTCTCCGTAACCCTGTCGAAAGCTAGGAAAAGGAAAGCTGGAAACTGCCACGACGTCAGTAGCCACTGGGTCTGAAAATATCTCTGAAGGTACAAGTCAGTATTCAGAGATTTATTATTAGAAGACGCCATAATTACCAGTGACGGTCATTTACACGATTCTTCCGCGATTTAATTGGATGGTGCGGAGGTTTCGGTCAATCTCTGTTGAGCTGGATGACGGAAGTGATTAGAGACGGCGGAGATTCGCATTACGCCCGGCGGCAAAATTGCAAGGACCGAGTTATCTGCGTGCTCGGTGTCGGCTTTACTTTAGCCCTGATTTAATTAAAAGGCGGACTTCCTTTTAATCTTTTTTCGCGGCTGCGAAGAAAAGTGGCCGCCCACGGCTACTCGGCGCCTCCGCGCCCCCCAGATAAACCAGTAATTAGGGGCCATGACTTTTGTAACTGCGCCCCGGCGACTTTTTGTTACATATTCATCAGATTTACCCGACCTCACCTCTCCTACAATTAACCTTTTTTTCTCCTCCCTGTGTTTATCCTCGCCTGCCGGAAATTATCGGCGCCTCTCTTGCTGCAGAGTAGCATCAGAAGTAAAATTTCCTACAGTCCTTTTGTCTCTAAGCGAGGAACACCATGCTTACGCGTTACTCGTCTAGCCAGGAAAAACCAAGATTGCAATATCTGGCATATCTCCACAGAGAACTGGTGAGAATGTTATTTACAATAACGACGCCAAAGTACAGATAGAAAAAAATGTGAAGAAAAATTTATAACCAATTACAATTTCATCGAATGGACGCTTTATGAAGTAACGCTGGTATTTAATTTCAAGCCTAACTTCGTTGTTTCTATTGTAGAGATATTTCCTCTTTTTTTTAACACTACGAGCGCACATTTAATGATATTAAGATGAATACCTGTATTCCATCTGAAGATAAGCTTACGAAACGACATAGATAACTGCCGTGTTCTTTCGGCGAAACTGTGACTGGACGCAACAGTTCTTATCACAATTTTATACAGGGTGAAGCACATAGGACAAAACATCTCTTTTATTTTGTGAACAGTTGTAGACATCGAAGCGAGTTTGACACTCTAAGGGGCACGAGCTTTTGTTATGTGATAAAGAGTTTTAATTCTTGTATCTATCAAGACATGGAGCAAGTATGATTTTTAAATACGGTGATGTACTGTTATTTTATCTGTGTTGGGTCTTGTCAACTCCGTGGCCATTAATGGTAGTTGGTGAATGACGCAACCAGTCACAAATACATTTTAAATGTTTTATTTTAGTGCCATAACTGGTTTCGGCCTACCATACCCGTCTTCAGATGGGTGATATTTTCCGCTACACGGATGTTTCCACACTGAACAAGAGTCTTTAAGTATTTAGTGCTACATCATAAGTCGCTTCATGAATGAAAATACGCTAAAGTGCTTTCATTTTTATATATGATGCAAAATATTTCTGTTCACTTACATAAGCTCCAGTAGATTGCGATTTGTCTTACTGTGGTTCATGTGGCTTTCTAGCTTAATATGCATGTTGAATTCCATACAGGTAACACATTGTAAATAAAATAGTGTGGAACACTTCATAATATTCTGAAAATGAGTGTTGAACATCAAATACGTGACATACGCTTGATGTTTTTGTTTGCGGTGCAAAGGTTATCCTAAAAGAAAAGGTACAAGGATATATTCATTAAATATTAACCAAGTATGTAAACAGAGCAAAAGATGATACTTGGGTTGTGCAAAATGTAGCAAGTTAAATAAGAAAAATGTTTGCACTCTAAGAGTAAACTTATTATTAAGACAGTGGGACAATTTTTTCTTAAGTTTTTCTTTCTGTTGATGAAGTAATTGACGAAATACTTTATAAAGCCAACTGATTGCATACTCTAAAGTAGGAATATGTGTACACACATTTATATATACAGATATTTGACTATGATTACAGTTTATAAGTTGGTTGTGGGAAACACAAAAATGCATCTCTTAAAGGAACTACAAATATACTGTATATCCAGACCGTCAGCTCACCGCATTACATTCTTAATTGGGAAGCTGGAGCCAGGCAATAAACACTTTTTATATAATATATTTTGGCTGTTCACAGAAATCAGACACAAATTGCACCGCTTACAGTCACACCACTGCAGTTTAATAAATGAGTACATAGTCATATAAATCTAAATTAGCATGATGGACAAATGAACTTTTTAATTTCCTGCAACTAACTTATAAACTGTAATCATAATCAGATATCTGTATGGTACATATAAATGTGCATAATACATTTCTTCTTTATAATATGTAATCAGTTGGCTTTAAAAAATTTCCTTAATAACTTCCACGTATGTGAATACAACTATTTTGCATCATATATAAAAAAATGGAGATACTTTAGTGTATTCTTATTAATGAAACAGCTTATAAAGTGAACCAAATCCTGAGACATTCTTGTCCAGTGTGAACCAAGCAACATGCTGTTGGTCAAAACATCTCTGTAACGAAAAATATTAGTCATCTGAAGATGAGCATGGAAGCTGAAACTCGTTATGGCACTAAAATAAAATATTTAGAAACTGTTTGTGACTAGTTGCATCATTTACCATCTAGAATGATATACGTTTTTTAACGACATCTGAAAGCGATTCAAAAGACGATTAGTGTTATGCTGCTTTTTCGTTTTGAGCTTGAAACTTTTCTGAAAAGAATCTGAGAAATATTACCAAGAGCTGTAAAATGATGTTACAAAGATAATATGGTTCGAATAAAAAATATAGTGAGTGCTATACACGTGTGAGGTGATCATAGGCGAAAACGTCTACAGAATTTATGTCACTTCGTCTTGAAGGTTGAGATTGAGGCCCTGCTCGACCTGTCCATCTTGGACTATATCGGAAAGTTAGATATGTCTTAAATCAGCAGAACGATGTGCCGATAGTACATCATGGATGTACCAGATCCCCCAGTCATGGACCACAGGTGACACTGAGCTCACTTACGTTGATATATATATGAGAACGGTTATACAGTGAGCACCAGGTCAACGTTTATATTACTTTTTGCAGATTTTCTTCATATCTATAGCTATATTAATAATATAGCTATAGCGTCTGTCAATTTGACCACACTAACATCCAAAACTATTAAAGCAATTTTCATTGGTTATTACAGACAGCTAGAGCGCAGCTTAGAGCAACATACAGGCTCTGTTTCATCAATATCGGCTAAAGGAAAATAAAGATATCGTGATTTCAATTTTTATCTTAAACCGTGATGTCTGTGTGTTTGAACATGCTAATGTCCAAACGTACTAGACGAAATTTAATGTTTCATGGGACTTACACAGATTGGTCATATTCCGTCAACATCGGCTGTCGAGCAACAGAAAAACAGCCAAATCGCAATTTAAAGTTTCATCGCGATGTTGGGTAAAATTTTTCCTCTTTGAGAAAGCCACCGAGCGAGGTGGCGCAGTGGTTAGCACACTGGACTCGCATTCGAGAGGACGACGGTTCAATCCCGTCTCCAGCCATCCTGATTTAGGTTTTCCGTGATTTCCCTAAATCGTTTCAGGCAAATGCCGGGATGGTTCCTTTGAAAGGGCACGGTCGATTTCCTTCCCCATCCTTCCCTAACCCGAGCTTGCGCTCCGTCTCTGATGACCTCGTTGTCGACGGGACGTTAAACAACACTAACCTAACCTAACCTGAGAAAGCTCTTTCACGTTTTCACTGTATCACATCTGAGAAAATGCTTTTATTGGTTGATACATTTTTCGCCATACGACTCAAAGTAATAGATACAGTGCTTATACAATCCACAACGTGATTAATCCCTACTTTCATACTAATATTATTAAGTGCGAAAGTAACAGCTTTGAGTTTCCACGACTTCACGACTAATCAACGCAACTGATTTCGATGAAATTTGGTATGGAAACACCTTGAACCCTGAGTAGTAACATAGGCTGTTTAAGAAGATTAAAAAGAATATACCCCTAAGAGAGTGAAAATGAGAACATAAACCATGTTAAAAAATTGGCCAGGTGGCAGTAGGACTCGCCTGGTGATCGTTTCTCACAAACACAATTACGTCTACAGGCACTTCCTCAATTCCGGCAATCGAGGATGCGACGATTTATGCTTGTTACCGACACTGATACTGGCGAGACACCGGTCGCAGGGATTCCAGGAATTTAGAGAATGTCTTAATTTGAAGTTTGAAGTGTCGCAACAAATGACAAAAGAAACACTTTTTTCGTGTGATATAAGTTATCAATTTTCAGTTTTTCTTTTACTTGTGCAGTGAACCTTTCTTCTTGCCAAGTTTCATGGTTCTACGACAAAGGGTCTGTATGGTTTGATGAGTGACGTCGCGAGTATAAGAATGTGTGGCATAAATCACGGTATCTTTTGATTACATTGCCTTAGAAGCTTACTCTACTGATTTGAGTATCTGACACAAACGCACATGTGACACAAATGATACGTCTACCCGTGTTCATGAGCGAAAGCTGTCTAAAGAGACGGGCAGACAGAAAGGCAGTCACATAAAGAAAAAAATTATGTGATACAATTACAAATGGAAACTTACGGATTTTTTCCTTTTTTTAGTGTGAAACCTAACTTCTTGCCAAATTTCATGATTCTAGGTCAACGGGAAGTACACCGTATGCTTTGATGACTGAGTTTGCGAAAATCAAAATATGTGGTACGAATGGCTGTGTTGACTTAGATGCTTTACTTTTTCACATCATCAACAGGTGCCGTAAATTTCAACTTGATACGTCTACTCGTTCCTAAAGAAAAAGGCATTTTCAATAGTCGGACAGACAGACAGCAAAAAATTGGTCCTATAGAGATTCCGTTTTTACCGACTGTGGTATGGAAACCTTAACATTATTAAATTTGTTGCACATTGTTCACATTTTATGTTGTGCAATTACTGTAGTAAAACCGTTTGTAGATGGGCATTCCTGTCCACGACCTTCCGCTGCGCCATGCACTGAGGTAGGGGAGCGGCGATGGTTGGGGTAGGGTAAGGGGGACGCGCATTCTACCCGACCAGGTGGGCACCTGAGAGCAACTGACGTTATTGCACGTAGAACAGCTTACTTACTCACCATCACTCTTCATAACAAGTCTACTGATGTGTGAATGCAGCTGTGGGCAGCTGCTACAACTATATTTACTGACGAATATTCAGCTTCCAACGACTACCTGATCAGTTCCGTTGTCATATCTAATTGGTTCCAACACCTTAATTCCACACCTTAATTGGAGGAGTATGGGTCTCGAGTATCTCTTATTCTCGTAGCTCATCTATGAACACGTTGATGCTGATCTGACCAACAGAAACAGAAATGATGTTCATCGCTGAGCCTAACAGACCGTCACTTGACTTTTTCTACATCCATCCAATTATACATAGTCTTTAGCATAGTGTAAGCGGTAAATAACACATGGTAACTTAAGATTTCAGCCCTGCTCCGAGTAATATGTACTTGGCAGTTCGTCCTAACACGGTGCCTATAAAATTTGTACAGAAGTCGGCTGTTTTCATCCCTCTCTTCGTCAAATCAAGTCGAACGACTACGACACCATCGTCACGTAGTCCTTCTGGAAGGACTCGTGCCTCGTCTCCTTGGAAAACTGTCGTCCTGACTCCATGACGTCGCCACTCGTTCTGCAGTCAATGCACTACTGCTTTACTGTATGTACGATTTGTCGGCATGATGCCCCCTTGTCCCTCATGCGAATTATTTGACCTGTCTCAAAGTCCGATAGATGACACGAAGCTGCATTTGCACACCATATGCGCGTGCTTTGTTGCGATCTCCACGAGTAAAGTTCGTGTAACATTGGACACACCACTTACACTGAGGTGACAAAAGTCATTTGATGGCGATATGCATATTTACAGCTGGTTGTAATATTGGGTACACAAGGGGTAAAAGGGCAGGGTAATAAAATGGAGTCCGCCCCGATAGATGAGTGGTCAGTGCGGCTGTCTGTCACGCCAAGGGGCCCGGGTTCGATTCCCGTGTTGTTCTCACTATCATTTCATCATCATCAGTGGAAGGCAATGGGAAAACACTAATGGAATCACTTCCCTAGACACTCATGGGGTGGACCTCTCTGACGAGGCTTCCCCCATGACAAGACCTGCCGTAAGGCAGAACACAAAGTTTTAATAAAATGGAACACCTACAGCAGTCCTTACTATGTTATTTATTAGGTAGATATCACTTTTGCTGCCGCAGTATACCATCTTTAGGCCTCAGCTGACGACGAGTTGCTATTTGGTGTTTGAGACACAACTTGTTGTTACAGGTATTTTGCAAAAACCAGTTCATAGATATTGGGCACCGATGGAATCATGAATATGTTTGGAGTTAACACCCTCATCGTCAGTTAATGGCTGAAGATGGTATACTGAAACACCGAAACTGGGAGCCATATAATAAATAACATCTTAAGGATGGCTGTAGGTGGTCCATATAAGTTAACGTAAATGAACGGCCGAAGTCTCTCAAACCTCCACTCAGAAGGATGAACATACACAAAATGGTAGTACGTGGGCGGAGCTTGCACCCGTAATCTAGGGGTAGCTTCTTTGATTCATAATCAAACCGTCTTCGGTCCCGGGTTCGATCCCCGCCAGTGCCTAAATTTTGATAAATAATCAGCATTGGCGGCCGAAGACTTCCGGCATAAGAAGTCAGACTCATTCTGCCAACGGCCTAGACAAAGAGGGCGGAGGAGCGGATAGAGGTTCAGGGCACTCTCTTGTCCTAGGGGTGGGAAATTGCCCCTAAAGGCGGAGGAATCAGCAATGATCAACGACATGAGGATGCAGAAGGCAATGAAAACCACTGCATTAGAGACACGTAACGTGTATCCACAGGACATGTGGCCTGTAATTGAACAAGTGTGATGATGATCTTTCCATTGGAAAAAGATTCCGGAGTAGTCCCCCATTCGGATCTCCGGGAGGGGACTGCCAAGGGGGAGGTTACCATGAGAAAAAGATTGAATAATCAACGAAAGGATAACGTTCTACGAGTCGGGGCGTGGAATGTCAGAAGCTTGAACGTGGTAGGCAAACTAGAAAATCGGAAAAGGGAAATGCAAAGGCTCAATCTAGATATAGTAGGGGTCAGTGAAGTGAAGTGGAAGGAAGACAAGGATTTCTGGTCAGATGAGTATCGGGTAATATCAACAGCAGCAGAAAATGGTATAACAGGTGTAGGATTCGTTATGAATAGGAAGGTAGGGCAGAGGGTGTGTTACTGTGAACAGTTCAATGACCAGGTTGTTCTAATCAGAATCGACAGCAGACCAACACTGACAACGATAGTTCAGGTATACATGCCGACGTCGCAAGCTGAAGATGAACAGATAGAGAAAGTGTATGAGGATATTGAAAGGGTAATGCAGTATGTAAAGGGGGACGAAAATCTAATAGTTATGGGCGACTGGAATGCAGTTGTAGGGGAAGGAGTAGAAGAAAAGGTTACAGGAGAATATGGGCTTGGGACAAGGAATGAAAGAGGAGAAAGACTAATTGAGTTCTGTAACAAGTTTCAGCTAGTAATAGCGAATACCCTGTTCAAGAATCACAAGAGGAGGACGTGTACTTGGAAAAGGCCGGGAGATACGGAATGATTTAAATTAGATTACATCATTGTCAGACAGAGATTCCGAAATCAGATACTGGATTGTAAGGCGTATCCAGGAGCTGATATAGGCTCAGATCACAATATAGTAGTGATGAAGAGTAGGCTAAAGTTCAAGACATTAGTCAGGAAGAATCAATACGCAAAGAAGTGGGATACGGAAGTACTAAGGAATGACGAGATACGTTTGAAGTTCTCTACCGGTATAGATACGGGAATAAGGAATAGCGCAGTAGGCAGTACAGTTGAAGAGGAATGGACATCTCTAAAAAGGGCCATCACAGAAGTTGGGAAGGAAAACATAGGTACAAAGAAGATAGCTGCGAAGAAACCATGGGCAACAGAAGAAATACTTCAGTTGATTGATGAAAGGAGGAAGAACAAACATGTTTCGGGAAAATCAGGAATACAGAAATACAAGTCGCTGAGAAATGAAATAAATAGAGAGTGCAGGGAAGCTAAGACGAAATGGCTGCAGTAAAATTTGAAGACATCGAAAAAGATATGATTGTCGGAAGGACAGACTCAGCATACAGAAAGTCAAAACAACCTTTGGTGACATTAAAAACAACGGTGGTAACGTTAAGAGTGCAACGGGAATTCCACTGTTAAATGCAGAGGAGAGAGCAGATAGGTGGAAAAAATACATCGAAAGCCTCTATGAGGGTATAGATTTGTCTGAGTCGATTTAGAAGAGATAGGGGATCCAGTACTAGAATCGGAATTTAAAAGAGCTTCGGAGGACTTACGGTCAAATAAGGGAGAAGGGATAGATAACATTCCATCAGAATTTCTAAAATCATTGGGGGAAGTGGCAACAAAACGACTATTCACGTTGGTGTGTAGAATATATTAGTCTGGCGACATACCATCTGACTTTCGGAAAAGCATCATCTACACAATTCCGAAGACGGCAAGAGCTGACAAGTGCGAGAATTGTCGCACAATCAGGTTAATAGCTCATGCATCGAAGCTGCTTACAAGAGTAATATACAGAAGAATGGAAAAGAAAATTGAGAATGCGCTAGGTGACGATCAGTATGGTTTTAGGAAAAGTAAAGGGACGAGAGAGGCAATTCTGACGTTACGGCTAATAATAGAAGCAAGGCTAAAGGAAAATCAAGACACTTTCATAGGATTTGTCGACCTGGAAAAAGCGTTCGACAATATAAAATGGTGCAAGCTGTTCGAGATTCTGAAAAAGTAGGGGTAAGCTATAGGGAGAGACGGGTCATATACAATACGTACAACAACCAAGAGGGAATAATAAGAGTGGACGATCAAGAACGAAGTGCTCGTATTAAGAAGGGTGTAAGACAAGGCTGTAGCCTTTCGCCCCTACTCTTCAATCTGTACATCGAGGAAGGAATGATGGAAATAAAAGAAAGGTTGAGGAGTGGAATAAAAATACAAGGTGAAAGGATATCAATGATACGATTCGCTGATGACATTGCTATCCTGAGTGAAGGTGAAGAAGAATTAAATGATCTGCTGAACGGAATGAACAATCTAATGAGTACACAGTATGGTTTGAGAGTAAATCGGAGAAAGTCGGAAGGTAATGAGAAGTAGTAGAAATGAGAACAGCGAGAAACTTAACAGCAGGATAGATGGTCACGAAGTCAATGAAGTTAAGGAATTCTGCTACCTAGGCAGTAAAATAACCAATGACGGACGGAGCAAGGAGGACATCAAAAGCAGACTCGCTATGGCAAAAAAGGCATTTCTGGCCAAGAGAAGTCTACTAATATCAAATACCGGCCTTAATTTGAGGAAGAAATTTCTGAGGATGTACGTCTGGAGTACAGCATTGTATGGTAGTGAAACATGGACTGTGGGAAAACCGGAACAGAAGAGAATCGAAGCATTTGAGATGTGGTGCTATAGACGAATGTTGAAAATTAGGTGGACTGATAAGGTAAGGAATGAGGAGGTTCTACGCAGAATCGGAGAGGAAAGGAATATGTGGAAAACACTGATAAGGAGAAGGGAGAGGATGATAGGACATCTGCTAAGACATGAGGGAATGACTTCCATGGTAGTTGAGGGAGCTGTAGAGGGCAAAAACTGTAGAGGAAGACAGAGATTGGATTACGTCAAGCAAATAATTGAGAACGTAGGTTGCAAGTGCTACTCTGAGATGAAGAGGTTAGCACAGCAAAGGAATTCGTGGCGGGCCGCATCAAACCAGTCGCTAGACTGATGACCAAAGAAAGGCGGAGCTGTCGTTTGTACTGGTCATTCAAGTGGAAAGGTTTCCGACGTGATGACCGCGCGACGGGAATTAATAGACTTTGAACGCGCAATGGTAGCTGGAGCTAGACACGTGGGACATTCAATCTCGGAAGCCTGTAGGGAATTCAATATTCTGTGACCCTCAGAGTCAAGATACCGGTGAAAATAGTAAATTTCAGACATTACCTATCTCCACGGAAAACGAAGTGGCCGACAACCTTCACTTAACGACTGAGAGCAGCGGCGTCTGCATAGAGTTGTCTTTGCTACCAGACAAGCAGCACTACCTAGGGTAACATCAGAAATCAGTTAGAACTGTATGGCGGAATTTGGCGCCAATGGGTTATGGGAGGAGGTGAACGACGCGAATGTCTTTGCTAACCTACAGCACCTCTCCGAGTTTGTGACCATACCGTTTGCACTCTAGATGACTGATATACGTGTCATGATCAGAAGAGTCCCGATTTTACCCGGTAAGAGTTGATGGTAGGGGTCAAGTGTGGCGAAGACCCGACGAAACCATGAAGGCAAGTTGTCATTAAGGCACTGTGCAAACAGATGGTGGCTGCATGATGGTGCGGGCTTGTTTACATGGAATGGATTGGATCATCTGGTCCAATTGAACCGATCATTAACTGGCAGTTCTTATGTTCGGCTACTTGGAGACCGTTTGCAGCCATTCATGGACTTCATGTTCCCAAACAACGATGGAATTTTTGTGGATAACAATGCGCCATATCAGCGGGCCACAGTTGTACGCGACTGGTTTGAAGAGCATTCTGAACAATTGGAGCGAATTATTTGCTCAGCCGGATCACGCAACGTAAATCCCATCGCACTTTTATGGGGCATAATCGCGACGTCAGTGCGTGCACAAAATCCTATACTGGTGACACTTTTGCAGTTATGGACGGCTATAGAGGTAGCATGATGCAATATTTGTACAGAGGGCTTCCAACGACTTGTTGAGTCCATGCCGCATCTCTTCGTTACATCGATCAAAAGGGGGACCAACAAGATACTAGGTGATATCGCATGACTTTTCTCATCTCCGTGTATATCACCATCAGCGCTGATGTATAGGAATGGATCTATATGTTTTGAAAATACTCGAAATAAACTCGCATCATAATGAAATTTATGCAACATAGAATGGAAATACTGAACTATCACTGTCGTACCGCTCAGTCAAGGAGTTCACAGTTTCACACTTTCCATTTCCGTCACTGTACAAAGGGACTTAATTGAAAACTTGGCCTGTCAAATACGTTTGAACTAACGAGGAGATTACTTGGTACTCATTTAAGTGGCTGCTGGTCATTTGGTCGTTGCTGTCATCGCTCAAACGGTTCGTTAACGGACCCATGTTGTGGAACATTTTTGCCACTTTCATCGTATAATTCTACCCAAGCCAGGTTTTCGATAATACTTATGACACGCCCTGTAAAAACACGGCTTTTGTTATAACAACCCAAGGCTGTCCCATAAATTAAACTATTCGACAGGGATTCATCGTAGATGAATTGCCCGATACCATTTTTGGTCGAATTCTCGCGATCTTCAATTTTTATTCGGAAACCCAGTTTTTCCTTACTTTCACCCTGCTTTGCTACTTCAGTACCTACTTCATAATTGTTGAAAACGTTTTATAAGCATCTTCATAAAAAGACAATCATCCTGATATTTATCACGGTTAGATTAAATAAAAATAAACAGAATGATATTCTATAAGGCAAAAATATATTTCAATTTACTAACCATCACATGATATCAGACTTCCTTTGATGTGGCCAAAAGCACAGAACTTGTTTTACTGAAAACACTCAGATACATATCTCTGACTTGTAGACTCTTTGGAGTTATTATTCGCGCCTTTAGTTAGTTGGATGTTGGTTTTCGAAAACAGGACGGTCACAGATGGAGTGAATTTGTTTGAAACTTATTATCATAAAACTGTGGGATCAGGAATTAATACTTAAGAAAAATATAGCTGGAAGAGATTTTTTTCCACTTGCGTGCAAAGAATGAACAATAAAGTGGCCATTTTAAAATGTAGTTAGTGTTTCGAGTCATTACGATTTGAAGACCTGTACCGACAAATTTCAGGTTTCAGAGACATTGTAACATCTACTGGGAGACTGAACAGGCGTTCAAGTATAACAGCTACGCAATAATTTACTATTTATATTCCAGACACTATCGTTCAGTTATTAAATTTCTTCGATTATCGTTGCAGACTGTATTCTATGCGATTGTTCTAATGTTTGTTGGGCTATAACTTCCAGACCTTGCTTCTCCAATTTTGTTTGGTGTAGATCACAGTGAAACTAGCTTCGAAAAATAGATCTACACTGATAAACTGCGTGTATGAGATAGTTTGCGACTTTATCCTATGACTCATACGTTAAACAGAATAAAGATTTTGTTTGCGATGTGATGATCCACTTGGAATGAGATGTAAAATAAGAATCATGTGTCTAGGATAACTACGTGACAGTCTTGTAGCTTCCTTAAACTACACGGACAGATCAAGCTCTCAGTAATTAAAACTTCCGGGCTAAGAGGCCGTGGTCCAATAGTAGAAATACTTCTCCTTGACGTTTCGTTGCCAGCTGCGGGCAACATCATCTGAGGTGAGTCTACGACTGGCTGCTAGGCCGTGGAGGTCCTATTTATGTAGAGCGTGTAGAGGGCGCCACCACTCGTCACGTGTTGTCAACAGTAAAACTATCTCTGGCTGGCGTCATTACTCTCGATCGAAGGTAATCGATTGTCACATCTTTGGTACAAAGTCGATCGCCATATCTTATCTAACTTCAAAACTTCTTCTTTCCTGTTAAAATTATTGTGGTGTTTAAAAATCTCTACAGCCTCTCTATACATACGTGCATAATAATGCGATGTCTTAGCTAGCACGCTCCACTCACACTGAGACCGATAGTAAGTGCTATTGGATCCCCTACTCAAGAGCTGGCTAGACATCTTGCCGCCTTGTTACAACCGTTTATTGGAAAAACTGATCATCTCATTAAAAACTCTATGCACTTCATCGAAAAATTGAAGGAGACTACCGTCAGCCCCAGTGATTTTCTTGTCAGCTTTGATGTGGTGTCTCTGTTCACCATGGTTCCTGTCAACGAAGCTCTTCCTTGCATATCTGACATATTTCCTACTCATATAGTAGCTTTGTTTAGACATTGCCTTTCCACGACTTATTTTCAGTACAATAATGAGTTCTATGAACAAATTAATGGAGTGGCAATGGGTAGCCCTTTAAGTCCAGCCGTTGCTAATATATTTATGGAATTTTTTTGAAAAGCAAGCACTGCAGTCAGCTAGAAAAAGGCCTTTGAAGTGGTATCGGTATGTGGACGACTCTTTTGTCATATGGAATCTCGGTGAAGAAGCACTGAACCGTTTTTTGAAGCATTGGAATAGCATCAATTCAAAAATACAATTCACTATGGAGACAGAAAGTAATGGACAGATTAATTTTTTGGACGTCTCAGTAATTAAACGATCAGATGGGACTCTGGGTCACAAAGTCTACAGAAAAGATACGCATACCGATCGTTATCTTCATAAGGATTCAAACCATCTTCCCAGGCAGTAGAGAGGTATTATCAAGACATTGGTGGACAGGGCTAATAAAATCTGTGAGCCAGCTTATTTGCAAGAGGAACTAAATCACTTGCGAACCGCTTTCCAGAAAAATGGGTACGCTGGAAAGGAGATAGATCGAGCACTCCATCCCAGAAGAAAAATGTCCGAAAACGTGCAACAACAACCATCGGTGGGGAAAGTTTTTCTTCCATTCATCCACAATATTACGGACCGTATCGGGAAAGTGCTGGCCAAGTTCAGAGTTGAAACTATCATCAGACCCACCAAGAAAATTAGTGAATGCTTAAGATCGGCGAAAGATGCACGACACCCTTTAGCTACTCCTCGTGTGTCTAAGATTCCGTGTAGTTGTGGGAAGGTTTACATTGGAACCACAAAAAGAAGTATCAATACTCGCTTAACTGAACATAAAGGGAACTGTCGACTGGGACACACGGACAAATCGGCTGTAGCGGAACATGTTTCTGAAACGGGTGACCATGACATAAAATTTAGTGAGACGATCGTGCTAGCTAAGACATCGCATTATTATGCACGTATGTATAGAGAGGCTGTAGAGATTTTTAAACACCACAATAATATTAACAGGAAAGAAGAAGGCTTGAAGTTAGATAAAATATGGCGATCGACTTTGTACCAAAGATGTGACAATCGATTACCTTCGATCGAGAGTAATGACGCCAGCCAGGGATAGTTTTACTGTTGACAACACGTGACGAGTGGTGGCGCCCTCTACGCGCTCTATATAAACAGGACCTCCACGGCCTAGCAGCCAGTCGTAGACTCACCTCAGATGATGTTGCCCGCAGCTGGAAACGAAACGTAAGGGAGAAGTATTTCTACTATTGGACCACGGCCTCTTAGCCCGGAAGTTTTAATTACTGAAGACGCCGGCCGTGAAAGCCTACACGCTATGATTAGATTAAGCTCTGTTATGTCCCGAAAGGGAAGCAGTGGTTGGGAAGGGAGTGAGACAGGGTTGTAGCCTCTCCCCGATGTTGTTCAATCTGTATATTGAGGAAGCAGTAAAGGAAACAAAAGAAAAATTCGGAGTAGGTATTAAAATTCATGGAGAAGAAATAAAAACTTTGAGGTTCGCCGATGACATTGTAATTCTGTCAGACACAGCAAAGGACTTGGAAGAGCAGTTGAATGGAATGGACAGTGTCTTGAAAGGAGGATATAAGATGAACATCAACAAAAGCAAAACAAGGATAATGGAATGCAGTCTAATTAAGTCGGGTGATGCTGAGGGAATTAGATTAGGAAATGAGGCACTTAAAGTAGTAAAGGAGTTTTGCTATTTGGGGAGCAAAATAACTGATGATGGTCGAAGTAGAGAGGATATAAAATGTAGGCTGGCAATGGCAAGGAAAGCGTTTCTGAAGAAGAGAAATCTGTTAACATCCAGTATTGATTTAAGTGTCAGGAAGTCATTTCTGAAAGTATTCGTATGGAGTGTAGCCATGTATGGAAGTGAAACATGGACGATAAATAGTTTGGACAAGAAGAGAATAGAAGCTTTCGAAATGTGGTGCTACAGAAAAATGCTGAAGATTAGATGGGTAGATCACATAACTAATGAGGAAGAATTGAATAGGATTGGGGAGAGGAGAAGTTTGTGGCACAACTTGACCAGAAGAAGGGATCGGTTGGTAGGACATGTTCTGAGGCATCAGGGGATCACCACTTTAGTATTGGAGGGCAGCGTGGAGGGTAAAAATCGTAGAGGGAGACCAAGAGATGAATACACTAAGCAGATTCAGAAGGATGTAGGTTGCAGTAGGTACTGGGAGATGAAAAAGCTTGCAGAGGATAGAGTAGCATGGAGAGCTGCATCAAACCAGTCTTAGGACTGAAGACCACAACAACAACAACATGTCCCGAAAGGAACATGATTGAAGGAGTTTCGTGTTAGAATATCAAATAAAACTAAAAGATCCTAAAATATAGTTTAGAAGGTCATAGTGAAAGGGAAAGGTCGTAGAATCTTTTAAAACTACCTTGACTGGGAACGATCCAGTAAAACGAAGACTCGAATACCAGTAGTAAATCTGCCATATTTTATTCACAAAAACAATGTTGAAAATAAGGTAACTGCTCGTTACAATGTTCCGTAACGTTTTCAAAGCAGTAGGATGGCTATGCAAAATTATTAAAAAAATTATCACCATAGTTACAAAAATACTGTTCCGCGTTACAATTCGGATATATGTCTTTATATTCTTGATAATAGAAACTATTTCCACGTGTCTTGTTAAATGATAATGTTTGCAGTAAAACTGTGAAGCTATTAGTACTGTTTTCCAAATGAACGAGCACAAATGAGAGGATTTTGAGAGAAATACTCTGATATAATTGAAATGGTAATTAATAGGGGCAAAGCAGTACAGTGCCCGAAAGAAAAATCTAGTCTGCGGCACTTGCGTTGCGTTTTGTAATTTAATTGAGTTACGTATGTTAAAAGTGGGGCTAAATGTGCGAGAGACTATTTCTACATAACATAGATAACTACTGGATACATCTGCACCTCGATATTCTTCCCTCCCTTCCTCCCTCCCTCCCTCTCTCTCTCTTTTTCTCTCTCTCTCTCCTTCTCTCCCTCTCTGTGTCTGTAGCGCTGTTTTTTTGTGTGCGTGCGTACACGCATGAGCTTTTGTGTGTGTATGTGTGTGTGTGTGTGTGTGTGTGTGTGTGTGTGTGTGTGGAGGGGGGAGGGTGGCGGGCGTGTAGCTAGAATTGTGCGGAATCAAATATTACAAAACACCAGCTAATTTCGCGTCATACTGTACATGTGGCTTTCTTTTTTTGTTAATAAACTACATATAGCCTTTGAAACTGATATTCATTAAATGATTTTGCGGTCTCGTTATAATTGTCCCAGAATATAAACCATTTTGTGAGCTGTAAAAGATCATTACCTCAAAGTGGAAATCTGTTCAGTGAGAGATTCGGACAATCTGCACTGGAAAGTATCGTCCGCAAATTGCCTCGCAAAACATTTTGTTAAACCGTTATTTGCCCTGTTGGGAGATTTTGAAATTGAGGGGTCGCCACTAGGATTTTAGCTATGATGTCCTGTAACGAACTGATTCCCTAGAGCTTACTTAGCTAATATATAGCAGACAATGTGTTCGTGACAAATAGTAAGCTGAGGAGCGAAAACCACTTAGAGAGGCGTCAGCTTCCCCAATATCTGCGCACGCTTTCCGGTGCCACAGGAGTTGAACACGAAAGACTGACTGGAAAAATAAAGGTCGTCCAGTTACCGGGTATCGTGTAATCCACTAAGTGTGTCGATGTTTTACGACATGTAGGGAAGATTATTATCAGTGGCATTGTAACAAAATGATTTCATTGAACATTAGCGACACTGGCAGCAGTGTCATATACAGGCCGTTTCATAAAATTATCGTACAATACCTATATTTATGCGAAATATGATCAAGTAAACATTGAATGATTTAAATTTTTTCGCTGTTAATAGCCATGATCCAGTGTAAAACTTTTTAAAATTGGAAACAACAGATAATTCTGGAAATTAAAGATCTTACTTATGCTTCTGTAATACTGCTATGTACTATACAGACGCCACAGCACCTGACTGTAACTTACTGTGTTCTAAATGCATAAAGGAACATGGCTGAAACCGGAGTTTCTGGCTTTTTAGAACATGTCTAAGTTGTGATTCATTCAACAATCCGTTTTGCTGTAGAAATATTAAATGTCTTTATGGTGAACTTATGATTTTCTGAAGCACTGGTAATTATTTCATTTTACGAGGGTTGGAACTTCAATAGTGGCAACAATTTATTTACAGCTCTTACAAAACAGATACGTGTTTCAATGTTTTACTGATCTTCAAAGCAGTCACCAACATTGTTTATAGCCCGTTGCCAGCGACGTGGAAGTATTAGGATACTCTTAGCAGTGCCAGTTGTGTTGGCAGTTTGAGCGGCGCGGTCTATTGCCCGACCAATTTGTACCAGTTCTGAAGCGTATGCCGTGAAGTGTTTCCTTCAGTTTTGGAATCGAGTTGAACTCACGAGGGCCTAAGTCAGGGGATTGCAGTAGGTGGTATAATACTTAGCAGCCCCATCAATCAAATCAGTAACAGCTTGCGCTGTACGTTCTTTAGTATTGTCCTGCAGATAGATGGTCAGGTCCTGCAGAAAGTGTCATCACTTCTGTTTCTAAGCTGGTCGTAGGTTGTGTTCCAAAAATGAACAGCATAGAGTCAGAAGTAATGACATTTTCTGCAGGACCCGACCATCATTTTGCAGGACAATGCTGAAGCATGTACAGTGCAAGGTGTTACTGATTTGTTTGACTGATGGGGCTGCTAAGTACTATAACTCCTACTGCACTCTCCTTACTTATGCCCTCGTTAGTTCAATTCGATTTCTAAACTGAAGGAAACACTTCACGGCATTCGCTTCAGAACTGCTACAAATTCGTCGGGGAATAGACCGCGCCGCTGTAACTGCGAACACAACTGGCACTGCTAAGAGTATCCTACGGCTTTCACATCGCTGGCAACGGGTTATACAGAATGCTGGTGACTACTTTGAAGGTCAGTAAAACTTTGAAACACGTACCTATTTTGTACGAGCTATAAATAAATAGTTGCCACTATTAAATTTCCAGCCCTCGTATTTGTCAGCTCTTCTGATTAATAATTTCACATTATAAACATTTTTTGTGTGACCCAAGGATAAACACACTCGAATCTATACAGTGATTCTTATTTTGCCCAGGGCAACTGTCGGGAAACGAACACAGCTCTTTGATATTTTCTGGTATACATTCGGCTATACAACAAAATACGGAGGAACACATTTCCTTTGCTCCGTTTTTGTAATGCCTCCATGGAGTACATGCTTTACAGACTCATTGTTCCTTATGTTACGGATACAAATAGATATACATACCTATAGTTGCCGGAAATATACGCCCTGTGTAGGTGATTCTGGCAGAGGCAAGTTTTGCATGAAGTCAAATTAAATATCAAGAAGTGAACCAATGTGCTTGCATTCTTCCACAGTAATTTACGCGCTCTTGGAGAACTTACGAACTCAGAGACTATAAACCCCAAGCACTGCAGCAGCTACTCTTTTAGCAATCATGAAACAACTAGAGTTGGCTCGACTGACAGACTGAACTGCCTCCTGAAATATTTCGTATAGTAATTTTATGTAATTTCATAATTGGGATGTTTGAAACATGTCGTATGTAGCCTGAATATGAAACTGGAGACCAAATATCTAAATTCACACGAAGAGTACCTTGTGTCTCGTACAGGGAATGACTCTGTGATAATGGTTTCGTTTGACCTGATTTTGGGGAGAGAGGACCAAACAGGGAGGTCATTGGTCCCATCAGATTAGAGAAATATGGATAAGGAAGTCAGTCGTGCCCTTTCAAAGGAACCATCCTGGCACTTGCCTAAAGCGATTTACGGAAAGCGATTTACCTAAATCAGGATGGCCGGACGCTTGTTTGAACCTTCGTTCCTTCTGTGATAATTAATGAGTTTCACAGGTGCAGGTGCCATAGAACGATTCTTATTACCATTTCCATTCATATCTTGTGGACTCTTCCTCTGAAGCGTTAATGACTGAAGTCTCCCTAGTCTTTTCATTGTTGTGTCAAAGAGAGAAACGGAAGCTGTACGGCACCCTTTCCGTCGTTCAGTGTTTGCTGGTACTAACAACTGATAGGGAGACATCTGTGAAGCTTTCCTAATTGACTCATCCCCCGTGGCAGTCCTTCTGCCACAAATTGATTTTCCTACAAGATAACCAATTCAAAATGCATACTGTTCATTTTTTGTGTTAAAGTCTTGGAAGCGTAGCAGTATATCAATGGTCATTTTCGGTGATCTTTTCAAAACATTTGTCACGGCAACTAGAAGGGAACAAACGCAACAAGATCATCGATTTAAGTTAATAACTGTGTATTACTGCCTCCAATATGAAGTGAAATCGAGTTTAGATATTAATCCCAATGATCATCCAACTTAAGTTACGTAGATAGCTTGGTGAAAAATCAACTTTATACGAAGAGCTGGGGACAAAATATGAAATTATTTCTGTTTGTTTATCATAATTGATTTGCACGGAAGTCAGAAATTAAAAATAACGCTATTTCTTTTATTTATTTGACTATTGAAACGCGTATGTACTCGGTAGCAGCGATGGCGAGGCATGACAGAATCTCTGACCAGAGAGTTATTTATCGTGGCTAGTCTGCGCTTCACCGCGCGAGAGTTCAGTTCAGTTGCGAGAAAGTTGTTGTACGTAGCGAGTCGCGAGAGCATGTAGTAGCGCGCGAGAGACAGTCGCGGTTGTGTGTGAGGAGTCGGCGGGCGTCGACATGGGGCTCTGGTCAAGGTTCAGGACGAGGTGTATTTTTAAATAAGGTAATGAAGCAGAATTGCGCTCATCTGATTATGTAATGTATCTTAACAGTAATTAATTTGTTCAAGAATCGCCCCAATAATAATTTTGTTCTGAAAGCAATTTTTTAAGAAAATAATCATTGCAATTGAAACAATACTTCCTATGCTTTTCCTGCCAGAATCAATTTATCAGATTTGCACAGGGCCTAAGGTCAGCGCAGATGACCTTATAAAATTTATCAGGTTCATCATAACGTTAAATTTGTGGGGACTTAATATTTTTGCATATTGTTATCATTGAGTTTTACTACTGTGGGAAGCTAACATTTGGCTCTATTTGCATTTTCATTCAATTCATATTATTTAAAAATAATTCCGTAGAGGTTACACTTAGCACAATGAGTATTCACATTTAAAATATTTTCTTTCATTTTTGCGGGGAGGTTACACTATTGAAAACAGTTATGGCGCACACTTAGCTTGAAGAATGATTCGTTTTTCCTGCGAAAAGAGATAATGTTTTCCCTTCGGAAAACGTCATCCAGAAATACTATTGGACTTCGTTAGATAAATGTTGTTGCACGTTATAGCCGATGTAACAATTAAACTGTAATCATGAACAAAATGGCGCCTGAAAAAATTGCGATCCAAACGATGCTCTTCCGTATTCAAGTATCTCACTTTGATTCAGTTCAATCTTTTATCGCCGTTTTCACTGAAAGGATGGTGAAATAAACTAATCTTGATTCAGATTTTTATTTTTTATTTTTTTGAGTTTTCAATCAGTTATTACAAAAATTTATATCAGAGAAAAAAGAGTCAGAGATAAAGATATATTTCACATATTTACGTGTGTCTACAGGGTGCCCATAATTAAAATGCCAGTTTCGAAATACTGTAGAAAGAGAACCACTGTTCAGAATTAAGTCAAATTGGAACGGTATATTATGGGGTTGGGGTAAACGTCATGGAACGAGAACAAATTTAACGAAAATTTGACCTACAGGAGGCATTATAGGCGTCAGAATGTGTGTGCCAAAAGATGCGCAGCACGTGGCTTTTTGTCAGTTTGCGTCCGAGAAGCCTAACATGACTGTCTTCACGAACGATCGCTTGCTGGTTACATAAGAACGGTGACCTTGCGCGTGTAGCCCTGCGGCAGTTTCGCACACTCAGGGATATGAGAGCAAGCGTTGATCCGATGTCTGATAAGGGTCTGGAGGAAATGATTATAAAATTTGAAGAGACAGGTTCTTTTGAAGTGAAATGTGGCAGAGAGAGAAAAGCAGTTCATCCAACGTAGTCGAAGATGTGGCATAGCCGTGCACGAAGGGTCCAGTGAGATGTGCAAACATGCTGTGCACGGAGAAATGCCCGGAAGTTGGATATGTCTAAGAAACATTCCGCATTGCTATCCATACAAAATTATCAACATTCAGGAGCTGCTTCCTGCCGATCTGCCAGCAAGACAAACGTTCACCCTGGAATATTCTGCTCATGTGGGACATGAATGGTCATGAAACATTCTGTGGACAGATGAAGCCCATTTCCATCTCCAAGGACATGTCAGTATCCAGAATTGTACAGGGTGATTCAAAAAGAATACCACAACTTTAAAAATGTGTATTTAATGAAAGAAACATAATACAACCTTCTGTTATACATCATTACAAAGAGTATTTAAAAAGGTTTTTTTTTCACTCAAAAACAAGTTCAGAGATGTTCAATATGGCCCCCTCCAGACACTCGAGCAATATCAACCCGATACTCCAACTCGTTCCACACTCTCTGTAGCATATCAGGCGTAACAGTTTGGATAGCTGCTGTTATTTCTCGCTTCAAATCATCAATGGTGGCTGGGAGAGGTGGCCGAAACACCATATCCTTAACGTACCCCCATAAGAAAAAATTGCAGGGGGTAAGATCAGCGCTTCTTGGAGGCCAGTGATGAAGTGTTCTGTCACGGGCTGCCTGGCGGCCGATCCATCGCGTCGGGTAGTTGACGTTCAGGTAGTTACAGACAGATAAGTGCCAATGTGGTGGCGCTCCATCCTGCTGAAATATGAATTGTTGTGATTCTTGTTCGAGCTGAGGGAACTGCCATTTTCATCACTCGTTCTCGGCCGTCCAGAACTTCTCCCTTTGCACAAACACCCATCCTCTGTAAACTGTTTATACCAACGTTTAATACGCCACCTATCAGGAGGTTTAACACCATACTTCGTTCGAAATGCACGCTGAACAACTGTCGTCGATTCACTTCTGCTGTACTCAATAACACAAAAAGCTTTCTGTTGAGCGGTCGCCATCTTAGCATCAACTGACGCTACGCCTGGTCAACAGCGCCTCAAGCGAACAAATGTACAACTAAATGAAACTTTATACACTCCTGGAAATGGAAAAAAGAACACATTGACACCGGTGTGTCAGACCCACCATACTTGCTCCGGACACTGCGAGAGGGCTGTACAAGCAATGATCACACGCACGGCACAGCGGACACACCAGGAACCGCGGTGTTGGCCGTCGAATGGCGCTAGCTGCGCAGCATTTGTGCACCGCCGCCGTCAGTGTCAGCCAGTTTGCCGTGGCATACGGAGCTCCATCGCAGTCTTTAACACTGGTAGCATGCCGCGACAGCGTGGACGTGAACCGTATGTGCACTTGACGGACTTTGAGCGAGGGCGTATAGTGGGCATGCGGGAGGCCGGGTGGACGTACCGCCGAATTGCTCAACACGTGGGGCGTGAGGTCTCCTCAGTACATCGATGTTGACGCCAGTGGTCGGCGGTAGGTGCATGTGCCCGTCGACCTGGGACCGGACCGCAGCGACGCACGGATGCACGCCAAGACCGTAGGATCCTACGCAGTGCCGTAGGGGACCGCACCGCCACTTCCCAGCAAATTAGGGACACTGTTGCTCCTGGGGTATCGGCGAGGACCATTCGCAACCGTCTCCATGAAGCTGGGCTACGGTCCCGCACACCGTTA
This sequence comes from Schistocerca piceifrons, assembly GCF_021461385.2. Classification (NCBI taxonomy): domain Eukaryota; kingdom Metazoa; phylum Arthropoda; class Insecta; order Orthoptera; family Acrididae; genus Schistocerca; species Schistocerca piceifrons. The sequence continues at coordinate 45,014,993 of NC_060143.1, forward strand.
GGCCGTCTTCCGCTCATGCCCCAACATCGTGCAGCCCGCCTCCAGTGGTGTCGCGACAGGCGTGAATGGAGGGACGAATGGAGACGTGTCGTCTTCAGCGATGAGAGTAGCTTCTGCCTTGGTGCCAATGATGGTCGTATGCGTGTTTGGCGCCGTGCAGGTGAGCGCCACAATCAGGACTGCATACGACCGAGGCACACAGGGCCAACACCCGGCATCATGGTGTGGGGAGCGATCTCCTACACTGGCCGTACACCACTGGTGATCGTCGAGGGGACACTGAATAGTGCACGGTACATCCAAACCGTCATCGAACCCATCGTTCTACCATTCCTAGACCGGCAAGGGAACTTGCTGTTCCAACAGGACAATGCACGTCCGCATGTATCCTGTGCCACCCAACGTGCTCTAGAAGGTGTGTCAACTACCCTGGCCAGCAAGGTCTCCGGATCTGTCCCCCATTGAGCATGTTTGGGACTGGATGAAGCGTCGTCTCACGCGGTCTGCACGTCCAGCACGAACGCTGGTCCAACTGAGGCGCCAGGTGGAAATGGCATGGCAAGCCGTTCCACAGGACTACATCCAGCATCTCTACGATCGTCTCCATGGGAGAATAGCAGCCTGCATTGCTGCGAAAGGTGGATATACACTGTACTAGTGCCGACATTGTGCATGCTCTGTTGCCTGTGTCTATGTGCCTGTGGTTCTGTCAGTGTGATCATGTGATGTATCTGACCCCAGGAATGTGTCAATAAAGTTTCCCCTTCCTGGGACAATGAATTCACGGTGTTCTTATTTCAATTTCCAGGAGTGTAGCTCCCTTAATTCGCCGACAGATAGTGCTTAGCTCTGCCTTTTGTCGATGCAGAGTTTTAATTTCCTAAAGTTGTGGTATTCTTTTTGAATCACCCTGTATAATATGGGCAACACACACGCACATCGACCAGTACCATTTACTTCTGCAAAGGTGACTGTATGGTGCGGGTTGACGTTTATCGCAGGGCCGTATTTTTTAGAGGATGTGAGTCCTGCGGATCCTGTTACGTGTACCGTCATTGGTAAACGCCATGACAGTCTTTTGCGCACCAACGCCATTCCAACCATTCAACAGCGTGGATATGTGGGTGGGATCACTTTTATGCGTGATGGCGCTCCTTCGCACATTGCACGGCCAGTGAAGCGGCTGCTCCAGAGGCTTTTCGGAAATGCAGGAATTATCAGCCGTCATTTCTCCACAGCCTGGCCGTCAAGATCAACTGATCTTAATCCGTGTGACCTCTGGCTGGCGGGTTATCTGAAGGATGATGTTTTCAGTTTTCCAATTACGATTGTAGGTGGATTGAAGACACACTGCGCAACGCATTCTAAGCGTGACCATTGAGACACTCCGATGTGTTGTGGAACATGCTCTTTATCAATTTCAGTTTGTGGCAGGAAACGGTGAACTGCATACTGAACATGTCTTACGCCAGTCCTACGGCAGGTAGAAACGGATGTCATTTATAGGTTGGTTAAAAATCGATTTTTCCCATCTAAACCTGGCCATTGCGGATGGGATTACCTAAGTAAACGTTCCAGAACTGTTGACTGCCGAACTTGTGCAGTAGTGCACATCGAACTGCACGGATGGTGTAATGTGCTGCCGGATAGAGAATCATTTCTTATTTGTAGCGGACGCTATTTATGTTAAGATGCTATTGGTAAAATTTTCGTTAAATTTTTTGTCCCATAACTTTTTTCCCTCCCTCCATCAATAATATGCAGTTCACTTTTTTAGCATTTTTCTTGCTACAGCGTTTTGAAATTGTGCTCTAATTGTGGATATAATAGTTTACTAACATGCTCTTCAATTTTTATCTTACTAATGGTTACTCATCGCTGTTATATGTATATGTTTGCACAAAATAAAATTAATGTTATTTTGATCAAACGTACTAGACACTGTCATTTAATAAGCATTACTCTTGGTACAGGGGAAAATTCTTTAAGTACGGCTGCGACGACACGTCAGAACCACATGACAAAATTTGTTTCGTAGCGTGCACTACAAAGTAAGAGAGGTTTCTAGTGAGACATTAATTTCTGACATTTGGTTTTCCTTGTATTTTACAGTCTGATAAAGGCAGAAAATTTTTTACTTTCATCATAAACGAGCTTGCTTGAGTGTAAATAGTTTCACACGAAATGTAAATAGGTTCACACGAAACCAAGACACGCCGTTAGCCAAAGGTCTGTTGAATGAACTAACCAAAAAATTGAAAAACTTTGGCTGTGTGGATGTAAGACAATAATGCTACCAATGCGTCAAACATTCTTAGCTTTGCAAAATTTATGGAAAATTGAGCACTTCATTCTGAACCCACGTTCGGTACATTGTCTCAAGTAGGAGTTAAGAATTTGCCAGTAGATGTAAGGAAGTACAAGATGAGGATGATACTGAAATGGCTTTCAATAAGATTAATTTGGCTAACGGAGAAAATGAGGCACCATATGATGTAGGAATAACAGGCGACTCAGTGACTGGTAGCAATAGACAGTCTCAGATTACAGCTGCAGCCAGATAAAAACACGCAGAAGCTTTAGCTAGTAGAAATGGACAACCTCCAATTTCAACAGCAGCCGGTCAAAAAGACTCAGACTCTTTAGCCCCAAATAACTCCAACTAGTGACGAATATCCAGACTCTGTGGCTAATACGAATCGATAGTCCAAAATAACAGCAGCTAGACAAAACGCACATGGGAAGTTGACGAAACAGGCCAAGAAAATGAAATTAGCTTCGAGATCAATACAAGGTCCTGTAGAAATCAGTGATAATATAATTATACCAGTTCCTGTCATCAACTGAGCAAAAGCAGATCTTCGCTGCATTATTGGGGTGGACCTCCAAAAGGATGACCAGGGTTTGCGCAAGGTTAAACGAAATATCGGATATTCGATAAATTGTGTTACACGTATATAGCGGAGACAGGGGCACATTTACGCATGGGACACGGTTTCGCACAGCACTTTTCTCAGGAACCATTTCTGTTAGAGCACTGTCGACAATGGAAGATAAGTACTGCCATTTACTGAGGACTCTCACAGGCATCACTGCACCAGCTGAGTGAACGTCTTAGTGCAAAGAACATGTTTGTTACTCAGATACCGAAGCTATTAGGGAGCTTACCTTTTTGGATTGAGAACAGATAGATATATGTTCGTTTACAGGATTCTTGCACTTGCCAAGATACATCTGTATAATCTGAAAGCCTGGAAGATACTACTGTAGTTTCGAAACTAATTGAAACGTAGCAATGGGGCATGTTTACGCAGATTTGCTGGGACACGCTTACGCACTATTTTTCATTCCATCGTAACCGATACCCAACACATGGAATCTTTCAGAGAACAGCCGTGCTAAACATAATCTAAAAAAATTAAGGCACAGGGAGTAAAAGGTAGCCAATGCTAAAAAAAAACCTGTTTAGAACTAATGAGTCTCAAGCAGGAAGAATTAATTATGTGAAGGAGTGGACTGATAAGGGCAAGTAATTGATAAAAGTAAGTACAAGGATAAATGTGGATAGGCCTAGTTCTGATATCATTAGCGTTCTGCACAAAGGTAGATTTTCACATCGTAATTCACCATGTTCTTCTGTCGTCCGCCGTCCTCTTCGGATCCACGTAATTTCCGCTTCCGTCGATGTCGTCTATCATCTGATATCTTTTCCTTCCTCTCAATTTCTTCTCACAACCTAGTCCTGACAAAGCGTCTGTTAGCAAGCACTCCGGTCTCAACGAATGTCTCATCCAGTTCTCCTTCCTTTTTCTTATAACGTGCAGCAGTCTGATGAAAATGATGAAAATAACGTTTGTCTTTACTGCTTGAAATGTTACAACCATTCAAAATGAAATCCAGAATAGGTCCAGTGCCGTAGATGTAAAAGGTGGCTTAATGGTGATTGTATCACAGAAAGCACATTATTTTTGTGTGCATAAATTGAAACTCGGACAGTGATAATGAATGGGCCATTGATTATCATATAAGCATCTACATAGTTCAAATTATGCTAACAGGTGGATGCGGTCCAAAAATTTGTTTACTGTCAGGAAAGTAATTGTGTTTTACCATGTTAATTGGTGTAAGAAAGACTGCTATTTTTTATTGTCAACAAGACATATTTTTAAAAATTTATCAGCATGTTCTGTTTACTCGCTTTTGTGTTCTATTACATGCATAATCTTGCTACCACAGGTGTGTAAACCTGCACCATACAGGGGGCACGTTTACGCACTCGACTTGACTCTTCATTAACCTACAGTCATGATCATGAAAACAACAGAACACGTTGATGGACTACATCTACATCTACATGACTACTCTGCAAATCACATTTAAGTGCTTGGCAGAGGGTTCGTCGAACCATAATCATACTATCTCTCTACCATTCCACTCCCGAACAGCGCACGGGAAAATCGAACACCTAAAACTTTCTGTTCGAGCTCTGATTTCTATTATTTTATTTTGATGATCATTCCTACCTATGTAGGTTGGGCTCAACAAAATATTTTCACATTCGGAAGAGAAAGTTGGTGACTGAAATTTCGTACATAGATCTCGCCGCGACGAAAAACGTCTTTGCTGTAATGACTTCCATCCCAATTCGCGTATCATATCTGCCACACTCTCTCCCCTACTACGTGAAAATACAAAACGAGCTGCCCTTTTTCGCACCTTTTCGATATTCTCGATCAGTCCCACCTGGTAAGGATCCCACACCGCGCAGCAATATTCTAACAGAGGACGAACGAGTGTAGTGTAAGCTGTCTCTTTAGTGGACTTGTTGCATCTTCTAAGTGTCCTGCCAACGAAACGCAACCTTTGGCTCGCCTTCCCCACAATATTATCTATGTGGTCTTTCCAACTGAAGTTGTTCGTAATTTTAACACCCAGGTACTTAGTTGAATTGACAGCCTTGAGAATTGTACTACTTATCGAGTAATCGAATTCCAACGGATTTATTTTGGAACTCATATGGATCACCTCACACTTTTCGTTATTTAGCGTCAACTGCCACCTGCCACACCATACAGCAATCTTTTCTAAATCGCTTTGCAACTGATACTGGTCTTCGGATGACCTTACTAGATGGTAAATTACAGCATCATCTGCGAACAACCTAAGAGAACTGCTCCGATTGTCACCCAGGTCATTTATACAGATCAGGAACAGCAGAGGTCCCAGGACGCTTCCCTGGGGAACACCTGATATCACTTCAGTTTTACTCGATGATTTGCCGTCTATTACTACGATCTGCGACCTTCCTGACAGGAAATCACGAATCCAGTCGCACAACTGAGACGATACCCCATAGGCCCGCAGCTTTATTAGAAGTCGCTTGTGAGGAACGGTGTCAAAAGCTTTCCGGAAATCTAGAAATACGGAATCAACTTGAGATCCCCTGTCGATAGCGGCCATTACTTCGTGCGAATAAAGAGCTAGCTGCGTTGCACAAGAACGATGTTTTCTGAAACCATGCTGATTACGAATCAATACATCAGATAGGACGTTCATATTCAGAGGACATGCACATTAGTATGTCATTCAGAAATGATTAGGATTTCAGTCACCCCGGTTCTACATGTGTCCTGTTCGCTAGGGTCCGCTATGGGCCTTAATAATTTGTTCCATTAATGATGGTGTCCTGTGGTTCAGCCGTCCATGTTGCATTCACCTGGTTCCATAGTTGATCTCAGTGGTTGGCACTGGGTCACAGCTCTACACCCGTCATTTCGCCTGGAGACAAGTCTGGTGATCTTGCAGTCCAGGGTAAAAGGCTGACATCCTGTGACACCAAGAAGGCACGTCTTCGTGCAGAAACACGAAGTGGTGCATTGTCTTGCTGAATAACGGAGTCTGGGGTGCTGTGCAGAAAGGGTGTGGCTACGGGTCGCAGGATGTTATTCACGTAGGTCACAGTGGCCACAGTGCCCTGGACACGCACCAGCTGTGGTTTATGGTTGTACCAAATAGCACCTTACCCCATGAGGCCTTGAACTGGCGCTGCATGACTTGTGCGAATGCACTCACTGCGATGCCATTCCCTCTGTCTATGGAGAAAGAAAATGCGGCCATAATTTTCAAACAAACTGAACCAAGTTTTGTCCGAAAACTCTGATGTCATTTCTGTCCCCAGTGACGTCTTTCCATACACCTTTGCCGTCTAGCACGTATTTGTACATTCGTCAAAGGTAGGTGGAGAACCGGCCGACGCGTATATAACGCAGGCCGTAATAAACAGCGACGGACTGTCACCCCTGATAGTGTGCGATGTGTTACAATTTTGCAATGTCGCACCAGGGTCGAGGAGGTTGCATGTCGTGTTACTCTACGATGTCGACGTTGACCTTGAACCCACGCGCCGACATGGTTAAAATGCTAATCGTTCCTGCAGAATATACTAAAGTACATATTCGGTGAATATGAACGTCCTGTCTCTAGTCGATAAATATTCATAGGAGACAAGGCCTGCCTATGCAGCAGCTAGCCCATCTTCTTCCCCGGCTACTGTGGCAAACAGTGGCGACCACTGAATGCACTGTTTGTGAATGTGCACGTTAGTGGGAAAGGGGTGGGGGCGAGGAGAAAAGAAAAGAAAAGAGAGAGAGAGAGAGAGAGAGAGAGAGAGAGAGAGAGGTGCAGAGATGATGAGAAAGGAAGAAAGAGGAGCGATATTGAAGGGAGGAGTGGGGAGACTCACAGTACTCCAGGCACATGGAGTAGGAGAGCTGATGTCTGTGGCAAGAGGAGCGGGCTGTTGGGTATAGCGTCTCAAGCAGCGATCTGCAATGACTCCGAGAGCAGCTTAGAATCGCGTGAGCGGAGCTTTACCGTGGTGGCAGCCATGAATCAATCCTCTTAAGCAGCGAGAGCCTCTCAAGTGCCTCTAGAGCGGCGGGAGCTTCTGCCGTAATGAAAACGCGCCGCTAATGAACAGCAGTTACCACACCGGCAGAGGCAGAGGCGGAACCCGGCCCCTGGCGCTCCCTGCTGGCGCACAGCAGGCACTTGACATACTCCAGACCACCCAGCCGTTTCCAGAGCACAGAGCAGGCTGGGAATATTTAACCTAGTCGCTACGGCAATTAGCGGCTTGTATAAACATACTGCCTGATGGAAGACTTCCGTTACAGCTTCATATCTGAGAAAAAGTGAATTTTATGAGTGAACAAAAGCTGTTATATGATCTTTAGAGAAAAAGGACGTACAGGGTATATCGGACACAAGTGCAGATATTTTTATATGTGGTACCTTAATGTGTACATTAACCAATATTTTGGATATTTTCCTCTGTATCGAACATCCTTCCAACAAACAAGTCACAAACATTGCTTCTTGATGTTTTCTGCTCAGTTGTAATTGCATCTCTAGGTGGACTGTGCCTGTCAGTATATACTTCCCGTTTTGCACACGTGAGTCCACACTTGAACACCTGACTTGCTGCCAGGGGGGGGGGGGGGGGATAAACATTAATGGCTTGTTTGTGCCACATGTACATGGAGGTACTGCCAAACCTAAAAACATACGACTTGTAGTGGCTATAATCATTAGTCTGCAACTGACGTAATAAGTGGTGTAATGTTGTTCAGTATACTGTCCTCAGTCATCAATAGAAGTACCTGCACTTACACCCATTATAGCATTCTCTTTATCTAAAAGTATTTAAATAGATCTTACAGTTAAATTGTAATTCTATTATTACACACAGAATGTAGGAGTACGAAAATCGCAACAAAATACTATCACACTAAAAGTAACAGAAGATTTTCAGGGTAAAATTAAAATGACACGGAATTCTAAGTGACGAAAAAAATATTTAAAAAATTCCCATAATATTAACAAAAGCTAATAGCTCTTTTATAGAGCTTCAAATTAAAGAACAGCAACATTATTTCATAAGAAAAAGGTCAGACCCTTACTGATACATTAAAGAAATACCAGTTTCAGGTACTTAATGTACAGTTAAAGTGTTAGAATTGACATCAGTATCACTGAAAGTTGTAAAACACGAAATGTTTCAATAACCTACATTCGAACGGTTGATGAGAATCTAGATGATGATCCATCCACTGTTCGTAAAAGGACTCACAAAATTTCTCTGGACAAAGTGCAGAAGACTCAAACAATTTTAACTTTTGAAACGATCTCAGGAAAAAATCACAAGGAATTATAATTAAATTACTTAGAAATCTTTTATGGAAACTTACAAGCTTCAGAAACAAAAGAAGTAGAAGAAAAAAGTAGGATAGATTCACCCTCTATATGTTAAACTACTAAACTAGATATCATTAGCTATAGATATATACACTGCTTTTGCAAATTGCATATGACATGCACTTAAAAAAAGAAATAAAAAATAAAAAAATAAAGCAACGAGAGTCAACGTTTCAAAGACATTTGGTTGAATATCAAGAAGAATGTGGGATGCGCACATTTTCACCGATCATTTTCATGAATATCAAGGTGGATTTAGAAAGGAGAGATAGTTATCTAATCAGAAATGAATTTCGAATTTGTGTTTTGTCTGTGGCTCCTAAATTTCAGGACATAGTCGTAGCTCTCATTCAGCTTGTAAAATCATTTAACTTTGTTGACATTAAAGCACTAGAGAAAGTAATTGAAAATATGAGAGAAAGAAGAGCATCTAACTTCAAGCAGATTCCTACCAGATTTAATAATTGTATAACTGCAACAGACGCTGTGGTCATACAATTGAAAACAATGGAAGGCAACGTACAATGGGAAAAGCACCAGAGGACCCTAAAAATGTAAGACCATGCAGAAATCCTCAGTAAGTAACGAGCTATAAAATTTAATGGGTAAAGTATAAAATTTAAAAACGCAGGAAATTACATCGGTACAATGGAATAATTTAAAAATTTGACTAACAGGAAATAAAAATTGGTGAAATCTGGAATAATACGAAGTTACAGAAGCTTGCCTGGCATTAGGAAAGATTATGAGCTGGTAACTAAATGCTTAGAGGAAAGCGAAGTCCACATATGAACAATAAGAGCTCAAACAGTATACCAGTACGAAGCGAAAACTAATGGCTGAAAGGTGATAGAAATGTATAGGAGGGAAACAATAAACAAAGACAATTCTCAATAATATAATAGAAATGGGAAGAGAAAGTAATGAAGAAAATATGGTTCATGCAATACTGAGAGATGAATTCTATAGAATGGAAGGTAGCAGATTCGCTGCCAATGTGGCATGACTTAGATGGGTCAGATGGTCTGTAGTGTTGAAGGTCATTATGAAGAACAGCAATGAAGGATCAAAGAATCAAATGAAGGAACTTGCACACTATGTTCGAAATCAGTAACTTTGATAAGAAATTTAAGGCTATATGGAACAAAAGACAGGGCAATCAGCTACAGATCGCTATTAAACTATGAATAATGAGTCACAGGTAGCAAATATATTTTATAATCATTTCTTACATACAGTAGAAAGTGTAGGGCTCAACCGTTCAAGAGGAAAATCACAGCAGTATGTTGAAAAAGCAATACTCATAGACTACAATCGAATGAATGTGTTCCAACTTCTACTTCTGAAATTAAGAAAACTATACATATTCTCAACAATAAAAGTTCATCTATGGTGTTTCAAATAGAGTACTTAAGATTTGTTCCCATATAATAAGCCCTGTCTTATATGGAACAAGTAATGGCTCAGTAATACTAGGCAATTTTTTTCAGAGAGACTGAAATATGCCGCTATCAAACCTCCCCATAAGAAAGGTGGTAGTAGAGATGTCAGTAACTGTTGACATTCTTTTCCAAAAGGTTTGAAATAGTGACGAATTCAATAATAGCATCACACCTGGGTCACAATAATATCCTCAGCAAATCACAGTTTGGATTTCGGAACAACTGTTCTCCTATAATTACATTTGCATGTCGTACGCCAAAATTTACAACGATTAAGCAATGAAATAGCGCCGTTTGGTATTTTCTGCGACCTGTCTGAGGCATTTGACTTCGTAAACTGCAATATTCTCTTAGATAAATAGAAATGTTATGGGATAATTGGTATATCCAAACAGTGAATAAAGTCATATCTAACTAGAATAATGCAGAAAGTTGTACTTAGTAATGAAACTAATGTAGAATGGGGACATAATTCGAACTGGGGACGAATCACAAATGGGGTTCTCCATGGTTTAATTTTAGGTCCACTACTGTGTTCCCCATACATGTTATCGATTTTCAGTCTAATATACAACAAGAAGAATTAGCTATTTTTGCAGATGACACAAGTATTGTCATCAATCTAAACATATATGCAGAAACAGAATAAATAATAGAAAATTGATATCTTTTCCTGCATATAGTCTCACTCTCAGTTTTAAAAAGACACAACATACTCGTTTTGCAGAAATGGTTCAAATGGCTCTGAGCACTATGATACTTAACTTCTGAGGTCATCAGTCACCTAGAACTTAGAACTAATTAAACCTAACTAACCTAAGGACGTCACACACATCCATGTCCGAGGCAGGATACGAACCTGCGACAGTAGCGGTCGCTCGGATCCAGACTGTAGCGCCTAGAACCGGACGGCCACTCCGGCCGGCCGTTTCGCACATCTAATGATACTAGACCAATGATAAGTGTATCATATGCTTAAGAAATAATAAATAGGGTGGAAACATTAAAATTCTTAGGTGTTAGTGGTGATGAGAATTTAAATAGGAAAAAGTACTTTCTGCAACTCCCGAAACAAATTAGTTCAGGCATATTTGCACTAAGGATGATTGAAAATCTTGGGGAGAGACGACGAATCAGTAAGTTAATACATTTTGCCTATTTTTATTCAATAATGTCGTTGGAATAATGTTCTGGGGTAGCTGTTCTTTAAGACAGAAAGTTTTCATTAATCAAAAACCTGCTTTGAGAGTAACATGGGGTGCACACCCACGGTCTTCTGTAGACATCTGTTTAAAGAGTTGAGGATTCTGACTACTGCTTCGCAATATGTTTATTGCCTCATAATGTTTGTTGTAAATAATGCACTGTAATTCAGAAGGAACAATGATAAATCTAATTACAATACCAGGAGCAAAAATCACCTTCATTAGTCCACATTAAGACTGTCTTTAGTACAAGAAGGCGTACAAAATGCTACAACAAAAAGTTTTTATAACTTAGCCTGAATATAAAATACCTGACAGATAGCAAAGTAAAATTTGAAAGCAAACTACATAGGTTTCTCCTTGGCACATACTTCTGTTCTGTAGAAGAATTTCTATTACTGTAATGTGTAAGGGATAGTGTGTGTGAATCACTAACGTCTGCAGAAATTAAAAAAGAGAGGAAAAACCTTTACAAATGTTCAACATGTTGTGATGCATATATAAAATGACTCGTAACACATCATTAAGATTTTTCGTGCAATTAGTCCATGGAACATGAGACTAAATAACTAATGGCAATGCTACGGTCGCAGGTTCGAATCCTGCCTCGGGCATGGATGTATGTGATGTCCTTAGGTTAGTTAGGTTTAAGTAGTTCTAAGCCCTAGGGGACTGATGACCTTAGAAGTTAAGTCCCATAGTGCTCAGAGCCATTTGAACTAATGGCAAACCAGATTGCAGCAGCCTGACAAGTCGACACTTGTGCAACCTTGTCTATCGGAATAACATTGAATGAATTTCGAACACAGTAAGGTCCCGACAGTCTAAATTCTAGCACTGTATCGTCAAAGAACTTACGGAGATTCGAGTAAGGCTACCATTTGTCCGTCATCATAGTGACTACATCCTTAGTAAGATTTTTGAACCTGCACATTGTTTAAAAGGAGGAAGGGCATATCCGACAACAAATTGACTTCAGTGGCATGCAGAGCAACTTCAACGGGAGGTTGCAACAGCACGCGCTACACGCCGCGAACGACGAATGGGGGGGGGGGGGGGGGGGGGGCGTCAGCTTCAGGAAGCAGGGAAGAGATTATAACGTAATTTTTTTAAATGTTTTTAGTAAAACCCCCAAATACAGTAACATGAGACAGTTTCATTTTGTCGCCGTGCTACGACGAAAGTGATAATCAGAAACAGAGAGGTCTCAAAACAACAATTTTATAATTAGTAATAAAGAAAGAATATCTTTGACTTTTTGGGTAGTTAAATTGTTTCGTTGGATATCACCGAGATTAGATGTCTGTTATATTTACTGTTCTCTTAAATGATTAATAACCCGTTTGATGATAAATTGTGTGGGAAACTTACTCAAAATTACCTTCCATAAAAATTACTGAGGGAAAAAAAACAGGTAATGTTAAATGTGGCAGTCTTTAAAACGGAATACATTCTTCTCCTTTGATAATCTTGAGTGCCGTTTGGCTTCAGTTTATTCACTACCATTTCAAAAATTTAACCTGCGGAATTAAGAGACGAAGTCTGAATATCACGCTAGATGAGATTTTCACGCAAATAATCTGTGTAATTGTTTAATAATAACACGCTCGCACCTCTGATATTTAAAATGTTTCGTTTAGAGAAGGAATATACGCCACAAAAAGTCATAGGGCTTAGACAAGTTATGAACTTAACTAAACCAAACTCCCCCCGAATAGGCCATGAAAGCCCTACAGCACCGACCGGCCGCCGTGTCATCCTCATCCTCAAACCACAGGCTTCACTGAATGCGGATACGGAGGGGCATGGAGTCAGCACACTGCTCTCACGACCGTATGTTAGTTTACGAGACCGTGACTTGTAGTGAAGGCAGAGACTAATTATATTTTTTTCTTTAATGTGGTCTGCCCACTCTATCATAAATTTAAATCAAGGAATATTGGGCACTACTTATCCATTAGTGGTAGTAGGGCATATTACAAGATATTGGACGCACGCCTGTGTCTGTAAACGCTTCGTATACAGAGCGCCAGGGCGGATAAGGGCAGGAGAAGAAAGAAGCCCTTTTCCAGCTGCTACAAAATCAGTTCATTTGCGTACCTGATGATATTTACGTGATCGCTTGACGAAATATTGTGCCCATATGACACTGATATCTGGCCGCTCACCCCTGAACTATTTCGTCATGTAACGTAGCGCTTTGCCTCATACTTTTATATGACGACGTAATTCTGTTGCGGTTTTAATTTCTTCACTTTCACTGACAAATCAAAACAACTAATACATAAACTGTGCTGATAAATTAGTCGTAATGCGGACTTCCTTCTGTTTCGTTATACAGCAGATTGTCAAAATTAATTTATTATAAGTACGAGGAGATGTCTCAAAATAACCGGAATTATTTATTTGCATTTTAATGCACCCGCTCTTGAGACTAGTGTTGGCAGTACCGGAGAGGTCTGAGACTGAGTGACGTAATACTGTACGCGCCAGTCACCTAGCGGTACGCAGTAGGAGGGAAGTAGGGAAGTGTACGCGCCTGTTTACTCCACTCGACATGGATCTCAAGTCGCAACAGCGCGCGTCAATCGTATTTTGCGTTCCCCTTGACAAAACTCCAAAACAAATATTGGAAATGTTGCAGCAAGTCTAAAAAGAGCAAACCATGGGGAAAACACGTTTTTGGGTGGCATTAACGATTTATAGTGGGTAAAAATGGCCTTGCAGATGCTCTACGCCCGGGAAGGCCCTCAACTTCGAAAACTGAAACCAACGTCAACATAATCAATGTCATGTTGCGGGAAGACGGTTGTTTGTCGTTAACAAAGATTGTGGAGATTATGAATATATCCTACGCACAGTTGAAGAAATTGTACGAAATGTTCCAGAGTATAGAAAATTTGCAGCAAAGTGGGTGCCTCCTGTGATCAATGTCGACAGTAGAAGGAAAGACTTCAGTGAGATTTTTTTCACAAATTCACCACATGCGACGAATCGTGGTTTCATTATTACAACCGAGAGACAAAACGGGACTGTTCTGGATGGAAACTTCCCTCACTCAAAAAGTTCAACCGAGTGCAGGGAAAGTTATGCATCTTGTCTTCTTCGATAAACAAAGCATTGTGTTCGATCACGTGGTGGATGACCAAAGCATTGTCGCTGCAAATTAGTATTGTGACTTAGTAAAGGGGCTATTAACGAAGAAATTTGCAACAAAAAGACCAAATCCTGCTTAAATGGGCTGGATTCCTCATCAGGATAATGCACAGTCTCCTCGTGCCATCAACACTCAAGAAGCAATGAGCTGTTGTAGGCTACGAGGTAACACCACATCCACCCCATTCACCGGACCTAGGGCCCTGTGACTTTCAGCTACACTCCTGGAAATTGAAATAAGAACACCGTGAATTTATTGTCCCAGGAAGGGAAACTTTATTGACACATTCCTGAGGTCAGATACATCACATGATCACACTGACAGGACTACAGACACATAGACACAGGCAACAGAGCATGCACAATGTCGGCACTAGTACAGTGTATATCCACCTTTCGCAGCAATGCAGGCTGCTATTCTCCCATGGAGACGATCGTAGAGATGCTGGATGTAGTCCTGTGGAACGGCTTGCCATGCCATTTCCACCTGGCGCCTCAGTTGGACCAGCGTTCGTGCTGGACGTGCAGACCGCGTGAGACGACGCTTCATCTAGTCCCAAACATGCTCAATGGGGGACAGATCCGGAGATCTTGCTGGCCAGGGTAGTTGACTTACACCTTCTAGAGCACGTTGGGTGGCACGGGATACATGCGGACGTGCATTGTCCTGTTGGAACTATTACGTGTGCAACAACGAGGATGCAGTGGGAATGCATTTACATCGATTGGATGAACGTTATAGAAACAATCACTCGAAACCGACGTTTCACGTAAGTCACATGCAACGAAAATCTGCAACGCAACCATCTGTGTGTGGCGTGTTTGTAATTGTGTTTTATTTATATTTTAGGACAATTAATCTGCAAAAAACACACCAAATGTAGAAAGAAAGCGTGTAAACCGTCTGATGATGAATCGCAACGATTCGAAACCGATAACGGTTTCCTTTGAATAAAGGATCTCAAAGTAAATTTGTGGCTGGTTGCTGTCCTAACATGATCAACATTTGTTTTCAAAAACAGCCACGGTCTCCAACATGTCATCATATGACAAAATTGCATTAAGCTTACCTCGCCAGGTAATGAGAAATATACACGCTTTCAAGAAACATAAAATTAACCTAATGAAAACGTCTCTTAACATTAAATTCAACAAAGAGTGTATGTCACTTAAAATAGTCCCAAAATATGTCAAAGTCAAAATTAACTGCAAAACTAAAGCTGCCAGATTTGCTAAGCAAAAATGTGAAAGTATATGGTTAAAAACAGAGATTAAAATGCAATACAAGAAAAAAGAACACTTAAACAATGTCATGTACAACTTGCATCTGCAGCTAGGACACAGCCTCTCACCTTTACAATTCTCGCACATCCTACAGCACATAGACGATAAAGTAGACAAAGAACAAAAGATAATCCTATCCAAACACAAAAAGAAAATTGAAGCCTTATAATCTATGAACAATCCAGAGTTTGATAATAACAAACAGCTAAGCCAACACAAATTTTTTGATAGAGTCATTAATACAACTGGTATCCAATTTAGCAGCAGTGAACTCACTTTGTTAAATAAGGTTCTGAAACATAATATTGGAACAAATTTCAATAATCACAGTGTTATAAACCTCATAGCCTGCACAAAACTTGCTTGTGACACAGCAAAACTAGACACATGTGAGAAAAATGCAGTTGCATACAAGACAAATAAACTGATAATGAAACAACTTCAAACAAATAATACCCGCAAAAACACTGAACTTGAAGATTTGAAAAATATTAATAGCAAACTGTCTGAAAGTAAAGCACTCATAGTAAAAGCTGACAAAGGAAATTCTTTAATCATAATGCATGAAAGGGAATATGTAGAGAAAACCTTGCAATTTTTCCATAGCAACAATATTACTGAAATAAAGACGGATCCTACAGTAAAATTCTAAACTAAACTCCGAAAGCTACTACAAAACTGTAACATTTTACTGAACAAATATGAAATACGTAACTGCATAACAATGAATCCCTCGGCACCAAAACTGCGTGCACAGCCAAAGGTTCATAAAGAAAATTGTACCATTCACCCGATTGTTAACTCAAGAAACAGCCCTGCATACTCCCTAAGCCGTAAATTAAAAGACCTCATTACTAAATACTATACATTTGAAAATAACTACACCATACATAACACACATGAACTCATAAGCTTATTTAAAGACATCCACATCCCACCAACAGCTAAATTAGCATCACTAGACACAGTCAACCTGTACACAAACATCCCTGTAAAAGAGACTATTAACATTATTAGAAACAATCTGCTTAAATATAAGAAAATTAGTGTTGCAGAGATCTGTGAACTCATAGAAATACTTTCTCTTATTCTAGACCATAATTACTTTAGCTACAACAACAAACTGTACCAACAACATGATGGTTTGGCAATGGGAAGTAGCTTAGCTGGGATATTGGCTGACATTTACATCAACCATATAGAACAAAAATTCTTTTCTGCCAACCAGCACATCTCAAACAAAATAATATACTACAGAAGATATGTTGATGATACAATACTGCTTCTTGATGGTACAAGCAATGAAATAGATACATTAGCAGCAGATCTTAGCAAAATGCACAAAAATATTAAATTCACCGTTGAACATAAAACTAATAAAAGCATTAACTTTCTTGACCTGAAAATTTGCAATAGTAACAATAAACATCAATTCAGTATTTACAGAAAACCTACCACCACAGATGTCAGTATTAGCAACTCATCTTGCCAGCCCTGCCAACAAACAATGGCATATTTCAGAACAATGGTACACTGAATTAAAAAAGTAAAAATGAGTGACACAGACCAACAAAATGAAATCAATATAATTAAAACAGTTGCTCATAATAATGAATATAAACCCACAATAATAGAAAAACTCCACAACAAAATGCAGACAAAACCCACAGATCCACTTCATAGCAGTCACTTCAAGCCAAATCAGTGTGCCACTGAAGCCAAACCTAAATATGCTACTCTCCCATACATAGGCCCACTTTCATACCAAATAGCAAACTTATTTAAAAAGAAGAAAAATATCAGAATCAGCTTTTCCACAAAAAAAAAATTACAACAAAAAGTGATACATGATGTAAACACCTCCAAGAGTCCCTACTGTAAATCAGGAATATACAAACTCAAGTGTGATACATGCCCAAAATTCTACATTGGGCAGACAGGCAGAAGTTTTGAAATTAGATATAAAGAGCATATTGACACCCTAAGACTTGGTAACTTGAACAAATCAGCATTTGCAGCCCATATTGCTGAAGAAAACCATTCAGTGGGTAACATTGAGGACAACTTAAAGATTTTACATCTAACAGAAAAAGGGGCCACTATGAATATATTAGAAGAATTAGAAATACACACACACAAAAACAGCACCCCAGACTATATCCTTAACGAACAAACAGAGTTGGCTAACGCCCCTTTCCTGAAAAATTTCCAAAAATTACTTTCCAGCCTCCAAAGCAAATAATATTAATACACCTATCTGCAGATCAAGTAGAAAATTTATATGTTACTATAATTCTCATGCTGCCAAATGTAATAAAATAATGTACTATTTTACCTATACAGCTCTAAATATATATAAAAAACTTTATAATTAAATTAGCAATAACAGATTTATATATATATATATATATATATATATATATATATATATATATATATATTTAAAAAAATTCAATCTCTTTACACTAATGTAAAAGACATTACAGTTTTGTAAAAGAATCTATGATCCTTTCCAAACATAGGACATCATCGTCAAATGTTACGATATATCATAGCATCTGTGACACCCATATGTTTGTAAGCTCTTTGTATGTACCAAAACATGTGGTGCGTAGTTGGAATGAACTCAGTGACAAATCTAAAGTGTACAGTGAGAACTATTACGTGTGCAACAACGAGGATGCAGTGGGAACGCATTTACATCGATTGGATGAACGTTATAGAAACAATCACTCGAAACCGACGTTTCACGTAAGTCACATGCAACGAAAATCTGCAACGCAACCATCTGTGTGTGGCGTGTTTGTAATTGTGTTTTCTTTATATTTTAGGACAATTAATCTGTAAAAAACACACCAAATGTAGAAAGAAAGCGTGTAAACCGTCTGATGATGAATCGCAACGATTCGAAACCGGTAACGGTTTCCTTTGAATAAAGGAACTCAAAGTAAATTTGTGGCTGGTTGCTGTCCTAACACGATCAACATTTGTCTTCAAAAACAGCCACGGTCTCCAACATGTCATCGTATGACAAAATTGCAGAAAATAAGGAAGAAGTAAAGGTCTAAACTTTTGCATTTTGTGCACCCAGGACCTTACAATTTTCAGATCCGTGCTTCGTATCATTTCTGAATCAAATGCTTATTTAAACATCAGAAATGCGTGCGCAGCTAGTTTACTGTATCTGTAGCCTGCAGATACGTGTGAATCGCCAGAGGTAGGTGTCGCGTGATAGGAGCTCATACTAATTACTGAGAAGAAGGTTTGTAGCTCCTGGTAAAAAGCAATACACGAAAGAGTATTACGCAGTGTTCTGTCGAGAACAGGTGTATTACAGGACGGTATCTCTGTGCAACAATTATACTTTCCTTTCTGTAGGTTGGTGTGACCTTTGTTCCCATCCCACGGAGGCTGGCGTTTCAGTAAACACTTGGGTTAGCCTGAACATTGTCATTTCTATCATTTTTTTTTTTCGTTTTAGCGAAATCTTCGTGTCTAATGCGAGGTGAGCCCCATAGCTGTTCGACAGTACTTCAGATTCTGGTATCATCATCTGTTTGGGACATTTCTTGAGGGCTTATATGAGTATTTTGTAGCCTTCGGCAGTAACTAAAATAACCTAGCCTTGATTGTCACGCTTTACACTCGACTCAAAACCTTACATCTAGAGTAATGTCTTGGAATAATGTTACTGACTGTGATATTCAACGTAACACCACTAGCAAGTCTGGTTGTTATTATTTTGTGACAATCGTTGGAACGAACGAAGTATGTCCTCAGAACTAGGTCGGCTGGCCTAGTCTGTTACGACGTGTGTAGTGATTTGCTGGTGCTACTATCCCCTGCTGTGAACTGCTGCTGCGACAATCTAATATGCATACTGAATAAATTTTCCAAGCGTACATTCGCTGAGTGCATGTGGCTCTCCGTCTCATTGCTTGCCATTTCTCTAAACGGCACCACCATTCGCTCTGCTTTCATCCACCATCCCGTCCCTATCTGCATCTGATTTGACCAGACAGAGAATTTAGATGGCTTTATGACAACAGAAGTGTTTCGCAGTAGCTCAGGTTCGCAGTTAGTTTCCAATTTACTAGCAGCACCGAAATGTATACAGGACTCACCCATTAAACCACTTCTCTCACGCATAACATCTAGCCCTGTCACTAACACTACACTAACAGTCAAACGAAAAGGCATGCTGGAGACCAGTCGTGTTGGAGACCAGTCTACTGAACAGAGGAAACAGAATCTGCGGGAACATGCGGGTTACTGCGCTGCATTATGGCTGCTTTCAAGCTACCCACGAATTTCAGGCAACATATTGCGAGTTCCGAAACGACATCGCAGTGTGGTTCTAGTTAAATCCAAGGGGCAAATATCGCGAAATTGTACTAAACGAGGAAACTTAAGTAGAAACACTGACAGATAAAACCGAAAATTCAACAAAGCAGGATTTAGGTCAGAACGTGTGTTGTTAACCACAAGTTATGCAGAATTGTTTTAGAGAAAGAAGCAATAAATGTACAGGACGTCCTGATTGTAAATCCGGTCTACAAAATGTTATCATACTCTACTTTTTTGTTACGACAATAAGTGTACAGGATTATAATAATATACAGTAATAATCAAAATAATTTTGTACTAGGGGAAACAATTTTTTGCAACAATATTCCATGCAATCATTTTTAAAATACATAAATGGAGTTTAGAAGCATCGATTAAGGTCGAAATATGTACACAGGACGCTCATAGACTATCGGAATATCACTACCGCCAGACACATTAGGAATAAATGAATATTCGAAACAAGATACTAATATCGAAATTGGTGAAATGCTCGAATACTATATGCAATAGTAAACTTCCAAAATTTTTTAAAATGAACAATATGTCTTTATATTCAGCACATTTGTATACAGTCAAAAACGGATAACGAAGTGAAGTCATGGCCAGCACATTGTCACTGCATAAAGGAAATTCAGATAGTTCAAAAAATGGTTCAAATGGCTCTGAGCACTATGGGACTCAACATCTCTGGTCATCAGTCCCCTAGAACTTAGAACTACTTAAACCTAACTAACCTAAGGACATCATACACATCCATGCCCTAGGCAGGATTCGAACCTGCGACCGTAGCAGTCGCGCGGTTCCGGACTGAGCGCCTGAACCGCTAGACCACCGCGGCCGGCAAATTCAGATGCACAATTTAAATACACACGTCAAAAATGTTTTGCATCACCTCGGTTCCGAGAGTTCCGGAACTTGCACAGAAAATTGGAACAGAGATCAACATAAACACAATTTCCGCCCTTTTTATTGCTCATGAAAACCACACATTGCATGTTGTACTACCATACAGCGAAACCTTCGGAGGTGGTCGTCCAGATTCCTGTACACATCAGTACCTCTAATACCCAGTAGCACATCCTCTTGCATTGATGCATGCCTGTATTCGTCATGACATACTATCTACAAGTTCATCAAGGCACTGTTTGTACAGTTTGTACCAATCGTCAACGGCGATTCTGCATAGATCCCTCAGAGTGGTTGGTTGGTCACGTCGTCCATAAACAGCCATTTCAATCTATCCCAGGCATGTTCGATGGGGTTCGAGTCTGGAGAATATGCAGGCTACTCCAGTCGAGCGATGTCGTTATCTTGAAGGAAGTCATTCACATGATGTGCACGATGTGGGCGAGAATTGTCGTCCATGAAGGCGAATGCTTCGCCAACATGCTACTGATATGGTTGCACTAACGGTCGGAGGATGGCATTCACGTATCGTAGAGCCGCTACAGCGCCTTCTATGACCACCAGCGGCGTACGTCGGCCCCACATAATGCCACCCCAAAACAGCAGCGAACCTTCATCTTTCTGCTCTCGCTGGACAGGTGTCTAAGGCGTTTAGCCTGACCGGGTAACCTCCAAATTCGTCTCCAACCATTATCTGGTTGAAGGCATACGCGACAGTCATCGGTGAAGAGAACATGATGGCACTCCTGAGCGGTCCATTCGGCATGTTGTTGTGCCCATCTTTACCGCACTGCATGGTGTAGTGGTTGCAAAGATGAACCTCGCCAACGATGTCGGGAGTGAAGTAGCGCATCGTGCAGCCTGTTGCACACAGTTTGAGTCGTAACACGACGTCCTGTGGCTGCACGAAAAGCATTACTCAACATGGTGACGTTGCTGTCAGGGTTCCTCCAAGTCAAAATCCGTAGGTTGCGGTCATGCACTGCAGTAGTAGCCCTTGGGCGGCCTGAGCGAGGCATGTCATCGACAGTTCCCGTCTCTCTGTATCTCCACCATGTCCGAACCACATCGCTTTGGTTCGCTCCGAGACTCCTGGACACTTCCTGGCACAAAGTGACAATGCAGACACGATCGAACCGTGGTATTGACTGTCTAGACATGGTTGAACTATAGACAACGAGCCGTGTATCTCTTTCCTGGTGGAGTGACTGGAACTGATCGGCTGTCGGACCCCCTCCATCTCATAGGCGCTGCTAACGAATGGTTGTTTGCATCTTTGGGCGGGATTAGTGACGTTTCTGAACAGTCAAAGGGAGTGTATCTGTCATACAATATCCACAGTCAACGTCTATCTTCAGGAGTTCTAGGAACCAGGGTGAAGCAAAACTTTTTTTAGTGTGTGTATATTTATTGATCAGTTTAACAACTTGCAGCTTTTACACAAGATAACACAAGCATGATATTCAGTGCCTAATTTCTCAAAATGTAGAAACTTAATTTCTAACACAATAAAGAACTAAAAAGAAAACATGTCCCTATGAATTTCAACAAATTTGTAATAACAGAGGTAAACAAATATTATACGAAAAATACGAGGGCTATCCACAAAGTACATTACGTTTTGGAATTAAAAATAAATAAAGTATTGGAATTTTTTTTTATTATATACAGATAAAAGCCACACTTCAATACTACTTTTCTACATAGTTGCCATTTAAATTAAGGCACTTATCGTAGCGATGGACGAGCTTGGAAATTCCTTCGTCGTAAAATTCGGCCGCCTGCGCCTTCAACCACGTGGTCACCTCTCCTTGAAGCTGTGCGCCGTCATCAAAACGCTGCATAGGCAACCACTTCTTCATTGCTGGGAATAAGTGGAAGTCGCTCGGTGCCAGGTCGGGACTGTACGGCGGATGAGGAAACAACTGCCACTTAAAAGATCCGAGAACTTCACGAGTGGCATTTGCCGTGTGGGTCCGGGCGTTGTCGTGAATCAGCAAGATCTTTGAGCCCAAATTTCCCCTGCGCTTGTTTTGTATTGTTCTTCTGAGGTTGTGCAGAGTTTGGCAATACCTTTGAGAGTTTATGTAGTGCCTCTTTCCAGGAAATCCACAAAAATCGTATTTCTACTGGGTTACTGATTAACCACGTGGTTGAAGGCGCAGGCGGCCGAATTCTACGACGAAGGAATTTCCAAGCTCGTCCATCGCTACGATAAGTGGCTTAATTTAAATGGCAACTATGTAGAAAAGTAGTATTGAAGTGCAGCTTTCATCTGTATATAATAAAAAAAATTCCGATACTTTATTTATTTTTAATTCCAAAACGTAATGTACTTTGTGGGTAGCCCTCGTAGTAACACAACGTTAAAGGAGAACAAAAGGAGTCATGTTAATCAATTTTAGCCTAAAAGACAATCTCCAAAAGCTGAATCCCTAACTAACACTAAACAAGCAGAGTGAAAACCAGTAACAGAATCAGTGGGATAGAGATATCATCTGGTTGGCACAAAAAGTGAGAAAAACAAAACAGAGACTGCCGTCAAAAAGGAAAGATTAAAATATGACTGAACACAACCACAGTAAAATAATATTTTCCGTTTTTAACACAATAGGTTCTACAGCTTCCTCACCTAAGCTGGTACTTAATTTGGCCAGCACTGATAGACTCGTCTGCCTCTTTTCCCGTCGTTACTGGAAACACACTGCAGCTAACACCACTACATTCCTGTCCGTGGTGCATTCCCTGGATCTACGAAGGCTAGCACTGTCCACTGCTGTCCATCAGAACAACGTCCTGTGTTGAAGCAAGCCACCATCTGCCCAGACCGCCTCAGTGCAGTATTCCACGACTTCCTGCTTTGCTATGTTCAGCCGGCTGCAGTGGAAGTTGATAGCTGTGTAGCCTTCTGGCCGACTAGCTTCCAGCTGCTTCCACTCAACGAAGGCTTCACTCTGATGTCAGCGGCCACCCTTTCCTACATACGGGATGTTCATTTTAACTGAAGACAATGAAAGATCTAGAAAACTACACATCGGATCAAAAACGATTATAATTCCGATTTGTTTGTCTCGAAGGGGGACATCCAGTGATACCATACTCGACACCCCACCCCAGCCGGTGCATGGGGGCCGGGGAGGGGGAGGGGGGCAACTTCGAAACCATCAATCGGAAATTCCATTTTTTATTGCTGATTACGATTCTACGGCAAAATATTCATCCGTTTTGTTTGAAGCATTTTCGTCGTTTCACCACAGATGGCGTTGTAATTGGAGGAATAGAAATGGGAACACAATCTCAATTTACGACATTTTACTTAATGGCCCTTGAATATTCATCATCACGTGGGACCCCAACTTCTTCTTGCGAGGGTAGGACAGGCCATTATTTCATAGCTTTTGATTGGAAACCCATTCACAACACTGTATTTCTCCAAAATATTGAGCAGGGGACTACTCGAAGCGCCACTGCGGTCGTCGCTCGAGGTGAACGCTACTCTACTATTTCTTGTTCGAACGCAGTACCACCAATTTAGATACACTTTGTGATCCGCTACTCAAATGACCGTACACGGGACAGAGCATATCTGAGGGAATATGTCTTCACGATGTGTTGGTAAATGCAGGTACAATTTATCTTTTAAATATCCACACAGAAAGGAATTCAGCTAAGTCAATTCCGGCGACCCAGCAGCCAATCAATAGAGTCACCTCTGCCGATCCACTGACCAGTGTAAACACGGTCTAATACCTCCTGTGCTTCTATTGCGTAATGCACTGGGCTGACTAACCTCCAGGGCAACATCCTGCAGTAGTACCGGTAGCTCCTGTTCCAAAAACATTCGATATTTGCATTCATTCAAGGTACCGTCGATAAAATATGGACGAACGTATTTGTTCCCCGTGATTCCACACCGTGCGTCAACCCACCATGGACGCTGATGGTCAACTTGCCGTAACCAGTGGGAGTGTCTACACTCCAGTAACGCATGTTATGTGAGTTAGCGCTCCTATGGTTTGTGAATGTAAACAAATCGAAAACAGAACTTCGGCTAAGAATGTGGGGAACGTTTGCAATTGTTGTCACAAAACACTAACCAGTTATTGAAATCGGCGCCATGACGTTCTTGATGCTGAAACAAGTGGTATTCTTGGTACTTACGACGCTGCACTGATGTGCCAATACTACCTATGGACATATCAGATTTTCGGTGTAACTACCAGGCGCTTATCCATGAGCTGATGATGATGTTTGGTCTGTGGGGCACTCAACTGCGCGGTCATCAGCGCCCATACAAAGTCCCAATTTTCACACAGTCCAATTTTTTTAACATTACAATCAAGCCAGTGTCAGGAATGATGATGATGACGATGATGATGATGAAATGATGGGAACAACACAAACACCCAGTCCCAGGCAGAGAAAATCCCCAACATCACCAGGCATCGAACCTGGCACGTATGATCCTACTAGATATACACGATTAATAATGCTGATGATTGTATAGTACGCCATCTTTCTCAAGCGAGCCTGGCAACTGATTTTGTGGTCAGCCAGAAAGAGACGGAGTACATATTGACCTTACTTTCCAGTCTACACGGCCAAATTTTGGTCCAGCCCACTGAAAGAAATGTTGCTTTTCTCTTTCTAATTAGAGGGATCAGCCTATGATCATAAATGAAGGTATAAAGTTGTAGTTAAAACATATATTGAGTAAAGTATCTCACTTAAGACACTTTAAAAGTTACTATATTCATTTGACAGTAAATCTTTCTATGTTAAACAGTACTTTTATCGGTTCACAGGCGACCTCTGTGGTACGTTCCTACTAGATTGTCTTTCGTCCTGACTACTAATACTGAAATAAATGTTCAAAATAAATGCTCGCCACAAAAGTGGAAATAATAGTCACTATTTGCCACGCGGATCTGTAATTATCACGGACGGTACAATAACAGTTACTTTAGCGAATTCTAAGCGACCCAGGACGGTGTGCAGTCCTCGCGAGTTCACTATCCGTCATACTCATTTTATCACAGTTGGTCTCTGACTTCATCCGAGGAACAGCGCGATCCGACGTTTAACAGACGTGTATCTTACAGCGGCTGAGTGCGAAGTGAACCTTTTTCCTGCCTCTCGGGCTGTATTTATATATGTGCCGCAGCGGACGGCCGAGGGAATATCTGTTATCTACTGCCTTAACACACGGCAGCAGCCTCAGAACGACCACTTTCTCGGACACATACTCTTTAAATAAGATAGTTATGAATTAATTTAAAATCTTCTGAATTTGTACATGTATTTAGGTAAGTTGTTTAAAAGCACAGAAAAAGTTTCAGCCCGCTTGAATAAAAACTTTGCCTTCCAGAATTTTTATCGTGGTACTAATGGTAGATCATTACCTCTGACCTATACCTTTAGTAGAACTTGTATTGGATGTTATCAGTCTTACAGTTATAAATTTGGTATAGCTCTATTATTTAGTGGGATTTACGATGTGCTGAAACGAAAACTTTCTATCACTAAAATTGCACATACTTAATCTACTACAAATGGGTACATTTTAGTTGCAAATTTGGTTTTCATTAAATTACTCAAAAACTATAAGAGGTAGCTCAAAGTGGTCTTTTAGTTATTATTGTATCTAGGGTGAACTGAAAAAAAAAAAAATTTGTACGTTCCTAAGTCCAATTTTTAGCGCCTTCCATTTTTCTTAAAAACGTGGATTCCGGTTTTAATTTTCATTCTTTTACTTTGAAACTTGCAGCAGTTATTTATGAACTCCATAGGCACATTTTGACCAAATTCTGGCGTTCTAGATTTATTATTTAGCGCCACTTACTTTTTTCCTTAAAACTGCATTTCTACGGAAATTATTAGTTTAATTGCAATAATGTATATGTTGACAAAGTTTTAAACGGAAATTTTGACTTTTAAACTTATACCTAATTATGGTGCAATACTTGTGCGCTATGCGCAAACGCGTCAAAGTGACATGGCGCTACTAGCCGTGAACTGGGTTGAGTCCCGGCACAATCCCTCGCCTCTGTACCTCACACACGATACAGCGCTTGTTTCGCTTCACTGGGACTCCGTGATCCAGAGGCAGTTACGTTAGCCACTAGACCACGAGCAGTGGATTATCTTTGGGTTGTGGTTCACTATCGTCAGTTTAGTTATTTCATTAGCTGCTCCTACAGAATGTTTGCTTGGTTTCCTTTTACTTCTCTGTACGCTGCCATCAAACATAAACCCATTCACAACCTTGCTAAAGAAAGAACGAGAGCTAATTTTCTCTGGAAAACAAGGGAACAGCAGCCTCAACATTTCTCCTACATTCTCCGTGAACCAGGGTCATTCCAGTTTTTTCTGCTGGGCTTGAAACATTCATCGCCAACTTGCACGTCTGCTCTCCAAATGGTATCTAGGTGTGCAGGCAATAAACACTGCGCCAGTATTGTAATGTTTAGAGCCGCTATCTGTTCTACGTCTGCACGATGCGTGTGCTTCGATCGCAGTGTACTACCCGTTGCGATACGTCTTAGTTCGCTACACAGCCATGGTGGCGCGTCGAGTAATCCCTGATCGATATGTTGGAGGAATAAAACATTGTGAATGGGATTATAAGTTATGAAATACTGGCCTCTCCTACCCTCGCACCATGGAAGTGGTGTCCAACGTGCCATTCATACTCAAGGCTCATTGAGTAGCATGTCGTAAGTTACGATTGTGTACCCATCTGTATTCCTCACGTTACAGCGCCATCTGTGGTAAAACGAAGAAAATGCTTCAGACGAGACGTGTGTAGATTTTGCTGTAGAATCTTAATTTGCAATAAAAAACGTGGGTTCCCAATGCCAATGAAGAATTTGTCCACAACGTCACCCACACACTGGCTGGTGTGGTGGTTTGAGTGTGGTGGTATTGTTGGATGTCCCCCTCCCCATCGTTGACGCAAGAAATTTGTATGAGATGCGTAGTTTTGGAGATATTTCAATGTCTCCTTTTAAAATGAACACGCTGTATATGGAGCCGCTGCCAATGACAACTCCCTCAGCAGGTCATCTCGGGACATTAACCAGCTCGGCCAGCACACCATGCATAGCCTGGCGCTAAACTTGAAGACTCTCCCACAACTATCCTCAGCGCCCGATGCTGGTTTCAAGATGATGTTGCTTCGCGATAAAAAGGTGACACCCTACTGCGGTTGCATTCGATGAATGATTCCCGCCGGTTTGACACCTTGGCAGACAAAAAGCAAATCACTGCCCTCATTTCCCCCTTGTTGCAGATCGACAGTGGAGCTGTTGTATATCACGGTCTGCTACAATACAACGATTAACGCGGGAATAAGAGAGAAATGTTGTGTAGAATTGTTGCAGACGACGCACTTCAGCCCTGGGTACTAGCAGTGTTACCAAGCCCTTCGGCGAGAAATGCAAAAGTCCATTTCTTTTTGAGTTCCCCTCGTAAAACAGACTGGAAAATAGAAGTCGTAACAGCAACAGCAGTCAAAATCACCCTTAGTAAATACAAAAAAAACAAAACAAAAAAAAACACGTTAGACGTAATACTTTCCGTTTGTACTTGTAGGACCACTGGACGTATATATTCACGAACTTTCTGACAGAATTTTGCAGAAACCTAACGATTGTACCGTCTAAGCGAGTGAAGGGGTTAGTGATAAACATGCAAAAAAGCTGGCATGTTTAATAGCAAAGGGAGTAAGCCTGAAAATATGTGAAGAAAAGTTGGGATTAATTTTACTGAAAGTGACAAACTATAGTAAATGAAGGAATAAATTTCAATATAATTCCAAAATTAGGCAATAACCATCAAAAATTTAATCACAAATACAAAAATCGGGTTACAAATGGAACAATTGCCAATTTGCAAGCAAAATAAAATCACAGCCAGAAATGTCGTGGACATAATCAGGAAAAAATTGACAAAACTTTATAATATAGCTAAAATGATAATTAGAAGAAAATGCCTAAAGACATTAATAAGAAGTTAGAAAGAGAAGATTAAAAGGGAATTAAAGCCGAAAAAGGAAACAGTTTTGTAATTATCAGAGAGCAGACTGACTCCTATTTATGTGAGCTATGTGTTAGCTGTACTTTCTGTACCCTGTCTGCTAGGTTTAACTGGAACATATCATTAGCTTCCAGATTTTCAGTACAATATTATGATCAGCAGTATCAAAATCCTTAGAAAGATCTAAAAATATGCCTATTACGCACCCATCTTTCTCAAGAGCATTAGGTACCACTTTTGTGAATTCTACCATGCCTGACTCTGTATTTCAACCGCTTTGGAAACCAAACTGTGATTCACTTAAAGGGTATTAATTATTGAAATAATTCATTAATATACCTGTCATTAGTCTGTCTTTCATAACTGATTCTATTATTTGTGAAAATAGTGACAACAGGAAAGTGCACCAGTAATTTCTTTATCTTTTGCATTACTTTCTTGGGCAGAGATCCAAGCCTTGCATGTTTTAAATGCTCTGGAAATGTTCCAGATGTGAATGATACATTTAACGGAGCCTGTGTACTCTGTATGTATTGTTACAGTATATACAATCTAAGCCTACTGATAGTTAAATTTTTAGTTTTTATATGGTTTTTCTAACTTCATGCTCCGTGATTGGTAGTAACATCATTTTACTTAGTGCGTAATTATTTACAGGTGATAATTTGGGTACTGGGAATTTCTGTTATTTCTCTTCATATCTGTAAAATGCTCATTCTCATAGTTCTCTAGGCGGTGTGAATCATTTATTAATTTAATCTGCCTCCCTTATCATCATGTTCTCCATCGATTTTTGCCTGTTCCGTATGTTTAAAAGATAAGATACAGATTTTCGAAAATATTTATTCAGAGCTCTAAAACTTCTGTAGTTCTGTAATGCGTCCTATCAGTATAAAGGCTAATAGAAAAGTGAGAGAGATCCAAACAGGAATGCTCTTCACTTAGTTTCTAAAACAAAAATGTAATACAATTGATCGCATTGGTCCACAGGCGGACTGCCATTATATCTTTGAAATATTATATTTGAAATAATAATTACTTTTCACAGTAGTAATGTACGTAATTTATTTAGATTTGGAAGCATTTACAGTAAATAAACAGTCAAGTGCACATTTTTGTGATTTTAGTCGTTTTTACGACGTTAAATTTACATGAAATTTCATGGCTCTGTCCACGCAATGCTTCAAGAAGTTAAATTAGCCAAATCACTTATAGGCTGAAAAACTAACGAGCCAGAATATGGATCTGTCCACGGGCCCGATGATAGTGCTGAAGGTCCTTAGTTCACAGCTTTGGTGAGGCGGGACGCACAGAGCGTCTGATCATAAATTACTGCAATGACTACGTACAGGGTAGTAGCAGATTCTGGAAAGATCATGGGAGCAAGCCAACATGTTCGCTTTATCACCAGTTTATGGACAGGAACAGTGCACGTCGTAGGACAATATACTTAATTGGACAAATTAACAGGTTCTATTTATTAACAATTTCTGCACGACAAATTATTCGTGCTGGTACGGAGGTTACCATTTGCAGAAAGACAACAAATATGTTATGTGCACGACGAAGCGCAGTACCATTTGTTGAGACCCGTAGTTTTAATCAATGATGAATTGGTCGAGGTCGTCCCATTGTAGGGTTTTGCTTTCACCTGACATAGATGCCGTACATTTCACACTAGTGGAGAATCTGAAGGCATTTGTGCTTTCCACGCTCATCGATAACGGTCAGAAATTGCAAGAGAATGTCTCCCACACATGTGACCAAATCCGAAGAGTTTGAGATGAAGGGCGAAAGGTTGTCAAAGAACGCGCCGTAATCACATTGAGAAGAGCTACAGCTTCAAGAGATAGATGTTTATCATTCATCAAAGGATACAATGACTAAAATTTTCAAAAATGGTTTCCAGACGTATTTACATACTTTTTGCTGTTTTTAACCAATGCTATCTTCTTTTAAAATATAGGATTATTTCTTTAAACACCTTATATTACACAAAAGAGCAGTGACTACAAAAATTACAAATAATTGTGAAGATGAACCCAGTTAGACTACGTCCAATATGTTTTGTTTATGCCACGAAGAATGGCTTTATGTGGGATTAATAGAAAGAACGTGCGTATAAATGGTAATGCCTGTTATCCGCTTCGACGGTACTCGTGTGTAGATAAGATAGAGCAAAATATGAAGGAAATAGTGTCCCAAGAACATAGACTAAAAACTAGAACAGTGTAGCACCTCCACTGTTTTCCAAATTGGGAACGCCATTACCGTCCATACACAACCTAACACCGGCTCCGACTGTTTGGTCATCTACACGTATGCCGCACTCTCGTCTATCCAAACAAATAATATACATATGGTTAGATTTAAAAACAGCCGACCCGTTGCAAAGGATAAAGTAATCTTTACCTAGGTTTCGATAAGTTTAAACCTATCTTCTTCAGAAGTCGGCCTGAGGAAATGAACATCGTGATTTATATGAAAGGTATACACATAAGTCAAGTTTTTTTTTTTATTTTTTTTTTTACTTTACTGTTATTTTAAAACCTGTACAACAGGCAGGCTGTCAGCAGCACACTACGCTGCTCTTCAGCCATAGAAGACACAAGCAGCAAAAACAGTGAGAAGACACATAAGTCACAGAGCGGTGGGCAATAAAACAGGAGACACATAGAGACAATCACGGAGCCGTTCACACTCGTCGATAATCCACACTGCTAGCTGATGAGACGACGCACAACCACTGAAGATGATGAGGGCACTGGTGAACGATGGAGGGGACGGTGAACACTAAACACTAAACACTAAACACACAAAACACTGATGGCGGCGACCTCCGGCGCGCGAATGTCCACGTAACGTGTGCGAGTCCGGGGACTTGCCAAGAGGGGTAGAAGGGGGAGGTGGGGGAGAGGGGAGAAAAAGGATGCCAATGGCTGAGGAGTCGGGGGCAGGAGGAGAGGAACAGGGGAGGGGAGGCCCGGGGGAGGAGGGGGGGAGAAAAGGAGGAGGGAGGGAAAAGGGAGAGGAGGGAGGGAGGTTGCACGGAGGAATAAGTACAGGAGGAGGGCGGGAGGATCAAAGTTGGTAGGAGGGGTAGATGGAAGGGAGGAGGGCATCATCAGGGAGGGGGAGCTGGCGGAAGCCACCTTGGGAGAGGGTAAGGAGGGTGGAGAGGTGGAGACCGGGTGGGACGTGCGAATACAGGCGCGGCAGCGGGCGGGGGTGGGAGAGGATTGGGGAGACGAGCGGGTGAGGAGGATCGAGTTTGCGGGAGGTGTACAGGATCCGTATCCTTTCAAGGAAAAGGAGGAGGTGGGGGAAGGGGATGAGATCGTAGAGGATCCGCGTGGGGGAGGGGAGACGGATGCGATAGGCGAGGCGGAGAGCATGGCGTTCAAGGATTTGGAGGGATTTATAAAAGGTAGGGGGAGCGGAGATCCATGCTGGATGGGCATAACAAAGGATAAGGCGGATGAGGGATTTATAGGTGTGGAGGATGGTGGAGGGGTCCGGACCCCACGTACGGCCGGAAAGGAGCTTGAGGAGACGGAGGCAGGAACGTGCCTTGGCTTGGATTGTCTGGAGATGGGGAGTCCAGGAGAGGCGACGATCGAGGGTGACGCCAAGGTACTTAAGGGTGGGAGTGAGGGCGATGGGACGGCCATGGACGGTGAGATAGAAATCAAGGAGGCGGAAGGAAGGGGTGGTTTTGCCTACAATGATCGCCTGGGTTTTGGAAGGATTGACCTTGAGCAACCACTGGTTGCACCAAGCGGTGAACTGGTCAAGATGGGATTGGAGAAGGCGTTGGGAGCGCTGTAGGGTGGGGGCAAGGGCAAGGAAGGCGGTGTCATCGGCAAACTGGAGAAGGTGGATGGGGGGGTGACGGTGGCGGCATGTCCGCCGTGTACAACAGGTACAGAAGGGGGGAGAGGACGGAGCCTTGGGGCACACCGGCGGAGGGGAAAAAGGTGTAGGAATCGGTGTTATGGATGGTGACACATAAGTCAAGATTAGAGTTTAACATATATTAAGAGAAACTTGTGTTACAGAATATGAGAAGAATTTCTTGTACTTACACTATTATATTAACATGGAGTAATACGTCGTTGCCATTTTTACAAACGTCTCCATAGCTCCATTAGTCGAAATCAGATATTGCCCTAAGAGTAGGGTTTGTCAGATAAATAAAATTCAGTACATGGAAGCTGGAGAGCGCATAAGCAACTGAGCAAAATCGGTCTGCATGGTAGCACTACGACCAGGGCAGGTGGCGCTCAGGTCGCGTACTAAGTGCCCATTGGGGTACTGAAGCTACATGTAAAATATAAATGTTAATTGCGTCCTTAGATACAGTGACAGTAAATAAGAGGAAAGCATTTAACATTACCATTATGACAATGTGGGAGCCTTAGAAACAATATCGTAGGAACATATTTCAAAAAAGTAGGTGGCCCATACGCCATGAGTTACATGCAGTGGCATATACAGCCAAAATAAAATTATATTACCATATTAGTGAAGCACATAAAACGTATATAAGTCAAAACTTTAAAATAAACAGTAATGGCGTCTTAAGACATAAATTATGAAAGCTGGTCCACAATCTAGTTAATATATATATATATCTAGTTAATATATATATTTAATATATATCTAGTTAATGTATATTCACTGGGATCCGAGGTTTTGGGATAAGCGAGAATTACATGAGGGCCAGTGTAGTGGCAGCCATACATCATAAGTAAATCACATTGCATAAAAGGTAGTGAGCTTAGAGATACAAAAATGCATTATAGTTTCCTGAGGAAATAGACAACTGAGGTTATCAACATTAATGTTATGAAGTAAATAGTACGGGTTTAAAGCCTTCAAAAAATTGTCTACAGGCAAGGTTCAACTGATCATTGAGTATATTTATGTATATATATGTATATATGTATATATATGTATATATATATGTATATATATGTATATATATGTATATACACTCCTGGAAATGGAAAAAAGAACACATTGACACTGGTGTGTCAGACCCACCATACTTGCTCCGGACACTGCGAGAGGGCTGTACAAGCAATGATCACACGCACGGCACAGCGGACACACCAGGAACCGCGGTGTTGGCCGTCGAATGGCGCTAGCTGCGCAGCATTTGTGCACCGCCGCCGTCAGTGTCAGCCAGTTTGCCGTGGCATACGGAGCTCCATCGCAGTCTTTAACACTGGTAGCATGCCGCGACAGCGTCGACGTGAACCGTATGTGCAGTTGTCGGACGTTGAGCGAGGGCGTATAGTGGGCATGCGGGAGGCCGGGTGGACGTACCGCCGAATTGCTCAACACGTGGGGCGTGAGGTCTCCACAGTACATCGATGTTGTCGCCAGTGGTCAGCGGAAGGTGCACGTGCCCGTCGACCTGGGACCGGACCGCAGCGACGCACGGATGCACGCCAAGACCGTAGGATCCTAGGCAGTGCCGTAGGTGACCACACCGCCACTTCCCAGCAAATTAGGGACACTGTTGCTCCTGGGGTATCGGCGAGGACCATTCGCAACTGTCTCCATGAAGCTGGGCTACGGTCCCGCACGCCGTTAGGCCGTCTTCCGCTCACGCCCCAACATCGTGCAGCCCGCCTCCAGTGGTGTCGCGACAGGCGTGAATGGAGGGACGAATGGAGACGTGTCGTCTTCAGCGATGAGAGTCGCTTCTGCCTGGGTGCCAATGATGGTCGTATGCGTGTTTGGCGCCGTGCAGGTGAGCGCCACAATCAGGACTGCATACGACCGAGGCACACAGGGCCAACACCCGGCATCATGGTGTGGGGAGCGATCTCCTACACTGGCCGAACACCACTGGTGATCGTCGAGGGGACACTGAATAGTGCACGGTACATCCAAACCGTCATCGAGCCCATCGTTCTACCATTCCTAGACCGGCAAGGGAACTTGCTGTTCCAACAGGACAATGCACGTCCGCATGTATCCCGTGCCACCCAACGTGCTCTAGAAGGTGTAAGTCAACTACCCTGGCCAGCAAGATCTCCGGATCTGTCCCCCATTGAGCATGTTTGCGACTGGATGAAGCGTCGTCTCACGCGGTCTGCACGTCCAGCACGAACGCTGGTCCAACTGAGGCGCCAGGTGGAAATGGCATGGCAAGCCGTTCCACAGGACTACATCCAGCATCTCTACGATCGTCTCCATGGGAGAATAGCAGCCTGCATTGCTGCGAAAGGTGGATATACACTGTACTAGTGCCGACATTGTGCATGCTCTGTTGCCTGTGTCTATGTGCCTGTGGTTCTGTCAGTGTGATAATGTGATGTATCTGACCCCAGGAATGTGTCGATAAAGTTTCCCTTCCTGGGACAATGAATTCACGGTGTTCTTATTTCAATTTCCAGGAGTGTATATATATACATATATATATATATTTTCTATAAAAA
Source organism: Schistocerca piceifrons (assembly GCF_021461385.2). Classification (NCBI taxonomy): domain Eukaryota; kingdom Metazoa; phylum Arthropoda; class Insecta; order Orthoptera; family Acrididae; genus Schistocerca; species Schistocerca piceifrons. The sequence goes on from NC_060143.1 coordinate 45,050,081, forward strand.
TAGTAAGGAATTAATTAACAATATTCAATCTGTAAAATGTACACCTGACACTAGACTGGTGTCCTTCGACATCGTCAGCCTCTATACAAACGTCCCGGTTGATGAAACCATAGACCTTGTAAAAGAAAATCTTTTTAAGCATAAAAAACTAATTGAAACTCAGATTGCTGAACTTATTGGTTTGCTTAAGGTCATATTAAAATACAATTATTTCACATTTAATGGGAAAATGTATATACAGCCAGATGGTCTAGCAATGGGCAGCCCCCTCGCCGGTATTCTAGCAGAGGTTTTCATTAACGCCCTGGAAACAGCATTTTTCAATTTTAGTTCAGAATTACACCAAAAAATCCGCTATTATGCACGTTATGTGGACGACATATCATTGCTTTTGATGGCACTGACCATGAGTTAGAGCAGCTTTTCAACACTTTCAATGGTTTACATGAAAAAGTTTCCTTCACAAAATAACTTCAAAATGATAAACGTGAGCTTAATTTTCTAGATTTAACAATTTCTATACAAGATAATACCTTTCATTTCAATATCTTCCGCAAGGAAACATATTCAGATAATGTCATTCCAGCTGACTCAACTCATCCTAAAGCGCACAAACTGGCGTTTTTTCATTCCGCCATTCACCGAATGGTAATCACGCCTTTATCACCTGCGGATCAGCAAAAGGAATTGAATGTCATCAAAACGATTGCTGTTAATAATGGATATAACCAGAATATGATCGATCAATTGCTTAATAAGAAAATTTCCCAAAATTGTTCGACTTTGAGTAATAACCTCCCCACAGACACCACAGAAACTAAAAAATTTATTTCCATCCCTTTCTTGGGTAACATTTCGTATAGGATTAAACGTCTTCTAAATAAAAAAAAATATAACTGTAACGTCTCCTTTTCTACAGACAACAGCTTAAAAAGAAATCTTATACATTCAGTAGAAATTGCTAAAGATTGGTTTTCTAATTCAGGTGTATACAAACTAACCTGTAATAACTGCCCCTCATATTATATTGGTCAAACAGGCAGGGCTGTTAAAATACGATATAAAGAACATCTATTAGGTAAAAAAGGAGCTAATGTTCACAACTCTACTTTTGCTGAACACCTCTTGATAGCCAGCCATACGCCTAAACAGTTAGAAGACACGGTTATCCTACACAGACAAGTTAAAGGACGGAGACTAGATCTGTGGGAAGAGTTATTTATTTTTAAACATCTAGCGCTCAAAGACGGTAATATACTCAATGATCAGTTGAACCTTGCCTGTAGACAATTTTTTGAAGGCTTTAAACCCGTACTATTTACTTCATAACATTAATGTTGATAACTTCAGTTGTCTATTTCCTCAGGAAACTATAATGCATTTTTGTATCTCTAAGCTCACTACCTTTTATGCAATGTGATTTACTTATGATGTATGGCTGCCACTACACTGGCCCTCATGTAATTCTCGCTTATCCTAAAACCTCGGATCCCAGTGAATATATATTAACTAGATTGTGGACCAGCTTTCATAATTTATGTCTTAAGACGCCATTACTGTTTATTTTAAAGTTTTGACTTATATACGTTTTATGTGCTTCACTAATATGGTAATATAATTTTATTTTGGCTGTATATGCCACTGCATGTAACTCATGGCGTATGCGCCACCTACTTTTTTGAAATATGTTCCTACGTTATTGTTTCTAAGGCTCCCACATTGTCATAATGGTAATGTTAAATGCTTTCCTCTTACTTACTGTCACTGTATCTAAGGACGCAATTAACATTTATATTTTACATGTAGCTTCAGTACCCCAATGGGCACTTAGTACGCGACCTGAGCGCCACCTGCCCTGGTCGCAGTGCTACCATGCAGACCGATTTTACTCAGTTGCTTATGCGCTCTCCAGCTTCCATGTACTGAATTTTATTTATCTGACAAACCCTACTCTTAGGGCAATATCTGATTTCGACTAATGGAGCTACGGAGACGTTTGTAAAAATGGCAACGACGTATTACTCCATGTTAATATAATAGTGTAAGTACAAGAAATTCTTCTCATATTCTGTAACACAAGTTTCTCTTAATATATGTTAAACTCTAATCTTGACTTATGTGTATACCTTTCATATAAATCACGATGTTCATTTCCTCAGGCCGACTTCTGAAGAAGATAGGTTTAAACTTATCGAAACCTAGGTAAAGATTACTTTATCCTTTGCAACGGGTCGGCTGTTTTTAAATCTAATTACGTGGAACCGTTGCTGTTACGCAGCTATGTTTAAAATAATATACATACGGAGAAAAACAGTGCTTAAAATCTATATAATTAAAAACATCATCTAGAACCGCTTCATCAATTAGTATCTAATCGACAAGACTGTCTTCGGCTTATTTGGTGAGGCTCAGGACATTTCGAACACAAATAATAAGTTTGTGTCGATAAGTGGCAGACAAAGAAGGAGCACATGACTATTTAAAGAAATAACCATCAGCATGCTGTGTTTTACGTAAGTGTTAATCGGCTATAAAGACCAATTCTCGAACCTCAAGCTCTCCAACAGTGTTGATAAGGGGCTTAAACCTAATGATATCTTGAGGTAGCAAAAGAATACATCTTATTCGTTAGAGCATGATAACACAGAAATGAAGAAGAAACTGCTTCAAAAATGCTGCCTTTATGTCCCTAATCTACTTTCCAGCAGTGAAAAGAACGTGTCGGTAATGTGGAAAAAATTCCCCAAATAAAGTCAAAACATTTTTGCATGCGTGAAACGTAATGACCACTGTCGTTCTGGTTTTACGGGCTGCAGCTGTTAGAAACTAATAGGCTTTAAGTGAGTCTCATTAAGCAAGGTTTTGGAAATGTTTGTTTAGAGATTTGGATCTCTTGCAGCTAAGTCTTGGGTCAAGTATTATCTCTCCAGTGAAATGCGCCACCTCACTAAATGGCGATTACATTTTCAGCGCTACAAGACAGTGCGCTGGCAACCCAATCTTACGAATTTGGTATGTGGCTTTGTTTCTGTTTTCTGACCCGAAGAAGACTGGAAGGATTGAAATTTTTGTCGAATGGAGAGAGTATATATGCTGTAAAATAGTAACTGGATTGAGATGAATGAAAGCAATGTTGAGATACAAATTTTAATTTTTGTACAATATATTATTTGATATGTGTTAGTAAACACATCGGCCCAAGGACGCTGTCAGAGAGGAAGTTAATTATTTAGGAAATAACCGACTTCCGTTAGCAGAATAAGAGATCATGAAAACCTTTACAACATTTTAAGTTCAGGATTATGTAAACGTATACAAGAACGGAGTCAGTGGGATCAATAAAAGCACGACATATTCGGTTTTAAGAAGAACAGCTCTGAACTTCGTAACTTTCGATGTAAAAAGAATTTCTGTTGCTAAACATTACATAAAACTCATACATTTATGAACCGTGAATACAATTACGATTATGTATATCCAGAAAATAAAAAATACTACTTCATTAGAAACTGCACTCAGTATGATTAAAAACTTACGTGCGTCCCAGGCTTTCACGTCTTTTTGCGCATTCGTTGTGGACACGGGCATCGTAATTGCAGAAACATTGTCCTGAATTCTGAAAAATATGAAACATTCTAAAGTGAAATTATGATTTGGAATAATGTTCCTGCGATTACGTAATACCTGAGGGAAGAATAACTACAAAAGTATGCTTAATGATTTGGTATTAATGATAAAAATTAGTTAACTGAATCTAGCCATTAGCAATGACGACAGCTGAATTTCCTGACTGAGGTGCTAAAAAGCCAAATTTGTATTCTTATTTGTGGGTTATAGTTTCCTCCCCAAGAATTAGCCTAACAGAAATAGGATGATTCTTCAGTTGTGATGCAATATTTCGCAAATTAGAGGTCAGGTCCGTTATAAATGAAAGTGCATAACCAATTACTTAGACTCAACATCATTCACCATCAACCTGCTACTGCATTTCTAATGATCAAACCGAATCCATTCCTTAGGCAGTGACCTCTTTCAGGTATCTGAAACTTCTGACATCCCACACTTCTGCCAATAATGGGATTCGAGCTACCAATCCGTCTTCGAACATCCAGGAGGGATCGAAAACGTGGCAGAAAATCGAGGTCTCGACTAGGAAGCAGAAACATATTCAGAAGTTAAATATTATGTATTGCACAAAATCCATTTGCGTTTATTCTACAATAAATTGAAGTCACACACTTGAGTAGCTGAAAAGGTTTCGAAATTGATAGAAGTGTTGAGTTCGCGAATATACATTGAAAGAAAAAGAGTCTCAACCTCAAGAAGGAATTGTGTGACGTAAACGCAAGTTGGTATGCATGTTTCCACACCTGAAAGATAATGATCTGCTCGAATTTCGTGCCACGTCGCATAAGAGTGGCGCTAGTAGGATGAAATTCTGGTATACGTTAGATGCATGCTTTAACGGTCGTGAGCTTCAGTTATCTTTGAGACTGGACGTGGTAAGTTGATGTTAATCAAGAACGCCTTTAAGGCGAGAAGACGCCTTCATCAGCACCTCACTCAGCTTGAAGGAGGTCGTGTAATAGGGTTACGAGAAGATGGATGTTCCATCTGCGATATTTCTGAAATATTTGTCAGGAATGTAGGCACTGTACATAATTTTTGGCAGTGGTGGTCACCAGAATATACGGTCGCAAGAAGATCGGGCTCCGGGTGGCCTCGTTGCACTACGGAGAGGGAAGACAATCGTGTCTTAAGTGTGGCTCTAGCGGATCGTACTGCATCAGCAACAGAAATTTCAGCAGTAATTAGCACCACAGTGACACAAATCACTTGCTACAAAGACAGCTTGGAGCCAGATCCCCTGCAAGGTGCATTCCACTGACTCCAAACTACAACCATTTGCGGCTTCAGTGGTGTCAAGCTAGAGCTCATTGGAGGCCAAGGTGAGGTCTGCTTTTTATGAAAGTTGGTTTTGCTTCGGTGCGATGGCTGTGTGTTGGTTAGAAGGAGACCAGTTGAAGGCCTGTGAGCTACACACACTGGACCTACACCTGGAGTTATGGTTCCTGGCGCGGTTTCATATGAGAGCAGTAGCACTCTCGTGGTTATCCCACGCACCCTGAGTGCCAATTTATGAGCAGCATTCCAGGATGTGTTTTCCAACAGGACAATGCTTGCCCACATAAATCTGTTGTAAAGGAGCAACCTCTACAGAATGTCGACACATTGCATTGGAATGTTCGATCACCATAGATCTGTCTTCAATGGAGTACCTAATGGATGTCATCGGAAGCCACCTCCAGTGTCACCCACAACCAGCAGCAACCGACCCTGTATTGACCAACCAAGTGAAAAAGGCACGGAACTCCATCCCACAAACTGACATCCGGCACCTGTACAGGCATGCATTCAACATTCTAGGGGCTACAACGGTTATCACCATTTCACATTCGCTGTGGCTTATCTCACATATATCTTAACCTGTGAACTTCTGTGGTTTTAATCACTTATATACGATACCCCGGAATTTCATTACACTACGTTAATAATTCTCTGGTTTGCGACTCTTTGAGTCAGTTCATATTTCCTGACGTGAAATGCTGCTACCAGCCAAATACTTGCATGCAAATTTCTGAAAGTTGTTAATTAGCATTTGTGGTGTTTAGAGTTTCTGATTTTTAGGGCAATTGTTTCTGTACGTTCTGGAACAAATATACGATTTTAACACGTATTAAATAAAGAGGCATTGTATAATGCCCTGCAAGCATCTAGGTAATTAGAGACGAAGCTCTAATGGATAATAACGTGAGAGCTAATTACTGTAGAACACCTTCCAGCGAGAAAAGCCTTGTAAAGACTCATCTAGTTTTAGAAACTCTAAGAAGAATTATAATGAAGTGCCTAAAGGAAGCCAACAAGGAAAACAGTAATATTTGTTTTGTCAATAAAACCGCCCTTTCTTGCTGTAACTGTAATTTATTTCTCACATACCCGTTTCGCCTTTTTTTATACTAAGGCTTCTTCAGTGGGACCTAGAACGATACAATGTTTATTGATACGTGTTATTTTTAGATTATCAAGCAGTTCACAACTCATATTTTTATGTAAATAAGTAATTACCTATAGTCTATTGGCATCTGCGTTTCCTCTCATCTGGTCTGGAAATCTGCATTACCACTTCATTTCCGAAACATAATCACATTTTTATATTCCTGAACTTTTTCTTTCACAATTTGCACCATATTTACTCTTATTTTTGTGTTGCATTCTTACTCTTTTGCCACTAGTTACAGGTATTTGTTCGAAAACTGCACTTTTAAAGATGTAAATATTGTCAGTATGCAATATGTTTCATTCTGTTTGGTTTGCTTACCTATATGTTGCCCACCTAACGAGGTATATGTTGAAAACTAACATCTGTTCGTGATATGATGTTAATGCCTCTGCGTGTGTTTGTGTGTGTATGAGAGAGAGAGAGAGAGAGAGAGAGAGAGAGAGAGAGAGAGAGAGAGAGAGAGAGATAGAGAGAGCTGAGGAAAGTGAATATGTTTCTGTGCGTGTGCGTGTGCGTTTGTGGGCAAACGGGGTGCTGGGGTGTGGTGTTCGAGGTTTGAGTTGTAGCGTGTTGAATATGCATGTAGAGGCTGTTAGAGAGAGGTTGAAAGCTTTCGTGATCAGGTGATATGAGTTTTGGTTTAAATGTTCTGTAGAGAGGTTCATGGACAAGTGAGTGAGAATGGTGTTGGGTTGTATTATTATTATTGTTATTATTATTATTATTATTAATATCATTATTGTCTTCTTTAGGAATGTTTATTAGTGTAAACAACGAACTGTTTCGCATGTGCACTTGATCCTTCAACAGTGTTATCTTTGGTTGGTGATTAATTTGTGATTATGTTCTCTTAGTGTTCTGCAAATGTGGAGAGGTTTGTTCCGTACTTCCGAGGTGTCATGTGTTCTTTGTATTTGGCATCATACGTTCTGCCTTTTCGTCCTACGTATCTGCCATCACAAGTGTTAAACTGTAGTTGTTATATACCTGCTGCCTCATATGTCTGTTTTTTGAAATTTTTGGGGCGTATTTTTGTATAGAGTTGTCTGTTGTGTACGCTATGTTTATTCCATGTCTTTTGAAAATTTTGGTGATTTGCGTGTGAGTTTGTGTCTGTATGTCATTTTCTACCATATTTTCTTTTCTTTCACATTTTTCTAATTTTTTGTGTAGCTGTTATGATACTGAGTGTTCTTGTTTGACTTGTTGAGGTGTTGTCTGTGGTTTGTTTGCTTTCTGATTTTAATTTAGTTTTAATTTTGTTGTTCAACTTTGTGACTTTGTTGCTGTTGTAACCATTGGTTTGTGCTATCTGCATCATTATGTTAAGTTCTTTTTGGTAGTTTTCTTTGGTGAGTGGCACTGTGTTGAGTCTATGGAGCATGTGTCGAAACGCTGCTTGCTTTTGTGATTGTGGGTGGTTCGAGTATTGGGGAGTCATAACGTCCATTGCTGTGGGTTTGCGGTAAATTTAGAACATATGCTTATTTTTTTTAATTGATATATCCAGAAACGATGGCGACGCAAAATACTTGTTAAGGAAAACAGTAGTGCGTAAGTTTAAAAGTAGTTCACACAGAATTTCTTCATTTAAACCTAGCTTGGCGTTTGCTCCAATAGCCATAGCAGTACTCTACTTCACTGGCTTGTCTCAGTCTCCGTGTTATTCTTCGACAGATAAAGGAGAGACTGACCAAAGAAAATAAAGCACTAGTGCATCACGTAAATTCAACATGAGCGTTATCAAAGAATCACACTTCGGAGCACTAAGAGATTCTTCCGCCTGCACGTGTGCACACCTGCGCTTGTAATGTGCCAATGTGGTCAGAACCTCGAGTTGGACGCAAACGTCAAGAGCCTTCATTCGCGATGAGGCCGTTGGTTTCCGACGCAAGGACACGTAGTCTTCGGTGTCACGAAGCCACCTGGCTTTCCCAGCACTGTTGTAAGAAGAGTGGTCACCATGTGAAAACCAACTCGCGCTTCTGGAAGCACAAATCAAGGCAAGCAGGTAGATGCACTATTTCTTATCCTCCAAAATGCGTTTGACTCAATTTACAGAAATGATAATTTGTGAAAAAAATTGTGGCTTCAGTGAGAATAACTAGTGTGCTCCAGCGAGCAAGTTAACAGGAATTCATGGCAGGGCTTGGCTCAGAGCATGACATCATTTATTATTTTCCAAGTGATTCATATTTATTAAACGATTTTCTTTCGTAAAAAAACACAATGAAATAATCTTTTGGAAATAGGGAAATGATACCTGGCTAACACAATGGTTTTAAATTGCAGACCCAGCGTTTAAAACGGTTCTGACAAATTTAAAGCAAAATTTTTGAAGGTAAATGTATCAACGACTGGCAGAAATTTACTAACAGGTCAAATGTTTGAACGGAATGGTTTTAAATTACAGGTTAAAATTTAACACTTTCTTTTGAGAGAGCTGACAGATTTAAGCAACGTAAGGACCAACAAGGCTGTTGAAAGGAGAGGTGTGACCTGGCAGCAAGTGGAGGAAGAAAAGTGGTGGGAGGACCGAGCCTAATGGAGAGGGCTCGTCAGCGCCCAGACCCAGCAGTAGCTGGAGCGGGATTCGGATATAGATAGATAGATAGATAGATAGATAGATAAATAGAAGGACCAACAAGTATGCCTGTTGACTAGGGAAGAATTGACACGGGAAGAGCAGTACACAAAAGGGATACAAGTCAAAGGAGAAAAATACGCCAACTCTGAAAAGATTTAGTTCCACGCGAACAAGAGACGAACCCTCTTCACACAGGGTAACGGCAGCGGCGAATCCCAAATGGCGGCCAGTAATATTGTGCCCCCGGTAAGCTTACCCCTGTGAGGCTGGGTAAGATCCGCGCAGAGACAGCAGAGACAGTAGCTGACGCATTAGGCACCAGCAGGGCGCTCGTAAAATAAGCATCATACCACAAAAGATCCTTAGAAACGCCAACAGGTCAATTAGTACGGTAACACACTTTCAGCAAATCCACGTCTAAACAACCAATCCAGAATGAGGTACAACAACCCCAGCAAATGCCAATTAACAGATTAAACTAAGAATTTCGAGGACAGTACAGTTTAAGCACTTGCAAGAACCAAGAATAAACATGTTAACATAACCAAACTACAAACATAGTTTAAGCAAATTATAAGTAACCATCTGAACTTCCTTTCCGGGTTGAAATGCTGGTGCCGGAGGAGTGGCCGAGTGGTTCTAGCCGCTACAATCTGGAACCGCGCGACCGCTACGGTCGCAGGTTCGAATCCTGCCTCGGTCATGGATGTGTGTGATGTCCTTAGGTTAGTTACGTTTAAGTAGTTCTAAGTTCTAGGAGACTGATGACCTCAGAAGTTAAGTCCTATAGTGCTCAGAGCCATTTGAACCATTTTTGAAATGCTGGTTCTGTCAGTAACAAAAGGTCAGATACCAGTACAAAACACCCAACTGACTCAATCAGGCTCCAAGAGTCAGGAAAGGAAAGTCGCCTTCCAACATTCAAGGGAGCCAACAGCTCTTCGGCGGTGCACCGGATATATTAATAGATCTAGCCAGGTCAGGATGTAAAACGTAATTAAAAGAGCACATTTATAATAAATGTCCTTCAGAGCACCAGCAGCACCTAATGCCGCCGTTACGTTCCCACTGTTTGCACAGACGGTGACAATAATAATGTTAGGCGTTATTTGCCAAGGAGAAACATTATTAAATTGAAACAATAAAAAAACTAAGACCACAAGTGCCTCATCCGGTGATCACAATTAAGTTACTTTTCAGGACAGAAACACAGGGTACTCAGGGAACACAGAGGTTGGCACACTCAGACAGTGTGGTGGTGGTGGTTAGTGTTTAACGTCCCGTCGACAGCGAGGTCATTAGAGACGGAGCGCAAGCTCGGGTTAGGGAAGGATGGGGAAGGAAATCGGCCGTGCCCTTTCAAAGGCACCATCCCGACATTTGCCTGAAACGATTTAGGGAAATCACGGAAAACCTAAATCAGGATGGCCGGAGACGGGATTGAACCGTCGTCCTCCCGAATGCGAGTCCAGTGTGCTAACCACTGCGCCACCTCGCTCGCTCGGTCAGACAGTGTGTGTAAGCGATACAGACTGCACTACTGTGGATGCAATCTTCCCGGAAAATACAAATTCACAACTCAGGGCAGAATCATGATAATATAAGGACGGCAGTAACAACACAGTCTGCTGCGCCGCTATACTAGATCACACAAAGCGGCCCGACTGGAAAAGCGGTGCCGTTTCAGAGCACGGAAATCAGCCACTCGTGTTGCAACGCTTCCCTCACAGCGAATCAGTCAAGACACCGACCACTGGCACCTGACAAACACTTTTCCTCCAATCGACTTTCTTCCTTCTCGACCCCATGTCACAGTGCACGACACGACCGCCTCAGCAAAATTTCAAACCAAAAGACGCGGCGCAAGACTTGCCACCTGGCGACCAGAGGGTAAACAAATGAGAGAGTTCGAGTCTCGATCGGGCACACAGTTTTAATCTGCCAGGAAGTTTAATATCAGCGCCCACTCCGCTGCAGAGTGAAAATCTCATTTTAGAAACATCCCCCAAGGCTGGGGCTAAGCCATGTCTCCGCAATATCTTTTCTTTCAGGAGGGTTAGTTCTGCAAGGTTCGCAGGAGAGCTTCTGTAAAGTTTGGAAGGTAGGAGACGAGATACTGGCAGAAGTAAAGCTGTGAGAACGGGGCGTGAGTCGTGATTGGGTAGCTCAGATGGTAGAGCACTTGCCCGCGAAAGGCAAAGGTCCCGTGTTGGAGTCTCGGTCCGGCACACAGTTTTAATTTGCCAGGAAGTTTCATATCAGCGCACACTCCGCTGCAGAGTGAAAACCTCATTCTGGAAACGAGAGATGCGATCTACAGATCGTAATTGATACGATGCAGCGCAGCTCACCTTGGTAGTCAGAAGTCATTGGTAGGAGTAAAAGTGCAGGCATGACCCTTACTTGTTAATGAGTTGCCAACAATGTTAATATATACCTCGGAGTTACTGTAGTTAATGGCTTTACCTAAGATTATACATCTGTGTGCAAACGTTCAGCACGATGCTAACTTTCACATTATATCTCGCTGGGTGAAACTTGGATCGTACATAGAAAGGACCGCTACAGTACAATACGGAAGGTATCTGAAAGAAATTCAGAGTCAGACGAATATAGGAGACACTTTAACTAAAAACCAATTACTACACCGAGGTCCACTGCGATTTGCTGGATGGTCATTCGTGCATGTAGATGTGATCGATGGGATTTGAGCAACAGGTATGGGCTGGTCAGTCCTCCCGTCGAATATCCTGTCATTCCAGGAGCTCCCCCTGCCCCGCTGTACGACGTGGTAGCACACTGTCATCCATAAAAACGAACTGAGGACCAAATACAGTGAAGCGCCAAAGAAACTGGTGTAGGCATGAGTATTCAAATACAGAGAGAGGTAAACAGGCAGAATACGGCGCAGTGGTCCGCAGCGCCTACAGGGTGTTACAAAAAGGTACTGCCACACTTTCAGGAAACATTCCTCACACACAAATAAAGAAAAGATGTTATGTGGACATGTGTCCGGAAACGCTTAATTTCCATGTTAGAGCTCATTTTAGTTTCGTCAGTATGTACTGTACTTCCTCGATTCACCGCCAGTTGGCCCAATTGAAGGAAAGTAATGTTGACTTCGGTGCTTGTGTTGACATGCGACTCTACAGTACTAGCATCAACCACATCAGTACGTAGCATCAACAGGTTAGTGTTCATCGTGAACGTGGTTTTGCAGTCAGTGCAATGTTTACAAATGCGGAGTTGGCTGAAACCCATCTGATGTATGGATTAGCACGGGGCAATAGCCGTGGCGCGGTACGTTTGTATCGAGACAGATTTCCAGAACGAAGGTTTCCCGACAGCAAGACGTTCGAAGCAATTCATCGGCGTCTTATGGAGCACGGAACATTGCAGCCTATGACTCGCGACTGGGGAAGACCTAGAACGACGAGGACACCTGCAATGGACGAGGCAATTCTACGTGCAGTTGACCCTAATGTCAGCGGCAGAGAAGTTGCTACTGTACAAGATAACGTTGACCACGTCACTGTATGGAGAGTGCTGCGGGAGAACCAGTTGATTCCGCACCATGTACAGCGTGTGCAGGCACTATCAGCAGCTGGTTGGCCTCCACGGGTACACTTCTGCGAATGGTTCACCCGACAATGTGTCAATCCTCATTTCAGTGCAAATGTTCTCTTTACAGGATGAGGCTTCATTCCAACGTGATCAAACTGTAAATTTTCAGAATCACAATGAATGGGCTGACGAGAATCCGCACACAATTGTGCAATCACGTCATCAACACAGATTTTCTGGGAACGTTTGGGCAGGCATTGTTGGTGATGTCTTGATTGGGCCCCATGTTCTTCCACCTACGCTCAATGGAGCACGTTATAATGATTTCATACGGCATACTCTACCTGTGCTGCTACAACATGTGCCTTTACAAGTACGACACAACATGTGGTTCATGCACGATGGAGCTCCTGCACATTTCAGTCGAAGTGTTCGTACGCTTCTTAACAACAGTTTCGGTGACCAATGGATTGGTAGAGGCGGACCAATTCCGTGGCCTCCACGCTCTCCTGACCTCAACCCTCTTGACTTTTATTTATGGGGGCATTTGAAAGCTCTTGTCTACGCAACCCCGGTACCAAATGTAGAGACTCTTCGTGCTCGTATTGTGGATGGCTGTGATACAATACGCCATTCTCCAGGGCTGCATCAGCGCATCAAGGATTCCATGCGACGGAGGGTGGATGCATGTATCCTCGCTAACGGAGGACATTTTGAACATTTCCTGTAACAAAGTGTTTGAAGGCCCTCTGTTACGTTCTGTTGCTGTGTGTTTCCATTCCATGATCAATGTGATTTGAAGAGAAGTAATAAAATGAGCTCTAACATGGAAAGTAAGCGTTTCCGGACACATGTCCACATAACATATTTTCTTTCTTTGTGTGTGAGGAATGTTTCCTGAAGGTTTGGCCGTACCATTTTGTAGCATCGTATATATAAGACAAGCGTCTCTCGCAGTTGTTAGGTCGGTTACTGCTGCTACAATGTCAGGCTATCAAAATTTAAATGAGTTTGAACGAGGTGTTATAGTGAGCGCATGAACAATGGAACACAGCATCTCCAAGGTAGCGATGAAGTGGGGATTTTCCTGTACGACCAATTCACAAGTGTACCGTGAATATCAGAAATGCGGTAAAACATCAAATCCCCGACATCGCTGCGGCCACAAAAGATCTTGTAAGAACAGTACCAACGACAAGAGAATCGTTCAACGAGACAGAAGTGCAATCCTTCCGGAAATTGCTGCAGATTTCAATGCTGGGACATCAACAAGTGTGAGCATGCGAACCATTCAACGAACCATCATCTATATGGGCTTTCGGAGACTGCACGATGCAAAGCTTTTCGCCTCACCTGGGCCCATCAATACCGACATCGGATCGTTGATGAGTAGAAACATGTTGCCTGGTCGGACGAGTCTCGTTTCAAATTGTATCGAGCGGATGGCCGTGTACGGGTATGGAGACAACCTCAAGAGTGCATGGGTCCTACATGTCAGCAGGGGTTATTCAAGATGGTGGAGGCCCTGTAATGGTGTGGGGGGTTTGCAGTTAGAGTAATATGGGACCACTGATACATCTACATACGGTCCTGAGAGCTGAAAAGTAGGTAACCACTTGCATCCATTCGTGTCTATTGTGCATTCCGACGGACTTCGGCATTTCCAGCACGACAATGCGACACCCCACATATCCAGAATTGCTACAAAGTGGCTCCATGAGTACTCTTTTCAGTTTAAACACTTCTGTTGGCCAACAAACTCCCCAAACATGAACATTATTGTGCATATCTGGTATGCCTCGCAGCGTGCTGTTCAGAAGAGATCTTCACTCTCTCGTATTCTCACGAATTTATGGACAGCCCTGCAGGATTCAAGGTGTCAGTTCCATCCAGCACTACTTCAGACATTAGTAAAGTCCATGCCACATCGTGTTGCGGCACTTCTGCGTTCTTGCGGGGGCCCTACACTTCATTAGGCAGGTATAACAGTTTCTTTGGTTGTTTAGTGTAAACTCCTGAAAAGATACACATGGGGAATTTTCACTCATGGGTGTACCATGTTCAGAGACTTGAAAGTCACTACACCCATGCAGCATTATGCCTTCCCACACCATAACACCCGCACCACCACAACGGTCATGTTCAGCAGGTTCTGGGTGCATTATTTGTTCCCACCTCTCAATATATGAGGATACGTCGAGAATCGGTACCCAGAGTGGATTTTCTCTCATCTGAGAAGAGCACGTGATCCTATTCCTCGCTAGCCAACCACTAATTCCCGCGCACCATCGGAAATGTTGCCACCAATGTGAGGGCGTCAACGGAAAGCAACGGGGCAAAGAGACGACCTATAGGCAGTCACCGTGTCATTGTAGAACGTGAGAATGCGTGTCTTGGGGTACTGTTGAATGTGGCTGCAGTTGCACCCACTGTTTGACGTGGGTCCCTTCTTGCCTGTTACACAATTTAGCGCTCATCTGCTGCTGCAGTTGACCAAAGTCAGCTGCCTCCTCTTGTTCGGGTAGCAGTGCCTGTAGTTCAGAACGCTACCTATGCACGAGGAATAATGCTATGAACAATACCAAACTCAATGAATATTCATGTCACACCGTCCTTCTTCCAGTTTCGCGGTGATTCTTCGCAGTGAAACTCATCTGTATGTCGCCTCTGGGCAATATTGTAATGAGGAACACCACCATAGTCCTCTTTAACTGCTCGCTGATTAACACAGACTGTCTTTCCAGTTCTTTTAACTGCCTCGTAATGGTTGGTCAGCCACCTTTGGCGCTAAGGGCACGCTGATTTCGCGCCAGGTTTTTGTGTACAACTTAGGGGCTCTTGGCGATATTCTCCCTCACTTTCATTATTTACACAGACTTGTTAATGCATTCAGTTGTTTTATGTATCTCGTGCTTGGGCTTTGCAAGGCAGTGTAGTATTATCTGGAGAAGAGCTTGGTAAGATGCGAACTGTTGCGAAGTTTGACGGCTTTTTTTGAGTATTCATAAATATAAAATGGTTCATTTCATTAAGTGCATAAAAGTAGTATCCTATGGTTACTGTGCCAACGAGTCGTAATTGGAAGCAGCCAACTCATCGAAATCGAGATCTATGAAAGGGAAGCAGTGGTTGAGAAGGGAGTGAGACAGGGCTATCCCGGGTCTTATTCAATCCGTATTTTGAGCAACCAGTAAAGAAAACAAAAGAAAAATTTGGAGAAGGAATTAAAATCTATGGAGAGGAAAGGAAAACTTCGAGATTTGCCGACGACATTGTAATTCTGTGAGAGACAGCAAAGAATCAGGAAGAGCAGTTGAAGGGAGTGGACAGTGTCTTGGAAGGATGATACAAGATGAACATCAAGAAAAGCAAAACGAGAATAATGGAATGTAGTCCAATTAAGTCGGGTGAAGCTGAGGGAATTAGATTAGGAAATGAGACACTTAAAGTAGTAAAGGAGTTTTGCTATTTGGGGAGCAAAATAACTGAGGACGGTCGAAGTAGAGAGGATATAAAATGTAGACTAGATATGGAAAGGAGGGCGTTTTTGAAGAAGAGAAATTTGTTAACATCGAGCATAGATTTAAGTAACAGGAAGTCTTTTACTGAAAGTATTTGTATGCAATGTAGCCAAGGAAGTGAAACGTGGATGATATATAGTTTAGACAAGAAGAGAATAGAAGCTTTCTAAATGTAATACTACAGAAGAACGCTGAAGATAGATGGGTAAATCACGTAACTAATGAGCAGGTACTGAATAGAATTGGAGAGAAGAGGAATTTGTGGCACAACTTGACTCGAAGAATGAGTCGGTCGGTAGGACACATCTGAGGCATCAAGGGATCACCATTTTAGTATTGGAGGGAAACGTGGAGAGCAAATATCGTAGAGGGAGACCAAGAGATGAATACACTAAGCAGATTCATAGGGATGAAGGTTGCAGTAGTTACTCGGTGATTAAGCTTGCGCAAGATAGAGTAGCATGGATTGCAGCATCAAACCAGTCTTTGGACTGAAGACCACAACAACAACAACAATTTGTATAGATACGGAATGGAATCGTCACTTATGCTCAGTCGTAAGTAAGGCTCTGGAAGATTATGTTTCACTAGTAGGATTCAGAGTTAATGCAGTCACTCTAAAAATGGGGCGCATTTGCTCACAACACATTTGTGCGACCCATATTACAATATTTATTGAAATATGTGGGACTCCACTGCAGTTAAATAGGTCACATGTTCGAGTCCGGAAGGGTCATATATTTTTAAAGTTTTACACAAAATACGAAAATTGCGTTAGCACGAACTGATTTTAGCGGTAGTTTCGATTGTGGACTGTATTACCTATAGCTTCACACTAGTCGTAGTCAGAGAAATAGACAACGGAGGATAAACGCATTTACTTTGCGAACAATCAATTCACTTTTTTGGAAAACATTGATAGTAGTGAAGATATCACTATACGCCCACAGTACAACGAGTTGTAAGACGATGGTTCTATACGGAGAGATATAAAGCATGCACAAAATGCAGGTGACCCAGAGCTTGGGGGCTGTGATGCTTGTGAATGAAAAGAACGTTGGCATCTGAAGCACACTTAATACATCTTTATGTAAGACAATAAAACTCCAAAGGTTCAAACAATTAGCATCATATTTGGACATTATGAAGATAAAATCATTGTTTCTAATAAAGTAAAAGTGTGTGGTCACATTAACTAGAAGATAGCTTTTTTGAAAGTGATGTGTGTGAACAGCGATTTCAAATGTAAGCGCATTTAAACAGCAAGGAAAACACAATAATATTCTGTTTCTGATCGGTGTGGTGAAGTTTTGTCATTGTGATTTGGTTTTTATATTTTACAAATGAGTTAAAATGTTATGTTGGGTTAGATTCAAACCAGAGGTGTATTGATATCAACACGTAAAATTCGACGGTCTATCGCTCTTTTTTTTTTGCGGATGACAGCTAAGTCTCTGACCGAACATGATGAGCTGCCGCGCTGGTTGTAACTGCTACCGAAAAATTGAGTGTAGTTGGGTAAATCTACAATTTTCACTAGGAGTTCAATTTCGCTGAGGAACGCTATCCTTTTTTGTAACAGTGGAAGAGTGTATCTCGGAGTTAAGTTAATGTTAACTTCACAGTGGAATACAATTTTAATTAAGTTAGTGAACTTGTCTGTCGACGTAGTGGCAATTTGCCGGTACAGTGCAATCACATTTTATGGGTCTGCTCGTTCCCTGGAACATTCAAGAACAACTTTTCAGGAGATTTTAGAGATTTATTTGCACAGTATGGTACTATTATTTGTAAACCACTTTCCAAAACAAGACAGCACTGTGAATTAGCGTTATGACAGTAGGAGAAGCGAGATAGCCAGTGTCGTCACAGGCATCACACGACTGGAATGGAGGGTTTTAGCGGTATTTCATATTATTTGAATTTAATTTCCGTTTTTGTAGAAGAATACTGAAATTCAGCACGAAGAAAAGCATATTAGGAACATAAAATAACGTAATTAATCATTTAAGACAGTTTACATGAAACAGTCAAATACCCTATTTCGTAGTCCTATTCCGTAGTTTTGAGAGAGTTTAAGATGTTTCAGGGAGCAGGGAAAAGAGTGTCCGTTGTTGCACATATTGCCGCTCTAAATGAATGGAGCATAAACACATCATTTCCGCAAGGTTTCTACTGTCAGCGTTCACAAAATTCCGGTCTATTGTTATTTAAATGCCGTAACTGCGTTTTAAATATCTAAATAGATAAACTGTTTGCAGAGAAAGAACGTAAAAACCGCATAACTTCTACTAACACTCCTATAACAGTCGTATAGCTTTGTCTTACTCCTAGTTTGCGAAGTCACCACAGCATCAGCCAATAAAAGAGCGTTTTCGATCAGGTGACCAGATCTTGATATTGAATGATTTTCAAGCTTTAATTACATAAAAGTAACAGAAATATTGTGAGAACATTGACCATGAATACTATTTAAATGTTATAATCAATCAGAAAAACATCAATCCAAACCATTTCTTTTACATATGAAAATAGCCTATTATAAATGGTATACCTCTCAGAAGCCCATTTATTTTGGTGCCAAATGGCAAATTATATTTGATTGAACTAAGTTTGGGGCATGAAGACAGTATGACTAGCATGTAAAAGTGAAAAAAAATCCTGTCCAACTTAAAAAAAGATATCACACAGTTTGCTGATGAATGTTGTTTAGTTGTATTTTGTTTGTAAGGTTTTTTGCGGCATTAAAAAAGCACCCTGTAATGAATGATAACGAGGTAATCGAACATTTTAGTGTGCCTGTAGTAGTTTTTTATTTAAATTCCATGGCGTGTACCGAGTTGGTTACTATGCGTCACCTGCAGTATTGCTACCACTCCGATATGTAACGCAATGAAAATAACTAATTACCATCTATCCATCTAGATCACCGCATATAAGGTTTAGCGAGTAAGTTCAATAAAGCAGTCCCCTACAGAGCAGCTTTTGTCACTATAGAATACGTGTACTCCGATCCTCCAAAAAATGTTAACATGATTGGATTTACATAAAACACAGAACTGAAAGTCTGTATTCGATTAATCCAGAGGTACCCACAGGAGTAGGCGCGTTTCGTCCCTCTTATATCACAAAGATTAGAAAATTTGAAGCAAAATGTAAATAATGTCAGAATAATGTGTGCACTCGAAATTTATCTGAAAATATATTTTGTGAGCCAAAGCCGTTACGGTCTTCACGAACTTGTTATCAAATTTGCACACACAAACGATCTGTTATGCACAGCATTGTTATATAATTTGAACTATTATCACAAGCATTTCATCTTACAGGTATACGAGATGACGTAGTGAACAGACCATTAAGAGCGAGGAAAAATTTCAAAAGGCAACATTTCTATAAAATTTGCTGGCCGAAATGAGTAATATATGGTTCTTACAAGTTTATAGCTAGAAGTTAATAAGAACACTGCATTTGTTGCAGCACAAATGTAAGGCTCATTGGTATGTAGCCAGAAAACAGGAAATCATCATTGTGCAAGATATGTTTACAAAATGCGATTCTTCAGTTTTCCAGTATTACTTATAACGAACTTGAAGAGCTGACACGAGAAGAAAAATTTTCATTCAAGGCGTTTGACCCTGTTTTCTTCATGTTATTAGGAAGACCAACTTGAAAAGCGTGTTCTAAGGATAAAGAGTGGAGCTGACTGATTACTGAAGCTTCTGTGGAGTTCTCTTCACCGAAATGTGCAGCTGACAGCCTTTACCAAACTACAGTTTGCTTATGTCACAGAGCAAGTTTCTCTGGAAGAGAGATTATCTGGTATTACTAAGAACCCTCCCATTAGGATGAAGTACATCTGTGTCTAAATAGATCTTCTGTAAGCTACCGTATGATTCGTGACGGAGAGTACCCTGTACTGTGTTCCAATCGCAAATAGAGTGAAGGATAACCGACTGTCTATAAGCTTCCTCGTGAGACCTTATCTCTCTGATCTTATCTTCGTGGTCCTCGCGCGCAGTATATGTTAGCGACAGTAGACTCGTTCGGCAGTCAGCTTCAAATACCGGTTATGTTATTTCTCTCTATAGTGCTTCTCATAAATAATGTCGCCTTCCCACCAGGGATTCCCATTTGAGTGCCCGAAGCGCCTCCGTAACATTACGTGTTGTTCGAATCTATCGGTGACTTTTCTAGTAGTCTCAGAATTGATTCCGATGTTTTCCTTTAATCTGACGTCGTGCGGATCCTAGACACTTCAGCAGTACTCAAGAACAGGTCGTTCCGTCTTTGCAACGTTACGCCCAGATATTTAAACGACTTCAGTGTGTCAAGCTGGACGCTAGTAATACTGTATCCGAACATTACAGGTTTGTTCTTATATATCTAAGTCGTCTTGTGTCTTCCTACAGTCACTCAACTTCCACACCTTGCCAGACACCAGCGTAGACTGCTGCCCAACCCGTCCGTCAAATAATGATGCGAGAATTTCTGCCACGTGTTAGTAACCACTAGAGGAGTAGTGCTACTACCTGGGAAAAATGGGTTAACCAAGTAGCAGAAAGTAATCTTTTTGCCCCACATGTCTTGTTTGTCGGTAGGTCTCAACGTTGAAGCAGATAACGGTATCACTTCGAGTGCGTTACATCTAAAAGTCGGTGCTGTGGCTTGGGAATCTGACAAGTTTTCTTCAACTCTGCGCATGTTGCATGGAATTCGTAGTGGTCTGTAACCGTACCACAAAATTTATAAGATATCACTGTTTATAAAGTAGTACTGTTTTATAAATTTATACGGCTTATGTAGGCCAGCGCTGCCGTGCGCAAGTCATCTTTTGCCGGGAGCCATGTGGTAAACTACAGTTATTAGGTAGGAGGCGAAGGCAGTGGAGAAAAAAAAAGGTTGCGGGGGTTAGTTGAAATGTATGGGAAAAATGATCTGAATACGTTGCGCTTCCTGACCTACTTAATTCTGAATAGCTATCCTTTTGCCGCATCGTTATATCTGTAAGTTGCAAGGAACCAGCTGGAAGTGGTTCATTGACATTTAGCGACGTAGAATAAAATGCCAACGAGGTGTGCACTATTTAATGGAAAGTATCTGGCTACTAGAAGCCACTAGACGTCATGGGATGTGGACCCGGCAGTGTTCAAGAAGGGGACTATTGCGTTTTCAGTAGAGAAGTAACAACAGCAGAATGGGTCCGTCAGGAGAGTTCATCGACCTCAAACGTGGACTGGTCGTTGGATGTCACCTGAGTAAAAAATTTATCAGACACATTTCAGTCCTTTTAAAGCTGCCGAGTCGACTGTTGTTGACTTTGAAGTAGAAGCTTGAAGACACAATCGTAACTAAACCAACACCATGCAGACCTGACGCACTGACGGACGTGGACCATCAAGCACTGCGGAAGGTTGTTGTAAAAAATCGCATGAAACCAATGGAAGGAATCACTTGTTGAGTTTCAGAGCGCTACGAGTAGACCAGCTAGCACAGTGACTGTGCGTAGCGAGTTACAAAGGATGGGGAACAATGGTCTATCAGCTGTTCGTAAGCAACATATCTGTAGTCAGTGTTAAGCAATGCTTCAGGTCATGTAGATAGCGACGCCACTGAACAATGGCTGGAAATAGTGATTTGGAGTGATGAATCACAGTATAACATTTGGCAGTCTGGTGGAAGGATATGGGGTTGGCGAATGCCTGGAGAACGTTGCCTGGGATTACGTGAGGTGCTAACAGTGGAAGACGGAGAAGGCAATGATACAGTATGGGATTTTTTCGTGGTTATGACGTAGTTCCATGATTTCGCTTAAGAAAGTGCGGAAGACCATGAATGCGTTAGCTAAATTTTCCGTCGGTACCTTGCACAACATGATATAAACACATTTTACGGGACAACATTTTGCGAGACGATGATTGTATTACACTGAAGAGACAAACAAAATAGTACAGCTGCTTAATATCGTCTACGCCCCGCGAGAGCACGCAGAAGCGTGGCGTGGAGTCGACTAATGGATGAAGTAGTGCTGGAGGGATTTAAACCATGAATCCTGCAGTGCTCTCCATAAATCCGCAAGACGACATTCTCACTTCAGGCAATGAGCAGACCACAATCAAAAACTTCGCTGCTCAACTGAACGGATCTTTTGGTAGTGCTGACTCACTCGTCCACCAGTTGGGGTACTCAAAGGTGTGTACCCGATGGGTTCCTCGCCGCCCAACAGCAGACAGTAAAAAACAACAAAGGACCATCTGGGCGGACTTTATTGTGCGTTACAAGGCTTATCATGACAGCTTTTAGTCGAACATCGTCACAGGCTATGAAAGATGGGTTCATCACTTCGAACGGAAAACAAAATAGCAATACATGAAGTGGCGCCACTTCACCTCTACTCCGAAGAAAAAGTTAAAATCCGTAATCTCTGAAATGTTATTCCTGTTTGATGTTCTCCCTCATATGGCAACGACCAATTCTGAAGTGTATTGTACTACCCTCAGGATACTGGAGAAAATGCAAGCAAATTTATGCTTCTCCATGACAACGCAAGGCCTCAACCCAGTTTGAGCACCAAAGAGGAGCTCTGGAATGTTCTTCCTCATACACGCTACGGCCCAGATCTCGCACCTTCCGATTTCCTTTTGGCCCAATGAAGGATGTGCTCCACGGGAAGCAATACGTGCATGATGCGGAGGTTACTGGTGCCGCAAGAAGTTGGCTCTGACGCCAACCATTAAAGTGGTACAATACGAAAATAGAGGCCCTCCCAATAATGTGGTGCAAGGCTACACTGAAGGGAGATTATTTTGTCTAAAATAGTTGAAAAATTAGGTTTTGTAGCCAAAAGAGTGGGAAATAATATGGTCTATTGGATTCTTGAATAAAATTAGTCTGCTTTCAGAAAAAAGAGTTACATTACTTATAGAACGCTCTCATATAAGAAGACTGAAAACTGGAAAAGGACATTCTCGCTGCTACCGTCCTAGTAGAAGACCTGCAGTATTGGGACAATGTCTACATGGATTCTTAACAAATCTATACATCTGAATCTTCATAATGTGTCTGTTTATTAGCAGCAACAGCCAACTGTCATTTCCTACTTTTGATGTCACATAACAAGTGGCATATAGATGACAAGATTGACTGATTTATACGATCATATCGCTAAGGCGCCACCCAAAGTCGCCGGTGCGGCAGTTGTGCTTCCTCTCCATCCTGTTGTGGCAAGAAGGCGCAGGCTACGGCAAGAGACAAAGCGAGAGTGGGACAGGCAAATGGCTCTCGGAGGACGTCCGACGAGGAAGTCAGAGAAGCTGTGCCCTTGTGAATACCATTATGCCCAAGATAACGTTGAAGGGCATGGACAGACACCGAGGTCAATAGTCTGGAACCGGAGAGACGTGACCACAAGTTACAGAGGGGGACGTAGCGTGCTGCTGCTGGTCTGGAAGATGGCGGTGCTTGGGAGCAATTACGTGCTGCAAATCTGTGGTGGCTGTGTTCATCATTCCAACCTGTTTCGATAAGTGGCGAAGTTTCGTTTCTATTTTTAACAGAGCTATGTTATGCTGCTCTGAAAGGGGATTCCGCAATTGTGCATCAGCTAAATAGCGACTGATGGAAACTGTTAAATTAACTGAAATACTGAACTGTACTGTTTGAGACTTGGCTTTAGTTTGCGGAATTGCATGATAACTCCGTCCTGTTCAAAATGGCTCTGAGCACTATGGGACTTAACTTCTGAGGGCATCAGTCCCCTAGAACTTAGAAGTACCTGAACCTAATTAACCTAAGGACATCACACACATCCATGCCCGAGGCAGGATTCCAACCTGTGACCGCAGCGGTCGCACGGCTCCACACTGTAGCGTCTCCGTCCCTGCCACCTCAGCGCTGCCCACTGGGAGCTACAAGGTGGCCCATGGTGTGCTTCCTCGCTGACGTGGCTAACATCACGGCGACAAGAAGCACCTGCAACCTGTCGTCCGAAACTCCAGCCCTCGCCTTGGGATGCATCTGGCGTGTGCTGGGAGCCAAAATGACTGTCCACAGGAGGGAGCCGCGGCATGGCCCGCCACCGGCTTGCTGTGGATACCGTATTGGCCTCAGAGGGTCGAACCAGTGACCTACCGTGGACTGGAACGTTGGCTCCCAATCTGCTGCTGCATGTAATCAGTGGTGTGTTGAGCCCTGCCGTCCAGGAGAGCTGTCACACTTAAAGCCTTGTTAGTGAACCGGCGTCTATTTATATGCTGCTGTGCGCCTCTGTTTTGCTAATGTGCCGCTCCTGGCTGTAACTTGTACGCTTAGATATATTGCACTGAAGTTAACCTCTTCCCATCTTGACTGGTGGTGCCACAACACCTGCTAATGTAGCAATGTTTTGATATAAATATATGGGCTGTGAATCCTAAGCTGTAGGCATATGTTCTGTCATGTTCAGGCAAGATGGCATGTTTAGGCCAAGATGGCTGAGTTTTCTGTTAAGGGTTTATCGTCCCCCTTAATGAAAAGTTTATTAAATAGTCAGTTACTTGCAAGTTCATGTGCAGTTAACTGTCACAAGCGTGCTCCTTCTGATACATGCATGATTGATTTTCCTTGTGATGCCCTGTGTATTTATACACTATTGGCCATTAAAATTGCTACACCAAGAAGAAATGCAGATGATAAACGGGTATTCATTGGACAAATATATTATACTACAACTGGCATGTGATTACATTTTCACGCAATTTGGGTAGATAGATCCTGAGAAATCAGTACCCAGAACAACCACCTCTGGCCGTTACAACGGCCTTGGTACGTCGGGGCATTGCGTCAAACAGAGCTTGAACGGTGTGTACAGGTACAGCTGCCCATGCAGCTTCAACATGATACCACAGTTCATCAAGAGAAGTGACTGGCGTATTGTGACGAGCCAGTTGCTCGGCCACCATTGACCAGACGTTTTCAATTGGTGAGAGGTCTGGAGAATGTGCTGGCCAGGGCAGCAGTCGAACATCTTCTGTATCCAGAAAGACCCGTACAGGACCTACAACATGCGGTCGTGCATTATCCTGCTGAAATGTAGGTTTCGCAGAGATCGAATGAAGGGTAGAGCCACGGGTCGTAACTTATTTGAAGTGTAACGTCCACTGTTCAAAGTGCCGTCAGTGCGAACCAGAGGTGACCGAGACGTGTAACCAATGGCACCCCATACCATCACGCCGGGTGATAAGCCAGTATGGCGATCACGAATACACGCTTCCAATGTGCGTTCACCCCAATGTCGTCAAACACGAATGCGACCATCATGATGCTGTAAACAGAACCTGGATTCATCCGAAAAAATTACGTTTTGCCATTCGTGCACCCAGGTTCGTCGTTGAGTACACCACTGCAGGCGCTCCAGTCTGCGATGCAGCGTCAGGGGAACCACAGCCAAGGACTCCGAGCTGATAGTCCATGCTGCTGCAAACGTCGTCGAACTGTTCGTGCAGATGGTTGTTGTCTTGCAAGTCCCCATCTGTTGACTCAGGGATCGAGACGTGTCTGCACGATCTGTTACAGCCATGCGGATAAGATGACTGTCATCTCGACTGCTAGTGATACGAGGCCGTTGGGATCCAGCTTGGCGATCCGTTATTACCCTCCAGAACGTACCGATTCCATATTCTGCTAACAGTCATTGGATCTCGACCAACGCGAGCAGCAATGTCGCGATACGATAAACCGCAATCGCGATAGGCTACAATCCGACCTTACCAAAGTCGCAAACGTGATGGTACGCATTTCTCCTCCTTCCACGAGGCATCACAACAACTTTTCACCAGGCAACGCTGGTCAACTGCTATTTGTGTATGAGAAATCGGTTGGGAAATTTTCTCATGTCAGCACGTTGTAAGTGTCGCCACTGGCACCAACCTTGTGTGAATGCTCTGAAAAGCTAATCATTTGCATATCACAGCATCTTCTTCCTGTTGGCTAAATTTCGCATCTGTAGCATGTCATCTTCGTGGTGTAGGAATTTTAGTTGCCAGTAGTGTACTTGTTTCTTTTGTTGTATAGTTCTGAGCTGTTATTTGTGAGTACTAAGTTAAGCTGACAAAAGACCTGTGTGGACCAGTGGGTTCTGTACTAGCTGTTCTGAATGTGTTGTATTCAGCAGGCATCACTGGTCAGGCACTGGTATTGCAAACAATTTGCCGTGAAATAGTTTGCCTTTCCAAGTTGTCAAAAGTTTGCTAGTACAAGAAATGATGGTTAACAATTTTTTATTCAGGGCATATTTGGATTGTAATGTCCCGGTAATAGCAATGCCTTGGTTGTATTTGAGTTGTGAAGTACAGTAAGGTTCATTAAAAAATGTTAGGCCACCGGCCATGCATAATTGTTGTAGAGTGTTACATAGGTTAGCATATCAACTACTTCCCAAGTAAATTTACATAATTCAGTAATGAATAACAATCTATTCTTTTGCTGCAAATTTTTGTGGGCCTTTTTCTCTATTCAGATTGTTTAATGAAATGGACTACCCTTACACACAAACACCTATGACCGCCACCTACTTTCGGGTTGTTTAAGTACCTTGTATCGCTCTCTGCTTTTGCTTAAAATGTCTAAGAGCTTTTGGCTGTTGTTCATGACCCTTTGTTTTAGAACTTAGCGACTGTGCAGAAGCTGTTACTGGTGTAAATTGTTCCTTCACAGCTGCATTTTCATTTGTGGTAAGAATTTAAATGTTTGTGGCCGCTTATATTTTGAATATTTTAATTACGAAATATCACTTGACATTGTTTAGTGCTGTGCTCAAATTACCAACGTGTGTTGCACGTGGAACTGTTAGTAATAAATAAAATTATTTAACTTTATTTAATGAGTCCGTTCCAGTGGAGTTCCACTCATGGAACCTTGCATCCTATCTGCATTTAAAATTGAAAAACGTCATATATTACTACACATTAAAGAAGTGTTTCAAACTTCTGGATCAATTGCTAGTGGCCTAATCAAAAGGTGATCGCCACTTTGGTTGTAACTGGTATACAATGTGGTATTATCCTTAACAGTCCTCGAACGAATAGCTCTGAAACTATGCACTCAAATCGTGTTTCACGGAACAGGTACATAAATCGCGTCAGGGGGACTCGATTTAAACAGTGGAGTCATTGAAGTCATGCGGAAACTGAGCAATTTACGTGATGTCCGAAACGGCATGATCACTGCTTGCCACCATGGTTAACATAAGTGAGCAAGGCAAAATGGAGCTATCCAAAACCCATGCCTAGCCAACTGGGATGCACCAAGCTCCATAGATGACAGCGGTGAACGACGGCAGCGGAGAAGTGTACTGGCGAACAAATGTGTAATTGTTGAGCAACTAATCACCCAGATGAACCAAGTGGCTACCAACAGTGTCTCCTCATCGACCGTTCAGCGAAAATTGCTGCTTATGGGCCTCCGCAGCATGCACCTTTTTCATGTCCGCATGCTGACTGCAGTTCATCGGCGACGAGGTCTGGAATTTGCACGCCATTACCGCAAATGGACGTCCACTGATTGCAGTCTGGTGACATTTTTAGATGAATCTTGCATGCTCCATCGAACAGATGGCTAATATTCTGCAACAATCGTTGGAAGGGTCCAGCAAAGAAATGGGTGTGTTATGGTCTGTAGAATGTTTTCATGGCGTTCCCTAGAAATTCTTATTCTATATTCTGGAAGGCATTATCGATCAACACAAGTGTCTATGTCCAATACTACATACAGTGCGGTTTTCTTCGGCAGGATAGCATCTACCAGCAGGACAACTGAACGTGGCACACGGCTCACAGTGTACATGCGTGGTTCAAAGAACACAAGGCTGGGTGTACAGTAATTCTCCGGCCACCAAACTAATCAGATTTAAACCCAATCGACAATCCGTGGGACTACCCGATCGCACCATTGGCATGGATCATCTACCAAGAAACCAACCGCAGCTGATCACGGCACTGAAACCTATATTCCCCCACATCCCTGTCAGTACCTTCCACAACCTCGCTGACTCTTCCTGCACATTTTGCAAAATGGTTCAAATGACTCTGAGCACTACGGGACTTAACGTCTGTCGTCATCAGTCCCCTAAAACTTAGAACTACTTAAACCTAACTAACCTAAGGGCATCACACACATCCATGCCTGAGGCAGGATTCGAACCTGCGACCGTAGCAGTCACGCAGTTCCAGACGGAGCGCCTAGAACCGCTAGACCACTGCGGCTGGCAACACATTTTGTAGAGGTTCGCGCTGCACAAGAGAGCTATTCAGACATTTGGTAGGTGATCACTGGACAGTGTATAATATTGAAGCTTAACGAACTTCTGGAATGTAACTGAATTTATCAAAATCATTTCGGTTCTAGAAAGAAAGATATAGTTATAAATAGCATCCCTCAGTAATCAAAATAATTGAAAAACATGCAGTATGTACATGGAGTGACTTTGCTCGAGCATTTGGCAATTGCTATACATATATACAGTATATACTGGGGGGTGATTGAAATGAAATGGAAAGAAAACAAGGATTTCTAGTCAGACGAGTATAAGATATTAACAACAATACCAGAAAATGGAATAATTAGTGTAAGACTCCTTTTTTTCAATAGGAAGGTGCTGTGAATAGTTCAGTGATAGTGTTCACCTTGTCCGAATCGACAGCAAACCAACGCCGACAACAATTTATCAGGTGCACATGCAGACATCCGAAGCACAAAATGAATAGGTAAGTAAGGTACATGAGAATATTGAACCGTAATTCAGTATGTAAAGGAAGACGAAAAATCAAACTGTCATGTAGGATTGGAATGCGATTATGGGAGAAGGGTAGAATAAACGTTTGGGGAGGAATATGGGCTTGGTAGTAGGAATAAGAGAGGAGTAAAGCTAACTGAGTTCTGCAATAAACGTTGGCTGGTAACAGCGAAAACTATGTTCAGTTTCAGGGAAGGAGGAGGTATATCTGGTAAAGGCCGGGAGTCAGTTACATTACTTCACGGTCAAGCAGAGATTCCGAAATCAGGTATTGGACTATAAGGTGTGCCCAGGAGCAGATGTAGACTCAGTTCACAATTTCGAAATGATGGAGAGTGGGCTGAAGTTTAAGAGACTAGTCAGGAAGAAGCAAGGTGCAAAGAAGCAGGATACGAAAATGCTAAACAATGGAGATATACCCTTGAAGCTCACTGAGGTTGTAGATATTGCTATAATGAATAGCTCACTAGGGAGCTGAATTGAAGACAAATGGACAGTCACAGAAACTGGAAACAAAAACATAGCTACAAAGAAGATAACAGGGAAACCATGGGTAACAGAGAAAATACTGCAGTTGATCTACTAAGAAGGAAGTATGAAAACGCTCAGGAAAATTCAGCAGTATAGGAATACAAGTTACTTTGGAAGAAATAAGTATTCAGTGCAGGGAAGCTAAGGCGATAAGGCTGTATGAAACACGTGAAGAAATCGAAAAGTTGGTGTTTATTGAAAAGAATTATTCAAAAAACAGCCTCTGGTGAAATTAAAAGCAAGACCGGTAAAATTAAGGCTGCAATGGGAATTCCACTGTTAAATCCAGAGCAGGGAGCAAATATGTGGAAAAAGAACATTGAAGAAATCTATGAGGTGAGGGCTTGTCTGATGACCTGATAAAAGAAGAAACAAGAATCGACAGGGAGGAGATATGGGATCCAGAATTTGAATCTGAATTTGAATTTAAAAGCGGTTTAGAAGACTTAAGATCAAATAAGACAGAAGTGGTATACAATATTCCTCTGCATTTCTAAAGTAACTGGAACAGCAGCAACAAAACGAGTATTCACTTTGGTGTGCAGAATGCACGAGAGTGGCAATATGCCATCAGACTTCCGAAAAAACGTCGTCCACACAATTTCCAAGACTGGAAGAGACAACAAGTGCGACAGTTACCGCACAATCAGCTTAATCGTTCATGTGTCCAAGTTGCTGGGAAGAATAATACGCAAAACAACCGAAAAGAAACCTGAGAATCTGTTTGATGACTATCAGCTTGGCCTTAGGAAAGGTAATGGTAACAGAGAGACGGGTCTCACGATGCTGTTTATAATGGAAGTGTTATGCAGGAGCCAAGGTAGCCCCTGAGGGCCGGCAACCCATATTACATCACAGAGGACGAGGTTGTCTACATCCAAGGCGTACCAAATGTTCCTTGGTAAACACCGGAAATTTACATACAAGATAATGGAAACAGACATTCCGAGAACTACTTCCTGGAGGGGAGCTCGAGCCACGGACTGCAGGAAGTATCACTATGCCAAAACCGGAATGGCTGGAGACAGCTATTTAGGGGCTAGAACCAGCCCCGAAGTTCAGTTCACTCTGGATGCTGACCTCGTGTACTTTGACTGCTGAAGATTACATCTTCGTCTTTGAATTGGACTCTTACTAATGTGTGTGTGTGTGTGTGTGTGTGTGTGTGTGTGTGTGTGTGTGTGTGTGTTACCACGATCTTTTGTGGAAAATTAGAAATGAACTTTTG
This sequence comes from Schistocerca piceifrons, assembly GCF_021461385.2. Classification (NCBI taxonomy): domain Eukaryota; kingdom Metazoa; phylum Arthropoda; class Insecta; order Orthoptera; family Acrididae; genus Schistocerca; species Schistocerca piceifrons. The sequence goes on from NC_060143.1 coordinate 45,080,342, forward strand.
TTTGCCTCACATTTAGGAGACTTTTACTGGCATCGTTATTGTTACCTTTCGTTTGTTGTTCAGCCATCAACCTTGTGAACTTACATCAATAAAAGTTTTGTTTGTGCAAAACTGCGAATTGTCAGTCACAACAGGAAGCGAGACTGATGAGAAATCAAGAGATGTTCGTCGGATCTGTGGACCTGGAAAAAGCGTTCGACATCGTAAAATTATGCAAGACGTTCGCAGTTCTGAAAAAACTAATGGTAAGCTTTAGAGACAGAAGAGTAATAAACAATATATACAAGAACCAAGAGCGAAAAATAAGACTAGAAGATATCGAACGAAGTCCTCGGGCTAAAAAGGAGGTAAGGCAGGGTTGTAGTCTTTCGCCCTGCTTTTCAATCTATACACTGAAGAAGCAATGAAGGGTAGAAAAGAAACGTTCAAGAATTGCGTTAAAATTCAGGGTGAGAGAATATCTGTGATAAGATTGTCTGATGACACAGCTATCATCACTGAAAATGAAGCAGAATTACAACATGCGTTGAATGTAATGAACAGTTTAATGAGAACAGATTTAGATTGTAAATCGAAGAAAGACGAAAGTAATGAGAAGCAATAGAAAAACGAACAGCGAGAAAGAAGTGTTGGGAATCAAGTTAAGAAACTCTGATGCCTATGAAGTAGAATTACCCATGATAGACAGAGCAAGCATGACATAAAATGCCGACTAGCAGTGTACGAAAGGGAATTCCTGGCTCAGATAAAACTGCAGGTACACACTTAGACCTCCATTTTGGGAAAAAAATTCTGACAATGTACGTTTAGAACACAGCTGTGTATGGCTATAAGACATGGACTGTGGGAAAACCGAAACAGAACAGAAGCATTTGAGATGTGGCGCTGCAGAAGAATGTTTAAATGAGGAGGACTGGTGAGGTAAGGAACGAGGAGGTTCTTCACATTATAACATGTGTGAGACTGGTTCTGATGTATGTTACTATCACAGTTGCACATTGACGCTCTGTGAGTGTTTTAAGAATTTGTGTTGAACCGATGGCCTGCAAGGTAGGAAGATACCAGCTCACCATGAAGAGTTAGAAGAGTGCTGCAATACGGACTGTGATATAGGCAGTCAATGATCTCGAAGTGAGTTCCACAAGACCCCTTGTAAAGGAAACACTATCGCTAACAGAAATTAGTGTATGGGTTCAGGCGTAACTACATGTTAGCAAAAAAGAGAGCAAGAGAAAATGAAAATCTTAGATTTTCGTTACTAAGGTTTATGTTTTACTCTAAGTATGACTTCATGACATATCAGCCATAATTCTAATATGTACAGGATGGTAAAATATTGATATTGAATGTTCACAACTGAGAAGCGAAGTTCCTGACTATTCTTAGGTTCTTTAATAGTTAGATGGTTGATGAACATGTTTGGGGGTCGATAAAATACAAACAAATTAAATCCAATTGGGACCAAAGACATTAATTAAGCTGAAATGCACAATTAAAGAAACCGAATAATGGATAGGGGTTGGTGAAGAGTAATGAGAAAGAAGTACACAATTACAACAATTCAATAACTTCAGAGTATAAAGCACTCTCCAGTGAGTGATCAGTTCCTTTTGTTAAATCAGATACCTCACATTTCTGCTTCAGTTAAGTCCAACAATCGTGAATATGTTTAACTACAAGTCATGGCTGAATGTACGAAGAAATAGGAGAGACGGAGACGTCCAAAATTCAGAAGGTCAATTGAGTATCACTTGCTGACGTAGCACGAGCGCGGTTATCTACCTTTCGTCGGCGGCGGCAGTGGCTGCTATCGGCGCGAGCTGTGAGCCTGAGAATCGATTCTAAATCTCTCTCGACTGTTAAACACTAGTCTGATACATTTCCTACGTCTTTGATGAAGCCGAGGCACTAGTTGTTTATCGGCATGGTACGCGCTATTTGCCTGGAATAGCGCATATGTCGTTGCCCTGAAACCGCTCGCAAACGTTAACTGGCAACGCTTCGTGCAATTCTCCTTGCTAGGAGACTCTTCAGTTTGACGCCTTCAGAGTTAAGACGAGCCTGTGAACAAGTGTTTACATAATTACTCTCGCAATCGTCTCAGCACGGTGCAAGTCGCCTTGCTCAAACACTCGACAATTTTCTGCAAGGGAAGTGTGAATTTCTATGTCTACAATTTTCCTATGTCAAAGCTGGTGGCCACGCTTTATCTTTCTGGCCAGTCAGAGCGTTCGTACTTACCATAGCTCCACCAACTACAGTTTCTGTAGCCTATTGCAGGCGTCGTTTGTTTCGCAGGGCAGATTTAACTTCTGCTACATAATACTGAAACAAACAGCTTCTTTCCACGTGGGCTTTTACGCAGGTGACTGCAGTGAGCCACCACTGTTTTGAGTTGGATGTCTCTGGAGGTTTATCTGTCATCTCCAGCTGTGTTCCTTAGAAAGGCTTTCCAAAGAGCCGTCATTAAAAGGGCAGCTTTTTCCGACGGCCTACGCAATGGCTCCGGCATCTCATTGTGTCCGCTGGATGTCCCGCTGTGAAGCTTTCTGCCTGCACGAGACAGACATCGCCGTCGTAAAATTTTCTTTTGCTCAGAACTCCTTCTCATAGCACGGGTCTGGGAAATTCCATGGGTGCAATTACTAGTGTGAGTGTTAGCGGTTTATATTCACGAAATGTTGGTTTGTTTATCCGATCTGAAATCAATAAAATTCATACATTTTCATGTAACTATGTCGTCTGACATATAAATTTAACCGGAATTGTTTCAGGAATTCAGTGTAAGGTGTGTTATTTGTTTGACACCTTGTAGCATTACCGGCGAGTAAAGAAGTGTATGTAATGCGCTGACAAGAAGAAGTGAGAGGATGATAGGACATAGGTTATCACACCAGGTAATAAACTTCATGGTACTATAAGGAGCTCTTGAGGGTGAAAACTGGCAATTGGAATACATGCAGCAAATAATTGAGGACATAAGCTACAAGTGCTACTTTGAAATGAAAAAGTTGGCACAGGACGAGGAAGCGTAATGGGTTCTATCAATTAATAAGTCTCCGAGTCACTCACCTATGTAGGAACCTATTCCATATGCTCGAATCTTCGTTTACAGTCTGCAATGCTGCAACGTGTCAAAGGCTTTCCTGAAATCTAGATACATGGAATCTGCCTGTTGCCCTTTATCTGTAGTTTGCAGTTTATCAAGCGGGAAAAAAGTAAACCGAGTTTCCCACGAGCGATGCTTTCTAAAACAGTGCTGATTTGTGGACGTAAGGTTTTCTGGATCAAGAAAATCTCTATATATAAAAGACAATGTCCTGACTGACTGACTAACTAGTTATCGTCCAGGTCAAACGGTAAGGATAGAAACTTGAGATTTGGACAAGGCTTGAATCTTACACTGTAGGCATTGTTTATGAAGAGATTCTTCGAAATTACAGCCCTGAGGGGGTGAAATAGGGGATGAAGGTTTTTTTTCTGAAAAACGTCGCTGTTAAAGCAATTTTGAAGCTAGACCTACGAAAGTTGGTATTTGGTTCCTCGATCAGAAAAAGGAAATACGAGTTTTAGCATTTTTTGAAAGTTAACCTTATAGGGTGAAATAGTAGGTGAAAGCTCTTTTTGGGCATACATCATTATTATAGAAATACTGAAGTATTTTTAGAGCTACTTCTATGAACATTGTTATTTGACTTCTCGGTTACAAATAAAATAATACTAGTTTCAGTGTTCTTGGAAACTGAACCCCTAAGAGAGTGAAACAGGGGATCGGATTCTTTTATGAAAATGTTTTAGTATGAATGCATTTGTAAAGCTAAATTTATGAAAAATGAAATTTTGCATCTCAATTAGAAGGAGAAAAATTGTGTTCCACTATTTATGGAAATTCAACCTCTAAGAGGGTGAAATATGGAGTGAAACGTTATGGAATTATTTCACTGCGAAAGGATTTTTAAACCTAGATCTTTGAAAATTGATGATTGGTTCCCAGAGATATAAAGTACGAGTTTCATTGTTTTCGGAAATTCAGTCCCTAAGGGGATGAAACAGGGTGAGACTGATTAACTGACCCGTCATCGACCAGCCAAACCACTAAGCATAGAAACTTGAAGTTAGGGGAGAGCGGATATTGTAGGCGTCATTTAAGAAAGGATTGTCCGAAATTCCACTCCCTAAGTGGATGAAATAGGGGATGAAAGCCTTTTTGAAAGTATGTCGATATTAAGTGAATTTCGAAGTTAGAACTACGAAAACAGGTATTTGGTTTATCAGTCAGAAAATAAAAAATACGTGTTTCAACTTTTTTGAAAGTTCATCCACTAAGCGTGTAAAATATTGGGTGAAAGGTTTTTGGGAAGTTACAAACGAACTACTAAATGTTTCTTAAGGCTACATCTGTGACGACTTCGCAGTCAGAAATTAAAAAAAAAAAAAGAAATGTGTTTCAGTATTTCTGGAAATTCAGCCCCTGAGGGACTACTATACGGGATGAAAATTTTTAAGAACATATTTAGTTACATTCAAAAATTTTTAAAGATAAATTTATCAAAATGATTATTTCATTTCTCGGTTAGATGTAGAGAAATATTTGTCAGGGGATGAAATTAGCCATAGAAATGTCTCCAAAATGCATGGTTACCAAAAAATTTGGACTCCAGCTACTATATCGCTTGCTGGTGAGAAATACATTCGGAGAAGATCATGCTTATCTAGCCTTAATTTATGTGACGAACTTTGAAGGTGTTGAAGTTTGTGAACAAGATAAAAATTCGATTAAATAAAAGCAAACAAATCTCTACAGGCTATGCAGTCTGCGCGAGCGAAGCGGAGGGCGCTGAGCTAGCTTATTGTATTCGAACTGAGAATACGTTTAAGGATTCTTCGGCAAACCGATGTTATGGATACTGGTCTGTAATATAGGGGGCTCTGTTCTTTTACTGTTCTTATATACAGAAGTCACCTGCGCTTTTTTACTGTCGCTTGGGACTTGGTGCTGGGCGAGAGATTCGCAATAAACGCAAGCTAAGTACGGTGTCAGTGTCGTGGCGCACTCGATGTAAAACTAAAGTGGTATACCATTCAGATCTGGCGATTCATTTGTTTTCAACTCTTTCAGTTTTTTCTCTACTTCAATGATGGTTGTTACTACGGCGTCCACTCGGGAGTGTGTCCGATGGTCAAATGACAGTATTGTCGACTTTCGTACGTTAACTATTCTTCAAAGGCGAAATTTGCAATTTCGGCTTTCGTTTTGCTATCTACATCATCCACATCAGACTGGTCAACGAGTGACTGGATAAAGTCCTTAGACCCGTCTAAAGATTTTGCGTAAGACGAGAGCTTTCTCGGGTTCTCGGCCGGACCTTTTGCTAACAAATGACGGTGATCATTGCTGTAGGCTTCGTGCATAGATCTTTCCACAAAAGCAAAAATCTCTACTACCCCTTGCCTTTCACCATTTGAGCGTTCTCTTATGAGTCGAGAGTACAACAGACATTGATTCCTCAGCATTTTCCGAATTTAGTTGTTAAAGCATGGTGGGTCTCTTCTATCCTTAATCCACTTACTAGGCACTCAGCTCTTCAGACCACGATTAACTACCTATTTAAACTTAGCCCATAATTCCTCAACGTCCAGCTTACTGGAGATGAGAGACGCTAACAAATGCTCATCTCCTCTTTCTAACAGAAACACTCTCCTAGACTTCTTCACTGATTTACTGCCTTTCGTAACCATAGATGCTATAATGACATCAAGATCACTAATCCATGTCTCTACACGACGCTATCTGTAACGTCAGGCCTGTTGGTAGCTGCAACATCTATTTCCATTGCATGTGGACTGCAGAACTAGCTGCTCAAGACAGTTTTCAGAAAACATATTCAAAAGTACTTCCCAACACTGTGTGTTTACAGCTCATCCACAATGAATCCATAGACGTCCCGGTCTGTATCCATTAGTCGCCTGCAACTAGTACTGCACGGTCTGGGTATTCACACGCTATTGACCGTAGACTTTTTTTGAATGACTCTAGAACTGTCACAGATCTTGATTTCACCTAGACCTGTTATACGTCACTCTCACATTCAACTTAAATATTAATTCTGTCAACTACAATGACCACTCTCCCTCCAATGGATTCTAATCTGTCTTACCGATATAAATTCCATGACTTAAGTTTCTTTCGGTGTCTACTCCCGGTTTTCAGGCCGTGTGGCGGGTAATTGTCAAGTTGATACCCCACCCCTGTCCAGTGAGAGCTAACATCCCAAAGATGTTCGGGCTCACATGCGGTATCTCTTCATCGGAATGTCTTTGCTCAAACTCGTCTAGAGGTTGAACCGCACATGTCACATTACACGCTCTAAATTAGACATCTGTGACCCTTTGGTTCAATTTCCTGTCTGATGGCAAGTTCACGAAATTGTATGAAGTTAATATGACATATAATAACAGTAATAGTAATATCGGGAACTAAATTAATGACACGTAAATGATGCTGGACACACAGTTGCGATTTCGTTAGAACAATGTTTATTCAGAAAGCAAACTAATAGCGAAAGTGGTCTTATTTAGAATTACTATTACAATCGATCGCATATCCATTTGACACAATTCGATCATTCACAATCTCACCGCGAATTACAAGTCCAATACTCCACCTCGTTAACTACGCGAAAAGTTAAGCGTGCAAACCAGGCGCGAGGCAGTTCACCGCTCAGAGAGTAAGTCCCGTGATACCACACAACGCGAAATTTTCTAACTCGTTTCACTTCCTAGCTACCTAAAGACCGACCGTCCGCTTTCGCGTCCCCACCAGCACTGTACCCTTTGGTGTCTAGACTCACTCTGCTGTCTGATTTCGCGACTGCACCAGCGCTGTCCCCTCTGCCCATCCCCGGCCGCGTTTCCCGCACGCCGAATATCAAAATGGTTCAAATGGCTCTGAGCACTATGGGACTCAACTGCTGAGGTCATTAGTCCCCTAGAACTGAGAACTAGTTAAACCTAACTAACCTAAGGACATCACAAACATCCATGCCCGAGGCAGGATTCGAACCTGCGACCGTAGCGGTCTTGCGGTTCCAGACTGCAGCGCCTTTAACCGCACGGCCACTTCGGCCGGCTACGCCGAATATCCTCGCTCCACTGACTAGGGCAGTTTCCCTTCCTGAAGCCATCCATCTGATTGGCTACAACTTATTCTTCATTACTTTACATTTTAACATGTTTAAATAATCAAAGCTTGACCACTATCACGTTCTAAATAAAGTAACAATAATATCATTACATAATAAACGTTAAATTCTTTAAATAAAACCAATGCAATTTCCTTCTTAGCTTTGAATACCATGGCGAGTAGCCTTGCACCAATGTGCTTTCTGATAAATAAAGAAAGAAGAAGTAACTATTATGCACTTAAATTATTCTATTACCTAATGATTCAGTAAGGTGTCATGCTGTCATCGTTCAATGTGTTTTGTGTGGAGGAAATGATGATCTGATGTTTCACTGAAATACTGGTAATTTAAATTTACTATATCTTTCAAACAAATAATGTTACTGAGTTGATATTTACAGCATTTGTCATTTTAATGATGAGCTTTTTTATAAAATGTCGATCGTTAAGATTTACCAAAGCGTTCAGATTTTAGCATTCAGGTCTTTGTTACAAAACTTGTTAATTTCACTTTAACAGTAAATCCTAAACTATTGTAGATAGGATCAATATTCAAGTTTTATTGGGATAACCATGAAAATTTATGAAGGATGGCAGATCAAATTTACTGTAGCTTCATTCCCTGAAATACTACAGAATTAAATAGTTTTCATAGATGTTTCCCTTTATGGCAGATCTTAGGTTCACCATATTTAACACTGCTACGTCTCCTTGGCCGCAAACGGCTTCTACAGGGTTTCCCTATGACGTAGGTTCTCGTCTGTCTCACTCGCACATTACAGCGCTCAGGCCTCATTCAGCACAATAGACACCTGTGAATTTCCCCATCTCGTGGAAAGTCTGTGCTCTATGTGGCACATGGTCCTGGACGACAGGGTTCGTTTCATAATTCCTGAAGTCTCTTTCGGCCATATATTTAAATAAGAGCGAAATGCTCGTTAACTCACATCAGGGTGTCGCCAGACACATCTTCGCTTTCCATTAGGGCCTGAAATCTCGTTGATTGGAGTATAATTGGCTTCAGTGATGATCCCTGCTTCGAACTGAGCCCCGATAACCAACGAAGGTGTGTCTATGGCAGCTGCGGATAGTGCGTATGTGATCACCGATCCTCATGTCAAGTTTCTCGCTATTCTCACTTCCGCTACATCTTATCACTTTAAACTTTCTTCGATTTACTCCCAATATATATTCTACAGTCACTAGACTGTTCATTCCATTGAGCAGATGTAATAAATCTCCACTTCCACACAGGACTGCCATGTCGTCAGCGAATCTTGACCTTGAATTGTAATTCCACTGCATTTATATTACCCGTCTCTCCCCATAACGTATCCCTATTTTTCTCATCATTTCGAACATCTTACGCCATTCTACATTGACCAACGCTTTTTCCGGGTCGACAAATTCTATGAGCGTCTCTTGATTTTTCGTAAGTCTTACTTCCATTATCAACCACAACGTCGAAATTGCCTCTCTCGTGCCTTTACCTTTTTCTAAAGCCAACTGATCGCCAGCTAACACATCCTCAATTTTTTTTACATTCCTCTACATGTTATTCCTGTCAGCAACTTGAATGCATGAGCTGTTAATCTGACTGTGCGATAATTCTTGCATCTGTCAGTTTTTGCAGACTTCGTAATTGTGTGGACGACATTTTTCCAAAAGTCAAATGGTATGTCTCCAGACTCATACATTCTACGCACAAACGAGAATAGTAGTTTTGTTCCTATTTTCCCAATCATTTTAGAAATTCTGATGGAATGTCGTCCATCCCTTCTGCCCTTTTTGACCTTAAGACTTCCAGGGCTCTTATAAAATTCTGATTCTAATACTGGATCCCTATCGACTCCTATTTCTCCTTGTGTCACGTCATCCGACAAGTCTTTCTCTCATAGAGTCCTTCAATGTACTCTTTCCAACTATCTGCTCTCTCCTCTGCATTTAACAGCGGAACTACCGTTGCACTCTCAATGTTACCACCTTTTCTTTTAATTTTACCGGAGGTTGTTTCGACTTTACTACAAGCTGAGTCAGCCATTTAAAGATGCATTTCTTTTTCCATTTCTATACACTTTTCAAGTTGCTCTTTCTCCTTATTTTACTGCACTTCCTATTTACGTCATTCTTGAGTAACCTGTATTGCTGTACTCGTGAATTTCCCTGAACATTTTTGTACTTTCTTCTGTCATCGATCAACTGAAGTATTTTTTCTGTTACCGATAGTTTCTTCGCATTTACCTTCTTGCATGTTTTCTTTTCTTCCCAACTCCTGTGATTTCCCTTTTTTAAGATGTTCATTCCTCTACAACTGAACTTCCTACTAAGCTATTCCTTATCGGAGTCTCTACAGCCTTAGAAAATTTCAAGCGTCTCTCTTCATTCCTTAGTACTTACTTAACCCACTTTTTTGGACATTGATTCTTCCTGACCAGTCTCTTGAACTTCAGCCTACTGTTCATCACTAATTAGTTGCGATCTGAGTTTATATCTGCTCTTGTATACAGACGAAAGCCCAATATCTGATTTCGGAATCTCTGCCTAACCGAAACGCAATCTAACTGAAATCTTTCCAAGTACACGTCCTCCTCTTATGAATATTTCATAGAGTGTTTGCTATTGCTAGCTGAAATCTATTGCGGAACTCAATTCGTCTTTTTCTTCTGTCATTCCTACTACCAAGCCCATATTCTCCCTCAACCCTTTCGTCTACTTCTCGTCCTACAGCCGCATTCCAGGCCCCCATGACTATTATATTTTCGTCTAGTTTTACGTACTGAATTACCCGTTCATTAACCTCACACTTTCTCTATCTCTTCGTCTTTCGCTTGTGACGCAGACATCTTTAGCTGAGCTGTGGTTGTCGGTGATGCTGTTGATTCTATCAACACTATCTATCACTGAACTGCTCACAGTAAGTCACTGTCTGCCATATATTCGTATATAACGAATCCTACTTCCGTTATAGCATTTTCTGTTGCTGTTGTTATTACCCTACAGTCATGTGACCAGAGATTCTTGTCTTCTTTCCATTTCAGATCACTGACTTCCACTATAGTCTATCTAGATCGTGCCTTAGCATTTCGCTTTTCAGATCTTCTAGCTTCCCTACTACGTTCAAACTTCTGACATTCTACAGGGTGATTCTAAGTTTCAAACCGCTATAGAAATAACACTACTGGTCAGAATGACGTCAAATTGCAACGGCATATTATCTGAGAAGGGGAAAGACGTAAGTCAGAAGAAAAATAAATAACTACGAAATTTAGCAATAGATGGCGCTGTAAGCATCATAATAGTAGTGGCCGAGTACAAATGACAGATGAATCATACAACTATACCAAAGGTGTACATTTGACGTTAAACAAACAGTACTACGCAGTGTGCATGGGTGTACAGGTGTGATACTGTTAATTACGTAAGCACGGCAAGGTCATATAACATCGTATAGGAAAAACCTATTTTTAACTGTCCTCAGGCTAAAAACCTCATAAAAAGCATCGCTCACATCGGTTTTTAATTGTCCAGAGGCCAAAAACCCGCATAAAAAGCATCAATCACACCGGGTTTTATTGTTTCTGAAGCCTAAAACCGCATTAAAAGTATCAATCGTTTTTTAATTATCCTGAGGCCAAAATCCGCATAAAAAGCAAGAGTCAAAAACAAGTCGGATTATTAATTTGAGTGTGACTGGCACAAAACATGCTCAGTATCCTGTCCACCGTTCTGTAACAAGTGCAAATGGAGAAACAGCATGTTCCACAACTAATCAAAGCGTTTCTTGGGTCACTTTCAGAATGTGTTGAGCAATGCGTGCGTTCGATGCAGCTAAGTTAGCAGTCGGAACATTGAATACAACATCTTTCAGCTAGCCTTACAGCTAGAAGTTACACGGATTAAGATCAGGTGATCGGGACGGCCAGGCTGCAGGGAAACGGCGGCTGATAATTCTAGCATTTCCGAAATGGCATGTCAGCCGCTGCTTAACTGGATTTTCAATGTGTAGAGGTGCGCCATCTTGCATGAAAACGATCCCATCCACTCATCAACGTTGTTGGAGAGCTCAAATGACGTCTTTGCGCAAAAGACACTCATAGTGCTTACCAGTGACGGTACAGGTAACAGGACCGGAAGCATCTGTCTCTAGGAAAAAATATGGACCTATGATAAATGATGCCGTAAACCCTCACCACACAGCGACCTTTTCGGGATGAAGTGGTACTGGTTGATTTGCGAGTGATTTTCCGTTACCCATATTCGACAATTCTGTGAAATGACATTTCCTGTCAGGTGAAAGTGGTCCTAGTCTGTCCACAAAATCTTGCACGGCCAATGATTGTCCACTTCCATGCGAGCAAGAAATTGTAAAGCAAAGGTCTCTCTTGCTGGCAGGTCAACGGGAAGGAACTCGTGCACATGGGTAATTTTGAATGGATAGCAAAGAAGGATGTTTCGTAGGAGTTTACGCACCGTGCTCACGGGTATGTCCAATGTTCGGGCAATTCTCCATGCACTACACGTTTTCACACCACCAATCGTCTCCTCCTGCATTGCTGTGGCCACTGCTTCTACTGATGTCGAATCAATTCGTTCCCTCCTCATACCAGGTTGCACACCAAAAGAAACCATCTTTTCGAATTTCCGGATCATTTTCTCCAGACTCGCGGCTGTCATCGGACCAACCCCTTTTTTCAAACCCTTCAATGTCCGGAACTTCAGTAGGCCGATGTGTACACAGTCATCATTCTTGTAATACGGCTTTAAAAGCAGAGCGCGAACATGCATTGAGATAATCATGGTGAACTTCGCAGACGCGAAAGGATTTTAGCCGTGTACCCGGCGTGTTTATGCCAACTTCAGTGGGTCGTGCGCATGACAGGTGTTTTCATTTACGTATTCTGACACACACAGCGCTATCTATTTTTTTTTTTTTCTGCCTTACGTTTTCGCCCTTCTCCAATAATATTCCGTTGCAATTTAACGTAATTCTGACCAGTGGTGTTACTTCTACAGCGTTTTGAAAGTTTAATTATAATCACCTTGTATGTAACGATTCGTAGAATGTTATCCTTTTGTTGGTTATTCAACCCTCTTGTCACGGTCACCTCCACTTCGGCAGTCACTCCCGGAGATCCAAATCGGGTGCTAGTCCGAAATCTTTTGCCAATGGAGAGATCATCATGACACTTTTCAGTTGCAGGCTATATGTCCTATGGACACACATTATGTATTTTTAATGAGTGGCTTCTATTGCCTTCTGCATCCTCATGCCGTTGATCATTGTTGATTCTTCCACCTTTAGGGCAGTTTCCCGGCCAAAATCCATCAGCAATGGTGACCAAAGGCTTCCGGCATGGGAAGTCACCCTCAGTCAGCCAACTCCCTTGTCAAAGAGGGTGGATTAGCGAACAGTGCCTCTCTACAGACTGTTAACGAACGCCCAAATAGACTACTTCAGCAATACACTCAATACGTTGTCCTGCACTGTGAGGGTTCATCAGAGACATGAGTAGCACAGGGATGTAAGATAGAGCAGCTCTTCTTCTCAACATACATAAATGATGTGACAGGTAGGACGAGCAGTAGTTCGTGATTGTTTGCTGATGACAGCTGCCTGAGACAGTCACGACTATTCAATATATAGGCTTGGCTGCGAACGATATGAAATGGGAGTCGATCAAATAGTCAAATAGTAGATTTCGGTATATTATGAGAATTTTAAGAAAGCGTAGTCCATCAAGATATTGCGTAAAACAAACTAATGTAACCCTTTTCAGAATAATACTCGAGTGTTTGGGAACCCTACCATGCGGATTAAAGGAAGAATCGAAACAAAGAGAGTATTCCAGTCAACATTGTCAAAAGCTTTCTCTAAGTCTATAAATGCTACATTTCTAGCATTTGTAGACTTAGCAAAAGCTTTTGACAATGTTGACTGGAATACTCTCTTTCAAATTCAGAAGGTGGCAGGGGTAAAATACAGGGAGCGAAAGACTATTTTCAATTTGTACGGAAACCGGATGGCAGTTATAAGAGTCTGGGGACATGAAGGGGAAGCAGTAGTTGGGAAGGGAGTGAGACAGGCTTGTAGTCTCTCCCCGATGTTATTCAATCTGTATATTGAACAAGCAGTAAAGGAAACAAAAGAAAAATTTGGAGTAGGTATTAAAATTCACGGAGAAGAAACAAAAACTTTGACATTGTAATTCTGTCAGAGACAGCAAAGGACTTGGAAGAACAGTTGAATGGAATGGATAGTATCTTGAAAGGAGGATATAAGATGAACATCAACAAAAGCAAAACGATGATAGTGGAATTTAATCGAATCAAGTCGGGTGATGCTGAGGGAATTAGATTAGGAAATGAGACACTTAAAGTAGTAAAGGAGTTTTGCTATTTGGGGAGCAAAATACCTGATGACGGTCGAAGTAGAGAGGATATAAAATGTAGACTGGCAATGACAACGAAAGCGTTTCAGAAGAAGAGAAATTTGCTAACACCGAGTATAGATTTAAGTGTCAGAAATTCGTTTCTGAAAGTATTTGTATGGGGTGTAGCCATGTATGGAAGTGAAACATGAACCATAAATAGTTTAGACAAAAAGAGAATAGAAGCTTTCGAAATGTGGTGCTACAGAAGAATGCTGAAGATTGGATGGGTAGATCACATAACTAAAGAGGAGGTGTTGAACAGGATTGGGGAGAAGAGAAGTTTGTGGCACAACTTGACAAGAAGAAGGGATCGGTTGGTAGGGCATGTTCTGAGGCACCAAGGGATCACAAATTTAGCATTGGAGGGCAGCGTGGAGGGTAAAAATCGTATAGGGAGACCAGGAGATGAATACACTATGCAGATTTAGAAGGATGTAGGTTGCGGTAGGTACTGGGAGATGAAGAAGCTTGCACAGGATGGAGTAGCATGGACAGCTGCATCAAACCAGTCTCAGGACTGAAGACCACAACAACAACAACAACGAAGCAATTCAGAAACGTGTTGCTAGATTTTTTACTGGCAGGTTCCATCAACACTCGAGTATTACTGGAGTCTCCAAATCAGATGGAAATCCCTGGAAGTTGTCTATACCCCGAAACACCATGAGAAAATATAGAGAACCAGCATTTTTGCATTACGATTGTGATGCCGCCAACGAACGTTTCGCGTAAAGGCCGCGAAGACAAGACAAGAGAAATTAGTTCTCGTGCGGGACCATATCATAGTCGCTTTTCCCACGATCCATTCTCGAGTGAGCCGGCCCTTGTGGCCGAGCGGTTTTGGCGCTTCAGTGCGGAACCGCGCTGCTGCTACGTTCGCAGGCTCGAATCCTGCCTCGGGCATGGATATGTGTGATGTTCTTACGTTAGTTAGGTTTAAGTAGTTCTAAGTCTAGGGGACTGATGACCTCAGATGTTAAGTCCCATAGTGGTTTGAGCCATTCTCAAGTGAAACAGGAAAGGAAATGATTTATTGTGGTACACGGTACCCTCCACCATGAACCGCACGTATTCAGTTGTAGATGTCGAGGTAAATGTGACTGGTGGACTCAACCAGCGAGTCCTGTATTTAGAATCCGTTACTGTTTAAATTTGCTGAGACTCTGTAACAGTAAGCTATCGCTCTTACTAATCGTACCCGACAACGAATGTTTCACTTTTCGTTGGATCTTGTCTGCCTCTGCTATTAAACGAAGTTCGTAAAGCTCTGAAACTGACTGGATATAAGAAGCACACGAACGAGTGTTTGTGAGCCGTTACTTTGTGGATGAATCAAACTTCCATGAGGTTCTTCTGTCATCTGTTTCCGTGTGGTTAGTCCGCGGTAGAACGCTTCGCCTACGTCTAGATATTTATCGCAAATGGTGTACTAAAGTAAAGGGAAGTCTCAGTCTGTTTATGCAAAATCTGTCCTTACAATGATTGTGGATCCTGTGGAGATCATCCAGCAAGCCACCTATAGTATTCTGTAGATGCAACTTTCCTACAGACAGCAGCATAATTCGTGATCCGCCACACGGCTAATGTGTTTATCGAACTGCTATGGTACAAGAGCTATATCCTATAGCAAATACAGCAGATAAAATTAGTGCTACACGTCGAAAAAGTAAAAAATATACGAGGAAAATAAAGGGAAAGTAATTGTATGTCACGATACGACGTGAAACTTGATAAAGACATATTTCAAGAGTATGGCCTTTGCGTAACGCATAAACACTCCTCAACTCATTGTATATTAAGCTATAATGTGGTGCCACGTACAATTTATAAGAAAAATTTCAAGTTAAAAAGTAGCCCATGAAATGCAAATTTGTCTCTGACTGAGTAGTAAAATTCACAGTACATTATGGTATGACGTTTTACACTGGGTACTAAAAGATATAAGTTGTAAACAAATTTGAGTACAATCAACCAAATATTACACCCAAAATAAAATGATCCATTTAGTGAGGAAACATACACAGTTGTATGAGAAGTGAAACGAGAAAGAGGGCGCATGTGGGGGTTCTTTTACCACGAAACATTTGAAAAATTAGGAACACTTGTCAACTGATACCACAGTTTCACGCTTCATACAAGTGCTACTCACTAAACAGTCTATGATTCACTCTCCATGTCATGTTGCCGTCATGATGATGTACCACAATTTATCGTGGTAAAGGAGATTAATCGGTAAACCACAGTAATTACCTAAAGATCCTATCGTGATCTACTGCACTGTCGATTACTGTGTCTTCAATTTAACGACTCCACAGCGGCTCTCATCCTCAACCCAAGGCACTCCTATGGTGAGAGTGCTCTTACGAAACCTTGTCCCTTATCTCAGTAGTTTCTTCCCAAACCATTTATTCGTCACGAAAGTCAGTGTACGAATTGAAAAAGTCGAAGTGAAATAATTAAGTGTAAGAAGATCACTAGTTCAAAGGCTATGTCCTTCGCAGTTTGTCTTTAAGAAATAAAATGGCTATCACTGCTCAGTATAGATGTCATGCTGAAAGAGATGTTTAATTCTTCTGATGTAAACGGATGCAACTGCAATGGCCACACCATGCCTGGTGTTGTCTACAAAGAGGCAGTCCTATGAAATAATCTTTTTTACTTTGGGAGCCGGTCGGGGTGGCCGAGCGGTTCTAGGCGCTACAGTCTGGAAGCGCGCGACCGCTACGGCCGCAGGTTCGAATTCTGCCTCGGGCATGGATGTGTGTGATGTCTTTAGGTTAGTTAGGCTGAAGTAGTTCTAAGTTCTAGGGGACTAATGACCTCAGAAGTTAAGTCCCATAGTGCTCAGAGCCATTTGAACAATTTTTTACTTTGGGAGTGTTTTCTAAACTGTTTCAGTACGTCTGATTTCAGAGGTAGGGGAAGGTAGCGTAAGGTGGTGATTCTAAGATAAATCGAGTTTTCAGCAAAACATGGTTACTGCTGATGGAAAAAATTGCATAGCCAAAAAATTTTTAATTTAGAGTAATGAAATTTTGGGAATACATTTGTCTAGGTAGCATATTCATGTGATTAAGATTGCAAGATTCCAGGGTAATGTTAGCGCGAGATAC
This sequence comes from Schistocerca piceifrons, assembly GCF_021461385.2. Lineage (NCBI taxonomy): Eukaryota > Metazoa > Arthropoda > Insecta > Orthoptera > Acrididae > Schistocerca > Schistocerca piceifrons. Next base: position 45,097,069 of record NC_060143.1, read on the forward strand.
GCCATTTCAAATGCGAAATGCTGGTACATTAATAACGGCTGTAACCAACAGAATATTAAATGGAAGCACGAATCCTGCGTGTATTGTGCTGTACATATGTCGAACTTCAGTTTGTGTGATGAGGTTACATGCCTGTTGCACTTGGTTGGTCAATACGGCGGTAGTTAATGCTGTTTGTCGATGAAGCTGGAGTTGTGTTCCAATGATGTACCGCATGTACTCGGTCGGAGACAGATCAGGTGATCGTGCAGGCCAAGGCAACACGTCGAAATTCTACAGACCATGTTGCGGTACAACAGTGGTATTGTATTGTATGTTAACCGGGGACCTAGGAACGACGGAGAGGCTCCGTTCCCGCCGCAGCCGCAATGGTCCGCAACCCCACTACGACTACCGGAGTCCACTTCACCCCTCCGCCGCCCCACACCGAACCCAGCGTTATTGTGCTGTTCGGCCCCGGTGGACACACCAGGAAACGTCTCACACCAGGCGAGTGAAACCCCAAGGAATGCGTGATAGGGTAATGGTGGTGTACGCGTACGTGGAGAACTTGTTTGCACAGCAATCGCCGACATAGTGTAACTGAGGCGGAATCAGGGGAACCAGCCCGCATTCGCCGAGGCAGATGGAAAACTGCCTAAAAAACTATCCATAGACTGGCCTGTTCACCACACCTCGACACTAATGCGGCGGGCGGATTCGTGATGGGGACCAGGCGCCCCACGCCAACCGGGCGGGCACAACAGTGGGAGGTGGGTGAGCATTATTATCCTCTTGGGACACATCCCTTGAATACTGTCCATGAATGGCAGTACAACACACTGACGTACAGACTTGCAGTCACGGCGCCTGCGATAACCATGAGCGTGGTACTGCAGTCAGACGAAATCGCACCCTGGACCAGAGCTCAAGATGTAGGCCCAGTGTGTCGAGTTATCAGGCAGGCTGCTTGCACACGTTCAACTGGCCTTTTACTAACCAATACACGACTATCACTGGCGCCGAGGCAGAACCAGCTTTCATCGTAATACACAATGCCCTCCAGTGAACTCTCTTTTGACACCATTGAAGTCTCCAATGCTGATGGTTTGGAGTCAGTACAATGTACGGTGCAGGGGTTCTGGGTCCAACTGCCCTTGAAATAAGTGATTTGTAATAGTTCGTTGTGTCACTGTGGTGATAACTGATGCTCCAGTTTCTGCTGCAGTTACACTACTATGCGCCAGAAACATACGCCGACCACGATGGTGCTCCCTCTCGGTAGTGCCATGTGGCCGTCCAGAGCCCCGACTTCTTGCGATCGTACGCTCTCTTGACCATCCCTCCCAGCAATCATGTACGATGGGTACATTCTTTAAAGATCTGTCTGCAATATCACAAATGAACATCCAGTCTCTCGAAGCCCTATTACACGATCTAATTCAAACTCGGTGTGTCTTTGTCGCCTTAGAGGTATTCTTGACTAACATCAACTCACAACATCCCATCTCAACGGTAATAAACGATCGCGACCGCTAAAGCGTGTACACTACTGGCCATTAAAAGTGCTACACCACGAAGATGACGTGCTACAGACGCGAAATTCAAGCTACAGGAAGAAGATGCTGTGATATGCAAATGATTACTTTTTTAGAGCATTCACACAAGGTTGGCGCCGGTGGCGACCCGCACAAGGTGCTGACATGAGGAAAGTTTCCAACCCACTTCTCATACACAAACAGCAGTTGACTTGCGTTGCCTGGTGAAACGTTGTTGTGATGCCTCGTGTAAGGAGGAGAAATGTGCACCATCACGTTTCCGACTTTGATAACGGTGGGATTGTAGCATATCGCGATTGCAGTTTATCGTATCGCGACATTGCTGCTCGCGTTAGTCGAGATCCAATGACTGTTAGCAGACTATGGAATCGGTGGGTTCAGGAAGGAAATACGGAACGCCTTGCTGGATCCCAACGCCCTCGTATCACTAGCAGTCGGGATGATAGGCATCTTGTCCGCATGGCAGTAAAGGATCGTGCAGCCACGTCTCGATCCCTGAGTCAACAGATGGGGACGTTCGTAAGACAACAACCATCTGCACGAACAGTTCGACGACGTTTGCAGTAGCATGGACTATGAGCTCGGAGACCATGGCTACGGTTACCCTTGACGCTGTATCACAGACAGGAGCGCCTGCGATGGTGTACTCAACGACAAACATGGGTGCATCAACGGCAAAACGTCATTTTTTTCGGATGATTCCAGGTTATGGTTACAGCATCATGACGGTCGCATCCGTGTTTGGCGACATCGCGGTGAACGCACATTGGAAGCGTGTATTCGTCATCGCCATACTGGCGTATCACCCGGCGTGTTGGTATGGCGTGCCATTGGTTACACGTCTCTGTCACCTCATGTTCGCACTGACGGCACTTTGAGCAGTGGATATTACATTTCAGGTGTATTACGACCCGTGGCTCTACCCTTCATTCGATCCCTGCGAAACCCTACATTTCAGCAGGATAATGGACGACCGCATGTTGCAGATCCTGTACGGGCCTTTCTGGATACAGAAAATGTTCGACTGCTGCCCTGGCCAGCACATTCTCCAGATCTCTCACCAACTGAAAACGTCTGGTCAATGGTGGTCGAGCAACTGGCTCGTCGCAATACGCCAGTCACTACTCTTGATGAACTGTGGTATCGTGTTGAAGCCGCATGAGCAGCTGTACTTGTACACGCCATCCAAGCTCTATTTGACTCAATGCCCAGACTTATCAGCGCCGCAATTACGGCCAGAGGTGGTTGTTCTGGGTACTGATTTCTCAGGATCTATACACCCAAATTCCATGAAAATGTGATCATATGTCAGTTCTAGTATAATATATTTGTCCAATGAATACCCGTTTATCATCTGCATTTCTTCTTGGTGTAGCAATTTTAATGGCCGGTAGTGTATTTAAAGAAAACCTGATTTGCATCCTTCTGCGACTGGTGGTTAACTGGAATAGACATTGTCTTTTAGATGTAGAAGCACGCTTACCATCTTTCTTTTACGTCACACAACTCCTTCCTGGTTTTGCAGTGTTTCTTACCGTTGGTGTATTTTTAAATGGCCATTTCACGCTAGATCGCTCGGGCTACTTCTATGTATTTTACGGCTGTTGCTGTTTCAAGACATTTATCGTAAACGGTGTAATAAAAAGTAATCGATCTCTCTGTCTACTTATGTCAAATCTGTCTTTTCAACAACTGTCGATCCTGTCCACATCTTCCAGCAAGTCCGCAGCTCATGGTCGTGCGGTAGCGTCCTCGCTTCCCACGCCCGGGTTCCCGGGTTCGATTCCCAGCGGGGTCAGGGATTTTCTCTGCCTCGTGATGACTGGGTATTGTGTGATGTCCTTAGGTTAGTTAGGTTTAAGTAGTTCTAAATTCTAGGGTACTGATGACCATAGAGGTTAAGTCCCATAGTGCTCAGAGCTATTTGAACCAATTTTTTTCTTCCAGCAAGTCACAACAGTCTTCTGGCTTTGCAGGTTTTCTACAGACAGCAGTATAGTTCGTTATGAGCCACACAGTTGATGAGTTTATTGAAGTATTGTGGTTTAAGAGTTTCATCGTAAGCAAATGCAACAGGTAAAATTACCGTTACGCGCTGAAAAAAGTACATATAGTGGGAAACTAGATAAAAAGTAATAGTATGTGACAATATAAATCTTACAATTTGTTGTTGAGCCAGGATAACAGGAATTCATGCAAGGGCTGCACCCAAGGTGGTAAAATCATTCATTACTTACCAATTGATTTACATTTATTAAGCAATTTAAAAAAAGCAACAACAGAAAGCACAATTAAATAATCTTTTAGAAATCATCAGTTCTTAAAACAGTGAAGGAATGCTTTAAATTCGATGGAACACAAAGCCTTAACAACGACAGCAAAATTCTTAAGCAAGTATGAGACACTAAATTTCCCAGGTTAACACAATGTTTTTATATTACCTACCCAAGATTTAATACGGTCCTTTAGGATACCTGACAGAATTTTAGAAGGTTAAATGTTACACTTGATTAGCACAAATTTACTAACAGGTAAACTGTATAAACCAATTTAAATGTCCCAAGCTAACAGAACGGTTTTAAATTACAGACCAATATTTAACACACTCCTTCGAGACAGCTGGCAAATTTAAGCAAATACAACTGCCAGCGAAGGGCCCGGCTAATTAGGGAAAACTTGATACAGAAAGGGCACGATACCAAAGGCAAAAAATACTCGAACTCTGAAAGGAAAAAAATGGAAATGAGCGGATGGCATCATTGGCCGGGAGGCCCCTTCCAGAGAAGTTTGGCCGCAAAGTCCAAGACTTATTTGAGTCGACGCCACATTGGGCTACTTATGCTCCGGTGATAAGTATGAAATGATGAAGGGTACAACACAACACCAACTCCCCGAGCGGCGAAAATCTCCAACCCGGCCGGGAGTCGAACCCGGTCCCACTTGCATGGGAGGCGAGCACGTTACCACATTTTCTTTTTTTCTTAATATCCTATTTTGGTCGCTTTTGTTCGTTGCATCTGCTTGGGGCGGACGTTTTAAGACACCCGTTAAGTTCGTCGTTGATAGATTAACTAAGTTTTTATTACACAGGGCAGCTAACCCTCTGACCGAACACGCTGAGCTTCCGTGCCGGCTAACACTCAGCTAAGCAGGCGGACACACTGAAATGATTTAGGCCCGACGCGAAGCAGTGAAGAAAAGGCTTAAGAAGCAGTCACCGTGCCGCACAGCAGCTACACACAGGGTAACGGCAGCGGAGAATCCCAAATGCCGCCCAACAGTATCGTGCCACCGGTGTGCTCACGCTTACCAGGCCGGGCCTGTTCCACGCAAAGACTGCAGATACAGTAGCTGACTCATCGGTCAACAGCAGGGCGCTCGTAAAATAAGCCTGTTGCGACATGAAGAAGTCTAGGAATACCAACAGGTCAATTAGTACTTCCACGAAACAGCTGCTTGAAAAAGCGATCCAGAATAACGTACAACACTTGGCAAACGGCAGTTAACAGACAAAACTAAGAATTTCAAGTACAGCACAATCCGAACACTGTCGAGAACCAAGAATAAGTTCATAATATGACCAAGCTAAAACATAGTTAAAGTAGATTTCAAATAATTTTTAACTCTTCTTTCGGATTAAAGTCCTGGTTCTGTTAGTAATATAACGGTCAGATACCCGTACGAGAAGGCCAGCAGAGCCAATCAGGCTTCAAGAACCAGCTAAGGAATCTCGTCTTACAACGTCCAAAGGTGCTCACATGGAAATTTTCACTGCTCTCTGGCAGCGCTCCGAGTTTAGTGGTAGATCTGCCGAAATCAGACTCCAAAACATAATTAAAGAGCACATACATCACAAATGTTCATAACAGCACCTGTGACCGCTGTCACGTTCCCACTGCTTGTACAGACGGTGACCATAATAATGTTAAGCATTACATGGCAAGGAGAAACACTATTAAGGGAGAAAATACTACGCTACCGGAGGTATCTTAAAACCAAACAGCAAAAAGCTGTCACCACAATAGTCAGACGCGAGGATCACAACTAACAAGGGGAGGCCGCCAATTGTGAAATTCAGATTCGATTCATACTGCGGATAATAAAAGCTCATGGCCAGAGGTGTAATGTGGCAAAGCACCAAGATGCACTTCTCAGCCGTTGTCGAGAAAATCGACAGTTAAAAGAAACCGTTGCGGTGAAATACTCTCTACGACTAATGATTTTTCTACAGCGTCATAGCGCAGCGGTAAGCGCTGGGGTTCGTGATTCGAAGGTCGCCGGATCGAATCTCGCACCATGCAATATTTTTTTATTATTAGATTTTTGCAATTCAAATATATAAACTATTAATGAATTGCTTATGCATGTTGCTGAAGGCGGATCGCTCTCCAATTGTACCGCCTCCATTTTCCCGTTTGTTTAACAGGGTGTACCAAAGCTGTCCCGTCCGCACTGATTTTCGACGATGTTATAAGTTGCGCTAGGGACCGCATCTACCTTCTTTCGAAGTTAGCAGGCAACTACGCTGTTATGGGGCGGCTCGTTTCGGCCCATTCAACATCTGTCCTTCAAGTATAACGAGCGAGTAACGGAGTTTATATTTCATACCTGCCACAGCAAGTTTGTGTTCGTGGGGTCTCTATTCTAAATCTAACGTTTGACTTACGCTATAGGTATTCGTTTCTACGTCTTCCGTTAACTATACGTGGTTAACATTATGAAGACAATTAATAACATTTGTGAAATACAACTTTGTTTGCGGAAAACATAATGATGTTCGAAGTCGCCAGTTTTTCCACGACAAACGACTTTCAACAACTTATTATATGCATAATTGTTGCAACTGATTGCCGGGAATTATATATATATATATATATATATATATATGAATTGCAAAAAACAAATACTAAAAAAAGAAATTGCATGGAGCGAGATTCGATCCGGCGACCTTCGGATGACAAACCCGAGCGCTTACCGCTGCACCACCGCGCTGTAGAAAATTACTAATCGTAGAGAGTATTTCACCTCAACGGTTTCTTTTAACTGTCGATTTTCTCGACAACGGCTGAGAAGTGCATCTTGGTGCTTTGCCACATTACACCTCTGGCCACGAGCTTTTATTATGCGCAGTATGAATCGAATCTGAATTTCACAATTGGCGGCCTCCCCTTGTAAGTTACTTTTCAGGAAAGCCACACAGGGCGCTCAGCGAACATAGAGTTGGGCTGGTTCATACAGTTTCTATGAGCGATACACATCAAACCAACGGCGGATCCAAACTTCCCGGAAAGCACAAATACACAACTCAGGGAAAAATCATGTGGGTCAGGGCAGTAACAATAGCGCCCGCTAATTCTACAAAACTAGATCGCACATCACGGCTCGATAGCAGGGAAGAGGTATCCTTTCAGTGCGCCGGAATCAGATAATGATAATGAAGGTCTTTTCCGTTGTAACGGTTGCCTCATTCAAGACACCGACCACCGGCGAGTGACAACACTCGTGTCCCCCAACCGACTTCCTTCCTCCTCGCTCCAGTGACTGTCCGTTCTACACTCCCCCGCCTCGCAAACATTTCCAACCAGAAGACGTGGCGCAATAGCGCCGCCCGCCGGCCAGTGGGAAAACGAACCACAGATTCGATCAACACCGCAGTCGATATGAGTCGACACTGCTCGTTTGTGACCTCCATAAACGCATACTTCAAGAGTATGAGCTTTGTATAACCAAGAAACACTTCTCAACTGACCGTCAACTAAACTGCCACCTGTTGCTACGTACAGTTCTCGACAAAAGTTTCAGTAAAAAACACAGCCCATGAAATGCAAATTTGTCTCTCACTGAGTAGGTAAAAGCCACGGTACCTTACACTGTGTCGTTTTACGCTTGTTACTAAAGAATGAAAGTCGTGAACAAATATGAATGCAATCAACCATATTTTACCCCCCCCCCCCCCCAAAAAAAAATACGATCAACTTAGGGAAAAATGAGATGTAGAGGGTTCTTTTACCACGTAACATCATAAAATTAGAAGCACTTGTCAAGTGATACCACAGTCACACGCTTCATACAAGTGCTATTCATTGAACAGACTTTGAGTGTTTGTGTTATCTTGCTATCATGATGATATACAATAATTTACCGTGGTAAAGGAGATTCGCCGGGAAACCACGATAATTATGACAAGAAGTTATCGTGATCCATTACTCTGCTGATAACTCCGTTCTGAATAGGACGGCTCCACAACAGCTCTCTTACGCAACATTAGGCATTCCCATGGTGAGAATGTTCTTATGAAAACTTGGGAATTACCTGAATATGTTACCATTTCATTCCCAAACCAGTCATTCGTTATCTGGAACTCAAAATCAGATCACAGTTTGCAAAAGGCGAAGTGAAATAATTAAACGTAAGAGGAGCACTAGTTAAAGGAGAATCTCCTTCGCAAATTGTCTTTAAGGAATAAAATGGCTATCACTGCTCAGTATAGCTGTCATTGTGAAAAAGCTGCTTAATCCCATTGATGAAAACATAGTCAACTGCAAAGCCCACGTCACGCCTATATACACTATGTGATCAAAAAGTATCCGAACAACCCCAAAAAATACCTTTTCCATTTTACTTGCATTTTGCTGTCACCTGCTGCCAGGTACTTCATATTAGCGACTTCAGTAGTCATTCGACATCGTGAGAGAGCAGAATGGGGAGCTCCTCGGAACTCGCAGACTTCGAACATGGACTGGTGATTGGGTGATACTTGTGTCATACGTCCGTACTCGAGATTTCCACGACCCTAAACATCCCTATGTCCACTGTTTCCGATGTGATAGTGAAGTGGAAAGGTGAAGGGACACAAACAGCACAAAAGCGTACAGCCCGACCTCGTCTGTTGACTGACAGAGACCGCCGACGGTTGAAGAGGGTCGTAATGTGTAATAGGCAGACATCTATCCAGACCATCACACAGGAATTCCATACTGTATCAGGACCCACTGCTAGTACTATGACAGTTAGGCGAGATGTGAGAAAACTTGGATTTCATGGTCGAGCGGCTGCTCGTAAGCCACCCATCACGCCGGTAAATGCTCACCGACGCCTCGCTTGGTGTAAGGAGCATAAACATTGGTCGATTGAACCGTGGAAAAACGTTGCGTGGAGTGATGAATCACGTTATACAATGTGGCGATCCAGTGGTAGGGTGTTGGTATGATGAATTCCCAGTGAACGTCATCTGCCAGCGTGTGTAGTGCCAAAAGTAAAATGCGGTGGCGATGGTGTTATGGTGTGGTCGTGCTTTTCACGGGGGGGGGGGCTTGCACCCCTTGTTGTTTTGCGTGGGACTCTCACAGCACAGGCCTACATTGATGTTTCTTGCTTCCCACTGTTGAAGAGCTATTCGGGGATGGCGATTGCATCTTTCAACACGATCGAGCACCTGTTCATAATGCACGGCCTTTGGTGGAGTAGTTACACGACAATAACATCCCTGTAATGGACTGACCTGCACAGAGTCCTGACCTGAATCCTATAGAACAGCTTTGGGATGTTTTGGAACGCCGTCTTCGTGCCAGGCCTCACCAACCGACATCGATACCTCTGCTCAGTGCAGCACTCCGTGAAGAATGGGCTGCCATTCCCCGCGAAACTTTCCAGCACCTGATGGAATGTATGCCTGCGAGAGTGGAGGCTATCATCAAGGCTAAGCGTGGGCCAACACCATGCTGAATTCCAGCGTTATCAGTGGAGGGCTCCACGAAATTGTAAGTCATTTTCAGCCAGGTGTCCGGATACTTTGAGAGTTTTCGAAACTACTCCAATACCACTGACTTCATGGTTAGGCGAAGATGCGGTAAAGTGAAGACTCTAAGGGAAGTTGAATTTTCACCGACACACGATTATTGATGGAAGCTTCCCTTTTCCTTAGTTTAAATCTACATATTATAAGATATTACACTGAATATTGACAAGTGAAAAAATATGTAATGAAAAGGACCTATATACATTTTCTAACGCCTTACATAGAGACCACTTTTCTCAACCTAACGGGGCAAGTGGTCAATGTGAAGGGATGGTGGCTATCGCTGAAATAACCGGTTGTCAGATGTATCGTTTCTTTTTCCAAGCCAGTCTAACTTGACTGCTAAAATCTGCTCAAAAGAAACTATTCCTGAAGTAGCTGATTTTCGGTTTTTTTATCCCCATTCTTTCGTGTAGTAAACGTTAGAAATCGATCGAAAAATGAAACATTTTGTTTCTCTCAGTTTCACGCTGCCCAGAATCAAAATATTATTGAGGCAAATAAAAGAAAACTTAGTCCATTCACTATCCGCTGCTTTTCTCGAAAAGTGATGAGTGACTGACTATTACATAATATCATCAGTATTCTCCTACTGACTAATTCTTTCAAACCCTTCTCAACCACCATGTAATCGACGATACCACTATTTCGGCCTTACGAATGGTCAGTGGTATAGGGTGTAAAATGAGGCGGAGGAACTCTGCTTTTGCCGGTCGCGGTGGTCTAGCGGTTCTGGCGCTGCAGTCCGGAAACGCGGGACTGCTACGGTCGCAGGTTCGAATCCTGCCTCGGGCATGGGTGTGTGTGACGTCCTTAGGTTAGTTAGGTTTAAGTAGTTCTAAGTTCTAGGGGACTTATGACCTAAGATGTTGGGTCCCATAGTGCTCAGAGCCATTTGAACCATTTTTTTTGAACTCTGCTTTTCCTGTTAATTAGTCCGTTTTCAAGGGATACAAGAAGATGAAGGCAAGCCAGGAAATAGTTGCTTTTTACTTTTATTGTATACTACGAATGAATTGTAAAGTTTTTAATTTATAGGTGTTACCACAATTTAGTCTCTATTTTGTTATTTGATGGAAATGACAGGCGAAGTTTTAATATTTTAAAGCAAATAGATAACTGTACTTCACTGCTACGTCACATCGTCAAAATATTTTCAGACTAAGATTGGTGCCATTCTGCAATACAACGGATGTCCGGTGGCAACGGCAGGAAAGTACCACGTAGATCATGTGGGGGCGCATCTTGCACACTGCACGTACGCGCGCACCTTAAGGCACGACACATATCATCCGGGACATTATTGTCTCAGCAATACCGTACCAGGTTTTATGCCACGTGTTTGATGCTCGTTTCTGTCGGCATTGTTGTCAAAATAGCACTGATCTCCTTTCCCATTTTCGGTAATAAATCAATATTTCAAAACAATGCAGATATTACGAAAAAAAATTATTCTTTCCTTAGAAGAGGTTTAGTCAAAAACAAAAATTTTTGTGCTACTGCTATGGCTAATCAATATTTCGCTTTTTTACTCGCTTATTAGTAAAAAATTAATAACAGCTGTTAAAATTGAGACCAAACAAACATCGAAAAATACCGATTATTGAGAACTAAAATATCGGTATCGGATTTAGCCGGCCGGCTTACCCGTCCGTGCAATGCCGACATCCGTACTCCAAAAATGGACCGTAACCGTCTGGGCTGAAGCAACGCCACCAACTTGACGCCTTCGTTTAAGCGCAAACACTTTGCTGCTATTGTAGCGAATTGTCAGCAGTTTCGTCCACATTACAAGTATGATGAGAAGAATCATATTTTTTCTTCTAATAATTTCCGGGTATGCAGCCGGATCCCGTGGACATTCTGCCACGATATTTCGGCCCAGAGACGTCCGGCCATCATCAGGTGAGTACACAACTACTGAAGAGCCCAGGTGCGAGATTCGGCATAAGTACCGCGACTGCACCTGGGCTCTTCAGTAGTTGTGTACTCACCTGATGATGGCCGGACGTCTCTGGGCCGAAATATCGTGGCAGAATGTCCACGGGATCCGGCTGCATACCCGGAAATTATTAGAAGAAGAAATACGCCGGGAAAATTTCAGAAGTCACATCATATTTTTTTCTTGCACTGCTTGAAGAGTATCAAGAAACCTGGGTACGCTGACCTATTTGTAAGCTTGCTCTCTAGCCATTGAGCTAAGCTTATGGAAATCAGTACTAAGGTCGTGTTTTGTCTGCCATGTCCTACTGTTTGTTAAAACAATGCGCTGTTTTTTTCAATTCTGCCAACTCTCCGTAGATAATTCGCTGTAAATCCATAAAATCGCTTCTTCATTTTAAATGAAGGATTCCTTATTTTTTTGAACATACTGCAGAAGCTTCGCATTATATTTTTACCGCCTACTGCATCTCTAATTTCTCTTAGAATTCTTCTAATCAGCGTACAATGTGGAAAATGACATTATTTTGCTCCTGTACAAGAAGACATCTCATCATTCTTCAGTACCTTAAAAGTACTTAACACTGCAACAGGTTCTCACGTTTTTTGCTCTGATTTCTGGATATATTTTCTAGACATCTTCTTGCCCTAGCATCTGAAAGAATTCAAATAGTTCAAATGGCTCTGAGCACTATGAGATTTAACATCTGAGGTCATCGGTCCCCTATAACTTAGAACTACTTAAACCTAACTAACCTAAGGACATCACACACATCCATGGAGGAGGCAGGATTCGAACCTGCGACCGTAGCGGACTGAAGCGCCTAGAACCGCTCAGCCGCACCGATCGGCTTTGAAAGAATACCGAGCAGCAGTAGCAGATTGTATTCAACCTGACTGTAGTATGAGGCCAAATATAACAGAACATAGATTTTCTAGATAAAATTGATCAGTTAACTCAAAATCGTCACAAAGGTATTGAATGACGGATGCTGCCTTTGTATGTAAAAGGATTTAGATGTCTATCTGTAGTACTATGTTTAGTATGTACAAGTGTCTAGCTCTTACTGGGAAAAATGGTTTAAAAATGAACTGTCGGGAAAAGTGGCCAACAGTGGCCCGCTTGGCCAATTTTCCAGAAGAGTAATGAGGTCACTTTCCCATTTCAGACGCCATGTCAGCACTAGTGGTTCACAGATGTAAATCCCAAAGTGATAGAAGCAACAAGAATCTATATTCTTAAGTCAAAATATGTTGTTTAAACACCGATATTGCAAAAAATTATTATTCTAGGTTTAAGTGACGTAACAAGAAAAATAGTACTGACTTACTTATCATATGGCAGAAAACTAGAAAACTACTTTACAAAAAGTTACGGAGCAAGCTTCCTCTGCCAAACTCAATTAAAATAATAACGGTGTATTTCAGAAATAGTTTCACTACTTCTCGGCAGCCAGAGGCATTGTTCCGTGCAATGGCCACTTTACCCTCCATATTACCGCCCCTGACCACCTTAACCCACATTACCTGTGGGGCTCTGCCCATTCAACGCTTATAGGGTGCCTAAAGGACGCTGCATTCGCGGAATGCTATACAACAATTCAGGCAAATAACATTAATAGTTTTTATTACAAATAAGGAATTGGCAGTGCTTAACTTTGAGTTTACAACGGTGTCGCAAGCGATGGGCGACATGCAATCAATCAAAGTCTATGCAAACAAACAAGGTCTGTGTAAGCAATTGGTGTGGATCACACGTCACTGCTGTCGTAGTGCTCTCCTAGTACTGTGCTACTACTGTGCGAATACTGTCCGGACGAGGGTGGCAAGAGCGGAGCTTATGTTCTCTTCGGCTAGAAGGCGCTCCTGTCGTGGTGCTGTCCCTGTCAGGGGGCTACTGGCTGGTGTCGTCTCACCGCCTTCTCTGGTCTTGCGTTCTTCGTCTTCGTTCCGGCGCTTGTCGATACGCCGGAATATTTCCCTGTATACCGTTAAAGAGAATTTAAATATGGAAGATAGAGTATGAAACCTAATTGATTTTCGCAATGAAGTACCTACGAGCATCGGTACAGTTGTTTTTGTTTAATGTGACACAATATGCCAAGAATAACTATACAACGTATTTTACCAGTCAGTAAAAATAGGGTGCGACAGACTTCACGTCACAGCGCTCAGTACACACATTTCAACGTTAGATGAGTCCATTGGATGCTGCTGGCATAAAATCTGTCTGTGCGGGATCAATGCCCTCTGTTACGTTGTCGTCGACATCAGTCTCATCTCCGCCGGATTTGAGTCGGTAAGCAGTCAGGACCTTGGCAACGTAACACTGTGCACTGCCTCGAACACAAGCCCACCAGGACGTCACCATTAGCAGTAAAAGTACTCCAATTTTCTTCTTGTTATCTGTTGAAGCCGTTCCTTCATCTCTTCGTCCGTCTGGAAAAAACAGCAACCATTCCACCACGTGACAGCCCCAGCTGCACTGACAGTTGGCACCATTCCGCACACTAGTTCGTCGAGGCCCTTGGACTTGGCTCCATCCGGAACTGTCTTCTTCTGTGTCATTCCACGAACTCACCCCCTTCCGATTCACTCCGGGAACTGACTCTTTCCGAGTCACTCCAGGAACTGACTCCTCCCCTTCGTCCACCTCCAAGCACAGCCAGCCTTGACCATCGTTCCAGCCCTCCGAAAACCGCGTTCAGTGTCGACGACGCGATGCAGGCACCACCCACTACGGACACAGCGCTTGCTTCCAAGAGATGCTCCCTGTTCCAGTGGATCCAGTCGACTCCCAGTCACCGTCTACGTCTGTTCCCAGTTCGGCAGCGGTGATGTTCGCATCTACTACACTGGTGGAGAAAAGTATAAAAGTAGGGTTTCTATGAATGTAATATACATCTACATCTACATTTATACTCCGAAAGCCAAGCAACGGTGTGTGGCAGAGGGCACTTTACGTGCCACTGTCATTACCTCCCTTTCCTGTTCCAGTCGCGTATGGTTCGCGGGAAGAACGACTGCCGGAAAGCCTTCGTGCGCGCTCGAATCTCTCTAATTTTACATTCGTCATTTCCTCGGGAGGTATAAGTAGGGGGAAGCAATATATTCGATACGTCATCCGGAAATGCACCCTCTCGAAACCTGAACAGCAAGCTACACCGCGACGCAGAGCGCCTCTCTTGCAGAGTCTGCCACTTGAGTTTCCTAAACATCGCCGTAACGCTATCACGCTTACCAAATAACCCTGTGACGAAACGCGCCGCCTTTCTTTGGATCTTCTCTATCTCCTCCGTCAACCCGACCTGGTACGGATCCCACACTGATGAGCAATACTCAAGTATAGGTCGAACGAGTGTTTTGTGAGCCATCTCCTTTGTTGGTGGACTACATTTTCTAACGACTCTCCTAATGAATCTCAACCGGGTACCCGCCTTACCAACAATTAATTTTACATGATCATTCCATTTCAAATCGTTCTGCACGCATACTCACAGATATTTTACAGAAGTAAGTGCTACCAGTATTTGTTCCGCTATCATGTAATCATACAATAAAGGATCCTTCTTTCTATGTATTCGCGATGCATTACATTTGTCTATGTTAAGGGTCAGTTGCCACTCCATGCACCAAGTGCCTATCCGCTGCAGATCTTCCTGCATTTCGCTACAATTATTTAATGCTGCAACTTCTCTGTATACTACAGCATCATCCGCGAAAAGCCGCATGGAACTTCCGACACTATCTACTAGGTCATTTACATATATTGTGAAAAGCAATGGTCCCATAACACTCCCCTGTGGCACGCCAAAGGTTACTTTAACGTCTGTAGACGTCTCTCCGTTGATAACAACATGCTGTGTTCTGTTTGCAAAAAACTCTTCAATCCAGCCACACAACTGGTCAGATATTCCGTAGGCTCTTACTTTGTTTATCAGGCGACAGTGCGGAACTGTGTCGAACGCCTTCCGGAAGTCAAGAAAAATAGAATCTACCTGGGAGCATGTATCTAATATTTTCTGGGTCTCATGAACAAATAAAGCGAGTTGGGTCTCACACGAATCCATGTTGATTCCTACATAGTAGATACTCAGTTTCCAAAAACGACATGATACTCGAGCAAAAAACATGTTCTAAAATTCTACAACAGATCGACGTCAGAGATATAGGTCTATAGTTTTGCGCATCTGCTCGACGACCCTTCTTGAAGACTGGGACTACCTGTGCTCTTTTCCAATCATTTGGAACCTTCCGTTCCTCTAGAGACTTGCGGTACACGGCTGTTAGAAGGGGGGCAATTTCTTTCGCGCATTCTGTCTGGAATGGAATTGGTATCCCGTCAGGTCCAGTGGACTTTCCTCTGTTGGTCGATTCCAGTTGCTTTTCTATTCCTTGGACACTTGTTTCGATGTCAGTCATTTTTTCGTTTGTGCGAGGATTTAGAGAAGGAACTGCAGTGCGGTCTTCCTCTGTGAAACAGCTTTGGGAAAAGGTGTTTAGTATTTCAGCTTTAAACGTGTCATCCTCTGTTTCAATGCCATCATCATCCCGGAGTGTCTGGATATGCTGTTTCGAGCCACTTACTGATTTAACGTAAGACCAGAACCTCCTAGGATTTTCTGTCGAGTCGGTAAATAGAATTTTACTTTCGAATTCACTAAACGCTTCACGCATAGCCCTCCTTACGCTAACTTTGACATCGTTTAGCTTCTGTTTGTCTGAGAGGTTTTGGCCTTTAAATTTGCAGTGAAGCTCTCTTTGCTTCCGAAGTAGTTTCCTAACTTTTTTGTTGAACCACGATGGGTTTTTCCCGTCTCTCACAGTTTTACTCGGCACGTACCTGTCTAAAACGCGTTTTACGGTTGCCCTGAACTTTTTCCATAAACACTCAACATCGTCAGTGTCGGAACAGAAATTTTCGTTTTGATCTGTTAGGTAGTCTGAAATCTGCCTTCTATTACTCTTGCTAAGCAGACAAACCTACCTCCCTTTTTTTATATTCCTATTTACTTCCATATTCAGGGATGCTGCTACGGCCTTATGATAACTGATTCCCTGTTCTTCGCTTCCAGAGTCGAAAAGTTCGGGTCTGTTTGTTATCAGTAGGTCTAAGATGTTGTCTCCACGAGTCGGTTCTCTGTTTAATTGCTCGAGGTAATTTTCGGACAGTGCACTCAGTATAATGTCACTCGATGCTCTGTCCTTACCACCCGTCCTAAACATCTGAGTGTCCCAGTCTATATCTAGTAAATTGAAATCTCCACCTAAGACTATAACATGCTGAGAAAATTTATGTGAAATGTATTCCAGATTTTCTCTCAGTTGTTCTGCTACTAATGCTGCTGTGTCGGGAGGTCTGTAAAAGGAGCCAATTATTAACCTAGCTCGGTTGTTGAGTGTAACCTCCACCCATAATAATTGACAGGAACTATCCACTTCTACTTCACTACAGGGAAAACTACTACTAACAGCGACAAACACGCCAGCACCTGTTGCATGCAATCTATCCTTTCTAAACACCGTCTGTGCCTTTTTAAAAATTTCGGCAGAATTTATCTCTGGCTTCAGCCAGCTTTCCGTACCTATAACGATTTTAGCTTCGGTGCTTTCTATCAGCGCTTGAAGTTCCGGTACTTTACCAATGCAGCTTCAACAGTTTGCAATTACAATACCGATTGCTGCTTGGTCCCCGCATATCCTGACTTTGCCCGGCACCTTCTGAGGCTGTTGCCCTGTCTGTACTTGCCCGAGGCCATCTAACCTAAAAAACCGCCCAGTCCAAGCCACACAACCCCTGATACCCGTGTAGCCGCTTATTGCGTGTAGTGGACTCCTGACCTATCCAGCGGAACCCGAAACCCCACCACCCTATGGCGCAAGTGGAGGAATCTGCAGCCCACATGGTCGCAGAACCGTCTCAGCCTCTGATTCAGACCCTCCACTCGGTCCTGTACCAAAGGCCCGCAGTCAGTCCTGTCGACGATGCAGCAGATGGTGAGCTCTGCTTTCATCCGACTAGCGAGACTGGCAGTCTTCACCAAATCAGATAGCCGCCGGAAGCCAGAGAGAGTTTCCTCCGATCCATAGTGACACACATCATTGGTGCCGACATGAGCGACCACCTGCAGATGGGTGCACCCTGTACCCTTCACAGCATCCGGAAGGTCCCTTTTCCACATCGGGAATGACTCCCCCCAGTATGCACACTGAGTGCACATTGGTTTTCTTCCCCTCTCTTGCTGTCATATCCCAACGGGGCCCCATTACGCGCCTGACGTTGGAACTCCCAACTACCAGCAAGCCCACCCTCTGCAACCGCCCGGATCTTGCAGACTGAGGGGCAACCTCTGGAACGGGACAAGCAGCCATGTGCGGCTGAAGATCAGTATCAGCCGGAGACAGAGACTGAATCTGGTTCGTCAGACAAACTGGACAAGCCTTCCGTTCAGCCCTCTGGAATGTCTTTCGCCCCCTGCCAAACCTCGAGACGACCTCCCACTCTACCTCAGGTGAGGGGTCAGCCTCAATGTGAGCAGTATCCCGGGCAGCCACAGCCGTAGTCCGATCGGGGGATGCGTGGGACGAGCTGGCCGTCCCCGACAAACCCCCATCCGGACCCCCACAGCGATGACCGAAGCCAACACTGCCTGAAGCTGGGAGTGAAGTGATGCCAACTCAGCCCGCATCCGAACACAGCAGTTGCAGTCCCTATCCATGCTAAAAGCTGTTGTGCAAGTAACGTCTGTGCTAATTTACAGAGAGCACAAACAATTCGAGACAAAATTTAAATGGTTATTAAAATACTAGATTGCCTAGTAAATGAAGTAATGCTGCTACTTGCGCACTGCTGACACACTGCTCGGCGGCAGGAGACTACGCGATTTTCCACTATTCAGGTACTACGGCGCGTTGCTACAACTCTCAAGTACTATAATACGCCCGAAATTTATGAATTAAACAATGCAAGTACCCAAAAACACGCAAAGAAATTAAGAATTAAACGATGTAACAAATAAGTGAGCTAAGAGTATACGACTTGCTGCTGGCAGCTGCTTATCCAACGGCGGCAGGGAGCATACATGTATCGACTTCATTATGGAGGACATAAACAGTCATGACGGAATCAAATGGTTCAAATGGCTCTGAGCACTATGGGACTTAACATCTATGGTCATCAGTCCCCTAGAACTTAGAACTACTTAAACCAAACCAACCTAAGGACATCACACAACACCCAGTCATCACGACTCATGACGGAATCACATAGTGTTTTTCATAACACGACTAACATAATAAGGCATTTGCATTTCCTAATTGGAAACTGGTACAAGGGCGTTCACTTTCCTGGTGTGTTATTGCGATGTTAGATCTTTGGCCAACCTCCGTTCGAATCCTGCCTCAGACATGGGTGTGTGTGATGTCCTTAGGTTAGTTAGGTTTAAGTAGTTCTAAGTTCTAGGGGACTGATGACCTCAGAAGTTAAGTCCCATAGTGCTCAGAGCCATTTCAACCATTTTGAAGCAACCTCCATTCTTCCTCATTACCTCAAAAATTCTCTTCGGCATTAGTATTGTTAGAGTTTCTAGTTCTTGCAGTGAAATTGTCCACAAGCATATTGCTATTTCAGCTCACATTCGGACTCAAATTGCCGTCGATTACGATAAACACGCCTTGAAAGCATTCCTCAAAGATTTTCCACGCAGTTCAAATCAGTACTACGAGCAGGCCAGGGCAAGAAACCTAGCTTCATCTTCGGACCACTTCTTTGTTGTAGCCAAAACCTGTCCAGATGCATTATCTTGTTGAAACACTAGACTTTCGCCCCGTAAGTCCTCATCCATTCTAATTCATTCTGTCTCTAACATCTCTGTTTACATATTTTAGTTCATTCGCCCAAGCAAAGCATGATTCAACTTTACTGCAGAACACTGCCCAAATCATAAGACTTCCGCCACCAAAATTTCTGCTCATTCTTACCTGCTGCTCTGTTCTCGTATCATGTCTATCATAATGAAATCCATGTGGAGCATCTAAATTAAACTTCTTCCCATCACTGAAAAACAGTTTTTTCCCAGTCTGAAGTCTATGACATTTATGTTTTCCAGCACACTCCAATCTGGCCGCTTGATGTCTGGGTGTTATAGAAAGTTCCTGCAGTCGTTTCAGGAAAGGAAGATGTCTGTTATTTGCAAAATAATCATCGTATACATCTGTCAGTTACTGACAGCTGCAAATAAGCATCAAGATGAGAAGAATAGCAGTTTGTACTCTTTACTCTGTGCAAAGGAAACCGTTTCGATGCCTCAAATAATTTTCTACGTCGTCCATTTTTTCGATTATGTCAATATTGTGCGCCCAGTCTGACGAAATTATTAATCACTGTACTTGAACGGTTCAACTTCTTGGTGATTTGACGATTAGGCAGTCCCATTTCCTTGTACTCACAGACTTTTGCTTTTTCATCACATGGTAACTGTTTTCCACGTGGCAGTATCACAAGTGCGTTTTTTTTACACATTAAGCACAATCACTAACTGCATCTGTTTCCTATTTGCAGTAAAGGCAAATAAGAGAACATTAACACCACACAGAAGGGACTGCCTTTATTCTGAGTTCCACTCTCTACCAACTGAATTGTTGATGTTCTGTAATATACTGTACTACTGACATCAATTGCGTGCGATACCATCTGACTGAATTTATCAGTATGCTGCATCTCATACCACAGCATATACACTCTGCACAAGTATTCCAAACAACAATGTTAAATGTCCTACAAGTATTCATGCCTTTATACTGAACTCCACTTCTGAATTTCGTGAATAGTTCCGTCCACTTGTCGCGACACTAGCGCGACACACAACTTGCGAGGAATTTCTTGAGTCGGGGAAAATCAGCTGTGGAGTGTTAGATGGTACACTGGTTAGAATCGCGGTGGAGAATGGGAACGAGAATGTAACTGCTTTTAATTTAGGTTAAACATCTGAAAGCCTTCTGTACACGAACGTGTATTTGTTGTTATGTGTGCAGATTTAACTCGGCATTTGCGGTACAACTATGACGCCGCCAATCGACGAATCACTCATTAATGCACTGAAACAGTGCCACATTAATTGTATCACTGTCGAAAGTGCAAGTGCGAGTCAATGTTCTGGCGTAGTTCCAACTCGTTCGCAGACTCTTACAGAGAGTCGTTATGTTTCGCTAATGCTAGTGATTCGCTGATACATGGCCAATTCGGAAAGTAAGCTGTGATGTTAGCCACATTGAAACAACAGTGAAAATACTATGAAGCTTTGCACAGATATGGTGGGCATAGAAGGATGTGCTACGATTACTTGCCTCTCTTCGCGTATCGACCAGACGAAAATCTTGAAAGCTACAGAAACTTACAAAAAACAATTGCAACAATTATATTTTCGTAGAAGTCGTCTTAGTGATGTGGAATATTGCTCATAAAGTACTTTGTACCACTTGAAACCTTACTTTCACTATCTTTCGACTTGAATTGTAAACAGATTTGTTGCTGTCAATTTTGTACTTGCCTTGTAACATTTTTAGCAATGTTATATTTTACTCATAAATTTCAGAACTCTGAAAATTTCTCGTTTATTTCTCCGTTTCATCGCATTCATCTGAAGGTTACTAAAATCAGTTCGCCTTGTGTAAAGCGTTTTATGCGTCTGGAAATATTATGTAAGTATTCTAACGTAGGTACTATCACTCTTCTCTGTATTGCTTTACGTAGCTGCACAATGGCTTCTCTGGTGTCGTCAAATTTCCTTAAGTTATACTGTGCGTCGTATATCCTCTCCTCGCTTTCATTCCCTGGTCGTCACCATAAAATTAAGAAAAAGAAATCGTATTTTGATATGTCAAACTGATCATCATGACATCTCACATCTATCTATGCCTTCGTTCTTTAGCAATGAAAACTTAGTGTCCTTCAATAAATCAAATCAGTCTCCAATTTCGAAAGATTACATGCTAAAAGAATGAATATCGTTCCTATTTTCTGACCATCACTCACTTCCTAATTGGCTGTATTGAAGCATGGTACTAATGATCAACTGAAATGGTAGCTACTGCCTTACGTTTTCATTCTGTACCCGCTAACATTCCCGGCAGGCTACTAATAGTTTACAGTGAAACAAAATTGAATCTTACGCATTCACCAGATATAATTTTTACGCATAATGTTTGTTCTATCGAAAATACGATATCAGGCTTTTCAGACAGGCTGACGTGAATAAAAATTGGGCTCATATGGATAAGAAACGCTGAACGCATATCAGTCGTTCATACTCTACATCAAAAGCAAGCGTTTCAACTGTTGGAGGAGACTTTAGTTTGGGACCAAACCCTTATTGTGAAGAACTGCTAAATATTGATGTTTGGGTTCCACACATCATCTACATTACAGTACTTGGAGACTACGTTGCTAGCATCTGTTTTCTGTTCTTTATACAGTTTTGGGGTATCGTAAAGGCATTGTAAGACAAAGAAAACGCTGCACCACAAAATAGTTAACCGAATGTGACAGAATTCGGTAGATTCGATGTACATGCACAGATGAACAAATGATTACAATTTCAAAAGAAAAAAATGGATGATTGATTCAAGAGAAAGAGCTCCACAGATTGAGCAAGTCAAGGTAGCAAGTCCACGGTAGGGTTTGGAAACCACGAAGACAAGGAGAAGAAACTCTCGCCATGTGTGACCGGGCACTACCTTGCTGAAATGTAAGCCGAGAATGGCTCGCCATGGAGGGAAACAAAACGGGACAAATCGTTGACGTTCCGCAGTGCGTAATGATGCTGCGCATGCCAACCAAAGAGGTGCTCACAAGCTGCGACCTGGTCGTGGATTAAACAGTGACCCGAGTATATAATAAATTTCCTTTGCTTCACGTCTATGGCCACAATGTTTTTGACAACAGACTACCGGTTTCGGCCTATGATGACATCTTCAGATGTGTTTTAATAAAAATATGTCCTAATACACTGCCACTATGGCTCCAGTATATCAGGACACGTTTCTATAAAACAGATCTGAAGATTGTCATTAGAGACCGAAACCGGTGGTCTGATGACGAAAAGTTTGTGACCATAGAGGTGAAGTAAAGGAAATTTATTCAAAGAGGTCCCGTTATAAAACCAAGTGACAGTCCGGACCACCATTCCCTACTATCCAGTTGTATTTCAGGCGACAGTGAGGAGACGTACCTTCGACCGGGACACTCACTGGTTGGAGTATAACTGTCTTCAGTGATGAGTCCCAGTTCGAATTGACCCTCGATGGCCAGCGGTCTTTGGCCTGGAATCTCGCTGACTGGAGTATAAGTGTCTTCATTGACGAAGCCCGCGTCGAACAGAGTCCCGATGACCGATGAAGACGTGTTTGGAGACGTCATATGGCCTGACAACTGGGAGTGGTGGTCTGGGACGCCATTTTTTACATAGCAGGACCCCTTTGGTTGTCA
Organism: Schistocerca piceifrons; assembly: GCF_021461385.2. NCBI lineage: Eukaryota > Metazoa > Arthropoda > Insecta > Orthoptera > Acrididae > Schistocerca > Schistocerca piceifrons. The sequence continues at coordinate 45,119,831 of NC_060143.1, forward strand.
TCCGTGTCACCTTTACAGTACAGCGGTAAGTGAACGATATTCTACAACCCGTCTTGTTGCTATTCATCCAGCAAGATAATGTGCGGCCGCAAAAGGAGTGAGTTTCTACTGCATGTCCTCGTGTTTGCGAAGCCCTACCTCGGCCACCAAGGTCGCCTGAGCTGCCCTCAGCTGAGAATTTTGGAGGATTAATGGTGGGGACCTTCAACCAGCTCGGTATTTTGACGACCTAAGGCGCCAGTCGAACAATGTTAGGATCGATATCCCTTAGACGGACATCCCCCAATGCCAAGCCGAATAGCTACTTGCATATGCGCCAGAGATGCACCGACACATTAGTGACCTTCTCAGTTTTGTGAAGCTCTTTCCCTTGAATAAATCATCAAATATTTCTATGCATGTACATCTCCGATTTCCGTCCCATTCGGATAATTCCTTCACGAAGAGTATTTTTTGCTTTTTTTCTTGTCCTTATCTCACCAGAACGAAGTTTCCATTCTATCTCGAGTGCAATGGGTCAGAGAAAAGTAAACGCTGGGAAAAACGAGAACTATCTGTAGAGATAAAAGATGAGCACTTCTTACTGATAAACCCTAGTTTTTTTAACTTAAATTTATCTCTTTCTCAATCAGTGTATCGACACGAGAGCTGATACGCGTCACCACACATTGCTATATAAAGACAACAGCGCTAGTTGGTACAGTAGTCACGAGCCATCTTCTGTTCTCGTCACGGCACAGATATGACGTCACTTGTTTCCTCAGTATTTCTGCTAGTCGTCGCCCTGGCTGGCTACACGGTGAGTTCAGACATTGCGCCGTTGTCCAGCAAAGGGTACATAGTTCATTTTAACAGAATATTCCGTCGGTTCTTGGTAGAACGACATTATAATAATAAATGAAAAGCACCAGTTTGCTTTTGTTCTACAATATTACTTTTATTGCTAACCGGTTTTCGCCTTACAAGGCCATCTTCATATAAATGTCTGAAGATGGCCTTGTAAGCTTTAAACCGGTTAGCAATAAAAGTAATATTGTAGAACAAAAGCAAACGGGTACATAGTTCCTTGTTTCGTTTAATACAATCTTATTTTCTTATTCCTGTCAAGTTCAACGCATTATCTACACTAACTGTAATAAATTACACGTATAAGATCGACACGAATTTTCTTTAACTTGTCAGATTCACCTGTAAAACATCAATTATCCATACGTTCCAATGCATTTTCACTTCAGATTGCATCATTCCTGACCATTTTAATTTTCGTCTTTTTTACGATATTTCAGAGAGTTACAGGTTTTTGTGTTTCTCCACTGTCTACGAGTCAGTTTCATGCAGGTGTTTCTTCCGGATGAACAGCTTCAGGAAAGGATTGTCAGTTCATCATCATTACTGTCGACATTTTGCCATTCACTGCTGAATGATCGCCTCGCTCACTAGATGTAGAGGTCTCGCTCTGTGCACATCTACGTTGTTTCTGGATCACCTGCCAATAGTCGTCTTCAGCTATCACTTGGAATCGAGAAAGGTGCAACAGCGGTAAGACACTGGGCTCGCATCGGGAGGACGGCAGCTCTAAACCCTGTCCGGTCATCTAGGTTTAGGTAATCCGTGATTTATATACTTAAGCCACATGCTGGATGGTTTCTTCGTAAGGACATGGCCAATTGTCCTTCGCTATTCTTTCTCACACCGAGCCTGTGTTCTATCACTTACGACCTTGCCGTCGTCGGGAAGTCAAGCTATAAACTTCCTTCTATTCTCATTGATACGTGTGTCAACCAGTAGGTTGGCTAGATGTTCCGTCTATATTCAGTTAATTTTCACTATATTTATATCTATGTATTCAGCCTCAGTCTCTTTCCCAGTCCGTTTTTTGTTACTCTGTTCTGTTGGTAATTCAAAATACGCATTTCTCTACAGAATGTCCAGAAGGCCTCACTTATTTAATAATTTTCACACTACTTGTTCATGCGTCAGCACCGTAAGTTACACGTGTCTGCCATTCCCGATAAAGCTGAAACATTATTCCAAAAATGTACAGAGTGGTTCATGGATGTGGAACCACTAACCTAAAAGCAATTAAGATGGATAAATGAAGTCACTTAGTTTAAGACTGATGGGGAGGGAGGAAACCTATGAGGCTATGTTACCAAAGTTTCGGCCATTTTGGTAACCACTACCTTGGATACAACACGTAATTTCCGTACTGAAGAAGCGATTCATTTTCCATATCAAACACGTAGAGATTTACTCGAGCAAAACGATGGTGTCTTGGACAGAGTATTGCTTTCCTCAATATCGAGTTACTTCGCGTTTTGTACCAAACAAAGCAACTGCTGGTGATAACTCATAAAGGCTGCAGTATGTGCTCGACTCGACATGTTGGCCAGCACGTTGTAAGGTCTTTACTATGCGCTTCGCACGCTGCTCAAGGTCACTTAGCAAAACATATATGGCAATGCTGGAACGGGCAGCGACTATCCACTGTTCGATGTGTGTAGGGTTTATGATCTTCACTGCATACACAGCTTCACATGACGTCAAAGACAGCAATCTAATTAACTTAAAACCGAGGAACACTGCGGACTCTAGACCTCGACGACCTATAAATGTGTGCTCAAAAGTTTTGATATTGAGCTACTACTGACCCCAGTTCCCTGAGAGAAGCGATGAGCACTGTGCTCTGAACTGTTCCTGAAGGATGCCGGAACAGCTATTCACGTGGTTTCATGTGTAGCCGTTTTAGACCACCCAGCCTTCAGGTTACCGCGACAGAACCAGTTTCATGCAGCTTCTCGAGAAGTTCCATGACCGTATTGCGGATAAAGGCTGCTCTGAAACTTCCTGGCAGATTAAAACTGTGTGCCCGACCGAGACTCGAACTCGGGACCTTTGCCTTTCGCGGGCAAGTGCTCTAACCAACTGAGCTACCGAAGCACGACTCACGCCCGGTACTCACAGCTTTACTTCTGCCAGTATCTCGTCTCCTACCTTCCAAACTTTACAGAAGCTCTTCTGCGAACCTAGCAGTACTAGCACTCCTGAAAGAAAGGATATAGCGGAGACATGGCTTAGCCACAGCCTGGGGGATGTTTCCAGAATGAGATTTTCACTCTGCAGCGGAGTGTGCGCTGATATGAAACTTCCTGGCAGATTAAAACTGTGTGCCCGACCGAGACTCGAACTCGGGACCTTTGCCTTTCGCGGGCAAGTGCTCTAACCAACTGAGCTACCGAAGCACGACTCACGCCCGGTACTCACAGCTTTACTTCTGCCAGTATCTCGTCTCCTACCTTCCAAACTTTACAGAAGCTCTTCTGCGAACCTAGCAGTACTAGCACTCCTGAAAGAAAGGATATAGCGGAGACATGGCTTAGCCACAGCCTGGGGGATGTTTCCAGAATGAGATTTTCACTCTGCAGCGGAGTGTGCGCTGATATGAAACTTCCTGGCAGATTAAAACTGTGTGCCCGACCGAGACTCGAACTCGGGACCTTTGCCTTTCGCGGGCAAGTGCTCTAACCAACTGAGCTACCGAAGCACGACTCACGCCCGGTACTCACAGCTTTACTTCTGCCAGTATCTCGTCTCCTACCTTCCAAACTTTACAGAAGCTCTTCTGTAAAGTTTGGAAGGTAGGAGACGAGATACTGGCAGAAGTAAAGCTGTGAGTACCGGGCGTGAGTCGTGCTTCGGTAGCTCAGTTGGTTAGAGCACTTGCCCGCGAAAGGCAAAGGTCCCGAGTTTGAGTCTCGGTCGGGCACACAGTTTTAATCTGCCAGGAAGTTTCATATCAGCGCACACTCCGCTGCAGAGTGAAAATCTCATTCTAAAGGCTGCTCTGTTTTGGTCACATCAGTTTTAACTCATCTACTTTAACACGGGCGCTCCTAAACCCTGATATTTGTACGACCTCAGTGCGCTCGGCTTGGATTAACACGATCAGCTTCACGTCACCCGTAAGGAAGAAGTATCAGTTATGACTCGAGAATAAATGAAGCTATGCACAAATAAAAGGCGTCACTATTTTTTATCGTGTTATTCACTGTTTGGTATGAAAATCTACGAGTTGCATACAACATGGTGAGTTACTAAATGGCCATTGTTCTGTTTAGCCACCTGTGTCTGTTTTAGAAGGCCGATTCCACGCCTGTGAACGACCATGTATTTCGTTTTACAGCTGTACTGCAGGAAAATATTTAACCACAGTGCAATATTGAGGTATGGTCTCTAACTCTGTGTTCATATTTTTGTAGGTGGGGCAATACGCAACTGTGCAGACAACGTACGGTGCTCTGCGGGGCGTGGCTAACACCACACTCAACGGAACGTCGTACTACCAGTTCTCTGGCATCCCATTTGCAGCGCCCCCTCTCGGTGAACTTCGCTTCAAGGTGAGAACCAAGTCCTTTAGAATACTGAGTGGCACATTGCATAGTGGGTGTGCTATAGTGAGTTGGTGGTTCTGTGATTGATATCAAAATCGAGAATGTGAGGCTTACAGTTATTCGCCTACCTAGGACGCCCGATTAGAGAAACCACATTTCGTCCCAAACGCGCTCTTATATTCTACGGAGGAAATAAAAGAAATTTCACACCAGCAACAAGTATGAGGTGTTTTTGCGCAAACAAACAAAAATGTGTGTGAAATCTTATGGGGCTTAACTGCTAAGGTCATCAGTCCCTATGCTTACACACTACTTAACCTAAATTATCCTAAGAACAAACACACACACCCATGCCCGAGGGAGGACTCGAACCTCCGCCGGGACCAGCCGCACAGTCCATGACTGCAGCGCCCTAGACTGCTCTGCTAATCCCGCGCGGCTTTGCGCAAACAAATCTTCTGCAATCCATGCTGCTACAGGATCTAAATGACAAAATAGAATTACTCGTACATGTCACGAATGCTCTTCCTGTGTCTCTCTGAAGTGCTTTCAGAAAATGAGGCCGAATCCGGGGGAAAGAAACTTCCAGTCAAATTTACCGCATCGCATACTTGGGGGTGTGGAGGATAAAATTTTTTCATGACATTACTTGTCAGTATGGCTTATATCAAGGGGACTGTACGCTACGTACAGGGACGACGTGTCGATTACTAGCATCATACGTGTTTTTATAGTCCAATGAATCTATTGTTACTGAGCACTTAATTGCTACTAGGCACTGGATGAGGACAGTAATGTAATCTAGGCCTTCACGTCAAGTTTCTAGAACAATGATACCAAGAAAACTCTAGGAATACGGCTAGAAGATAATGCAACCATTGTGTTGGTTTTTGCTGATTTAAAACGTGATTCTCAACCTTCTCCCAAGGAAGACTTCTGAGTGTAATTTTACAGCAATTAATTTTTTGATAATTGGAAAGCACTGCCTTCAGCAAAAGGTATTGGTCCTTCGTAACAGAATATAGCAGCTATTTTCAATTCTGTTCGTATACATCTATGGATAATATATGAGATGAATACGATCCCCCTCCCCCCCCCCCCCTGCCTGCCTCTCTCTCTCTCTCTCTCTCTCTCTCTCTCTCTCTCTCAGTAACAGTAATGGCTGACGTGCAGGAAGCTCTCCCCAGATACCTCGTATTCACTGCAGGTATGATGACGAGTTTCCCATCAGGGAAATAAATGGAAGAACAAAGTCAATTTAAGCAGGATTCATACTCAAAATTTAATACATCATTCAGTAATAGCTCCCTCTTTACAATTTGATTTAGATGTTGCATAGTCTGTGTTTACAGAGAGCTACCAGAGTTTTTGGGGTATTTCATTTGTAGTCGAGCTTTTATTTTAATAGACCGCTTCAGCCTCACGCTACATCATCTTACATGCACTTGAGACTTGTTGAATATGACCTTGTATGTAGCCGAAACTGGACCTTTTTTTAAAATTAAAAATGAGTTCTTACGACTGGGACTGCTGCTACTGACACCGCATTGTAGTCAGCGCAGCGGTGAAACATCAGGCTAAAGCTTCTGTGAACGACTACACAGGTAATTAATACATCGATTCTTCCTTGGTTGATAATCCATGTTTGATAGCGTGTTATACTTCATCACAGAGTGTCTCGTTCAAAATTTTCTTTCTGTAATTTATGTTTTTTTTTCTATTTTTAGGTAATGTGCGTGAAAATTTACCTTCTTTTTATTTTGTTTCATGGTTTTCCTGCGTACGATAAACCGTCTGCCTTAATCTCATCTTCTTCTTTCATTCTCGAACGCAAGTTTCATCTAATTCCATCGAATATACAACAGAATACTCGCTTTATATACATCTTTTCGTAATAAATTTCTTACTGCCGTTTCTTGTTTTTCAAGGAAATGAAATAAAATTTATGTAGTATGCAGACACAACGTCCATGAGTTGTGGTTTACCTTTCAGCGTAATATCCATTCTCTTGGACAATTTTCTTAATATTTCCACAAAGCTGATGGGAAAAATCCTCGTCTCTGTTTTTCGGCTACTGGAGAATGTAAAATTTCTGTCTCGGCATTTCCAAAGCGTCGGCGACGTTTCACGTGCTTTAGTGGTAAGGACAGAAGGTAGGCCTGTACGAAATGTAGTCTTGTCAAAACCATACATGTCAAGATAACGTGGTAGTGTATGTGTATGAATTATACTCTGAAGTGCCAAAGAAACTAGTAGAGGCATGCGTATTCAAATACAAAGGAATGCAAAAGCCGCGTGGGGGAGACGCACTGTTTGAGGCGCCAAGTCACGGATTGTGCAACTCCTCCCCCAGCATGCCTCCCTCACGCTCGTGTGTGTGTGTGTGTGTGTGTTGTTCTTAGCATACGATAGTTGAAGTTAGTTTAAGTAGTGTGTGAGTCTAGGGACCGATGACCTTAGTAGTTTGGTCCCTTAGGAATTTACACATATTTGCAAATTTTTGGGGTATATAAACAGTCAGAATACGGGGCTGCTGTCGACAGCGCCTAAATAAGACAACAAGTGTCTGGCGCAGTTGTTACATCGTTTACTGCTGCTACAATGGCAGCTTTTCAATATTTAAGTGAGTCTAAACGTGGTGTCATAGTCGGCGCACGAACGACGAGACACAGCATCTCCATTGTAGCGTTGAGGTAGAGATTTTCCCGTAATACCATTTCACGAGTGTACCGTGGATATCAGGAATCCGGCAAAACTTCAAATCTCTGATATCGTTGCGAGGAGAGAAAGATCCTGCAAAAATGAGTCCATGGCGGGCCATCAACAAGTGTCAGCGTGCGAACCATTCACTGAAATATCATCGATACGGGCTTTCAGAGCCGTTGGCCCATTCGTGTAACTTTGATGACTGCACGACACAAACTTTACATCTCGCCTGGGCCCGTCAAAACCGACATTGCAATGTTGATGACTGTAAGCATGTTGCCTGGTCGGACGAGTCTCGTTTCAAATTGTATCGAGCGGATGGACGTGCACGGGAATGGAGACAATCTCATAAATCCATTGACCCTGGATGTCAGCAGAGGACTGTTCAAGCTGGTGGAGGCTCTGTAATGGTGTGGGGTGTGTGCAGTTGGAGTGATGTGGGACTCCTGATACGCCCAGATACGATTCTGACAGGTGACACGTACTTAAGCACTCTAATCACCTGCATCCATTCATGTCCATTGCTCATTCCGACGGACTTTGGAAATTTCAGCAGGACAATGCGACACCCCACACGTCCAGAATTGCTACAGAGTGGCTCCAGGAACACTCTTCTGAGTTTAAACACTTCCGATGGCCACCAAACTCCCCAGATATGAACGTTATTGTATATATCCGGGATGCCTTTCAACGTGCTGTTCGGAAGAGATCTCCACCCCCTTGTACTCTTACGGATTTATGCACAGCCCTGCAGGATTCATGGTGTCAGTTCCCTGAAGTACTACTTCAGACCTTAGTCGAATCCGTGCCACGGCTCATCTGCTCGTTTACGGGGTCCTACACGATATTAGTCAGGTGTACCAGTTTATCTGGGTCTTCAGTGTACAGTATAAGAGCAATCAACCATTGGTAATTTGTTTGAAACTAAACTTCTTGATCAAGAACTGGAGACCACGCTGCACAGCATGTGCCTTCATCTGGGTGCGATATGTAGTGGCATAGAGTCAGTACTTAGCTCTTCCGGTCGTTGTCGACTTTCCAGACCTTGGAGCTTCGACTTCCACTTAAGTAGTTCTGTGTTGGCATCATGAAGCTGAGTGCATCTCATTCCATTACTTCTTCCAAAGAAAAATCCTTGTCAGTGCCAGGAATTGTACGTAGGTTCTGCACATGAAAATCGGACTTGCTGACCACTCGGCTCACGTGGCGTGTAAAGTAAAAGTAAAGCTAACTCACTCTTTGATATTTGTTGATACTTCCATTTATCAACTTCTTCGAGGTAGTTTCCGTGGTTTCAGTTAGAACTATAGTGTAGAGGCTGCAGTTTTCTTAAACACACGCACTGTTTGGATGAGACCAGGCAGCAAGCTCTTTTTAGAATATTTGACGGAGACTACAAGTTAGTCGACAAAATGTTATGTAAAGAAATATAATAGTTTACTTTTTGACGCCTGTAACAATTTTCATTCATTTGTTAATAGATTTAACTTTTTTCTTTCTCCTTATCAACACTTGCTAGCGTCATGTTTCGATGAGATAAAACGCAACAATATTCTACTTTTCTGTCGATTATGGAGCACGTAATTGCACCCGTGATTTCGGAAATTAGCGTTTCCCCAGTGCTTAAAGGTTGTATAATTCGTATTCAGTAAGAATTGTTTAGTTGGAAATTTTAGAGAAAATACACAAGTAACAATCTTGTCGAGGATGCGTGACTCTCAAGTCAGCGTAAATAATTGATTTGTAAAGTTTCTTTCTTAAAAATCTGAAAATTGAAAGTCCTGGCCGTATTAAAAATATGTCAAGACTTGTCATCCATATCTTTAGGTCTCGTTGCTGCGGCGCGGTTTCTTTCGTCCATTACCTGCTCCTACCTGTGAACACGTTGCAGCAGATCGCTGTTAGAAAAGCCGAGCAGAAACCTACCGTACTGCAGCTCGTATCAGGCTGCATGCAACGTTACTATCCTAAGAACCGGAAAAGGTCTGAATTCTGAATGAAAAGTAGAAATACTGGCAAAACTTCGGTACATTCTGAACATTGAGATGTACACGTTCACTGGCAAGCCGGTGCTAATCTTAACACAGTCACGCACAAACCCTTTCATTCACGTTAGCAAGTTTATGGCAACGTATTTCGCAAAATCTGAACAGCTACTAAACAAGGATTCTTCTTCAATGAAAATGCTCGCCATATTATTAAATTTAGCGGTGTCTAATGCACTCAGGTTTTTAAGCACCGATGTGCTCAATATACCACACGGAATTACTGTCTTTTCTCATACACAAAATTACTTAAAATCCGTAAATTCTAAAAACAGAAACACAGGAATAAATATGCCTTCACCTTAAAACACTTTTGAAACATGTAGCACAAATAAAACCGACAAATTACAACTTCATTGGTAGCTCATACTACACACAACCGTACCATCGAAAGGCTGGGCTCCGAATCCCTTAGACTGCTGTAAGCATTCTATATCACCAAGAGGAAGAACACTCCGTTGTGATCGGTCAATTTCCTTTAAGGCCAATAGAAAAACATTATTCTCCCGCTTTATTCCGCACTTTTCATGATTAACCAATCAACAAATAACACACTTTCGAACTGTACTTTTTTCCCGAAATAAATATTAAAAATTCTGATATTCTGTTTATACTTAAACGTAATTAATATTTTCATTTGCACTCGAATTAGCTTTCCATTTACCTTAAACTTATTTAACATATTATGATACAAAATTCCCCGTAGTTTGTATTCACATTCTCTTAAAACTTCGTACAGCGTTCATCAGTATAACAATGATCTACATGTTTACTTTAGACCACATTCACGCATCAGTCAGAATAGTAAAAGCATATGCAACACTGTACAAACATAAATAAACAAAAAAGCCTTCAAGAAGTCAAAAGAACAATTCACAAAATCATTCTCTTGGCCTGTTTCTTGAATGTTTATGTGCATTACTGGACGCTGGTGGTCAAAATTTTTAACTACATCATAGTTCTTTCTGTTTAGCCCTGTCCGCTACTACCCTCTAGCAAATGAAAATTAGAACTACGTACTCGACTGAATCCGCTTCAGACCATCTGTCACTCTGCACGCATGAGTCATTCTCCCGATACACAGGCACTAAACGGGTGCGATATGAAGCGCCACACCTCACCGAGAGTCTGGTTCTTCAGTGTCATGCGAGAGGACAAGGTCATTTGACGTGGAAACTATGTACAGACATTCTCAATTTTTCATCGGGGGACTATTGTGTACTACAGACCAGATTTTTAAACTTTCTCTAAAAAGAAAAGTAAAGGCCACCATGACCATATCTTCCTTAGCCGACGAAACACAATCACCGTTACTTTTCCTGAGGGGTGCATGGTATTTTCCTTGGTGATATTTCATGACGCCACCAACCGCCTTTGCAACTCAGGTTCAAAACTACGAACCGACGTCTCCGATCTTCTACTCTGCGTAGTATAAGAGATTAGCGGTTGCTTTTTCCGTCTTTCACTCTGATCGGTCAGCATTTCCGGTAATCTACACGCGCAAACTTTGGAATACCCCAGTCGTCATTTGGCAATCAGATTAACTCTACCAGTGAAATGTCAACAACACATCTATTATACGATATACACTGTGGTGCAAAAAGTCGTGGGATACCTCCTAACATGGTGTCGAATCTCTTTTTACCCGGTGTAGTGCAGCAACTAGCCGTGGCAGGGGTTCAACAAGTCGTTGGAAGTCCCCTGCAGACATATTGAGCCTTACGGCCTCTATATCCGTCCGTAATTGAGGTAGTGTTATCGGTGCAGGGTATTGCGCACGAACTGACCTCTCGATAAAGCCCTATAAATGTCCTATGGGATTCGTGTCGGGTTATCTGGGTGGCCTAATCATTCGCTTGAATTGTCCAGAATGATGTCCAAAACCAATGGCGAACATTTCTGGCCCGGTGACATGGCGCATTGTCATTTCCATCGTTGTTGGCGAACATGAAGTCCATGCATGACCGAAAATGGTCTAGAGGTGTCCGAATACAACAGTTTCCGATGATCGGTTCAGCTGGACCAATGGGCCAAGTCCATTCCATGTAAACACAGCCCACACGATTGTGGAACCACCACCAGCTTGGACCGTGTCTTGTTGACGACGTGGATCCATGGCTGCGTCTAGTGTGTGCCACGCTCGAATCCTACAATCAGCTCTTACAACTAAAATCGGGACTCATCTGACGAGGTAACGGCTTTCCAGTCGTCTAGGTCCACCCAATATGGTAATGAGTACAGCAGAACACTACAGGTGATGTCATGTAATAACAAAAGTTCGTCGGCCATCTTCTACCTTTGCCCATTAATACCAAATTTCGCCGTTTTGACATAAGGGATACGATTCTCGTACGTCCCACACTGATGTTCAAATGTTCAAATGTGTGGGAATTTCTAAGGGACCAAACTGCTGAGGTCATCGGTCCCTAGGCTTATACACTACTGAAACTAACTTTAGCTTATGCTAAGAACAACACCGACAGCCATGCCCGAAGGATGACTCGTCGAACGTCCGGCGTAGGGGCCGCGCACTCTGTGACATGGCGCCCAATACCACGCGGCCTCTCCGCGCGGCCCAACACTTATTTCTGCGTTTACTTCGCGCAGTGTTGCTTGCCTGTAAGCACCGAAAAATCTGCGTAAACGCTGCTTCTCTCGATTATTAAGCGAAGACCGTCGCCCAATGCGTTGTCCCTAGTGAGAGATAACGCTTGGAATTTGGTATTGTCGACACACTCTTCGCACTGGGATTTCGGAATGTTGAACTCCCTAACGATTTCAGAAACGGCATGTCCCATGTTTCTACTTCCAACTACCATTCCGCGTTCAAAGTCTGTTACTTCCAGTTGTGCGGCCATAATCGTGTCGGAAACCGTTTCAAATGAACCACTTAAGTGCCAATGACATCTCCGCCAATGCACTTCTCGTATATTTTTTGTACGCGATACTACCATTAATCTATGTATATGCGTATTCGCATGACTGCTGTCACGTCAGAAAAAATGTATCTGGGCAGTAATGCGGTGGATACGTGCGCATTAAACGCTATGTTTTCTGCTACAAGGAAGATACAGGGCGTATGCTCTCTCTTATCAAAAAAGGACATGCCATCTCACCGTGGTTGGCACAAATAGTGTCTCGCATAGTACGGTTGCTATGTGGAACTACAAGAATGTTAGACCGGTCTCCGCGCTTTTCATCAGAGGACAACATTCACTTCCAGTTGCATACAGTGAAAAATCCAACGACATGTGCTGCTTTTTCCAGACTTTAATGTCAGTTCGAGTTTTACCCTCAGAATTGAAGTCGTTATTCATTATGTATGGAGCAACGGTAACCTGTTTGCCGATGATACAAACATTGCAATAAATAGCAAATCAAGTGTAGTCTTAGAAAGATCAGCCAATAAAATATTTGTGGACATTAATCACTGGTTCCTAGCCAATTCTTTGTCACTAAACTTTGAAAAAACACACTACAAGCAGTTCAGAACATGTAAGGGGTGTCCCAACAGTATATGTCTAACATTCGATGACAAGAAGATACAAGAAGTGGACAGTGTTAAATTCTTGGGATTACAGCTTGATAATAAATTCAACTGGGAGGAGCACACCACAGAACTGCTGAAGCATCTTAACAAATCTCTGTTTGCAATGCGAATTTTGTCAGACATAGGGGATATAAAAATGAAAAAGCTGGCATACTATGCTTACTTTCATTCCATAATGTCATATGGGATTATTTTTTGGGGTAATTCATCAAGCCAAGCTAAAGTTTTCCGGGCACAAAAACGTGCAGTAAGAGTTGTATGTGGTGTGAACTCAAGAACATCCTGCAGAAGGCTGTTTAGGGAACTAGGGATACTAACTACTGCTTTCCAATATATTTATTCCTTAATGAAATTTGTCATTAAAAATATATCACTTTTTCAAACCAACAGCTCAATTCATGTAATCAATACTAGAAATAAGAATAATCTTCACAAGGATTTAAAGTCACTTAGTCTTGTACAAAAAGGTGTGCATTATTCAGGAACACACATTTTCAATAACTTGCCAGCAGCCATAAAAAGCTTAACAACCAATGAAATTCAGTTTAAGAGAAGCCTAAAGGATTTATTGGCGGCCAACTCCTTCAACTCCATTGATGAATTTCTTAGTAAAACCAACTGATTTGAATATAAGTACAACATAACTTCTGCACAATTTCAGTGCAGTAATGTGTTCATTGAAAATTTGTGTGTGTGTGTGTGTGTGTGTGTGTGTGTGTGTGTGTGTGTGTGTGTGTATGTGTGTGTGTAAGTATAATCCAACTTCTGCACTATTTCAGTGCAGTAATGTGTTCATTGTAAATAAGTATTACAGTAGTTGTATTACATGTTTATTACCTTATAAATAAATAAAAAACTTTTTTATTTTAAATTCAGTGCATTAGTATTTGTAAAATGACTCTTAGTGTTCATTAAAAAATGACGATCGTTCCACTTGGGACCTGTGGAATGGTACATTAGCTTATTTGTTCTAGTTGTAAATATTTGTCATGTATTGTTGTTTTTCTGACATGTTCCACATCCTGGAGGACCTCCTCACTACGGATCAATTGGAATGAAAGTAAATCTAATCTAATCTAAACAGCCGCCACAGCCGCCAGCTGCCTGGGAAGGAGTGAGGGACGCTGTGGAGGAGGTTGGCACCACTTGTTACCAGGACCGAGATGGCTACCTGTTCGGAGAGGAGGACTGCCTCTACCTCAACGTCTACACCCCTCAGGTACGCTCGCCACCTGCTGACTTTCCTCTGTGTTCACGAACCCAGCGAACTCTTGAGGTGAAGCAAGTGTTAGATTTACTAAATGTCGCATTATAACAACTGTGTCTTACGTCAGTCTGTAGGCTTTGATGATAGTTATCATCGAAGGTAAAATCTTCTACTTTGCTACGCCAAATCATATTTCTCTTCAAATTTCTTCTTCACAGGCGACGTTTCGACTCATCTGGTGGCATCTTTTTCTGTAAATTGGCTTTTCAATTTCGGAGAAAAAATCTGAAGATGAGCATTACGTCGCCTAAGAACCGACAATATTTTCCCTTCTATTGTTTTTTAGCTTACAGTAACTTAAACATATGCAATGGTCAAAAACTGTTTTTAATTCACCTACATTCCATTTGGTGTTATGTGAATAGAGAATAATTTATAATTACACTGCACAAGGCACGTGTGACAGAGTCACGTTCGTAAATTTCAGACGCGGTTGCGTGTGACTGTCATGGGGAATTAAAACGTATTTTTTCAAACTCAAAACGGCCAGAGAGGTCTTTCACATCTGAAAGATAATGTCTATTCAAATTTCGCATCAGTCGCATAAGAGTGCGGCTAGTAGCGCCACTATGAGGATGAAAAATCAGGTTTGCTGTAAGTACACGCTGTAACGGTCGTGAGCGATAGTTACCTTTGAGGTTATACGTGGTGAGTTGATGTTCGTCAAGATTGCCTTTAAAGCGACAAAGACACCATTATTAGCACATCACTGAGTTTGAGTGAGGTCGTGTTATAGGGCTAGGAGAATTTGAATGTTCATTCTGCGAAATTGCATGAAGACTTTGCAAGGACCTAGTCACTATACACGGTTGCTGGCAGCGGTGGTCATGAGAATGTACGGTCAGATGAAGACCGAGCTCTAGACGACCATATGGCCCTACCAAGAGGGAAGACTGTCATGCTCGGCGCATTGTACTGGAACTGAAGCTACAGTTGGCACCAGAGTGACATAACGAGCTGTTACCTATCGTTTACTTCAAGGACAGCTCCAAACCAGGTGCGCTGCAGCGTGCAATCCACTGATCGCCAACCACCGCCATTTTCTCCGTCAGTGGTGTCAAGCGAGAGCTCACAGGAGGGCAGGGTGGAGGTCTGTTGTGTTTTCCGACGAGAGCTGGTTCCGCCTCGGTGCCAGTGATGGCCGTGTGCTGGTTAGTAAGAGGACAGTTGAGGGCCAGCAACCAAATTGTCTGCGTGCTAGTTACACTGGACCTACAACTACAGTTAGGGTCAGTGGTGTGATTTTGTATGACAGCAGGAGCACTTCTCGTGGTTATCCCATGCACTCTGACTGCAAATTTGCACATCAATCTGGTGATTCGACCTATTGTGCTGCCATTCGTGACAGCATTCGAGGGGGTGTTTGCCAACAGAATAATGCTGGCCCACATACCACGTTTGTAACCCTACATGCTCTACACAGCGTCAACATGTTGTCTTGGTCCGCTCGATCACAAGATCTGTCTCCAGTCGAGCACATATAAGGGCTTATTTCAATAGTGGTACAAGTCCATTTTTGTTCATATTAAGATGCAGAGTCCTAAAGTTAAATGAGCGCTGAAAAATCTGCAGTTGAGATACCAGAAATGTTCAAACGTATAGCTTCTTGCTAGAGATGAACCTTTATTTCTGTTTGCTTGGATCATTAATTTCAGAAGCGTTATAGGCAGAAAAGTGTAGCTAATGGACTTGTACCACTGTTGAAATAAGCCCTTCATATGGAACATCAACGGACAACTCCAGCGCCATGTACAACCAGCCTTCGCCGTCCCTGTACGGACCAACTAAGTGCAACAGGCATCGAACTTCAACCCACAAACTGTTATCTGGCACCTGTACAACACAAAGCATGCACGTTTGCGTCCTAGCATTCGATATTCTGGCGGTTACGGTAGTTATTAATGTACCAGCATTTCACATTTGAAATGGTTTATCTCGCGCTTACATGAACCTCTGATCTTGCAATGATAATCACTTAAATATATTACCTATACACAGGTATTTTCGAAATTTCAATTCTCAGATAAATTTTTCGGGTTTTAGGTAACTGTCTCCGTTAACCTGCTCATGCGTTACTACTTCTCACTGATGGGTTGGAGAAAGTGAGCACACTCAGAGGTCTTAACTGCTGAGGAAACTGATAATGACAGCTGTCGAGAGCTCGAGAATTTTATGTCACTTGATGAGACTTCAAAACCGAGAACATTTTATCTAATGATCATATTAGTTTTTAATACATATCGTAAATACAATAAACTTGGTTGCTTTAAAAACCTTCAGTACTACGGTTGTATTTCTGTATATGACAGGTGTCGGAGGACGCGCTGCTACCGGTCATGGTTTGGATCTTTGGGGGTCACTTCACCGGTGGCAGCATCTCTAAGGAAGACTGGGGACCCGACTTCTTGCTGGACCAGGGAGTCGTTGTCGTCCTCCTCAACTACCGACTAGGGGTCCTGGGTAAGTCCCACTCTGCACACCAACTGTGTCGCCAAATAAATACTACGAGGGCGTGCTGAAAAGTAATGCCTTCGAATTTTCGCCAAATACGTACTATGAACGAGGACCCAAAACTATCGCCTCCAAATTTTTTATGCGAAAACTCTTACAGCTTTTTAAATAAGAGAACCGTTATTAACATTCTACATCTTTGTAGAGCTATACCGCCAGGAGTCTCTGAACTGTAGCGTATAAAGGGTGGTGTGTAACGTAACTATGTCGGTGCGTGAGAAACATCTTTCTGTAATCGAGCTTCAAATTCGAAGAGTTCGACCGCACATGGAGCACCCTATCCTTCAGCGTGACAATACCAGACCATGCATGAGCGCTGCGACATCTGACGCCTTGTGTTCACTTTCATCGATCTCCCTCCATGCAGTAAAGATGTGTCCCCATCTGATATTCATCTGTTTCCCAAACCTAAAAAAAAAGAAGTCTTCGCGGACTTAACTTTCTCACTTTGATAGTGGTATCAGTGACAGCTATGGTGAGCTTGTGGCTCCGTCAACAAGATCAAACACTATACAGTGACGGAATCAACTGACTGGTCACTCGTTGGGAGAAATGTGTTCGTTGCCGTTGTGACTATGTTGAGAAACAAATATGTAGACCTGTAGAATAAAGATGTAGAATGTCAATAACTTCTGTTCCACTTAAAAAGCTTTAAGAGTTTTCACATTAAAATTCGGAGGCATTATTCTTCAGCACGGCTTGGTAGATACGACGCTATACTACGGGTACGCACCTAATAGTATCACGGTAATTGTAATGCCTGAATTTATTATGTTAGCTATAAATTAGCATTACACATAATTAGTTGATCTGTTTACTCACAAACAAGTGGTGTAAATAAACTTATGTGTCCCCAATTAATATACAACTCTGGAATGCAAATTTAGATCTTAGAAGGAAATTAGCCTATTCGTTGTAGAAGATTACTGTTCGCCGAGGATCAAATTGTATACTAAAAGTATCTCTTCAACGTTTCTGTCTATGGACAGAGAGTAGGAAATATTGTTGATAATAGGTGAGATTATTGTCTGCATGTATTACATTTGGCATTCTACCGAAATAATGATTAAATCTCTTAGTTGCGTGGTGTGATAACACCTCCTTAACCTATGACGTAACTCTTTCTGTTTAGCTTTACGCTCTTTTGTTTTCTTTTTGTTACTACTCGTATTTCTTAATCAGTGATTGGCGCTCACTTGAGCAACTTTCATCCCTGCTGCCAGCTCACTTTCGGGCGCTGCAAAGTGAATGAGGATAGGAACAGGCCACTGTATCTTATCTTCTCGTAGTAGCTGCGAGATAGAGCGGCCGCAAACAGGGGAGTGGCCGCTTCTTTCCACCATACTTAACAAATAACTACTGACTCTTACACAACAATAGTGTGGACTACGTCCTTACTTTAAAACCTGCATCTGTATATATCTACATAAAGCAACGGACTATTTGGCCCGTTCCGTCTTCTTCAAAATTGGTTCAAAAATGTTCAAATGTGTGTGAAATCCTATGGGACTCAACTGCTAAGGTCATCAGTCCCTAAACCTACACACTACTTAACCGAAATTATTCTAAGGACAAACAGAGACACCCATGCCCGAGGGAGGACTCGAACCTCCGCTGGGACCAGCCGCACAGTACGTGACTGCAGCGCCGTAGACCGCTCAGCTAATCCCGCGTGGCTCAAAATTGGTCAAGCCATCTCCTCACTGATCTTCCTAAAGGTCTTTCGCTTTTTGGTTTACGTTGTTTTATGGCTTTAATGATTCTTGCATCTGGCATAAGCTATGTGTGTTCTTCCCTCGTAACTGATATTGTGTTATTATGTTAATTATATTTACATATTAATTTCACCACGGATGTCGTCATTTTTCTTTTTATCCATCAAAGTAAATTCAGCCACGTATCTAAGGAAATTCATGTCATATGTTTCTATTCCCTTCTCTGCTCTCTTTTTAAGAGTCGTGTTTTCGCTTCCACACAGCATTAAGCGTTTCATAAATTATTAGGGAGGAGGAAAAACAATGTGCAGGCAAAGTAATTTCTAGATTTCTTCCGCCAATCTCAGCAGAACTATCAGAAAAGAATGTGGGCCAATATAAGTGGAAGTGCATGCCGTCCTTTCTTTGTTTTTGGCAGGTCTAACACTGCAAATGAAAATTTCTTTGCCCATAAATATTAGAAGTTGCTCCATCTCGGATTGCAGACTACAATAACAGATTATGCCACGTGATGCCCAAGCTTCAAGATCAGAACGAACTATACTCGTAAAAAATTCGTGTTCTTCAGGATATGGATTAAAGTGTAGTGGGTATTAAGGTTCTACAGTTCATTTATTTACGGTGTGTCCACTGCTGTGATCAGCACAGAATATGTTACACACTGTTGTGCTTGATTTGTAATTCAAGTAGAGCGGTGACATTCTTACAGACAGCGTGCGCTCAATGTTTTGAAGACCTATCAAAAACCGTAGGCTTGTTAATGTAAACGTTCAGTGAACATCCCTCTCTAACCGGACCTAGGTACATGACCGCACAATCACTCTGTATGACTTATCTGTCATAGTTTCCAGTCAGATTCAAGTGAATTTACAAAAAATGGTTCAAATGGCTCTGAGCACTATGGGACTTAACATCTATGGTCATCAGTCCCCTAGAACTTAGAACTACTTATACCTAACTAACCTAAGGACATCACACAACACCCAGCCATCAGTGAATTTACATGTTACTTAAGTTTTACGTAGAGCCTGTATTTGAATTCTTTTTTTTTTTTTTTTTTTTTTTTTGCCATCCCCGATATCATGAAATGAAATAATCGTGATAGCCTAGAGTCAAAATTGTCATCTCCACTGCTCCATTCTCCTCTATGTTAACTATTGCTGTATGTAGTATTATACACCGTCCGCCCAAAAAGTTACGAGACTGATTTTATCCTTGACGTGCAAGCAATATCGGCGCAGTAACTACTGTGGCAGTTTGAACTAATGACTCTAACACTAGATGTGGTATCGACCCGGCAATGTTAAGTAGTGGACGAGCGACAATAGCCTGTGAACGTTGGTATGACACAACTCACAATAGAGCAACATCTCAAAATCAAGTATTTAAGACATTCTCCGGAATTTCTGAAGACGAAAAAAGTGAGTTCACAGTTTGTCTCGCACACCTTGACTCCGTAACCAAAACGATGACTCGCGAACAACAAAAAATGGTTCAGATGGCTCTGAGCACTATGGAACTCAACTGCTGTGGTCATTAGTCCCCTAGAACTTAGAACTACTTAAACCTAACTAACCTAAGGACATCACACACACCCATGCCCGAGGCAGGATTCGAACCTGCGACCGTAGCAGCAGCGCGGCTCCGGACTGGAGCGCCTAGAACCGCACGGCCACCGCGGCCGGCCGCGACCAACAGACACTACTTGATCGAAACGAGAAACGTAATCGTATCTTTTCTGGAAAGAATCACCACGGGTGACAACAATCGGCGCTATCGATATGGATCAAACACAAAACGACGAAATGCAGAAATTGACATAAAGGGGCAGCCCTTGGATGAGCAAGAGGACATTCAAACCAATGTAACGTACGAGCTGAACAACACGACAGATGGGTTTTCTGACTGTTTCACATGGTTAGTTGAACGTTGTGTGAGGTGTACTCAAGTCGGAGCAGACCATATAGAACACCCGAAGGATTAAAATCACCATTTTAACTTTTCTCTGTTTCTGACTAATCGAGTCTTGAAACTTTATGGACTGGGGGGTTACATATCGTGATGTACTGTAAGTAGCCTGTTTGTATGTTGGCAGCCCTATAGACTGTATTAATATCACTGACAGCGCTTTGCGCCCTCGGCAAGAGATTCTATGGTTGGACGGAGAGTTGTTAGCGAGTGGATAGGGAAGCGTATAGGCATGATATTCTTAGTGGAGGCTCTGTGTTGGTAAGACATGCATTGTAAAGTGAGATGAAATGATGTGTTTATAAGAAAATATCTAAGGAAATGTATGATGATGGATATTTGGTTGATAATGTTTGGGCAGTGGAATTATTGACAACTACGTATTTTTTGGAACTGGATATCGCATGAATAAGATAATATTTTCTAAATACGTCCATGTGAAACTACCTCTATAATTCTTTTTATTAAACACTGACCTGCAGAATTTTCCGTGACAAAGACAGCTCAAACTTAACCTATTCATTTATTATCCACAATATACAAGCCCAACGCTATTTGACTGCTATACATTGACTACATGACTGCCAATAATTAACACAAAAGAATGGCCGTGAATTGCAAAAAATCCTAACAATAATACGAATCCAAAAAATACGAAATTAAAGAAACATGAAACTACCTCCAGCTCTTCTTAATTCCTTAAATTCATCTTAATCACGAATCCCAACAGTGCAAACACTAGTCTTTTTCATAAGTCACTTACCTCACAAAAAATCTTCATAACACGAACTACAGCAATTACAGCAAATAGGAACTACAGCCAGCTAAATAAAAAGATTCTGCTATAGACTCTAACTACTTAGGAGGCATATGGCTAACGAAATGAAGATTTTGTTGACGACAAAAAATGTATTTAGAAAATTTTACCCTATTCATGTTACATCCAGTTCCAAAAAATTATATAGTTGTCAATAATTCCACTGCCCAAACACTATCAACCAAACATCCATCATCATACATTTCCTTAGGTTCAAATGGTTCAAATGGCTCTGAGCACTATTGGACTTAACTTCTGAGGTCATCAGTCCCCTAGAACGTAGAACTACTTAAATCTAACTAAACTGAGGACATCACACACATCCATGCCAGAGGCAGGATTCGAACCTGCGATCGTAGTGGTCGCGTGGTTCCAGACCGTAGCGCCTAGAACCGCTCGGCCAACCCGGCCGGCACATTTCCTTACGTATTTTCCTATAAACACATCATTTCATCTCACTTTAAAATGCATGTCTTATCAATACAGAGTCCCCGCTAAGAATATCATGTACATACACTTCCCTATCCTTTGGCTAACTACTGTTCGTCCAACTACAGAATCTCTTGTCGCTGTCAGCGATGTTAACACAGTCTATAGCGTTGCCAACATACAAACAGGCTACTTACAGTGCGTTTAACTTCCACTCACCGATATAACATAAAGCAGTCTATTTATTTTCTAAATAAGTTCAATAATGCTACACTGGTATTGTTACCTAGTACGATGTGCGCTTCGTTCCTTAGTTAATTTCGTCTTTCTCCGTATGCAGCAAACCAACTATTAGTTTGGAACTTTATTTCTGGCATTGTTCTATGTGTTTAATTTCACTTCAACGTATTTAGAGACGTACACTCACAAGAAATGAAGCACCCAGAAGGGAAGGAGGAAACGAAAAAATGAATTCACGTGGTGGGAGGGTATGTGATGATACTTCAGCAAACATCGAGGCAAATGTATAAATATTTTGGCGGTATGAAGCCATTTATTAGTAGTAGTTTTTACCCTCTTTCGCCTGTGTGCACGTTCTGATTCGTTTGGGAAAGGTGTCATAATGCCTCTACTGAGCCAAAGAAGCCCCGGCCTTGATTTCCCTGATACTGGCGCCGGAATGGAGCTGACGACGGAAGTTGTCTGACACACGCTCTGTCAGGGTCAGATCTGGGATGTTGCTGCCCACGGGAGTACGTCAACATACGAAAACAGTTCACAGACACGTGCTACATATGCGGACGAGCATTGCCCAGTTGAAATACGGCGCTGCAGCACTATTACATGAGAGGCAGGTCTTCAAGACCCAGGATTTCCGTGACGTATTGTTGTACCCTTAGAATTGCTTCAATCATTACGAGCCATGACCGAAAGTCATACTCGACGTCTCCCCACACACTGACGCATGGAGTAACACCGCTGGGTCTCTTCAAAATGGATGAAGATTGGACCCTTTCCCTATGTATCCATCGTACTACCCGTTGACGGTCAATTGGGATAGTGCAGTACTGTGATTTGTCCACGAACGCAGTGCGACCGCGTTATAAACAGTCCATGATTGCCGATCACGGCACCACGGCATCCCAGGGAGTCGATTACTGGGGCTCGGATGGCAGGTGAAGATGTAAAGGTGTTAGAGTGTGCCTGGTGCACAATACAGCGATCTTCCCGTGGTGGTCAGACGTGATTGACCGGAAGCTTGACATCAACTATGTCTGTCTGCCCTCACTTTCCCATGCAGCCCAACATCTTGTTACTGTCACATCCGAATGCCCCATAAATGTAGAAGTAGCATGATTTGACCTTCCGATCAAATGGAGACCCATAATTAGGTCCCTTTCACACTTTGCAAGATGATTATATTGCTTTCTAAAGCGACATCTTCGTGCCCTTACAGTGCTCATTCAACATCCAACGTTGTTCACGCTCCTTATATATCCTACCAGGCTTGGTAACAACTTAACACAAAGAACACTGCAGCACTCTGGTGGACATTCTAGATGTCACAGAGAATTTCAATTCTGATCATATACATACCAGCAAATGGCTTGTACAAGTTACATTTTACATTGATATCAGACCTTATATTCTGGGTGCTTCACCTTTTCTGTTAGGCGGTTTATTCACTTTTGACATATTATTCATTAACTCTAATTTCAGAATCGAGTTTAAGGAGTTTCATTTTTATATCCTAGTATTCGTATGTTTTCCTCGTTTTCTCAAAATGAAACAACCGTTAAAGATGACATCTCCTCGGCGAATTGTGTAAATTTGCGACTAATTCGTTATTAAAATAGAGCTATGTGGTAGCAGTATAGCTCTTCTTGACGAAGGCGTTATATATCTGTGTCCCTTTCCCTATGGAAACCTCCTAGCTACGACCATCTCACGTAATGTAACTGAGTGATGAGAGAGACGGGGCACTGGACTTGTATTAGAGAGGGTGGCGGTTCAAACCCTTATCCAGACCCCCACGCTTACTCTAACTCACTCGAGGGAAGTGGGTGGCTAATTTGGAGACGCTTTTGATGATTTACTTCGCCATCCTTTTCCAACCCGAGGTCTGTTGGGTCTCTTATGACTGACTCTTATGAGTGACTGTAGGAGGATACAAGATGACTCAGACCAAATTCGTAGTTGGTGCGATGGACTGCAGATAACCCTAAATGTAGAAAAATGTAAGTCAGTGCAGACGAGTAGGAAAAACAAACCCATCATGTTCCAGTACAACATTAGTAGGATTCTGTTTGACTCAGTCACATAGATTAAGTATCTAGGCGACACGTTGCAAAGCAATATGAAATGGAATGGGCTTGTAAGAATTGTAGTGAAGGCGAATAGTAGATTTCGCTTTTTTTTTAGGAAATTCTGGTTCTTCTGTAAAGGAGGAAGCATGTGAGACACTCGTACGACCCATTTCTGCGCACTGTTTGAGTCTTTGAGATATTCACCAGCTCGGATTATAGGAAGACATCGAAGCAATTCGGAAGCAGATACTAAATTTGTTACGGTAAGTTCCAGCACCACGCAAGTATTACGGAGATGCTTTGGGAAGGAATGAAAATCGCTGGAGGGAAGGAGACGCTTTTTTTGAGTAGCAGTATTGAGAAAATTTAGACAGCAGGCATTTGAGGTTGACTGCTGAATGATTCTTCTGCCGCCAACATAAATTCCCGTAAGGACCATCAAGAGACTAGATTCACTAGGGCTCTTAGGGAGGCATATAGACAATCGCTCTTCAGTTGCTCTGTTTGCGAGTGGAACAGGAGAGGAAGTTACTCCTAGTGCTACAGGGTACCCTCCGCCACGCACCGTACAGTGGCTTGCGGAGTACGAATGTAGATGCAGATGCAGCTGTATACCTAGTCGCCGACGAGGCGTTAAATCCTAATATTCTGTCCTACCAACGGAATCTTGCCTCCGGCTTCTTTGTCTTACCCAATTTCAAAGTTAAGTAATCGACTATTTTCCCTTCTGCTACTTCGCATGAGCTCCACTTTAGTTACTTTCAGCTCACGTTCCACTATGTAGGTTTAGGTTTACCGTGAATTGCCTAAATCACTCAAGGCAAATGCCGACGTAGCCCCTACGAAATGGCACGGCCGATTTCCTTTCCCATAATTACAAAACCCAGTCCGACAATCTGCTCCATCTTAAACAATATCGTTGCCGATGGGAAGTTAAACTATCGTCTCACTTCCATGCATGCTTCTTTCCTTATTTTTATCTTAACCCATGTTTCACGCTATGACGCCCATTCCACGTGACCCGTCTTACTTGCTTTGCATTTTCCACAAGAATTCACATGTAATCAGCTATCTGTGAAACTTCATGCTTATCGTCTTCTAATTTTTTTCTCTGTTCAGAGTGTATTTTGCAGCTTTTATCAGGTTTTGGATTTGGGTCTTTACTTCACGCGAGATGTTTTATGTGCTGTGCAGGACTGCTGAGTTTGAGTGACCCGATCGCCATGGGCAACAACGTTTTCAAGGACCAGGTGGCTGGCTTACAGTGGGTGCAGAGCAACATCCGCGCATTTGGTGGCGACCCGGACAAGGTGACGCTGTTCGGACAGAGCTCCGGCGGCATCAGCGTGGAGATGCACATGTACTCGCCGCTCTCCAGAGGTATGCATCTAGTGTCGTCTTACAGACTGAGCTAGTTCTTTGCTGGTTCATCTGACAGTCAACACGGTCTAGTTTTATGGAGATTTGCATAGCGTTGGTCGCTTTTCGCATCTTTCAGGGAGAGTGTCGCGAATGTATCTTATTATGTTTGACTTATTTAGTGCACCAGAGGGCAATATCTTAAAAACTCAAATTTAACTTACTTACATTTAAGAGAAAATTCGTATTTCATATTAAAAGACTGCTTTAGGACGTATAGACACCGATAGACAGTAATGAAAAGATACATTCTTATTGGTATGCTGTACTTTTACTGTAATGAGAGAAGCCACCATTTAATTTTTTGCATTTATTTTTTTACTAAAGCAGATTTACTTCCCTAATACTGTCTGTAATTCACATTACCAGGTAATCACAGAGTTTCTAGCTAGGCCTCCATTTTTCTGATATTAAATTGCTAGTATGGCCATTCCAAATCGTTATTCGCCCTTTAAAGTATTCCTTTTTCCTCATTCTTAATGCTTCAGCGGGTCCGTGTGTTACAATTTCCTTAATAGTATTCAGTTCATAGAACAGATCTCCTCCTCTATTTTATAGCAAATTTTTCCATACTGAAATACACTACTGGACATTAAAATTGCTACACCACGAAGATGACGTGCCACAGACGCGAAATTTAACCAACAGGAAGAAGATGCTGTGATATGCAAATGATTAGTTTTTCAGAGCATTCACAAAAGGTTGGCGCCGGTGGCGACGCCTACAACGTGCTGACAAGAGGAAAGTTTCCAACCGATTTCTCATACACAAACAGCAGTTGACCGGTGTCGCCTGGTGAAACGTTGCTGTGATGCCTCGTGTAAGGAGGAGAAATGCGTACCATCACGTTTCAGACTTTGATAAAGGACGGATTGTAGCCTATCGCGATTGCGGTTTATCGTATCGTGACATTGGTACTCGCGTTGGTCGAGATCCAATGACTGTTAGCAGAATATGGATTCGGTGGGTTCAGGAGGGTAATACGGAACGCCGTGCTGTATCCTAACGGCCTCGTATCACTAGCAGACAAGATGACAGGCATCTTATCCGCATGGCTGTAACGGATCGTGCAGCCACGTCGTGATCCTTGAGTCAACAGATGGGGACGTTTGCAAGACAACAACCATCTGCACGAACGTTTCGACGACGTTTGCAGCAGCGTGGACTATCAGCTCGGAGACCATGGCTGCGGTTAACCTTGACGCTGCGTCACAGACAGGAGTGCCTACGATTGTGTACTCAACGACAAACCTTGGTGCACGAATGGCAAAACGTCATTTTTTCAGATGAATCCAGGTTCTGTTGACAGCATCATGATGGTCGCATCCGTGTCTGGCGACATCGCGGTGAACGCACATTGGAAGCGTGTAGTCGTCATCGCCATACTGGCGTATCACCCGGCTTGATGGTATGGGGTGCCATTGATTACACGTCTCGGTCACCTCTAGTTCGTATTGACGGCCATCCTGATTTAGGTTTTCCGCGATTCCAGTAAACTGCTTCAGGGAAATACTGGGTGATTCCCAGCCTTTCCTAATCCGATGGGACAAATAACCACGCTGTTTGGTCCCTTTCCCCAAACCAACCAACCAACAAAATAATGGACGGACGATGCGGCTGATAGCAGTCGGATTTCTGCGCGTTGCGAGTTGCCCGTTCGCCCTCCATATAAACTATTCGCGCCCAACATGCTGCAATCTGGTAGTGGCCACACTACCGCGCCACCGCCCTAAAAGCCCACCACCCTAGTTGGCACAGCGGCTCTCATTGTTAATGTGATCTGTGGCCAGCGTCCCTCCATGAATCACGGAAGCGGTGTGCTAACGCGCCCAGGTATCCAGGCAGGTCATTATATTCTCGCCTCTGATCACCAAAATCGTCCTCAGACAATCGATTTCAGTCAGTTGCAGCTCTCTACAAAGCAGTTCAGAAAATACCATCCATGTGGCTCTCTTAAATAGGTCGTCACTGACATAAACCCATAGTCTTGCCACAATTTTAGTGGTCATGGACGGGAGTAAAACAAACGAACTGGAAACTATGATATCAAAGTAGTTTTGCTTAGTAGTTTGTTGCGCTTAGACATCCTGCATTGTTTCTAATGAACGGAGAACAAATTAACAGCTCCCAAGAGGGCTAGTCTAAACTTAATGAGTTTCAGTTTCTTACAAACCAACGATATTTTTTTTTTGTGCCCTTAGATGTACCTTTCAAGACAACAAAGCTTCAAATATGTTACTATCTGATTTTTATTTGAATAACTGATACAGCCTGATGCTGTCACTCTGTATTTGTACACTACTGACCAATTTAACTCTTAGACCGGTTACAAACTACTTGGTAAACAGGAGTAGTAGGAATTCGTGCATTAACAATCGGTTAAAAGATAAACACATTAGAAACCAGGTCATAAGTTGTGCTAGGATTAATAAAAAAATACTGCACAACAATTCAGCGATGGTACTTGCTGAACACTACATTACAAATAGAATGAAGTACCAGGAAAGGGAGGAGGAAACTAAATGGAATCCGTTGACAAGTTTCAGCAAACAGAAAACAGCATGTTGTTCTCAATGGAGAGACGTCTACAGACGTTAAAGTAACCTCTGGCGTTCCACAGGGGAGTGTTATGGGACCATTGCTTTTCACAATATCTGTAAATGAACTAGTAGATAGTGTCGGAAGTTCCATGCGGCTTTTCGCGGATGATGCTGTAGTATACAGAGAAGTTGCAGCATTAGAAAATTGCAGCGAAATGCAGGAAGATCTGCAGCGGATAGGCACTTGGTGTAGGGAGTGGCAACTGACCCTTAACATAGACAAATGTAATGTATTGCGGATACTTAGAAAAAAGGATCCTTTATTGTATGATTATATGATAGCGGAACAAGCACTGGTAGCAGTTAATTCTGTAAAATATCTGGGAGCATGCGTACGGAACGATTTGAAGTGGAATGAAAATATAAAATTAATTGTTGGTAAGGTGGGTGCCAGGTTGAGATTCATTGGGAGAGTCCTTAGAAAATGTGGTCCATCAACAAAGGAGGTGGTTTACAAAACACTCGTTCGACCTATGCTTGAGTGTTGCTCATCAGTGTAGGATCCGTACCAGGTCGGGTTGACAGAGGAGATAGAGAAGATCCAAAGAAGAGAGGCGCGTTTCGTCACAGGGTTATCTGGTAAGCGTGATAGCGTTACGGAGATGTTTAGCAAACTCAAGTGGCAGACTCTGCAAGAGAGGCGCTCTGCGTCGTGGTGTAGCTTGCTGTCCAGGTTGCGAGAGGGTGCGTTTCTGGATGAGGCATCGAATATATTGCTTCCCTCTACTCATACCTCCCGAGGAGATCACGAATGTGCGCATGGAGTCTTTCCGGCAGTCGTTCTTCCCGCGAACCATACGCGACTGGAGCAGGAAAGGGAGTTAATAACAGTGGCACGTAAAGTGCTCTCCGCCCCCACATCGTTGGGTGGCTTGCGGAGTATAAATGTAGATGTAGATGTGTTAACGCCAGCCTGCACATGGTACAGTAATTCCATTCGCCACCTGCTGCAGATCTCCGGCCAAAGGTACTCGATGACACAGAATGTTGGAGAGATTGCATTACTTGTTATCGGATGGCAGACGTGAAGGACTGCGGTGTGCTTGATGCACGGTAGGTCGATCCTTCCTTGTGGTGGTCAGAAGTGTTCGACTGGAGCCTAGACAACGAGTGTATCTGCCCTCACCTTCCTGTGGAGTTCAACATCCGGTCATCGTCTCAACCAAATGCCCTACAAATATGGCCAATGCACGATTCGACCAGCTGGCCAAATGCAAACTCACAATGAGGCCCCTTTTAGACACTCTGAGGTAGGAATAACGCTGAATCACGAGTACCTGTGTCCTTCAGTGACCAATCAGCATCTGAAGCTGGTCACACCTCTGTACGTCCTGCCACGGCTGATAATAACACTAAACACGAACAACCTTAATGGACCCTGGTGACCGTTCTACTCGCCACACAGAGATTTGCAGCTGGTAGCTCATTTACCCGATGACTGTGTCTCTGTGTACAGCGTGGCACTGGTATCCCCCCATGTCTTCTATGTGCCTCATGTCCTTTGTTAGGCAACACTGTCAAGTTTGTGAGAGAAATTTTCGTCGTTGTCGTTAAGTTTCACTAGCTTCATTAATACACCTGCACACATTTAATATTACATGTACCTCAATATACCGCCCCACTGGACTAACACTTCACGACTGGACGATCGTTACTGTGGCATGGCACGACGAAAACGCTACTACAAACACATTACAGTGGTTTAATGTGTCGTAGCTGAATTATCGTACTTTTAAGCGACTGGTAGGTGGGATGCATTGGGTTGCTCCCGCTTCCGTTTATCAGGATATTAGAAAATGATCTAAGTTCTAAAATATACAATAGTGCACAAATAACAAATGACAGCTTCAGGTGGTAATACATTAATCCATGTGTCAAAGCTGTGGACCAAGCCCACTGAAGGTCATTCAGTACTTTTGTATCATTCGTAAGATTCTTACGTGAGATGTTGAAAACGGGTAACATTCATCTGCGTCTGAGCCGGAGCCACCAAAGCTCTACTCACTACTCAGGAACGTCGTGTGACTTCCCACTGCCCTCTTTTTGTCGCAACGTGACATTTGCTTTCAGAGAGTGTAGGCAGTCTTCTGTGGTTGCTGCAGGGCTGTTCCGGGCGGCCATCTCTCAGAGTGGATCGGCCCTCGGCGGAGACCACATTGCTGACACGAACCGCGAGATCGCCTTCTGTATCGGCGCGGAGCTGGGCCTGCAGACAGAGGATCCTCAGGAGCTGCTCAGCTTCCTGCAGTCGGAGGAGATTTCCTCGCTATACACCACGGTAGGCTATTCCCATAGCTCCGCACTAGGTAACCCCAAATTCTCTAAAGAATCTAACACCCATATACAGTTTCAGGTCACTTTACAACTGAGTTATTGAGGTAAATATTTAATGTTAAGCATGTAAGCGAGAGCAGTTACAGAAATTTAAGATTATGTGTAGAGTGTGTTGGAAGTCCATAACTCATTTACAAATACTGGGTAATTTGGGTATTTTAGTGCAGGGATTTACGCACCCTCAAGAAAGGTTCATAGTTTCTGACTATAATACATGTATTAATGCGTTAAACATTTCTCATAAGGTCACACTGAGATGACAAAGTCATGGGACAACTCCCAATGTAGTGTCGGACCTCCTTTTTCCCGTCTTAGTGCAGTACCTCGACGTAGCATGGACCCAACATACTGCTGGAAGCCCCTTAATGAATATTGAGCCATGCAGCATCTATAGCCATCCATTACTGCGAGAGTGTTGCCGGTGTACGATTACGACCACGAACTGACCTCTCGATTATGCTCCTATAATTTCGATGGAATTCATGTCGTGAGATCCCTGTGGCCAAAACATTCCCTCATATTGTCCAGAATGTTCTTCAACCCATTCGCGAACACCATATAAATTTCAGCGTTGTTTGGGAACATGAAGTGTATGAAGGTCTGCAAACCGTTCCCAGGTAGTCAGACAGAATCATTTCCAGTGAATTATCGGTTTAGCTGGACCGGGGGACTCAGACCATTCCATATAAACACAGCCTTAACCATTATGGAGCCACGACCAGCTTGCACAGTGCCTTGTTGACAGCTTCGGTGCATAGCTTCGTGACGTCTGCGCCACATTGGAACCCTACCATCAGCTTTTACCAACTGAGGTCCAAACTCATCTGACCAGGCCACATCAGTCGTCTAGGGTCCAACCGATATGGTCACGCGCCCAGGAGAGGAGCTTCAGGCGATGATGTGCTGTTAGCAAAGGCAGTCGCGTCGGTCGTTTGCTGCCTAAGCCAATTGTCACCAAATTTGCCTCACTGTGCTAACGGGTACGTTCGTCGTACGTCCCCCATTGATTTCTGCATTAATTTCAGTGTTGATTTTTGTTACCACTGACAACTCTGCGCAAACACCACTTCTCTCAGTCGTTAAGTAGAGGCCATCGGCCTCTACGTTGTCCGTGCTGTAAGGTAATACCTGAAATTTGCTATAATCGGCGCATCTTGACACTCTTTATTTCGGGATATTGAATACCCTAACGATTTCTGAAATGGAATGTCCCATGTTTCGTTCCAACTTCCCTCTGCATTCAAAGTCTGTTTAATTCCCGTAGTGGGACCATAATCACGTTGGAAAAGTTTTCACGTGAATCACCAGAGTAAAAATTACAGCTCCACCAATTCACTGTCCTTTTATACCTTGTGTACGTGATACTACCGCCTTGTGTATATGTGCTTATTATACGACTGCTTCTGCTACCTCAGTGTGTACTAGTTAATGAGTAGGTTATGAGACTAATTTAAATTTTCATATTTGGACAGTTTTGACACGATATTTTGAAATTCAAATTTTTGTTACCTGTAAGCCTTTAGTAAATTTGACCGTGTTATTGTTCCTCGGCCTAGTCACTTACTAGTACAAGTTACTGTAACAGTGTTCGCTTTTTCTAACCCAAACGGAAATAAAGGGGCATACTACTGTAGATAGCTCATGCAATTTTATTGATACCATCTTCTTTTGAGGAGGAACAAATTCTTATTGGTGTTCAACACTTAAATACTGGGACTGCTACCGCGTTTGTGATGCATAAATGGACATTCAGTCTCTCACTGGCAGGGCAATACTTTATGCTGATCACTCACCTGCAATACTGTAGGGGATATTAGCAAATTTGAAGCTCCTTCACTTGATGAAAAAAGAAGCAAAAATCTACTCCATGTTTTGAAATACAGACATACTTAATACCTCGATGGATATAAATTACTCGTTATTGAAGGAAACGCAAATGCCAAAAGGCCAATTAGAACTCAGAGAAAATGGCGTTTTTTTAAAGACGTTTCTAGCTTGGTGCAGTTGTATATCAAGAGAAGCTTTCCTCGGCGCACTGTGTAGATCTAAGTCAACCAAGTGGGTCACCAACCTTCGCTAGAAGTTGACATCTGAAAGACATGTACAACAACAGAATTTATGTTAAATTAAACATTCAAAAATTGTCGATCATTTATCGGTAAAGAGCCTATAACTTAGGGACGAAAAATGCTAGTTACATGTGGATCAGAAATGTAACTCAGGAGAACATATTAAAGATATTCTTAAATGATTGGGACATTCAGAACTTACATATAATTGCTGATTTTGGGGAGGAGGGGACGAAACAGCGAGATCATCGGTCCCATCAGAAGAGGGAAGGTTCGGGAAGGAAATCGGCCGTGCCCTTTCAAAGGAACCTTCCCGGCATTTGCCTGAAGCGGTGTAGGGAAACAATGGAAAATTTAAATCTGGGTGGCCAGTCACGTGTTTGAACCGTCGTCCTCCCGAATGCTGATTTAAGCAAAAGCGCTTACTTTTCATTCTTCCATTTATCAGTGTCTTGTGGAATATTTTTTGAGATAATTCTAGAAAGTGACACAGAATATTCATTGACCATAAACATGCTGTCCCTCATGCTCGATAATTCATGTAGGTTGCTCAATAGGGGAAAAAAGCACGTTAAAGAGAGTCTAACAGTAGAGCTTATCTCTAATGAGGCTTCTTTGATAAGAATCGTATACAGTTTAAAGTTAATGCCAGCATTTTCAAATATAACGCTAGTACCAAAAGTAGCCTCCACTATTCATAATTTTGTCCTGCACTTGAAGAGAGAGCAGCAATAAAAATATTTGACCGCCTCCCTTGTGGACAAAGATTGTCGAAGACAATGAAAATTTTGGAAATGAGTTGCTTGACAATATATTCTACTGACGTAGAGTTACGGATGGATAAAATCGATATGTGTTTGTATTACTTTTGTGAACTTTTTGGTATATTAAGATTTAAAGATAAATAATAATTATTTAAACGAGCAGCCTCTAACCATGTTTTCACAGAAATATTCAACAAGTCTGATTGGTATTCTTATACATCTATCAGAGAATACCAGTTCGCAGTAAATCGCTGTATTTTTGTTCTGCTGTTCAAATGACGGCTAGTTCTCAGAGGTTTCCTGTGTGGTGTTGATCTTTTACACTGTGCCATAATACCATTGTATTAGCATTTTTCACTGAGTTGAGAACATTGCATTCGTTACAAGAATGATAGGTATTTCCTCCTAGATTTCCGAATAAATCATTCTTAATGAACGAGAATTAAGTAGTAATTATTGGCATAACTATTATTTTGAAAATTAGTCAGACATTGGAAGTAGGTAAAAAATAATTATACAACATCTAACAAAATACAAATAAACTATGGAACATCGCTGAACCACATTCAAAGATTCATGCTGTAACAGTCTACCGTAAGAGCAGAGAATTGAGTAGTGGCAATGAATCGAAGAAATCACAAATTTTTTTTTTTAATACTGCCCAACGCGTCTCATCCGTTCATCTCATCATCTGATCGCTACCGATGTCCAGAGGTCGATGGTGGTCAGAGTAGCAGCACGAAGATACGATACATGCAGCAATACTAGTGATAAAACAACAGTAAAATTGGAAGCGTTACGTTCTCTGTCATCAACAAAAGACAGCCATTTTTTGCTCTTTAACTCGACGAAACACAACGCTAGGAGGTTGTTGATATAGGTGATAAAAGGGAAATCTATAAGTAAATAGCCGCGCGGAGTGGCCGCACGGTTTGAGGCGCCTTGTCATGGACCGCGCGGCCTCCCGCCAGAGACTCGAGTCCTCCCTCGGGCATGGGGTGTGTCTGTTGTTCTTAGCATAAGTTATTTTAAGTAGTGTGTAAGTCTATGGACCGATGACCTCAGCAGTTTGGTGCCTTAGGAATTCACACACATTTGGACATTTCTATAAACAAATAAATGAAATATTTCCACATGTTCAGTGAGATAGACTAGTATATATATTTAAGAAATATTTTGACGGGTAACTTGTAGTCATAATCAGATTGTCTTAACGTTCGCTTCTGGACTCGTCCAGTGACCGGACCGTCACAGTATCATAACAAGAAATGTCGAAGCTGATGTTAGCTTATTTACCACCAGAAGGACGTAGTGCTTGGTACAGGATGGAAATTGTTCCCATGAGTCAGCCACTTTATGTTTACGTGTTTTTGTGTGTTTCAGAGTTGTGGAGTGGGTTTCATGATCGCCATAGAGCCTGAAGCAGAGGGGGCATTCATGACGGCGGACCACAGCAGGCTCGGAGCGTGGGCTGTTGCGGGCAACTATACTCCTATGCCACTCCTTACCGGTGTCACCACTGGCGAGTACAACTTGCAGCTGCAGAATGGTAAGTGTCACAACCTGTCCTTCAGGTGACTCAAGACTAAGAAATAAAGGCTTGAAAGTGGTGATGAAACAACACACTCTGTTATCGACAATAGTAAGGGAACCGCGGATGACAACGAAAGAGGTCCCACTATGACATAAAGGGCACATACTCCGCAAGCCACCGTAAGGTGTGTGGTAGAGTGTAGCTTATAGTCATTTTATTTCTCATTCCATTCGCAAATAGAGCAAGGTAAAAACGACTATCTATATGCCTCGGTATGAACCCTAATTTCTCGTGTCTTCCCTTCGTGGTCATTACGCGCAGTGTATGTTGGAGACAACAGAGTCGTTATGCAGTCAACTTCAAATGCCAATTCCCCAAATTTTCGCCATATGTTCCTCGAAAAGAACGTCGCTTTCCTTTCAGAGATTCTCATTTGAGTTCCCGAAGTATCTCCGTAGCACTTGCTGTTCGAACTTACCGGTAACAAATGTTGCACTCTGCCTCTGAATTGCTTCGGTGTCTTCCTTCAATTCGATCTGATATGGCTCTCAACTACTTCAGCAGTACTCAAGAATAACTAGCAGCAGCGTTCTATATGAGGTCTGATTTACAGATGAACCACACTTTCCTAAAAGTGTCCCAATAAACCGAAGCCAATCACTACTCTTCGCCATCACAATTCTCACATATTCGTTCCATTTAATATCGTTATACAACGTTACGCTCAGATAATTAAATGATGCGTGAAGCAGGATACTTCTAATGTTGTATTCGAACATTACAAGTTTTTTCCCTACTCATGCCCATTTTCCACTTTTAGAGCTAGCTGCCATTCATCACACCAATTGCAGATTTTGTCTAAGTCATCTTGTACCTTCCTACAGTCACTCAATTCCGACGCGTTACAGTAGACCACAGAATCATCAGCAAACAACCGTAAATTGCTTCCCACCCAGATTCGGCTAATCATATATGTATATACGTAAGCAACAGCGGTCCTATAACACTTCCGTGGGATACTCTGACGATACCCTTGTCTCTGATGAACATTCGCCGTCAAGGACTTATTGCTGGGTTCTGTAACTTCGAGCCACTCACACACCTTTGAACGTATTCCATATGGGCGTATCATCGTTAATTGCCTGCAATGGGGCACCCTGTCAAATGCTTTGTGGAAACATAGAAAAATGGAATCAACCCGTTGCCCTTCATCCGCAGTTTACAACATGTCATGTGGAGAAAGGGCACGCTGTGTTTCGCACGAACGACACTTTCTAAGACCATGCAACTTCATCGACGTACGCTTCTCAGTATTAATAAAATTTATTATATTCGAACTGCGAACGTGTTCAAAGATTCTGCTGCAAAACAAAATTAGGGAGCTTTCACACTTGCGAATAATAGCAGGAAACTCTTGCGTTTGATGATGATGAGGAAAGTTCCCTGGAATACAAAATAACTACAATAATTATATAGATTTTCCTACTTGTGAGTGTAAAACGTGCTTCCATCAATAGTAATTGCTTTTGTTACATAAAATAGCTGAAAGTTACGCGGTTCAGTTTTTCTTACATAGAAAATGCAATTTGCAGTTTTTAAGCACAGAAAATACGCAGTGGATTAACACTGAACGATATGCGGTTCCAGTCATGCGCAAAACATATAAACACACGAAGAAGAAACAAAGAGAAGTTGTCGGCTCCCAGTTCCTCTCTCATACATTCATTTCTCTGCCAATGTTACCAATACGTGATTTACGTACATTACCAAAACTACTGAACCGTAGGATTGACAGAGAGCAAAACTATTTGCAGACCTGATTTCCTCAGTGTATCAGTCGCTAGTGGAGCATAAAGAAAGGAAGTTAAGGTAAAACGAAAATTACCCATCGCTGAGAGTAGGTGTAGAAGAACAGGGAGTTAGAATGTAACTTACTGACTACGCGATTCCCGTAGCGTACTTTTTCTTCTTACAGATGCGGGAGGCGAGCCCACCATCGCCGAATCTGTGCTGGAACAGCTGAACTCGGACTTCGAGGCGGCCATCGACTTCGTCCTGCGTCTGGGCGACATTGAGTCTAAGCGGCAGGCGGCGGCCGCCCTCAGGCAGTACTACTTCGGCAACGTCACCAACATCACGGCTGACAACACCGTCCAATACGCAGCTGTGAGTACACACGTACCGCAACCAACTAAACAAGAATTTCGAACTTAAACTGGGTCGCATGATTAATGCTTTCGCTTCGTTTTTCTCTCAGATGATGACGGACCTGAACAACGGAGAGCCGGCAGACACGACAGTGCGACTGCTGAGCACCACCATGACGCAGCCCATCTTCTACTACCAGTACGACTACACGGGGAAAAGTCCGGTCGAATTGCCTGGTGAGTGAGGGGCAGAGGTGGTTCATTTGTCGCTGACATACGAGTGTACTATCGAAATCTTGCATGGCAATAACTTAACTCTAACTCCTCCCGAACAGGCCATGCAGGCCCAAAGGTACCGACCGGCCGCAGTGTCATCCTCAGCCCACAGGCGTCACTGGAAGCGGACCGCTCTTCCGGTCGTATGTCAGTTTCCGAGACCGGAGCCGCCACTTCTCAGTCAAGTAGCTCCTCAGTTTGCCTCACAAGGGCTGAGTGTACCCCGCCGACAGTGCTCGACATACCGGATGGTCACCCAACCAACTGCTAGCCCGGCCCGACAGCGCTTAACTTCGGTGATCTGACGGTAGCCGGTGTTACCACTGCGGCAAGGCCATTGGCATGGCAATAACTTAATCGCTCAAAAAATGTTTGGCACTACCCTCAATGAAAGGTTCCTTTCTTAGGCCTCAGAAATCATGAAATTTCATTTGCGATCCTTGTGGGATCTTCCGCACACGTTGCTTATAGGGTGCCTAGAGGATGTTGAATTCTAGAAAGCAAACTGACAATGCTTAACTTTTATTACAGCAAATGTCGCTAGCGAGAGACGACATGAAAACAGAAACGTTCTTACTACGCATAAAGTCCAAGTAAGCACTTGATACGAATCACGACAATCTGATAGCGTAGCACTAACCCCGCTGCAGATTGGGGCCATCTGAGTGGCCGAAGCTGGCAGGAGCGACGCGTATATTCATTTGTTCCCGCTGTCGGTCTTGGCGCGGCGCGATCCAATTCCGCGCACCATTGGCCTACGTTTCCTCACCGCCTTTTCTGTGCTTGCGTTCCGCATCTTCTTTCCGACTCTTGTGGTTACGCCAGAACAATCCTGGCCGGATTCTACACACTCCAAGCGACAATCAGTGATCGACACGCATTGCGCAGCGTACTGCTCCTCGGTATTGTTAAACTGTCAAATCGGTATAAATAATGATTGCCAGCTTCGCTGTGATTGTGATATGGTGTTAACATTGTCTTTCATTTCAATCAATAATTAAAGAACGCCGTATTGGCGTGAACAGACCGACGTCATTAAAGCAGTTAACTGCTCCCGTGAGGCAGAAATCTTTGAAGGTATTGATCCCGTGCTTGACCTCCGCAGTCAACAACATTCGGCCTATGGCCGCTGTTTACCACTTACGGCTCGCTCGTACACTAAGCAGTACTTCATCGGGCATGGTGCCCAAAGAAATTGGGCAAGAGAAGAACTCGAATGGAATCTACATTCACGGTATTGTCGTGTGACTAGGGCCTCCCGTCGAGTAGACCGTTCGCCGTGTGCAAGTCTTTCGACTTGACGCCTCTCTGGCAACTTGCGCGTCGGTGGTAATGAAATTATGATGATTAGGACAACACAACGCCCAGTCTCTGAGCGGAGAAAATCTCCGAACGAGCCGGGAATCGAATGCGGGTCCTTGGGATTGACATTATGTTGCACTGACCACTCAGCTACCGGGGGATGGTAGAATTATAATGAGACAACAGCAGTACTAAGATATAGGAAATATGGTTATTTTTTAAGAAGCTTAACTACGCATAAATCAAGGAGAAGGTATGAGACATTTTCATTGTGAGTTACCGTCATACACTTGACTGTTTTGAGAAGCAGCAGCAGTATTCCCTTCAATAGGCCGAAAGCCGTGAGAAGATTTGTGACGAATTACATGTATTAGCCTTTTGAGGCAGAGGCGTTCGTCGATGGAATATTAATGTTCCGGAACAGAAGTCCGTATTTAAATCCCAACATCAGTTTCAAGCTAGGAGCCAATACGATTTTTCATGTGTATTTTAGCAGACAGTATGCAATGCTCACGAAGCAGGCTGGATTACGTAGATTACTTTCGATATGAGAGAATGTCGTCCCTGGAGATAGAAGACGTTTTTCAGCAGATCCATGAATACGCATAAATACCACAGATCATTGTTGCTGAAGACTTTAAAGCGATCAAATATAAAGAAGAAAATTCTTATTCTTCAGGTGCCACGCACACTGCAGACCTGGACTCCATCTGGCGGGAGCCCGACCAAAACCTGGACCCTAACTCTGACGAGCAGAAGGTGCGCACCACGGTCGTCAAGCTCTGGACAAACTTCGCCAAGTACCTGTGAGTATTCGCTGACACGCTGGCTGCATAACTTTTGTTGACTAACTACAGCGTTACCACACTTTGAGGACGCACCTGTTGTGGACTGGCAAGACAGCCAATCCACTATGATAGGAAGCCGAAAGGCACGCGTTTAAGCTCACGCAGGCTGGCGTGAGGTCTGAAACAGGTAAAGTAATTGAGACTAGCAAATAAAGTACGTAGCTGCTGGAATACTTAAATTTAATCCATAATTGGTGAACATCGCTCTTGACAGTACATGTTTTGCAGCATCAATAGCAACTGATAATGGCGCCTTGCTAGGTCGTAGCAAATGACGTAGCTAAAAGCTATGCTAACTATCGTCTGGGCAAATGAGAGCGTAATTTGTCAGTGAACCATCGCTAGCAAAGTCGGCTGTACAACTGGGGCGAGTGCTAGGAAGTCTCTCTAGACCTGCCGTGTGGCGGCGCTCGGTCTGCAATCACTGATAGTGGTGACACGCGGGTCCGAAGTATACTAACGGACCGCGGCCGATTTAAAGGCTACCACCTAGCAAGTGTGGTGTCTGGCGGTGACACCACATTCCTACCCCGCAAATCGGCGGACGGTTGTGGTATAAGGCTTCCGCCCGCCGTGGGGAGGACCACATGTTGACGTACGCGACGAGGTGGGGAGCCTAACAACAGGCGAGGCTGTGCCAC
Source organism: Schistocerca piceifrons (assembly GCF_021461385.2). NCBI lineage: Eukaryota > Metazoa > Arthropoda > Insecta > Orthoptera > Acrididae > Schistocerca > Schistocerca piceifrons. Next base: position 45,159,470 of record NC_060143.1, read on the forward strand.
CCGCACCCTGCCATTCGGTCCGAGGGGAGCTAGGAAACGCCCGAAAACCTAGTCCAGGGTGCACGCCAACCCGACGGGCGAAGACGACATGTGGTCCGGAGCGGGCAAGAGTTCCATGGCGGAGGACAACTGGTCACGGGAAGCGATCGGCGGCGCGTGACCCAGGGAGGCGACCGGCGGGTGCAGCGACGCGTCCACTACGGGCGGCGCCGGCGGGAGAACAGGCGGCGGCGGCGGCGGCGGCGGCGGCGGCGGCGGCGGCGCGTCGCCATGGGGCAAAATGGAAGGCATCGTCGGTAACACCTGGGGCTGAGGCGAGCCAGTAGATGGGTCCCAGGGCGCTGACCGGACGGCACCGTCGCTGAAAGCAGGCGGGGAGCGGCAGAACCCGTGCGACGACAGAGGACCAGCTGATTGAGATGCCGACGCACCTCACCAGAGGCCCCCAAAACCAGATACATAGCGCGGCCGAGGCAGCGAAGAATGCGCCCTGCGAGCCAACGCCGTGAACCTCGATAGTTGCGATAGTATACAAGGTCGCCTGGGGCAAAAGTAGGTGTCTGCCGCTGCACAGGAACCTGATGCGGCGGATGTAGCAAAGACATCAAGGTGCGATGAGGGCGACCGTGCAACAACTCAGCCGGCGAACGACCATCTTGGGGCTGAGAGCGATACGAGGACAAAAAGAGCAATAACGCGTCCTCCCGAGAATGCGACTCCTTTAACTTCAACATCTGTGACTTGAAAGTCCGGACCAAACGTTCAGCGGCACCGTTTGACTGTGGCGAAAACGGCGCGGACGTCAGATGTTGAATACCTGTGGCCGTGCAGAATGACTGAAATTCTGCGGATATGAATTGTGGGCCATTGTCGGAAACAATAGTCTGTGGAAGACCTTCAATGCAAAAGATAGCAGATAACGCCTGGATGGTGGCAGAAGACGTCGTGGAAGACATCCGGACAACAAAAGGAAAATTACTGAATGAATCTACAACAACCAACCATCGAGCATTCCAAAACGGACCAGCAAAATCGATGTGTAAGCGTTGCCAAGGGGAAGTGGCTTTTAGCCATGCGTAGAATTTTCGCGGTGGTGCGGATTGTTGTTCGGCACACGCCATGCAGGAAGAGCACATATGCGTAATCGCAGCATCGATTCCGAACCAAGTACAGTGCTGACGAGCAAGTTGTTTCGTTCGCACTATACCCCAATGTCCTTGGTGGAGAAGCCGTAAGACAGAGGACTGTAGCGAACGTGGGACCACGACCCTGGACTGATCATTATCAGAACGCAACAGCAAAACACCACGTCGTACAAAAAGTCTCTCCTTGTGAGCAAAAAATCGGCGAACCAACGGATCTCGGATCCGTGACTTTGACAAGGGTCATTGAGTAGCAACGAAACGCAGAACGGTAGCAAGTACAGGGTCGGCAGCTGTGGCTATAGCTACACGACGAAAATCAATCGGAAACGATTCTACCACGTCATCGGTTTCCGAATCAATGAACATGCAAGCAAGTTCGGAGGAATCGAATGCTCTATCCTCAGCAACAGGCAAACGGGACAACGCATCGGCGTTTCCGTGCTTAGCAGTGGACCGATACAAGATATCGTAGCGGTACTGCGAGAGGAAAATAGACCAGCGAATGAATTTCTGCGCTGTACGTGGAGGTACAGGCTTGGTCGGATGAAAAAGAGATTTCAAAGGTTTGTGGTCTGTGATGATGGTAAAGTGACGACCATACAAGAAATCATGAAACTTAGTAACACCAAATACGAGAGCCAATGCTTCTTTCTCGATCTGTGAATAATTTCTCTGCGCCAACGAGAGCAATTTGGATGCAAAGGCAATAGGGCGATCGTGCGAACCATCTTTGTGCGCGAGCACAGCACCGATCCCGAAATCCGATGCATCCACCATCAACAAAAGGGGCTTCCGGGGATCGAATGGCGTAAGGCAAGTATTGGAAAGCAACGCCGATTTCAACTGGCGAAAGGCGCGTTCGCATTCCGTCGTCCAGACGAACGGAACGCCTTTACGGCGTAAGCGATGAAGCGGAGCTGAAATGGAAGAGGCGTGGCGCACAGAGCGATGATAATAATTTATTTTTCCCAGCACGCTCTGTAGCTGCTTCAAATTCTGCGGCGAAGGCAAGTCTTGTATTGCACGGAGGTGCTCTGGACTGGGATGTATGCCTTGGGCATTGAGTACATGTCCCAAATATGGTAAGTCACGAGCAAAAAACACACATTTGTCCTTCCGCAAGCGAAGACCATTTTGTCGAAATACCTGAAATAATGTTCTGAGATTGGCTAAATGTTCTTCTTCCATCTTTCCGGAGATCACAATATCGTCCAGATAGTTTGCTGCAGTAGGGACCGACGCACAAACAGTTTGTAGATATTGCTGAAACAATGCAGGGGTGGATGCACACCCGAATGGCAGTCGTTTGAATCGGGACAAACCAAGATGCGTGTTAACCACCAAAACGCGCTGGGATTCTTCGTCCACCGGTATTTGCAAGTACACATCGGCTAGGTCCAACTTCGAAAAATATTTACCCGGGCGCAGTTTGTCAAAAAGACCTTCCGGGCGGGGTAAAGGAAAAGTGGCAGTCACTAGTTGTGGATTCACTGTTGCCTTGAAGTCCACACAAAGTCTCAATTTTCCCGAAGGTTTTTGCAAAGTTACTAAGGGTGATGCCCAGAGAGAAGCCTGCACACGTTCAATCACACCTTGTGATTCCAAATCGTTTAAGGTTCTTGCGACCTCATCACGCAAAGCGTGGGGAACATTGCGCGCTCTGAAAAATTTCGGTTGCGCGTTTATTTTCAGTTCCAAATGTGCTTTATAGTTCTTAGCGCAACCAAGGACCGGTGCAAAAATGTCTGCAAACTCTTCACATAGACGAGAAACACTGTCTGAAGGCACAATCTGGTTCACTGATAGGACCTGATTGACTATAGACAAGTTAAATAACTGAAACAAATCGAAACCAAACAAGTTCACTGCAGAAGAAGAACGAAGGACATCCCTTGTATGTTGCAAGAAGGCTGCACTGTCCTAACACAGGGAGCCCGTGACCTGAATAAGTAGTTAGCTTAACATTTGCGGCATGCAACGGAGGTGTGCCCAGCAGTGTGTACGCGTCCCGATTGATTAGTGAAACTGCAGCTCCTGTATCGACCTGGAATGGGATCACGTTGCCATTAATGTCCAAGTCTACAAAAAGTTTATTGTCCTGCTGACGACAAGAGCGATTGTCTCGTGCAACGTGAACTGACACTGGTACAAAATCACGTGTGACATGACGGGATTTCCTGCGACGTCGACGCACACTATTTGTGGGACGAACACAGTCACTGTTAGAGAGATGGCACTGGGCGGAGTGGAATGAACTACAAGAATTTCCATGGGCGAAGTGTCGCGAGCCTGAGTATCCTTGGTTCGATTCCGATTCCGGCGTGAAACAAAGAGCCAGGAATGGTTGTGAGTGTCCGATCTGAGCTTTTTCTGGCAAACACTTTGAACATGTCCCTTTTTATTACAGAAAAAGCAAATAGCTTGGCGTGACGGGCAATTCTCACGCGAATGTCTAGTAGCACACCGCGGGCATGATTTCACTGCATTTGCTTGCCGACGCGGGACACGTGGCTGAGAGCCAGGCGACTGTTTACTGTTCCGTGCAGCTCGCCCGACGGGCCAGTTAACATGACACACGGGTGGCGAAGTTGCAAATGATTCCTGAGCAAAGTCAAGTGTGTCCTGCCGATCCAATATGTCCATCACTTGTTGAAGGGAGGGATTGACCAGTTTCAAAATCTGTTCCCGTATACGAACATCAGAAACGTTCTGTGCAATTGCATCATGTACCATAGTATCTGAATAAGGGAGTCCAAATTGACACTCAAAAGCACAATCCCTAGTAAGGCCTTGAAAGGTTGCAACCCACTCCCGATTAGTCTGTCCCGCCGTACGTTTGGTACGAAAGAAGGTATACCGTTTGGCAACTACATTGACTGATTCTTTGAAATATGCATCTAATACAGACAAAATTTCTTCGTAGGACAGCGTTGCCACGTCGCGTCGGGGAAATAATTTCACTATCACACGGTAGGTGGACACTCCGACACAAGAAAGCAGAAAAGGCTGCCACTCATTACCTTGAATTCTGTAGGCGGCGAGATGGAATCCAAATTGGCGTGACCACTCCGTCCAGCCTTCCAGTGCCGCATCAAAAGGACGAAAAGGTGGTGCAACAGCGTGTTGTGGCTGCGGTAGCGGTGGAGCGGCGGCAGCCGCATCGTTGTGCATTGCACGTTGACCCTGGACGAGCTGTCCAAGGGCATCCAGTAAGGCCTGCGTCTGCTGGTTCTGTAAACGATAAAATTCGGACAGTACATCTGGTGATTGTCGCGAAGCCATTACACAAGTAAATCACGGCGGTATAGTTACGAACGCGATTTGGCCTCGTCGCCAAACTGTTGAGGACTGGCAAGACAGCCAATCCACTATGACTGGAACCCGAAAGGCACGCGTTTAAGCTCACGCAGGCTGGCGTGAGGTCTGAAACAGGTAAAGTGATTGAGACTAGCAAATAAAGTACGTAGCTGCTGGAATACTTAACTTTAATCCATAATTGGTGAACATCGCTCTTGACAGTACGTGTTTTACAGCATCAATAGCAACTGATAGTGGCGCCTTGCTAGGTCGTAGCAAATGACGTAGCTGAAAGCTATGCTAACTATCGTCTGGGCAAATGAGAGCGTAATTTGTCAGTGAACCATCGCTAGCAAAGTCGGCTGTACAACTGGGGCGAGTGCTAGGAAGTCTCTCTAGACCTGCCGTGTGGCGGCGCTCGGTCTGCAATCACTGATAGTGGTGACACGCGGGTCCGACGTATACTAACGGACCGCGGCCGATTTAAAGGATACCACCTAGCAAGTGCTGTGTCTGGCGGTGACACCACAGCACCCACTGTCTAGGGGTGCATCCAGGACTAGTAATCAAAATGTACTCGTCCCGGGTCGAATCTCGCCACTGTTTAAATTCTGAATAAAAATCATTAGCAATGGAGGCCGAGTACTTCTTGTATAAGAAGTCATTCTCGTTTTGCCGACAACTTTGTCAAAGCGGGTGGAGGGCCGACAGAGGTTCAGGGCACTCTCTTGTCCTTGCGGTGGGTAACTGTCCATAAAGGCATAAGAATCAGCAATGATCCACCGCATGAGGATGCAGAAGGGAATGGAAACCACTGCACTAAGGACATATAACGTGAACCCACAGGACATGTGACCTGTAATTGAGAAAGTCTCATGATGATCCCTCCAATAGCAAAAGTTTCCAGATCAGTCCCACATTCGGATCTCCGGAAGTATGCTGTCAAGCGCAGGTGACCATGAGAAAAACATTGAATAACCAACGGAAGGATAACGTTCTACGAGTCTGGGCGTGGAACGTCAGAAGCTTGAACGCGGTAGCGGAGATAGAAAGTCTGAAAACGGAAGTGCAGAGGCTCAACCTAGATATAGTGGTGATCATTAACGCGAAATAGAACGGAGACAAGGATTCTCGGTTAGACGAGTGTAGGGTTATATTAACAGCAACAGGAAACGGTATAAAGGGAGCAGGATTCGTTATTAACAGGAGGGTATGGTTAGGAGAGTGAGTTACTGTGAACAGTTCAGTAATACGGTTGTTTTCAACAGAATCGATAACAAATCGAGAGCGACAACAGTTAATGAGTTATACATGCCAACGTCGCAAGCAAGGGATGAATAGATACAGAAAGTTTATGGGAATATTGAGCAGCTAATTCAGCACCTTAAGGGAGATTGAAATTTAGCAGTCACAAAGGACTGGAATGAGTTTGTAGGGGAGGAGAAGTAGCAAAGGTTATGCGAGAATATCGACATGGTCCTAGAAGTGAGAAAGGAGAAAGACTTAGTTCTGCAACAAATATCGAATACCCTGTTCAGGAATCATAAGAGGAGGAGGGTATTTGGAAAAGGACGGGAGATCATGGGAATATTTTAGCTAGTCAAGTAGATAGTACGAAATCAGATACTTGGTTGTAAGGCGTACCCAGGAGCAAATATGGACACTGATCACAATTTAGTAATGATGAAGAACACGCTGAAGATTACGTGACTAGTCAGGAAGAGTCAACGCCCAAGGAAGTGGGATACGGAGCTACTAAATAATGAAGAGATATGCTTAACGTTCTCTGAGGCAATAGATACTGCGATAATGAATAGGTCAACAGGCAGTTCAGTTGAAGAGGAATGGCATCTCTAAAAAAGACAATCACAGTAGTTGGAAAGAAAAAGGTACATACAAGCAAGGCAGCCGCGGAGGAACCATGGATAATAGAACAAATACTTGATCGATGGAATAGGGAAGTACAAAATTGTTCAGGGAAGTTCAGAAATACAGAAATCAAGTCACAGGAACGAAATATGTAGAAATTGCAGGGCACCTAAGACGAAATGTCTTCTTAGGAAAAGAAATGTTTGCCGGAAGGACTGCTCAGCGAACAGTAAAGTCAAAACAGCCTTCGGTAAAATTGAATGCGAGGGCGATAACGTTAAGATGTCAATGGGAGTAATAATTTTAAATGCAGGGGACAGAGCGGATAGGTGGAAACAATTTATTCAACGTCTCTTACAGGGAGAGGACTTGCCTGGCGTGCTAGAAGAAACAGGTTTCCACAGGAAAGGGTGGGGGATCTAGTACATAATCAGAATTTACAAAGATTTTGATGGCATGAGATCAAATAAGGCAGAAGGGACAGAAAACATTTCATTGGGTTTTCTGAAATCACTCGGGGTGGTAGCAACAAAACGACTCGTCACTTTGGGGTGCAAAATATATCAGACTGGGGATATAATATCAGAGTTTCGGAATAATATCATGCACACAATTCCGAAGACTGCAAGAGCTGGCAAGTATGAGAATCATAGCACAATCAGATTAACAGCTCATGCTGACAATAATAGTACACAGAAGAATAGAAAATAGAATTGAGGGTGTGTCGATGACGATCAGTTTGACTTAGGGGAGGTAAAGGCACAAGAGAGCAGTTCTGCCGTTGCAGTTGATAATTGAAGCAACGCTGAAGAAAAATCGAGACACGTTCATAGGATCTACCGACCTCGAAACAGTGTTCGACAATGTAAAATGGTGCAAGATGTTAGAAATTCTAAGAAAAACAGATGTAAGCTATAGGCAAGATGGGAATATGCACTACGAACAAGAATCATTATGGAACAACGAATGGCTCCGATTAAAAATGGTGTAAGACAGGAATGTAGTCTTTCGCCCCTGGTGTGCATAATATACGTCGAAGAAGGAATGGCGAAAATAAACGAAAGGTTCAACAGGAGTGGGATTCGATCTCAAGGTGAAGGGAATCAGTAATAAGATCCGCTGTTCACATTGCTATGCTCTGCGCAAGTGAATAAGAATCACTGGATTAGTTGAATGGAATGAACACTGTAATGAGTACGGAGTGTGGACTGAGAGTAAATCGGAAGAAGATGAAATTAATGCGTAGTATCAGAAATAAGAGCAGTGAGTAATATAAGATCAGGACTGGGGATCACGAAGTAGACGAAGCTAAGGAATACTGGTATGTAGGAAGCCCATGACGGGCGGAGCAAGGAGGGCGTAATAAGCAGACTAGCACTGGCAAAAATGGGATTCTGACCAAGAGGGGCCTACTAGGATCAAACATACACCTTAATTTGAGAAAGGAATTTCTGAGAAAGTACATTTGATACACAACATTGTGTGGTAGCGGAACACGGACTGTGACAAAACTGAAACAGAAGAGAATCAAAGCATTTGAGACGTGGTGCTACAGACGAATGTTGAAAATCAGGTGGACTGATAAGTTTAGGAATGAAGATGTTTTCCGCAGAATCGACGAGGAGAGGAGTGTATGTAAAACACTGACAAGCAGAACGGACTGGATGAAAAGACATTTGTTACGACATCAGGGAACGACTTCCATAGTACTAGACGGAGATGTAGAGGGTAAAAAATGTAGAAGAAGACAGAGATGGGAATACACCTAGCAAATAATAGAGCATGTAGGTTGTAATTCTTACTTAATTGGGGGCATCAAACGCAGAATAAATTGGTAACTAAGCAGTGTTCTACGACTAAAAATCCATGATATTCTCTTGCGGTTACTGTCGGGTCCGAAAATCGTAGTGAAGTAACAAGTCCACAATTCAACTCGCCACCGTACCAGATAGGGCGATAGTGCTGAGTCTTGCGGGACTATGAGGACACTTTCATGTTCCAACATCGGCTGCTGATTAAGGAACCTGTATTTTCTTTGTTACGGTTCGCACGATTCACCAGTCACCAGTTTCGGCGTCACTGGCGAACCTCAAGAAAGAACACACCACGAATTCAGTGGGTTTGTGTGTGACTTACTAACAGATAAAAATATTTCAATTAGTACAACTCAAAAATTCGTACTGTAAGTGGTGGACATGATAATTCCACGTATCATACATGTGCAAGCGTCAAGTTTAAAATACACTTAGTGAATTAAAAAAAAAAAAAAACAAGACTGACATGCTGAGAGTTGTCAGCGTGCAAGCTTGCTAAAAGGTTGTATAATAATTTGTTACGTCACGATCCCCTAGGTATACGTTACAGGTTTCGGCAAGTAGCTGCCATTTTCAATGTTCTTAATTCACTGAACAGTTTCCCACAATTAAACAAACAAGTGTAATTATGCACTCTGAACATCTTGAATGTATGTAATATATTTCAATGAATGTACATTATGTCGTCACATGATAAAAAAAGTGACGGACGATGTCTGTACCCAACTTCTCTGCAAATCCAGTTCATTTCAATCCGAAGTTAATAACATTGCTGTATCCCTGTCTGTGTGTTATCATAATACAGTGGAACTACAGTCA